>NC_142086.1:69447862-70127029 GCF_054644295.1 Miniopterus natalensis
CATCATAATAAATTACTTTTGTTTTAAAAATGAATTTTTCAAAGCATATAGAAATGTTAGTTCAAACCATTGGGACAACTAAGAAAAGCATACACATATATAAAACTTAGACTGCACCGGTATGTACCTATCCTTAAACGAAGTTAGTGCTTATAAATTCTGTAAGCCATAGCTATTTTTCATTATTTTTCATTTCAATGTCCTGTTATTCTCATTGCTTTGATTATAAGTACCTCTAAGACATCTGTGAGAATAATGAAATATTTTTACCCTAGCAGCTGACGATCATCTATCTCTGTTCAAACTTGAACAGGAACAATCATTTGGGGGAGTTTGCTGTTAGCCCCATTGTGTTCGATTTGTTCTCACTCAATCTAGAGCTTCTATGCAAAGCTGTCTGTTCATTATGGGGAAAAAACAAAAAAACTCTTGTGAGGTTTTCGATCACACTGAGATAAGCATGTCAATGAGCCCAGAAAATGTGACACTTAATCTTTACCATGTGACATATTTCGTAGGAGGATTACTATTTGCTGGTGTATAAGTCTCAGATGGAATATAGCTGATACGTTCAAAAGAGAAGTTATTCTTTATGAAGGCTCTTTAATCTCTCTCGAAAAGCTACCTGTAAACTATCGGTAGGCATCACTTTGATTGTGAGGGGGTTGCTGTTCATAGTGGAAATTGCATAATAAAAACTGTTTTTTATTATAGTTACATCTCCTACATCAAGACAATACATTGTGTGGATTCTTTGTGGAAACAGATGAAAGACAAATATGTGTGTGCTGTTGTTGTTTAATTCAAAAAGGAAACTCAGTATTTTAAATAAGACTGTGGAGTCTGGCAACTCCTTCAGGTAAATATGTGGGCTTATTTAAAACTTTTCATAAATCAAAACAAAAGAAAAACAATTAGGTTTACAAGGAAATGCACTCTTTTAGTTATCTCCCAAGTCTTATTAGAGCCTCTTGTTACTTAAAATGGTTAAGGAGGTAAACTTGAGTGACCCTGATTCCTTGCTTTTCTAAAAGGGCTAAGAGAAAGCATGTTTGCTCACTTAGAGTTTATTTTGTCTGAATGCAAAATTCTAAATTGACTCCCACTACTCACTGATTTGGAATTCTAACAAAACAAATAGCTATTTATCCCAAAGCAAGTGAGTGGTTTTAATTTCAAGTACTTCTAAATGTATTCTTTTTTATTGTTGACACTATTACAGATGTCCCATATCCCCACCCTCACCTTTGCCCAGCTCAACCCAGCTCTGTTGTTTCCCCCCATACTGTTATTTATTGGTTATTTTCATATATTTATTATTTTACATACTCTATCATCTTGACCTATATTTCTTGGTGTCATTTTATTAATTTTATTTTTAGTTTATTTAATTGTATTGTTGTGTTCAGGATTTTATATTTTCTGTATTCAATACTGGACATTTGCAATTTCCTAGAAAAGTATACCACACAGAAATTTTCCAACATATTGGCATATTCCCTCAGTAAAAAAAAATATATATATATATATATATATATATATATATATATATGTATATGTATATGTATATGTGTATATATATATATATTCTTTAGTATAGGTCTGTCAGTGATGAATTCTCTCCATTTTTGTTTTTCAATATGAGTTTTGTTTTATCTTTATTTTTAGAGGACTGATTTTAACTGGCATTTATTTCTAGTTTGACAGTATTTTCCCTTGAAATGTTTAAAGACATCATTCTAATGCTTTTTGGTTTCCACTATTGAAGCAATTTACTAAATTCCTGCATAATAGAATATCAGATCAACTTGCTAAGGACTTAACTGAAATAGGAGAGGAAATAAAGCCCAGAAGGCCCTGTTTGCAGAGAAACTGTCAGAATGTGATCACAGTCAGTATTCTTTCTCTGCCGGTACTTGTTCCCTAATTTCTTTCACAGTGTTGATTACTAATAAGTGTCTTGTAGTAAAACTGACTCAGCATCTGCTTCCATAAAGTATGCAGTGCACTCATTTAGGGAGTGTCCAAGATGACCACTTATAGTGCAGGAAGAAGTATTAGAACTTTCACATATCTTTCAACTTGATTATTTCTCTGTAGATGACAGATAGAAAGATAGGTGATTGATAGATGTGATTGGTATATTATTATGTGTGGTAAGCATGTATAATATTCATACAGCTAATAAACTGTCCATATCATAGTGTGTGCACTCCTACATCATAGGTGCAGTTAGTAAGGTGCTGTGCTTAAGAAAGAGGCCTCTAGATTCAAAAGGCTTGTCTAGAATTCTGAATGTATTAACTTAACCTCTGTGTTTCTGTGATTTTAGGTAAGACAATCTTTTTGTGCCTTATTTCCTCATCTGAAAAGGAAATTATCTAGTTTATAAAATTGTAATTGAGAATTAAATTATTAACACATAGGTTAATATCTATCTTAAAGCAAACATTCAATAAATTATAACAATTGTTATTGCAAATTCCCTTTTAAATCATGGAGTTCATAGTCCAAGAAGCTTGGAGAATACTAAAATATAGTAAAAGTAAATAATTTTCCAAGTATTTTCATGGACAAAAATAAAAGGAAGCAGATTAAAAATAAATCTGTTTTTCAGATATGCCATCTTATGAAATAATAAAACAACTCTCCATCTGAGGCTGTGGCAAAGCACAACACATAATATTTAATGTAATATCTTATTAAAGTCCCTTTTAGGTGTCAGATTCCAGGACAGCATTGATGTAACTGCCTAGCTTTATCACCATTGTGCTTGACCTATAGGTGTCTAAAAATATCAACCAAATGACTGAATTAATTATCAATTTATGAATAAGTCAAAGTTAAACCCTATATTCCTATGAGCATGTTGGTAGTTCTATTTTTCAGACTCAATTAAGATTTCTAAATTGTTAGTGGGCCAACTAAAACACAAATATCAGGCATAATACAGGGCTTGAGGGAGTATATATACAGAATTCCAGCTACCCAAAATAAAAGGACTATGGGGAATCTACTAAATACGAAACTTTGAGATTGCTTCTCTCTAAGACTTTGCCAGTTCATTCACACATACACACAAATATACACACACATATGCTCGCAAATAAAAGTATAATCAGTTTCATTATTAACACGCTTGATACATATATGTTGGGAATAAGTTTATCTGTCTAATTTATTAAATAAACTGTCAAATTCAGTGCAGGACATGTGTGAATTAACACAGATGCTGTTTGTGCTCAAAATCTTTGTGATTCTCAATTCCTTGTAAAAGAAATATATCAAAATTGAATTTCAACCTCAAGCGATTTTTTTAAATGTTACATTTTTATACTTATAGAATTTTTAAATTTTATTTTCCTCCTTATGTCAACTTTATCACTGTTTAATTTAAATGATACTGCAAAAAGCACTATTGAGAATGAGAGAAAATAATTTTCCCAACGCTGTATCATATAATCACCGACATGGCTTGTTCCGCGAAATGAAGTAAATATTTGAGTCATGCCTCAAATGACCTTAGAAGAACATCTTGTTCATTTATCAACTCATTTGCAGTCACAAGATAGAAACCGCAATGTCAACCTAAAGTGAAATAAATGTTTTAATGAAAACCATTTCCGTTTCTTCTTTCTTTGCTAATTTGGCTGAGTATTAATTAGATTTATCAGGAATTAATTTCTGGGGGATAGTTTACAGCCATATTAAAAGTCATAGACAACTAGGATCAGTAATGTCTACATGAGATGACTATGAAGAAATACTAATAGCTACTATTTATATTTTCAGATTTTAGATAGTGTTTTGGCAATGATTTCTCTTTTATTCCACCATTTCAAATCAGGGAATTTAGCTTAGTAAATTGCTTCAGTTGTCAAAAATTAATGCATTTCAAAATTAATATGTCCCAATCTAATGTACTATCTTATTCTAAAATAACAGAGCCTACTCTTGACTTATATATATATGTGTGTGTATGTGTGTGTGTGTGTGTGTTTATTGATTTCAGAGAGAGGAAGGGAGAGGGAGAAAGAGAGAGAAACATCAGTAATGAGACAGTCATTGATCAGCTGCCTCCTGCACGCTCCCTACTGGGGATCAAGCCCCCAGCTCAGGCATGTGCCCTGACTGGGAATCGAACCATGACCTCCTGGTTCGTAGGCTGATGCTCAACCACTAAGCCACACTGGCCGGGCTTGACTTTTTTTAATCTCTGATGATCTCAAATAAATTCTGTTTAAGTAGCAAATATTATAGGCAGACCACCCTAATATCTTAAAGTGGCATTTGTGATATGTGGATTTTGTGTCATTAATTAACAAAGTGGAAATAGTATCCATGTATGTATATGTTTTGCATATATTTATATGTATATTTATAAATTCACATATAGTATATGTACACATATGTGTACATATGTATGCATATATATTACTATTTAATCTTTTATTATTTATACTCTTTAAATAAATAGATTAAAATATTGCCTCTTTTGCTCTCTTCTATTATTTTCCTACACCCAAAACTTTCTTTCTTCAGTGTTCAATAAAACAAGGAGTCACTTAGTAGAAAGAGAAAATAAGACTAATTTTTATTGAGCATACATAACATGCAAAGTTGATTAACTTTGGTATAGCATCAGGATCATTGTACTAATTTTTGTTTTGTAGGGCTTTTTTAGGCAGCTCTGTTTTCAGGGATTCACATTTCATGACTTATATATCTTTTTAGAGTCCTACCTAAGAACAAAAAGAAATTGACCTATTTTTAATAGGCTATACATCATTTTATCTTGCAGCTATTATTTGAGTCCATTAAATTCTCTTATGAATCTAAAATGAATTATAGGATCATAGTGATTTTATTTTGTCTCTATTTTGAATTTTTTTTTTTTCTATTTTATCATCTTAAGAATTTTTTCACCATTACTCATGATTACACATTGATTATTTCCACCTAGGCTAAAAAAAGGAGTAAAGAGAAAACAAAGAATGATGAAATCCCACAGAAGGATGATGCAAAGGTGGAACAAATTGTCATCCCCCCCTCTTATTGTGCGGTCCAAACTATGGCATCACCTTTCAAGAAGGCATTTTAAAAGCCTGAACAGAGCATCTTCGTAGTCTGCTTTCAAGTTAATTGATGCAGTTGAGAATTAGAAGTTTTTATTTTCCAATCATGATGACAAAGAGAAGAAACTTGACATTCCAAAGTTATAAGACATATCCAATTAGAAGATGAATGAAAAGAACAGGGTGGAGGCACTCTTAGGTTCTAATTGTATGGTGAGATTTTTCGTATTAATGAAATATCAGACTCCGTGTCTTCAGATGATGGTACCTTAAATAAATTTTTCTTAGTTAAGAACTGATCACTAAACAATATATTTTTAAGAACAAAATGGAAGTACAGTATTCTCCTCCAGTTAGTCATTAAAAAGAAAGATCTTTATACAATAGTTTGGAATGGGAACTCAGGTGATCCCATGTTGCTAAAAGGATTTATGACACTATTCTGTCATCTCCAATAATGTTTGTGTACAAAATAATAATAATAATAATAATAATCACTAATTAAAAGTGATTGTTTTAATGTATTAATATTTGCCCGGCCAGGTGTGGCTCAGCAGTTGAGCATCAGCCTAGGATCTAGGAGATCACTGTTCGATTCCCAGTCAGGGCACATGCACGGGTTGAGGGCTTGATCCCCAGTTAAGGGCATGCAGGAGGCAGGTGATCAATGACTCTCTCATCCTTGATGTTTCTCTCCCTCTCTCTCCCTCTCCCTTTCTCACTCTGAAATCAATAAAGATATATTAAATAAATAAATAAATAAATAAATAAATAAATAAATAATAAAATAAAATGTATTAATATTTAATAAAGTTGCTTTCAACTCATGTTTCTATGCTTATACCTGTAAATTACTTGTAAAATGACTTAAAATATGAACATAAAATTTAAAAAAATTAAGGGGTTCCATGATGTCCATGTGGTAAAGTGATAAGTATTTTTTTGGTAATCTAAAGGTTAAATATCTCATTTCCTTAATTTTTCAAAATAATCCTATGAGGAATCATTATCTTCGCACTTCCCCTTCAAATGTGAGTTAACATGTTTGAGATTATACAGAATAGGAGAACATTAAAGGCAAAATTCAAACTCATATTTCCTAATTCTGAATTATGCATTCTTTCTTTAATACCATCTAACCTTACTTCAGAGACGAAAAAAAAATCACCTAAGTCTTCTGACAATTCCTATGACCCCTTATTAAAAAAAATGGGGCAGAGAAGATTTTCAGTATTCAATGGAATAATCAATATTGGAATATGCACTTCATTTTTGCTTTCACATTTTAGATTTTTACTTACTGAATACTTTCCGTGAACTTGTGACAATGTGTAGTATTCAGACAAGTAAAAAGAAAGCCAATGGTATGTTGATCCTAAAAAATTCTTCCTAGTTAGGAAATAATGGCTTAATTTCTTGGAATAATTATAAAGTGTATAGAGCAGTTCCCAAGAATAGTATAGATTAAACAATATATAATGTTAGGTAACAAATAGATTAAAGTGGGTTAAAAACCATGCAGTGAAACATCTCAATATGAACTTTCCCTTTGATAGGAAAAATATTGCATGGCATTATTAGATTTTGATGACTAGAAGATAAAAAGTAATCAGATGGTTAAATTATGCTGCAAATATAGTAAACCAAATGAATAAATTAATATATATGGGTAGTATATAGCTTTGAAATTATTGGTTTTGTACAAATACCAGCTGAATAAACTAATCACTAATTTGGAAAAAGATCACTCCTTAACATGATAATTTTATGCAACAACTTAAGTAGAATAGGGTTGCCCAATAGCTGGTAAACATTGTCACGTGTGTGTGTGTGTGTGTGTGTTTAAAGGTATTTCTGGAAGAGATTAGCATTTGAATCAGTAGGCTGAGTAAAGAAGATCATTCTCAGTGGGTGGGCATCTTCTAATACATTGAGGGACTGACTAGAAAGAAAGGTGGATAAAGGGTGAGTTTGCTCTCTGTTGAACCAAGACATCCATCTTTTCTTGCTCTCAAATGTCCGCACTCCTGGTTCTCAGGTCATTGAATTCAGATTTGAACTTACACTATTGGCATTCTTGGTTCTCAGGCCTGCAGATTTGTACTATACTACCAGCTGTCCCAGGCCTCCAGTTTGCAGGTGGTAGATCATGGAACTTCTCAGCTTCCATAGTCACATGAGCCCATCCTTCACAATCAATCTCTTACTATCTATTTACATCTGTATCATCTATATCTATATCTATATCTATATCATCTATATCTATATCTATATCATCTATATCTATCTATATCTATATCTATATCATCATTTATATCTATATCCTATTGGTTCCATTTATCTGAAGAACCCTGATTTATACAGTTAGCATTTTCTTTTGCTTATGGAAATATCATACTAGAGGTTAGTAATTTAATATTAATACACATTGTACACAATGAATATATAACCGTCTATCAAAAAATATATTTTCAAAAGAAAATATATATATATATATTTTTTTCAAATAAATCTCATTTGTTATTCTAAGAACAGATTTTATAAAATGCTCATTCCCATTTTTAAAATATTTGACTAGAGGAAGTTATTAATTTGCTAGTAGTTTAATACTTTATTGTTATTATTATTGTTATTATTAGTAGTAGTAATAGTAGTAGTAGTATAGTGTGCTGGCACTTATTTGAAATTACAAATAAAAGGGGAAGGTGTTTGGGTGGTAAGTGTTTTTTCCTAGATTGATGGGTATTTTAGATTAGTATGAAAAACACCCATTGATAAAATCTGCACTGTACTACTGTTGGTTTCATTTCACTAGAATGCTATGTAAATTTTTAAAGGCTGTTTTATAAAATTTTTGATTGCTCTAGAAAATATTTTGTAAAACTGCTTTTTAAATAGTACTACTTAGCTGTGGTGGGGTGATAACCTCTTAACACCTCTTTTCATTCTATTTTAGATCTATTTCTTAAATTCCTTCTAACTGGGCTAAGTTCCTGATTGCTTTGCAAAATGAAAGCGTGATGTAAATAATATGATGCCGGTTCAGGGCGTGGTCTTTAGGGAGACTGGAAGTGTCTCTTCCTCCGTCTTTGAACCCAGGTGCCAGGTGGTGAAGAGCCAGAACCAGACTCGTGAGAGACAACCGAGGTTCCGCAGCTAGACTGCTGAGCTGCCTGATGCCACCATCACCGGCCTCAGGCAAGCCACCTCAGCTAACGCCACGCAAAGCGAAGACAAGCCCTTCCCATCGAGCCTTGACTAAATCACAAACGCATGAGCAGAGAAGTGATTGCTGTTCTTTTAAGCCACTAAGCCTTGCAGTGATTTGTTGTTCAACAATAGGTAGTTAAAACAAAATTTGGTTCCAGAAATAACATACTGCTGAAACCAAAATCTAAAACCTGCAGAATTGGCTTTGAAATTGAGTTGCAGGAAAAGCCTCAGAGACACCACTGGTGAAGGCTGGCAGGACAGTAATACTGTTGCTGAACCTAAGAGGAAAGTGAAACAAGGCTTGCCAGTTGTGTTACTTGAGATGCTCTGGGAAATAGAATTGTTACTCAATTTAATTCACAGTTCACAGCTATAACCTAGAACATTTCTAGGAAGAATGCCACAGTGGCTAACTGCCTTCCTTGAGCGTTTTACCATAAAGTGCAAAACTGAAAGAACAGCAAAAATTAACTCTTCAGGTTTCAGGTAGAAGTTAAAGAGAAAATTAAGAAGCAGTGCTGTGTATGAAAATAAAACTTTCCAAGCCTTTAAACAACTATGTTATCAATGGAATAAATGGCTTCAGGTAAAAGATTAAATCCAGTGACTTTAAATCCAGTAAAGTGGACTCTGAGAAGGAAACATCAGTCAAGTGAAACCCGTTGCTAAGACCTCAGAGAGCTTTAAGGACATGATTCATGGACCCATGCACCCTGACAAAAGAGCTCCTAGGCATTTTAACAGTATTGTCCCACAGCAGCCTCAAAGGTGATCTAAGGTAGAGAAGGGACTTCCTTGGAAAAAATGTGGGCTTGTCTCACATTTTGTCTCAATAATTTGAATATAAACTGCAAAAATGGAACTAGCAAAATTTTCAAAAGATTAATCCACTTGACCGTGAGAACTTGAGGAATTCACCCAAATCTATAGGTATTGCTGGCAAAGCCTGATGGCAACTATGTGGCTTGGCTTCTTTACCCTGAGTGGCCAATTAAAGTGCAATCTGGAGATTCCTTATGAGAATCCAGCAAAAAAGTTTTAAGAGCGCCTATATGATCAATGACTATTCTTTTTGTGTTTATGCAAATAATCAGGCCAAACTGAAGCTGGATTTAATGCAGGAAATAAATTGGCCTTAATCTGGCTCTTTGATAAAAATGAAGGTGATTTTAGGGGGTGGGGAGATGTGTTTCAATAGACATGATAATACACAGTTGTGGGTATTAGAGTCTAAGTCAGTTAATTGTCTTCAAAATTTTATTTGTCACCCATAAACTAAACTGAATCTTGATTTTTTTTTTTTTTAGCTTTCTTAAATATTTAGCTACAACCCTCCAAACTAATGTTTGTTTCCTCCCACCTTTTGTCTTGCAATTATTGAGAAATAAAAAATTTTTTCTGAGCTTTGCACTTGCAAATTACAGGTAAAGGACTTGATGTAACCTTGAAAAATCATCACAACAGCTCATACTTCAACAATCTTAGTGACTGGTGCTGTGTAAACCATGCAGAATTCATATACCAGAGATATTCAAACTCCAGATAAGGAAGGATTATGAGATTGTCACTACTTGCTTTCACGCCAGCAAAAGAAACTTTGAGCCTTACATTTAAAAATATTTTTGATTGACAGCCTTACAGACTCAGAAACTGGCTTATAATTTGCTCTGATCATTAACCTTTGTTTTTTCCTTCTGTTTTCATAGGCATACACCTTATCAAATACCTGATTGCCTGTTTACACAATATAGGCCTTACTTTTGGAAGCCGATCTGCATCATGGCCTCCTGAAATGAGACCCAACAATTTAAATGAACTGACTACTGGCTAACAGCCTCTGTATTCCAGTCTCTGATCCCATGTCCTTGTTTCCCTTAGATCAGGCAGGGAGAGGCTTCCATACCCTGCGCAGGCAGGGCCCGTGCCCTTGTCCGCAGGAAGCAGTTACTGAAGACTGACCAGCCTTCGCCTCACCCTACAGATTTCAGGGATGGGAGTCTCTGAGGGAGCCTGGGATAAGCTAGTAAGTCAGAACAGACAGTAAGAAAACTGAAACAGTTAAATGGCCAAGTAGTTTACGGCCACCCAGTAAATCTCAAAATCCTATCTTCCTTAACCAAGGACACTTAAGAGTAAATGGTTTCCACTTTTCCTCCCCAACCAGAGGGTAAATAGCTTAAATCACCCTACTTGGGGAGACAGATAACAGAAATCCAATTAAAGCCTTTTGTGCCAACCGCACCCAAGGATGGGTAAACTCAGGATAATAAATCTTCTTTTGGTGCCTCAGCATAAAGCTGACACTCCTTCTCCTGAGATCCTCTCCTAAGATCTCCCCTAAACCCCAGCCTTGAAAACCCTCGAGACAGAGGACCCAGCAGGAGCTCACCCGCTCAGGAGCAAGGGGCACCTTTCCCCTTCCCTTCTTCAGCCTCTGTAACTTGTTTCCTGAGCCTACACAGTCTAAGCTGGCTCACTTCTACTATCTCTGTAACTTTCTAAATAAACTTTCTCTTATAATTTGAAAATAAAAAAGGTTAATACACTTGGACTGAAAGGGAAAGGAACATTTTAAAATGAAGAGTGGCCTCACGGCCATTAACCATGCATGAGTGTGACTTAGACTGAAAAAGCTGGGCAGCTGCAAAGAATGAAAGTGTCCATAGCACTCCCCCGACCCGTCCTTTTATTCGGGCGTATAGAAAGCACAACACTTAATTGTGCTTGATGGCTTTGTAGATCAATAGGAACTACACCTAAAAACCAGCCTCTTCAGCTGCATCAACTGATAAACACGAAAATATTCTGGATTTGAGTATGATAGCTAATGAGAAAAATCTTCATGTCTTACAGGGAGAAAGAGTATTTTGCATGTGAGAGTTATGTAAATAGTTATGGCTAGAGGGTACAATGTTGCAGATTAAAGAGAATTATAAAGTCTTCCTCACTCCCCCCACAGAAATATGTGGTCTATTTCTCCACTCGAATCTGAACTGCGAAACCGGATCTGTGACGGTTCAATAAATAGTCTGCAACAATTTCAGCTGATTTTTAAGAAGACTGTCAAGTTCTGTGTCTTTTCTGTTAAAACCTAGCCTGCCATGCTGTGAAAAAAAAAACCCCACACAATCATGTGAAAAAGAATTCAGGCCCCAGATAATAAGTCCCAGCAGAACTTCTAGCCAACAAGCAGCTAAGTTACAATTAGCCCCAGTGAAGTTGCTACACACAGGATAGAGATGAGCTGTTCCCACTGAGCACTGGTCCAATAAAACAATTAAAAAGATCAGCAGCCAACCAACTTGTTTTCAACCTTAGTATTTAGAGTAGTATGTATGCAGCAGTAAATAATCAAAATGTTAGCTCTCACCCCTTTCTTTTTTATGACAGTGACAGCAAACAATGTAGGTTAGAGTAAATTAGAATGAAAATTATATCTTTTCATCAGAATTTTAAAAATAAATAACAAGTGAGTGACAAATAATTTGGGTATCTACTACATGCTGCAAATATATATTTCCTGCTTTGTTAAATTGAGAGTGTTTTAAAAGCAAGTTACTTTCATTAATTTAACTTTCACTTCAGTGTGACAATCTCCTAAATTTACTCCATAGTAAAATTTAATGATATATTTACACTATATCCATATTTGTGCTGAAAAATGAAAATTATTATTATTTTCCACCAGGTTATCATTAAATTGTTGTGACAAAATTTACCTTGAAGTAAGGTCTTAAATAATGAATTTTAATATTGTCATGTTTATTGTTACTTGAACTTGATGGTATTCTCTGACAATTTACATACTTGTGTTTATCTACCATTAATTTACTCTCATAATTTAATGAATTCTTTATTTTTGCATATAGTATGCCATCTAGTGACAAAAAATTAAATATAAAGCATACTTTTTAAAGTCATTTTGAAGAAAAACTGTATGGCAATATGAACTTGTTTTGTCTAGTATAGAAAATAAATTATACCTTTATATATATTTTAAAATTATTTTCAAATTTGGAAAGCCATTTAAAATGCCATCACCCTTAAGATACTCCATTTCATGTGTATCCAATATACCCATCTTTGTTAAAATTTAATTCCACTGTAAGGAAAATGAGCTGATGTTTAGTATGCTCTGCCAAATAATATATTTATACTCTAATCTGAATGAAAGTTTGATATTCTGTTTATATTATATAATAGAGCTTATTCACTTATTTAACAATTAGCAAAATAATATAACACCTTGTGTCTCTACAGAGTTCTCTACACTCACAAACAGCAGATTTTTTTCTTAGATAAGTATATCCTTAATATTAATACATGTAAACATATATTTAAAACATTATTTCAGTGGACCTCATATTGTCTATCTGGGCCATATATAGATGCAGGTATTGAGATTTAGAAAGAGTATGTGACATGTCTCTGATAATAAATGGCAGAGCTAGTACTTGAGAGTTCTTCAAATGCAAAATTCAAAATTAAAACTCCACAGTGGTAATAAAATTTCAAATATGCAACATACTTTAATACTGGATAGAGTTGATGGCTAAGGTTTTTGTTTGTTTGTTTGTTTTTCCCCATAATACTAAGCTTCTCATTCAGTTTTCTAAGCTTGACCATCTTTCAGATACAAATAATATGGACATCACAAAGCTATTTCCTCTAACTTACCCCTTGGTGAGAAATTTACAAGATTAATCAATTTAGAACAGAATTTGTAAGACATTTTTTCCAACTGCTTTGAGATTCTATCAAAACTTTAGAAACTTTCTCCCAAAATACACATTCCCCTAAAGCCCAGCCCATCAAAGTGATCATTAGGGATATTTTGTTAGGGAAACTTGGCCTTAAGGATTACCTTCATTTAATGTATTTGCCACTAGCCAGCTTCTAGAACTCCCCCCCCCCCCATTTAGCATATTTGACAAGTTTTCCTTTCAATTTGATCATGTTCCCTAAAAGAAAATATATAGCAGCTGGGAGTTCTGCTCTGTCTATATATTTATGTACCAGAGGAAACATTTTGAAATATACACAAATATGAGTATATATGTATGTGTGTGTGTATATATAGAGAGAGAGAGAAAGAGAACCCCTTTCGTATTCTTAAATATCCTAAAGAATTAATTATATTCATGATTGGAATTGGTTTATTTGAAAGGTGGCAAAAAATAAAATATTCTTAGCTTTTAAATAGAAAGCTTTACAAAAAATAAAATATTTTTATATTCCTTATTCTTTGTATTTATTGAATCAAGAGCTAGCCCTTGAGGATCTGATCATGGATTTTAACCAAAGGGAATTCCCAGCCAGATAGTAAAAGGATAGGAGGAAATACCACCTGTCCTGGTCCCAGGAGTTCAAATGGGAGAAAGCCACAGATGTAAAAGCAAGAATCTAGGCATATGTCTTAGTCTGACTCACACAGATTTCAAACCTGGACGTAAAGATATTTTAACCATCTTTAGACACTTCATATCTAAGACTTAGGAAGGAGACATTCCTCAGAATGCCCTTCTCTAATTTCAGTGGCCTTAAGAAAATAAATTTAGCTGGCACTCTTGAATATCCTTCAATCTCCATTTAGCATGATGAGACCTGAAATCTCTACATGAAACCTGCACTGCTCTTTAGAGTCAATAGAAGTGAGCAAACTGAAAGCCAAGAAGTCCTCTATAAATGTGCTGTTGTTAGAAAGGTGAAAGTCACTGTGAAATGGCTGCTGAAGACAACTCATAAAAGAATCCAAATGTAGAATGTGTACGGTGAATGCTAAAGATCCAATTTTATTATTTTGTATGTAGATTTCCAGTTTTCTCAGCAGCATTTGTTGAAAAGGCTATTCTTTCCCCATTGTGCATTCTTAGCACACTTGTGGGCTATTTCTATTCTGTTCCTTTGATCTGTATGTCTATCTTTATGCCAGTACTATACTATTTTAATGAGTGTTGACAAAGATGTGGAAAAACTGTAACTCTTGCACACTCTTGGTGAAAATAGAAAATGTACAGCTACTATGTAAAACACCACGGTGGTTCCTCAAAAGTAAAAAAAAATTGAACTGCCATTTGACGCCCAAATTCGATCTCTGGGTATATATCTAAAAGAACTGAAATCAGGATTGAAAAGAGTTACCTGAGCTCTTATGTTCATTGCAGCCAGCACTATTCATAATAGCCACCATACAGAAATAACCTCAATGTTCATTAACGGATGAATGGATTAAGAAAATGTGGAATATTAACACAATAGAATTTTATTCAATCTTTAAAAAAGGAGATTCCACCACCGGTGAAACATGGATGAACTTGGAGGATATTATGCTAAGTGAAATAAGCCAGTCACAGAAAGACATTCAGAGATAAGGGTGAAAAAAGAATAGTGAGGTATCAGAAAGAATTGCTAATAAGAACTACCAGCCCAAATTAATATAACATAGATGAGATCCAAGATAATCAAGTCACAAACATCACATCTGTTAGCTGAATGCCCAGGGATGGGAATGGACTATCTCAGAGGACACCAGCCCAAAGAACCTAGAGGACACCTTAAGGACAAATCCTGCATGATTTCACTCACATGAGGTATCTAAGAGTCAAACTCATAAAAACCAGAGAGTAGGTTGGTAGTTGCCAGAGGGTAAGGGGAGATGAAAATTGGAACATGTATAAAGTTTTAGTCACACAAGATAAAGGAATCCTAGAGACCTGCTCTATGACACAGTGCTTATAGTTAACACCATATTGTACACAAAATTTATTAAGTGGGAAGCTCTTATGTCAAATGTTCCTGTTACAATAAAGAAAATTACACTAAGTACTAGCTAAATTATTATTCCAGGAAGAGAGAAACTCATACAAAGATGAATAACAGCTAAAAAGAAATTAGATGGATAGATAGAAAGATAAATAGATCAAGTACATAAGAAAATAATAAATAAGCCATAACACACATCAGAGAGAATACACTGCCACGAAGATGTTGCCACCAAGGAAGCATGAGTATACATCATTACGAATTAAAAAAACAAATAACGAAGCAATTATCTCAATGAAAATGAATGAGCGAGACACTGAAAACTTCTAGGGAAGCAAAACAAGTGACAGAAGGAAACAAAACAATCCAAGAACAAATACTGAGAATAAAGTAAAGCCGTTACAGAGACAAAAGCCATGTAACATTTTATTTTTATAGAATTAATAATAAACTAAGAAATGAACACACTCTATATATGTAGGGTTTTTTCCTCTTTCCTTTTTTTTGTATTTTGCATTTTTCTAAAATAAATAACTACTTTTGATAAAGGTCAAAGGTTATTTTTGAAAACATAATGACTTCCAATTCATTGTACATGCATGCACATTGATACACATACAAGAAAAAGACCACCCAATGTTGTATGTCTTATTAATTATACATACTTTTAGCAAGAGGTTTTTCTTTTACAAGTTTTCTTTACAAACTAGAAATTCTATCATTAAACATTTCCGTTAATTAACAGAGTAAAATTAAATGTTAATTCTAATATTCTGTGAAAATGCAAGTAAATTATAATCAAGAGAATATAAATTTGAAAAAAGTAGTTAATATTAGTACTAACAGATTAAGCTTTTATTTTATTTTATTATTTTATTTTATTATTTTATTTTATTATTTTATTTCATTTCATTTCTGATATCAAAGACAGCTAAATACAAGCTGAGATCTTTGCAAAAAGCAACAGGGTTAAAAGGACTCTGAGGGAAACCTTTGGGATGAACAGGCCCTTTAATGAAGGTGATTTCTTTAGTTGGAAACTGTTGAACTTCAGTTCACCTTTTCATTATTGTCCCTCTCTAGTTACTTGTTAACTAATCTAATGAACCACCATATAAACAAAGAGCATTTGTAAAGCATGAGTAATTAAATTGGGTCAGGGGTTAATAGCAAGAAATAAACCTCATTTACATGCTTTCTTCTCAGAATAGGAAGGGAGGGTTTTTGAATTTGAAAGTCTAACCTTATATCTTCATTTAGCTGGTAGCTGTAGTGGTGCTAAAGGGAGACCAAATGGATCCTTTGACATAAACACTTTTTATTCAAGCAATTGAATATTTTGGTTAAAAAAAAAATTATGGGCAGAAACAAGTAATGTCTTTCCACTGAAATTTGAGAAGAGTCTAACAATAACATAAACTACCTTCGTAGCTATCGGCAGCTGGTATACAGCTTGCTCACCATTGTAACCAGTGTCTCAGACATTATTGAAAGAGAGCTACCAAGAAAACAGAAAAGAGCGCATTCATTAATATTCTTTCCCCCCAGTTCTAGTGTAATATTTACATCACTGCATAAGTGTAGGGGTGTATAGCATCTTATGACATATAAATTGAAATATAATAATACAGGGGAAAAGACCCTATTTCAACTATTCACCAAAATGTCTACCCTTTTCAAAATAGAATAGGATCAAATGAGAGGTATTAAATTTTTTTTCATCTTGAAAGAGCATTTAATGTATACTTAAGTGTATCTCCTAAGCAAGGGCATTCTAGTGAGCAGAGCCTGTCTTCAGACCAGGAGATTTGGAACAGATAAATGAATAACTAGTGAAACTTCTTTTTTGTTCTTAGCACCTATTTTAAAGTCTTTTCCTTGTCTTTTTCTTTTTTGAAATGCCTGGTGCTATGAATACCAAATTTGTTTTAATCATGCAGTTGGTATAGTGTGTATAATACATAACTAATAAGACATTCCTCAACAAATAGAAATAAAAATGGTTCTGTTTTCAGGGATATATGCTGTTGTTCACCAAATAACTGATACGGGCCTTAGAGTAATAACGAATGCTTTTGCTTTTCTTTTATTATCCCTATTTTCTCAAGTTACAATATATCCAAAAAGCAAAAGTATTTCTGGAAAAGAATTACCCATTCATTCCATATGAAAAGAACAATTTAACTTTGATTTTATTAGTTTTTAAATTAAAACCTCATATGCTCCCCATTAGCAGCATAGAACTGTAATCATTTTTAGTTTTTAGATTGATGCTTTTGGGGGGTTGTTGAAGGGGTGGAGGAGTGTTTTCCTTCTGTATAGAAAAAGCCAAATTTGAAAATAAGTTATCATAGACCTTTCATTAACTATGGTACATTAACTAGGAGACACCACTCTGAGCAATTTTCCAAGAGGAGCTATTAAGAGAGTTATAACTCTTATTTTTTATACCCTTGGAGAACTATGCTTAATATGTTGTACAATCTAACTGATTTTTATCCAGAACATTAATTTCAAAAATAAGAGGTATGTAATACATATTAAAGAAACTAATACATGTTTATAGATGCAGCACTTGTTGATAGCAATAAAATATAAAACCTTGAATGTTTTGTTTGTTCAAAGACTCAAAAAAAAAAAAAAGTAATATTGGGTTTTTAAAAGTATGAATCAAGAAGGTGGAGGAAGTAAGAAAATCACATAATTTAGTCTTTTAACTATGACCAGTGCTTTTAAACTTTTTTATGGAATTTTTTAACCAACACACACACACAGATATATGTAACACTAAGTAGCAGAGATTTTAAAATAGTGACTTTTGTTTTATAGTGATTTACTGCTTTTAAAAATCACATTTAAACACTTTACTACAATAACCTGTGAGGCCTTCCTAATTGTGCATGCAAACCAAAGAAAGGCCTTGCTAACGATATACAGCTAGAGAGAGAAGGCTTGGATTCAGAGGGAAGGGGGAATGAGGAAGGGAGTAAACTACAACTATAACAAGCACTGTTCTAAGCACATTATACACATAATCTAATTTAATTTTCACAAAATGTATACATTATACAATTTTACTATTCATAATACTAACGTCCAAGAAGATAGCATAACTGTTGCTACTACGTGGGCAACCTGGAAAAAGATCTAGGTCTATTTAAAATCCATCTTGTTTCCACCATACCACGCTAACTCTAGATGTCATGTAAATATATATGTATATATGTACCTCTCTACCTTGGCATAAAAATACTGCTCCAGAAAGTGATTGCTAAGAAGCAGGAATAAAAGAGATTCAGAAAACACATTTTAGAGCAGAGATGCCATCACTCTCTTTCTGTTCCATGATGATGATGAGGCTTAACAATAAGCAATAAAGGTTAGAAATGATCTACAAGAGCAGTTGTTCATTTGGGGTTCCTGCTACCTCTAGCAACTATGAAACAGTAAGTTAGAGGTGGGTCCAGGCTGTCCGCATGAAAGTCTCCATGTGTATCAAATGCACATCCTTAATTGGAAAATACTGGCCTAACTTATCCTAAATATTTATCTTACTACTTTGTCTAAGAGCAAGTGGATAGGTTTATTATTAATCAACAGATCTGCTATGAGTGAAGCAGAGTGATAAATGTTTTCATCGTCATGACGTGTTAAATTGTCATAAGAACCTGATGAGGTTGGTATTATTATTACTTCTATTTTATCAAAATGTTTCTGTAATTTCCCCAAGATCATAAAGATCATAGGAGCCTGTGCAGTGTTCTTAAACACCAGAAGATACAGTTTAGAGTCGACGTATAATAATGGGAGATAAATCACACTATGAGGTCAGCATTTTTATGGAAACGTCTTTGGCTTTTTACTGGCAAGGAATCCTTCTGATTATTTTAGAGACATGCGTATTAAATAGAACGCAAAAGCAAATCAGAGTTTAAATTCTGAGCATTTCTAGTTCATAAAAAACTCCGTTTTCTTTCAAATATTTCCAGTTAATTTTATTACTTAGAAGGACTGGAAAATTTGTATTAATGCTTTAGAATCTGTTATGTACCTAAATTGTCTTATTATACCAGATTCTCCCCAGTTATTTCTATGCTGAGCTCTGTGGAACACCTCCACATTCTCCAGAAGCCATTCTCCCATGACAGTTCTAGCAATTCAAAATAATGAGGCTTTTGAAAATGTATGCATGCTTCTCAGTTCATCTTCTACACTGTATTGTCTTGTGTGTTCAAAATTCTGCATTTTATTTATGTAACTAAATGAATTTATCACACCAATGTGAAAGTTTCTTTTAATTATTCAACCTGATTCTTTTTGAAGATCTGAAAGAACACAAATAACCATCTTTCTTGTTATAAAAGGAAAAACCCACACTCCATTTCCTTGTTAAATATCATTCTTATCAGAGCTTGCATTGAGCGTGGGTCAAAAATTGCTATCTTTAATTGCCAGTATCCATTATCTCTGATACAGTAAGAGATTTGCTAGAAGAAATTGGATAAGGTTCTTCTCAGAGGGGAAAAAGGAAAACATGTTGTGCCCAAGAATATAGACGGCACAGAAAGTTAAGCGAGTCAACTCATCACATAGTAAAGCCAGCCCTCTGCTACATGCCACTGTGCAGGAACCAAAAGGAGCACAGAAATGTCCCTTTCTTCAAATAACTTAAAAATAGGAATGTAAATTTCTTATCAATGCTTAAATATCGAAACATCATTCAATCAAATATTAACTATTCATTTGGAAGAGAGAAAATTACAGTGAGGAGTCTGTCCTTCTGTTAAGTCTTATGTATAAACATCTCTGGAAAATTTTATTGGATCTTTCCAGGTATGTTGGTATCTTCCCGTATTTTCCTTCTGCACTTTATTCCAGCCACTGATAATGAAAGATTGATTTTTCCAGAAGTTTTCAAAAGCTAGGCCTGGAGATGGTGTATATCTCTACTGCCCACATCTACTGGCCAAGTTTTAGTTAGGTGACCTCTCTGCGTACCATGGGTGCTGGGAAATAAAGTCTAGCTATATGCCACATCCCAGATCACTTTCCTTACTTTGCGATCTCTTTTCAGTTATTACCTCCTTGGAAACACCTGTCATGAATACACAACTTAATATACTGACCATCTACCCCCACCATTAACTCTCTTACCCTGGTTTATTTTATTCATAGTGCTTCTCACCAAACAAAATAAAATTAATTTTATCTGTTTACTTTTGACTATCTCTTCCTACATATGTATATGTGTGCACATACATGTTTGTATGTCTGTGTGTGGTTGGGGGGGGCAGAGATAGAGAACTGAAACAAAGCAATAAATATATAACCACTGTTAATAAATAAATGGGGCTTAGGGTAGTAAAATGATAGCTATCCATTCCATATCTTCTAACCAACACCAAAGCCAGTTTCACAAATAAGAATTTTTTCTAGTTCCAGCCTCTTCATTCCCTTGATGTTTCACTTGAAACTGACTGAAATTGTAATAGAGACCACACCTATAATGGATAAAGTGAACATAGATTCCTTTTAATGGAATACTATTGAAAATTATACTTCAAGGAAATGACTATAAAATGTATTTTCACTTCTTTACACATCTGTACTTCATGGATTTGATTAAAGTGAAATACACTGACTATGCAGACAACCTAATTTCAGTGGAGGTAGACAATGTGGATATCCTAATCCCAGAAATGTGGAAAACTTAAATTCTGTGCTTTATAAATTCTTTATTAATTTATCATTATCTATGTCATCTCTATTGCTATTTCCCAGTATAAGGAGAGAACAACATTGAGGTGATTGTGTATTTACAAAATAGAACAAGCTC
This sequence comes from Miniopterus natalensis, assembly GCF_054644295.1. NCBI lineage: Eukaryota > Metazoa > Chordata > Mammalia > Chiroptera > Miniopteridae > Miniopterus > Miniopterus natalensis. The sequence goes on from NC_142086.1 coordinate 69,468,749, forward strand.
TTCCCAGAGAAGCACTGGGTGAAACTATGGAGGGTGTGAGACGCACTGTCTTGATGGTTGTCATGCAGAGTGCTAAGCATAGAGGATAACAGGTACAAATTAAATATTTTCAAAAATGAAGACCTTAAAACTCTAAAATTTAAAGGTGAGATTTTCATTAACAATACATAGTCTTTCTCACTATATTCGTGCTGGAAACTCCCTAGGTAATTCTATATCCTAGTAAGTTGCCAATTAGCTAGCTAAGAAATACAATAGTGGGGAAATCCATTAAATGCTAGATGACTCCTCTTTCCCTAGGGTGTCTGATAAAAACACTGCTGGTCTGGGTGACAAAGCCTTTGGGAGAATTCCTTATCTCCCTGTGTCCTTAATTACTGCCCTTTCTAAGGCTGCTCTTCATTATTGATCCCTCAGGAACTTCTACTAGATCTCTCTGAAGTTTTTCACTCTATATTCTGTCTTTTAACTTCTCTTTCATGTTTTCTGTATCTTTATGTCATGTGCTTTATTCTCGGTAATATGCAGTAATGTTTAAATATATTAATTTTCTTTGTACTTGTTCTGCTTTAGATTTTCAGTTGCTTGTTTATAAAATGTTTAGTACTTTTACTGAGCAATGGACACTATCTCATTCATACTGAATGCTCTAAATATATTTGTTTCAAAATTAATTTCTGGTTGTTCTACTATGTGCTGCCTTGAAAGTGCAATTGGACCATGTATTTAATTTTCTGATTCTCTTTCACACATTCTCATGGCTGTTTATCTTTATGTCTCATCCTCAAAGAGCATGTGTGTATGTGTGTGTGCGTGTGTGTGTGAGATATGTATGACCTCGGCCATTTCATTCCACTTGAGATTTTTGTATTTTTGCTCAGTTTAGTTACTATGAATGTTTTATTTATTTTTCAGTTTGGGTTCCTGAACAATATGGATAGTGAAACTCAGGAGTCTGAGTCAATGACTGCCTAAACCTTGAGTTCTTCTTATAGGAGAGCACTTTTCCTCCTTTTTCTTTGGCCAGTTTCTTCTCTGCACCCTAGGTGTGTAGATGGAGCTGATGAGGTGTCCATTTTACAGAACTGACTGTACATCCTGACTTGATGCAGGGAATTATTTTCTCACTCATCACGATGAAGAAGCCTGAAGTCTCAATGTGCATCAGAAAGACTAGACCTGACACCATATCATATAGGCCCTTCTTTTAAGCCACCCCAGTTCTGAGTTCAGTTTGTGCTAACCACACAGTTACGTGTTCTCACTTTGTATTTGCCTTCTAGTGATATCCTTTCCCCAACTTTAAGACAAAGTATGTAGTTAGATATTAATTTCATCATGTTATCTAATATTCTTTTGTGTTTTATGGAAAGAGAACTTTCTCTGTCACTTCAATCTTTACTGAAGTAAAACTCCAGGTTTCTTAAAGAGTAACTTCCATTCCCTTAAAGTTGGTTCTTATGCTCCACAACTTGCTCTTCGAGACCCTATCCCACCTCATCACATGGTACTCACCAGAATGAATTTCACTCCAAATAGATTCCTCAGTTTACTTTTGCTTATATTGTCTTCTAAAGAAAGAATTTTATCCCCTTCATATATATACATATGTTCATATATACATATATATATATGAAGGGGATAAATACACACACACACACACACACACACACACCTTGGCTTCATTTTCTTTGAAGTCTTTTTCTAAATATTTCAATGGAATCTAAAACAAAACAAAATAAGCAACCAAAACAAAACAAAACAAACAGAAATAGATTCATAATTCAGAGAACAAAATGATGGTTGCCAAAGTCCTGGAGGTGAGGTATGTAGTGGAATAGATAAGAAAGGTGAAAGAAAAAAAGAGGTACAAACTTCCAGTTATAAAATAAATAATTCATGGAGATATAATGTACAGCAGAGGGCACATATTCAATAATATCATAATAAATTTGTATGGTGACATGATTTTTAATCATATCTTGCTGATCACATTGCAAGGTATATAAATGTAGAATCACTAGGTTGTATTCCTGATATAAATATAATATTGCTTGTTAACTATATTTTTAAACATTTAAAAATGAATCATTGTATGCTACATTAAAAATTAACAATTATTAATATATGTTTGATATGATGATACCAACACCAGAGAAAGATGTAGTGGTGCAGAATTATTTCTGGATTTATTATTATTACATAAGGAAATCATTGATGAAAGCCTTTACCATGTTTTCTTAATGTTTTCAAGTTCTCTTAATATGCCTACAATTAAGATCCAGAGAGAAGCAAGTGAAAAATCTTATAATTCTAATTTGCCAAGATAAATATCAAAGCATATTTTAAGACTGTGAACATTCTCACTGGTCCTTTTGGAGAAAAATGGTTTAAAGATTCAGTAAACAAGTAACTTTTAACCAAATAACTTATATGCATAGGTGCATAACCCATAGACAAGTGTGGTGAAGGCCTGGGGTGAGGGGGCAAGGGCAGGGTAAAAGGGGTCAATGGGAAAAAAAGGGAACATCTGTAATACTTTCAACAATAAAGATAAATTTAAAAAAAATAATAAATGGTCTTATAGTTCCCTGTTTCTATTCACAGGAAATCTCAACAACTTTTAACTTTCCTTCAAGTCAGTATTTCAAAAATAATCACTGTGTGCAGATATTTCTGTTTGTGTCCCTTGTCATCAACACTTGCTAGAAAGTGAGTACTGCTATGGTCATTTCCCAAAGTGCTTTCAAGAAAATTGTGTCCACACAACTGTTACATCACTAATGTGTTAAAAAGCAGTGATGTTACAAGCAAAGACGATTTGATTGTTAGCTGGCACTTAACATCAGAGTTTAATTAATGTTCTTCTTTAAACAAACTCATTTTTTAATCAAGATGATGTTTTTATAATGTGAAATCATTTTAAAGGTTTTCTGTTAACATTAATTTTTATAGATATTTTTTCTTCATTTGATAACTGTTGGTCATATATACCTTCTACATTTAGGTTTTTGGGTGTTTTTGGTGAGTTGCTATCTTGTGAGCATACATAATCCTAACATCTTACTGCTGGCGTTTTTTAAATTTTTTTTATGTAAGATATAGAGTTCAACAAGAAGATATGTTCTGACTGTTTTGTCAGTTGGCTCTGCACAAAATCATCAAGAGCTATATAAAGCTTCCACTCAGGGCTTAGAATCATAATAATAAGAGTTATGATATACTGTACAGCTTAAAGAAGTCTAAAACTCTAGAGTATGAAGCCTTAGTGATTTTCTCCAGTACATTAATCAAAGCACCATTGACAACTAGAATTATATTGTTATTCATGCGAAGCACTCGAGATTCTTCCTAATTCCCTGGTGGCATTTATTTCAAAACTCTGAAGAAGCGACAGATGAAAGAAACCTTAGTTAAAATATCAGATGAAATAAAAATGGCAAAATATTTCTCATCAGCCATACATTAAATTACTACTTGACTTTCAGAACCAAACAATGCTGCATGCATATCCCGTCTATAATTTCTTGCAGAAATTTAAAAATGGGGCTTTTTTTGCTATCACTTTATTTTATTAAACGCATGTTTGTGTTTTTATAAAGCTTATAATGTTTTATATATTTTATGTTTATAACCCCTCCAATAAATCAAAAGCAAATTAATACCAAAACTTCAGTATCAAATATCACTGTATTCATTCCCAATAAAAGTAATTTAAAAGTTGAAAGAGGCCGGCCAGTCATGGCTCAGTGGTTGAGTATTGGCCTAGGATCCAGGAGATCCTGTTCAATTCCCGGTCAGAGCATGTTCCCGGGTTGTGGGCTCGATCCCAGGTTGGGGGTGTTCAGGAGACAGCCGATCAATGACTCTCTCATCATTGACATTTCTGTCTCTCTCTGTCTCTCTCCCTCCCTCTCTCTGAAATCAACAAAGATATATTTAAAAAAAAAAAGTTGAAAGAAATTTGGGCTCAAACACACACAAAAATCACATATGTAAAAATAATAATTTATTAGGCCATAGAAAATTTAGAGAACTGAAGGGTTGATACAAGATTGCACTTTAGTCTTTTTCTGTTTGGAAACAGAATGAAAAAGTTTAGGTGTTTTGAGTTATGGCCACTGAATCTGTGCTATGTTATTAACTAAGTTCTAATAGGTGTACCAGGTTGTAATCCCTTGTTTCTAAGGCACTAACTCTGAATCAAACTGACTAAATCCTGAAATCTGGAATTCTGCAGATCTGCCTGCATTTTTATTTTATTTATACTTAGTTATTGCTACTAAAGTGAATCTAAATGTTTAAGATTTCCAGGAAAAAATGAGGCTAGTATAAGGGCATTTTAGTAATTAAATCAAACAATGTTATTATGAGGAAAACAGCATTGAAAGAAATACTATTGTTTATCTGACCAAAGTTAAATGCAATATCAAATCCAGAGGTTTTGGAGAAGAGGACCATACAATACTGTAGGTGGCATGAATGTATTCATGTAAGTTTTAAGGAAATGTCAACAGAACTAAACATTTTATCATGCTCATGCGTCTCCTGTTTTGCCCTATATTTCAAACATATTAGCGAAATAGTTACTGGAAAAAGATTTTACAATTTCTTTATGAAATATTTACATTTTATTTTAAATTTATTAATTTCATCTAGTAAAAGACTAAATTTTGAAAAACATATTTATGTCGTGATTTCTTTGTGATAGTGTAAACCAGCATCACCTCAATAAAGGAAAATTCTTAGTTTTCCATACAGTATCAATATCCTGATAAAGAGTTGAATTTTACAAAACAGTGAATATTCCAAAAATATTGTGCTATGCTTTGTATTTTATACAGACAGATCTTTTCTATTGCAAAAGCCAATTAAATTTTTCTAAAATTTAAAAATATTTAGTTACATCATAATTTTCAATTTATTTTAATTACACTATCCAGGAAAACACTGTAAATACCCTTCCCCATAAAGTACAACTGAGAAAAGGCTATAGGTACTACTCGAGTTAATACAGAAAAATTAAAATTTTCTCCAAAAGATTGAGATCAAGGAATGAATCCTCACTTACTATTTATAATCAACATTGAACCTAAGATACTAGCCATTGTAGTATAGCAAGAAAAAGATATAAAAGTAATGTAGCTCAAAAAGGAAGAAGTAAAGTGTCATTAACTGTAGATGACACAATTAATAGAGCAAATCACAATAAATGTATTTGGCAACTAATAGAATAAGTCTACTTAGCAAGATCTCAGAATAAAAGTTAGAATACAAAACTAAATAATACTTTTAAATTTTAGCAAACCACTTAAAATTTAAAATTCCATGTATATCAGCATCTAAACATGTTATTTTTAGTTATTTATAAATACAATTTCCAAAAATAATGTGTGCATTATAAAAGTAAATAACAGAAATAACCATAAAATGATAAATTCACTTCTTTAAAATTGAAACTTTCTGCTCATTAAAATAGACTTTAAATTTGTATATAGTTTTTCTTTTATTAATTATAATTTTTGTAAATTTTTGTACTCTGCCTAAGAAATCTTTGCAAACCAAAAAAATCACATGTATTCCTGACACTAGGCTGAAAAATTTCTTCATACTCCTAGTTAGCTGAGAATTTGACTCTAAATAAAAATTAAATATTGTTAAAAACTCTATCAGTAGAAATTTTTGTTTCTTCTTTTCTTTTAACTATATGAATTGATTTTTAAATGTTAATTAACTTTCATTTCTCACATTAAACTCTATTTGGTCATGATGTATTTTCCTTTTAAAAATGTTGATTTTTTATTTTTATTTTTTGCCATTAGTTTAAAGATGTGTGTCTTTTTCATAAAGAATCTTAGTAGGTAATTTTATTTCCTTATAACATCTTAGTAAGGTTCTGATATTAGGATTATGCTGATATAATACAATAAATTGAGGATGTTTCTTCTTTCCTTATTTTCTGAAAGTGGTTTGTTGTGAAGCCTCTCTTAAATATGTAAGAGTGTAGAATACAACATCTAGTGATCAGATGCTACTCTCTTTAGAGAGAGTTTACTTGCCCTTTGTATTTTTGAGGAACATTTCTCCATCACTGGGAAATTACCCATCCCATTATTCTTTGTGTGACAGCAAAAATGGGTATTGGGAATTATGTGTTTCTTGGAGTCTGCAGAATGTGGCGCAAACTCTACTATGAAAGATCAGGAGAAAACATATTTTTAGACTCAGATACTCATAGGGCTCTATGGTCCTGTCATTTAACTTTCTTGGGGGTGATGAATGGGTTATTTTTGGTTTCTTGGTTTTCCAAATCTCTTAGCCACTCAGCCATCTTACTATCCATTTCCTTGAGTCAGTTTCATATGCCAGTAATCACAGCTGTAGGTCTTTTTGAAACACTTTAGATCTGTGTTTTTCTGTTATATCTGCTTTTTGTTTTTGTTTTAACAGTACTGTACTTTGTACTTTCCCCATAATAGACAATATTGGCAAAAATCAATATACAAAAATAAGTATTTATAGATCAATAAAATAGTTTGTTCAAAATTAGTTTCAGTAAGTAACTTGATACAAAATCATACTGTAAATAAAATATTATAAAAATAAATTGTACCCAATATTACTCACTATGTAAGTCTATTATAGCATCATTGGCCTTAATTACTAATCAGAGTAAAGCACATTTTCATTTATTTATATCCCTGCAGCTCTTAATGGCTTATGTTTAATGGGTGTCGGATCTTTCAAATATTTTAAAATAGGAATAACCGATTTAACTTCTTTTAATAAACTTAAATCTTTCTTGAGAATTAAAGTGAGAACTTCATTAGGGAAAAGCTAACCTTAAGTGCTGTATTCACAGTGAATTTTTTTCATATTAATTATGTTATGAAAACTGCTGAAAAACAAATTAGAAGGAAGCAGGATTAACAAACAAGTTAAAATGTATATAATCATTTTGAGCAAGTGCATACCTGAGAACCTGGAAAATCAGCTTCTATATATTAGGCTAATAATTTCTAAGCTAACAGGAGATAATGAAAGAAAGATCTACTCTTGACAGGAGACTGGTTAGTTCTGAACAGGATGGGAAATCCATTCTTCCCTGAGACTTCTCTGGTAAGAAGCACCGTCAGTTGAGGTTGGCCTTTTCAGCCAGATTATTATACCACAACCCTAGTGAAACTGCTGACTGGAGTCAGATTCAAGAAAATGAAATTTGAATCACATAAGATAATAGTGTTCAACTAAGTGTTTGCAAAATAAAATTATATTATATGGACCAGAAAATAAAGTTATCCCTATAAGTAATAAAGGTAATTATTGATTATGATGTTGATGTCAAGTGTGTGTATGTGTATATATACAGGGTTTCCCAAAAAATGTATATACACTTTGAATAATTATAAAGGCCATGCTTATGAAAATAAATTTCATTTTCAAAATGTAATAGAATTTACAGACATAATGTGTATACATTATACACATATATGTGTATATATATTTTTATACACATATAGTTTTTAAAAAATATATTTTTATCTTTAACTTATGGGTTATAATGCCCAGTGTAATATGAAATAAAATGTGAAATTTCTATCTTTCCTTTATATTAATTTTTTTAATATAAATGCAGTTTGAATATCTGAAAACAAAAGAGATGACAGATTTTAAGTTTTGGGAAACAATAATCCATTAATTGGGAAAATATGAGTCCTGATCATTTTGCTCTAATTTCAGCATTTTCTACTTATTTTTTTATTCCATTAAACACATTTAAAAGTTAGTTAGAACAAAATCTAAAAAACACACACAACAAAGACATTTTTAAAAGGATAAAAGGAGCAGCAATTCCCTAAATCCAACATATATTTATGCATATGTGCTATTGGGAAACATGTTGGGGTGGCAAAATATCTTTCAATTTTCCTAAACCTGCACAATCTTGTTGTTAATAATACATGACCTACATGAGGGTAATGACAAATGATGAAAGAAACAGAACAGGTACTTAGAAAAGAATGCAGATTTTTTCTTGATGATGTGCTCCACCTGCCTCTGACTTCAAGGCAGTAAAACTATTTGATGAGAAGGGTTTAATTTCATTTGTCACTACGATATGAAAAGTCAGGGTAGCTAGATCTCTCCCCCACATTATCTATCAGTTTAATTTCTCTTGAGTCAGTGCTGTTTTATGTTCTTCCTGTTCAGCAATTGCTCTTGAGGATCAGTTCTTTCAGTGTTTTCAATTTTATCATAAAAAGCAGATGTTTTCTCTATTCATCTCATTGAATTTATTATAATAGTAGAAAAATATGTGTCTGTCACCTGACACCTTGTTCTTAGAAGTTTGCACTGATACTAATCTAGTACTACTAAAGAAAAACAAACAAACAATAGGGGCAACTCAACAGTTACCGCAGTTATTACAGACATACAAAAGTTGTGTATCAAAATCTAAACTATGCCATACAACTGGATGCTACTGAGTAGTATCTACAAATGTTAAATATAAATATGCATAATTATAGCTTTCTTGTGACAAGAAATTACTTCCTTTCTCATCCATAAGTCTTATCTCTAAAATTACAAATATAGAACATCATTTAAAACATTTTGAATATGCATTGCTACTACCTATAGACAGGATTAAAATGTTTACAACCATGAAGTTGTATATAATAATTTGAATCTTGAAAATTTAAACTGGTGCTAAAATAAAATATACATCTTTTCTTTTATGTCAAATTATAATATAAACAATCTAGTGCAATTTGAGGGGCAATCTTGAGTAATTAAAATCTGCTAATCATTTGTACTTACTGAATGTGGAAATAGGGCAATTACAGTTCAGGAGTAACTTTAAGCATGATAATTTGGTTTGGGCTTGTATTTTGTTTTCAGGTAAGTGTAATGTAATCAAAAGGCAAATTCGCCCCCAAATTCTTCCACTTTCTGAATTTTTAAAAGATGCACAATTTTATTTAAAACAAAACATAGAATGAATATATCAGTTTGAGTTCTTACCATGGCTTACAAGGCACTGTAGGGTCTGGTTCCCCATAAACTGTATGATCTGTTCACCACTCAATTTTTCAGTCACACTCTGTCTACTTTGCTCTTATTTGAACCCTCCATGTTTGTACCTGCTTTAGGCATTGACCTGTGCACTTTCCTCTGCCTTGGGTATCCCCTCAACACTTGAGATCTTTTCCCAGTAGCCTCCTTCAATTTATTCAGGTCACTGTTCATGGGAAAACTTCTCAGAAAGCAATGTGCTAATTATCTCAAATAAAATGAGTATCTGTGTCTATAGCTCTCAATTATTTTTTTATTTTTTATAAAAGAACATAGTACTACCTGATGTGTGCTTGCGGATTTGTTTATTTCCTATGTACCTCCCATAGGATGCTAACATGGATATTTTCTGTTTCGTTTGCTGCTGTAGCCTAGAAGAGCAATATACAATGGAGCAATGACAGTCTCTTCAACAAGTGGTGCTGGGAAAATTGGACAGATATGCAAAAAACTGAAACTGAATCTCTCTTACACCATATAAAAAATAAACTCAAAATGGATTGAAGACTTAAAGTAAAGCCTGAATCCATAAAACTCCTAGAATAAAACATAGGCAATAAACAATTTGACATTAGTCTGAGTAATGTCTTTTTAAATCTGTCCCCTTTAGCAAGGAAAACAAAAGCAAGAATAAACCAATGGGATTTCATCAAACTAAAAAGCTCCTACATTGTGAAAAAAACACAAAACAAAACTTCAAGAAAACAAAAAACAACCTACTGAATTGGAGAATACATTCATAAGTAATAGATCCAATAGGAGGTTGATTTCTAAAATATATAAAGAATTCATACAGCTCAATAACGAACAACAACAACCCAATCAAAAAATGGGTAGAGGATATGAAGAAACATTCCTTCAAAGATATATAGATGGCCAACAGAATATGAAAAGATGCTCAACATCACTAATCACCAGGGAAATAAAAATCAGAACCACATGGAGATACCACCTCACAAGAGTCAGAACGGCTATTATCAAAAAGTCAACAAATAACACATTAGCAAGGGTGTGGAGAAAAGGGAGCCCTTGAGTATTGTTGATGGGACTGCAAATTGGTGCAGTCACTCTGGAAAACAGTATGAAGGTTTCTAAAAAAACTGAAAATAGATCTACCATATGGCCCAGCAATTCTATTTCTGGGTATTTATCTAAAGACATAAAACAACAACAACACTAATTCAAAAAGAAGACATGTGTACCCTATGTTCACTGCAGCCTTATTTATAATAGCCAAAATATGGAAGCAACCTGTATCTATAAATAGATGAATGGATAAAGAAGATGTAATGTGATAGGTAGGTAAATAGATAGATGATAGATGATAGATATAGATAGATGATAGATTGATAGATGATAGATAGATGATAGATGATAGATAGATATAGATAGATAGATAGATAGATAGATAGATAGATAGATAGATAGATGATAGATAGATAATAGATGATAGATAGATGATGATAGATAGATAGATAGATAGATAGATAGATAGATGATAGATAGATAGATAGATAGATGATAGATAGATAGATAGATAGATGATGATAGATAGATAGATAGATAGATAGATAGATAGATAGATAGATAGATAGATGATAGATAGATAGATAGATGATAGATAGAGATAGATAGAAGATAGATGATAGATAGATGGTGATAGATGATAGAGATAGATATAGATAGATGATGATAGATAGATAGATGATAGATGATAGATAGATAGATAGATAGATAGATAGATAGATAGATAGATGATAGATAGATAGATAGATAGATAGATAGATAGATAGATAGATAGATGATAGATAGATAGATGATAGATAGATAGATGATAGATAGATAGATAGAAGATAGATAGATAGACAGATAGATAGATAGATAGATAGATAGATAGATAGATAGATAGATAGATAGATGATAGATAGATAGATGATAGATAGATAGATAGATAGATGATAGATAGATAGATAGATAGATAGATAGATAGATAGATGATAGATAGATAGATGATAGATGATAGATAGATAGATAGATAGATAGATAGATAGATAGATAGATAGATGATAGATAGATAGATAGATAGATAGATAGATGATAGATGATAGATGATAGATAGATGATAGATAGATAGATAGATAGATAGATAGATAGATAGATAGATAGATAGATAGATAGATGATAGATAGATAGATAGATGATAGATAGATAGATGATAGATAATGATGATGATAGATGATAGATGATAGATATATATAGATAGATAGATGATAGATAGATGATAGATAGAGATAGATAGATAGATAGATAGATATAGATAGATAAATGATAGATAGATATAGATAAATAGATAGATAGATGATAGATGATAGATAGATAGATAGATAGATAGATAGATAGATAGATAGATAGATAGATGATAGATGATAGATAGATGATAGATGATAGATAGATAGATGATAGATAGATGATAGATGATAGATAGATAGATGATAGATAGATGATAGATGATAGATAGATGATAGATGATAGATAGATAGATAGATAGATAGATAGATAGATAGATAGATGATAGATAGATAGATAGATAGATAGATAGATAGATAGATAGATAGATGATAGATAGATAGATGACAGATGATAGATAGATAGATAGATGATAGATAGATAGATGATAGATGATGATAGATAGATGATGATAGATAGATAGATAGATGATAGATAGATAGATAGATAGATAGATAGATAGATAGATAGATAGATAGATAGATAGATGGATGATGATGGGATATTACACAGCAATGAAAAAGAATGAAACCTTGCTATTTGCAACAACATAGGCAGACTGGAGGGCATCATGCTAAGTGAAATAAGGCATATAGAAACAGGCAAATTTCGTATGATTTCACTTACATGTGGAATCTAAAAAAAACAAAACAAATGAACAAACAAAACAAAACAAAAGGAGACTCAGAAACAGATCAAAAGGATGGTTGGAAGAGGAAAGGGCAATGGCAGGATGGATGAAAAAGGTGAAGGGGAATATAGTCAATAATTGTGATAAGTTTGCAAGGTGACAGATGATCACCAGAATTAGTGGGGTGATCACATTGTAAGGTGTAAAAATGTCAAATCACTATTTTGTACATCTGAAACTAATATAACAATATACAATATAATATTGTATACCAACTATACAAAAATAATTAAAATTTTGATTGTGGTAATATAGTTGTGTGACTTTGAGTAAACCAAAAAACAGTGAATTATGTATTTTAAACACATTAACTGTATAATAGATGAATTATATCTCAATAAGCTGCTATTAAAATATCCAAGGTTTTATTACACTAAAATTATATATAAGTAATCATAGTTTCCACCAACTATTTTTATACTACAAATACTGGTACCATTACGTTCAATACCTTAAAAGTACATAATAGCCAGGCAAAATAGATATTCTTATGACAGTTTTGCAAAGCAAAAATTAAATCTGGAGAATTCATCTTTCACAACAGCACACGGCTCTTGTAACAGAAGATCCGGAATATAAATTTAGAACTATCTGCACTGACCAGCATTGCTTTAGCACACTAAACTGACTCCACTATAATTTCTTTTAAAGTGCATTTTTTAACAAGTGTATAAACCTGCTTAATGAAACATTACATTTTTATTCATTCTTTCATCCATTTGTTAAATAAATATTTACTGAATTCCTCCTACTACCCAAGCACGGCCTAGGCATTGGGGATTGATTTAAAGAAAATGTGTTTTATTTTCCAATTCAGCAGATTTATGTTTTATCAAGGAAAAAAAACACCCAGATTATCCAATTTATGGCTCATTAGTCCCTTTGGCAAATACAACTTAGAGTTATCATGGCAAAATAAGGAATGCTGAGATTTTTTTGAGGGTAAAGTGAGAGACAAAAAAAAAAAGATGACCATATTGTTAAGCATTTCTCATACCTTGCTGGTTAGAGTGCCATTTGATACTGTATTTTTGGAATATAACTTGATGGCTCTTCTCCAAATTTATAAATTCTTTCAGCAATGTGCTTCTGGGAATATATTCTCTATAATATTAAGTCTTAAAAACATTAGATTCTCTTCACCTTGGCTACCACCCCAAATTCCAAATCATTATTATTTTAAACAAATTTCCTGCAAAACCTAAATTACTGGTTTCCTTGTTTCTAAACATAATCTTCCTCGATGTTTTACAACTTTGTCAGAATAATTGCTAAATTATGCAAAACAGGTCATGTCATCTTGCACAACTCTGTGAATATACTGAAAACCACTGAATTGTACACTTCAGTAGGGTGAATTTTATAGTATGTGAATGATATCTCAATAAAACTGTAGTTTATTTTTTTCAAAGGTCTTTCTATTTCCCTTGGAATGAATATAAAACCCTTATTCGTCTCTACAAGGCAGTGCATTAACTAACTCCTGATTTATCCTGCTATTACCTCGGTTTCTAGTCATACTAACTTCATTACTTTTCTTTAAAATCACTAAGCCTTTTTCTATATATTGGCTTAGCACTGGTTCCTGCTGCGTAGACTTCAGCATTTAGCATGACTGGCTTAGTCTCCAGTCTATTGATATTTTCAAGGAACTGGCCTTTGATTTTGAGGGAAATTTACTCCATAATAGATGTCAATTAGAGCCAGTAGATTGATGGATATTGATGGCATTGTTCAATTCAACTATGTCGGTATTGGCAAAACTATGAGGGATTTTTTCTCCAAATTCAATGTGAGAACTGATAGAATTCCTGGAAATAAAAATTCACAAAAATGTGGAGCCCTCCTAAAAGCTCGTCACCCCATCCTGGAATTTTCAACTCTCAAGCTTGTCCACGTTGAACCCCAATCAACTTGTCAAATACAGTTTATGTTGTCCTGCCCCATTATTGATTCTCACAGTTTTCTGCTCGTGGGCTGTTGCTCTGCTAAATTGTGACTCTCTGGATCTGTTTGTGTCTTCACTTCTGGGGACAGTAGTTTGCCTCAAGATATTAGTTCTCTGACAGATTTAAGAAGGGTTGTAGATTTTTAGTTCTTTCAGCTGTTTTCTTGTATGTACAGAAGAAATGACTTCCAAAGTCCTTATATGCCAGACTGAAAACCAGAAGTTAACCTTTTGTTATTCAAATGTTATATAATCAGTGAGGTCTAGGTCATTCAGCATAACATTTTCACCATCTATGATAATCAACTTCATGCGTTCATTTATTTCTTGTCTCTCTCCCCTTCTATGATATTAGCTCCCTACAGGTAGAGATCTCAGGGAATTCAACCAGGGAATTCCCTGGGTTAAATGACTAATGATATTTGCTGAGAAAAAAACCTAGAGAAAAAGCAGACACAACATATACACAACAAGGATACACACACACACACACAAACATACACTCACTGTCGTCATGCAATTTATGACACCAACAAATTTATAGATACCATAAATTAAATATATAACAGAGGCAAATTAACTATGATGTAGCCCCACCTTTGAATGCTATGCAACTAATAAAATGCTCTCAGTAGATTTCTAGGAACTGACATGGAATTTAAGAATATACTGCCAAGCGAAAAACAATAACTTGCATATAGTAGAAACCCGTTTCGCTATAACTGAAAACTATATGTCAATATGTATGCATATGCATGTCTATGTGTATATATGGGTATGTCAGCGTGCATATGTGTGTGTGTTAGGAAGGATAAGCAGGACACCATCAACAGTAGTTACTCAAAGCATGATAAACAGTCGGGGAGAGTGCTTTCAGCTTGTATTTTAGATATTTCTATATAGTTTGATTTTTCAAAAATAATTCTCTATGCTTACAATTAAAGGCACATTCAAAGAAAATAAAAGGGAATGTTTGTTTATTTATAGTGAATTTAAAAGCCTGAAGCAGGATCTCCTATTGTTTTAAATAACAGATTCTTCCTTGAGAACAGATACTATGTCAATATGATTGAACTCTGTATCTCCAGCTCCCGACACAGGGCATGTTACAATATGCACTTGATGGATACTTATAAAATACATGAAAACATTCAAGAACAACATTCAGAGATGTTACTGCAAATCATCAATACAAACCACCACTGGAGACCAGAATTGAGAGTATAAAGTGATGTGTTTCCTATTGTAGAACCATTATTGCTCAGCAGCTTCTAGCTCTCTCTCCTCAATACCTAACAATAACTGTCCATGCCATTGAGGGAAGCACACAAATTATCAATTTCCACCAAACTTCACCGAAGGTAACATCACTGAATTAAACATCCAGAAAGGTGGGATGGCAATATCGATGTATAGAAATCTTGAAGTAGAAGACATCTTTCAGCTTATCATATCAGTAGAGAATTTGACCCTGTCTGAAAGCGATGGTTACAGTATACTAGAATAAATTATTCTTATGAAACTTTTTCTTTCTTCCCTCCCTCCCTCCCTCCCTCCCTCCCTCCCTCCCTCCCTCCCTCCCTCCCTCCCTCCCTCCCCCCTTCCCTTCCTTCTTTCCTTCCTTCCATCTCTCCCTCTCTCTCTCTCTCTCTCTTGTCAGAATTATCCGAAAAATTTAAAACCTGTTATTTGCCACTAATGACTTTCTAATAACTGTTCTGAGTGTTTTATTCAGGTAAAATTTATGACGAAGAAAAATTAGTCCTGTAAGTTAAAAAAAACCTACTTGCCAGATTTCAAGTTTTCTATACAACAGAAAACACTCAATGTAATCAGCAACAAAAAGTCTGTTTCCTAGGATTGCAGTCAATTAAAGTTTTGAAGTTAGGTGCCAGATGGTTGTCTAAAACAGAACATATTTTAGATTCTTTGGTACAGCAAAGCATGCTTAAATCAACTGGGCGAGGGGTTGACTTCAGTCAGGTCAACCAATAGTTGCTGCATCAAAACTGATCGAAATTCAAAGATTCAATGAAATAAAAAAATGATAATTTCCATACATTTCAACCTCCTACTGTGATACAGCATATAACTTGTTTCCCATTTCTCTGTCTAAAGATTTGCTTATGTCACAAAACATAAGCAAATCTAAATACAAGTAATAAAATAAACATAGCCTGAAAGAGATAAATTAACAGATCAAATTTACTGAAACCCACGGTGATAGTGAGAATACTTGCATATTAAAAAAATAAATTCTTACTTTTCACATTTCTGTTCATATGTGTCTTATACACAATATTAGAGGAAGTAACATTAAAGGAATAAAGAAGTAAATGAGATTTCTAACTTCAAAGTCGTTCTGAAAACATCCTAAAGTTAAGCTATTTATTAGGCCTTTTGACATTTGAATATTAGTAGTTGTCTTAATTTCCCCAAACTTGAGTTTATCCATGTGATTTTAGCGTGGGGCCACATGATTGCTCATTAGAATCTCCTCCATTTTAATATTCCCTTACCATCAGTTATCACACTGGGGGAAGAATTAAACCATTCATTCATTTGACCATTCATTCAGCAAAGGAGCGTTGAGCAGCTAAATGTGAAAGGGACTAAGAGGGTGCAGACAACGAGGCATCTGAAGTCCCCTGCCAGGGTTCTTACATTTGATTGCGGATGAAAAGGCAGAAAATAAACAAACAGAAAACTGTCTGAGTAGTAAAGTGTTAAGAATAATGCAATGAGCTAGCGAGCTTGAAGAAGCGGTGCTATTTTGCATAGAGGGGGAGATGCGTCTGGGAAAGCGAAAGGGAGCTGAAGAAGTAGAAGAGATAGATTTTTTAACAAGGCAAGAATTTGCTGTCATGTGACTGCTGATACTTTTCATTTCTTTATGTTACTACATTCCTTTTTAAAGGCTTGAAGAATATGTTTTTATTTATTTATTTATTTATTTATTTATTTTTTAATTTATCTTTATTGATCTCAGAGAGAAGAAAGGAGAGAGAGAGAGGGAGAGAGAGAGAGAGAATCAATGATGAGAGAGTCATTGATGGGCTGCCTCCTGCACGCCCCTGACTGGGGATTGAGCCTGAAACCCGGGCATGTGCCCTGACCGGGAATTGAACCCCGATGGCCTAGATCCTAGGTCGACTCTCAACCACTGAGTCACGCCCGGCTGGGCGAAGAATATGTTTTTAAAAGTTGATGGGATGTAGATATTTGAGAAAGAGTTCAGAAAACATGAAATAACAGGATAAACATGTTACCTTCTAAACAGAGGAGAAACACTATCTGCTACAACAGGATTCAAAGATAAAATGTGGATTTATATATAGGTAAATTTCTCTATTTTTATACCATTTTTTTATAGTGAATTTAGAAACATAGCTACTTGCTGGAACTGATAAAAAAAACGTAGCAAGATTAGGAAGGTGAGGTATGTGGAGAAATTAGATTCTGGAGAATGTGGAAGAAAACCAACTAGGAATATCTGGAAATATTGAAAGAAGGACACTTGATGTTTGGGTTGGAGAACCTGAACTTAGAGCGTCATCAGTCAATCAACTGATCTATCAATCAGTGACCTACTCTTCCCCTTTCCCTACATTTTTCTAATATTCTCTATCATGAGAAATAATTCCATCTATGTAGAAAGCAAGAGTAAATGATTTCAGGTATATACTTTAGAAACTTTAGTTAAGTAATAGATATTTTATTTTATTATAGGCTATATGTAATACATAGCATATACCATATGTATGGTATATACAGGGGTCGGCAAAAGTAAGTTTACAGTTGTAATACAAATGACACAATAATTAATAAATAATATCACAAGAATAAAATGTTTCACATACAACTGTAACTATGTTTGCCCACCCCTGAATGCATGTGTGGCAAAAGCTGTAACTATAAGGGAGCAACTCCATACCGGTTTTTTAAAATATATGTTGTATAGAAAAAGTTTTTGCTTGAAGTATATTTAGTTAATAGAGAGGCCAAAAAATATTTCTAGTATAAGGCAATTATATCTCTATGAACAAGTACAGATTAGGAGTGTAATAATTGATCAACAAGAAATGAACTTTCCAGACTTGAGCAACATATAATCACACTACTTCATTTTCTTTCCAGTAATACAGTTGTGTTTTCCTCTCCTTTAATGTTATATTTTTACTGCCTTGACACTTTCCTGTTAGTTATGAGAAGTGACATTTGTACATCTTTCCATGAAAAAGATAAGAGTAAAGGTAAGGATATGCTACTATTTTTAATTTTAATGTTATTAGTTTTCCCTTAGATTTATGTGAGCTTTATAAAAGCATTCTCCTCTGAAAGACAACATGCCCACAGATCAATAGATATAGCTTGCTGCAGAGAGTTGGGAGTGTGGTGGTCTGAAATGATCTAAAACTAAAGAGATTATGTGTCCATCTCCAAGTTATCATTCTGTCCTTAAGTCTTACATGGTTTTTGGACAGGACTACCTACTTTTTGGCATTTAATTTTATTATTTGTAAAATCAAACTACAAATAAGTTTGAATTTAATAGCAGCATGGGAGTATCATATAATATTTAGCTTTTCTAGAGGAATAAAAATAACATCTTTTGTGGACGTCACATATACAAATATTTTTTAGAGAGAGGATTTTTCAGTAATTTTTAAACCATACCCCCTAAAATAGTGGAATGCATTTTTGCACTTTTACTCCTTTGTTTAATGAGGGTGAATATAGAAAATAATAGCAAATAGATTCACAGACTTTTTTTCTTTCCAATTTTAGGGAAGTAATGGCAGAGACTAAGTTTTCTCCCAATATCCATTTGCCCAGCAGGACTTAATGCAGAATTCAGTCCTGCTCAGTGTGATGTGAGGGAAAATTATATGTACAATTTCTTAATCATGTCATTTAGGGAAAGCTCTTTCCCTCTTTCCCCTTTCCTCCATCCTAAGAGCTGGTATGGACAAAGGGTGTTAACTGGCCAGCAATGGCCATGCAGATAGGGGTGATGAAAAAGAAGGCAGATGGAGCCTGTATCTATATGACATCCAGTAGCTCAGGTGCCCTGCCCCATAGGCTACCTATCAGCTTAGATGTTTGTGTGTTTGAAAAAAAAATTTTATCCTATCGCACTATTATTTGCTCTTTAATAAAGCAACTAAATAAGTATCTTAGCTAATAAAGAATGTGCATTTGAAAAATCTGCAAATATGAGACCTGCAGCTCTGTTTCACATTGTAATGATTATATCTTCATTACTGAAGGATATACAGGGTGCCCCCAAAAATGTATATACACTTTAACAGCTGATAGCTCAATTGATGTTTCTTTCTTTTCAGATTTAACCCATTGGAATCGATAATTATTAAAATGTGTATACATGTTTAACAAACCCTGTAGTTTGCTAAAAAATAAACTTATTAAAACATTATATAATAGGATAATTTTTCTTTTACATAAATATTGATGTTCGGATGTTTCGAAGCTCTTTTTTCTTTAATACCTAAATAAGTAGGCTCCTAAATATAACCTATCATTTTCTTCTTGGTAACACGCAGAGTAGAAATGTCAAGATTATTCTAAAACAGCCTTCCTCAACCCCTGTTCCCCAGCTCAAACCCAGCTCATTCTTTCCCACCACCCTCTCCCGTTGGCCGCACTCAACATCGTGCACAGCAGCCAAGCACGAGTAGTTGAGAATGTCAGGCAAAGCAGCATCCCAGGGCCTTTGGTCACTGTCTCAGCGCTCAGTCTCTGAAGCCTCTCCTTTCCACCCCCCGTTTCAAGCAATCTATGCTTACGATGCCCTCATGCAGGTCAACTCCAGTGCTCATCCTGGTCTCTCAGACCGAAAACAGAGGGATGCTGAAGGATTCCCTGGGACTCCGAGTTAGACAGGTTGAGTTTGGTCCTCTAAGAATGGAATTAATTTCTTAAAAGCTATTCCTAAAATCAGATGTTGAATTTCATTGTCAAACCAGTGAGCCACACAAAAAATCAGAGCTTATATATTATTTATCAGTAATTTAGATTGTCCCTTTTGCCCAAATATAATGCACCAAAATGCTATATATACCCTGTATCTTTGACTTCTATGTTAAAAGCAGATTAAAATTTAAAAACAAACTAGATGAGGCTGTTATATTACAATGTGTTTTATGGTGTTCTCTTACCCTAAGGGGAATCCCAGGAACAATTGTCTGAATCAGGATTTTCGGAATTTGTTCTCATTGTTCTGAGAATCCCATAAGGAGTGGGGAGGGAACATGCTACAGGCAGGTGTTGAAGAAATAACTGGCCTCCAGTCATTATTAGTTTTATAAAACAACTCATATTTAGAGCTTTAAACCATGAGGAGCATCTGCTTTATAAATATATTTTATTTGAAGAAAATGCTTAATGAAGTTTAAGTGAATAAAATCCATTCTAGGACATTTCAAATATATTGAAATTGTAAACAAATCAACTTGACTTGTGATTTGTTTTCTCTGTAAGTTGGAAACCTGTCAGGAAAAATAAAATTAATTAAAATTTTAGCCAATGTTTATATTTGGTTGCCCTCTCTGAGTTCTGCAAACATTATATGTATAACACCTCTTTCTCACTGTACATAAAACACCATATTCTGGTCATCTTGTGACTAAGCAGCTGGTGTAATATCTAATAAAGGTGAACACAAAATATTTAATATGCTAATATTTTCAATTTGATGAATCATACCCCTTTCTGCTGTCACGAACATGTGAACAATGTACAATAAACAATGCAAACTCTGCTTTGCTATATATGCTACAGAATATTAAAAATTAACATGAGACAGCCTCTAGCAAAGAGAATGAGAGTAGTGTAATGAAAATATCACAAGTTTTGAAATAGAGATTGAGGTAGTTCCTGAACTTAGACTTAATTTCTCTCAGCCTCTTGTATCTCATTTGTAAAACGGAGATATTAATGCTTTCATTGTAGGGTTTTTGTTTTTTTTTTTACAAAAAGATAATTTATTTATAGCTTGTCACTTCCCACGCCTGCCATAATGATGACGCTTTTCTCCTCCTTGGCATTTACTTCAAGTGAAATAAATTGAACTTAAGTGGAGAAATATCTAAGAATGAAGGCTAGAGTGTTTTTTATTCATCAAAAGGGGAAAGAATCTTACAAGAAAGAGGGTTCTCCAAGTGTTTAATGGGGTCTCAATGTCAAGGTTACCTCTACTGGGGATATAGTAGGAACAAGGGAAAGAAGGTTCATCTTTTGAAGAAAATTATATTATGTTAAAGGGAAATAAACAATGAAAGGATTAAAAAATGATAATTTCGGATAAGTATAACATAACTGAAAAATAAAGAGAGCGTTTAGATAAAGAGTGATTTTGAGGAATGGGATATGTTTTACTTTGGAAATGATTTCACGGAGGACACCTAAGAAAAAGTGATATATTTAGCTAAAATCTAAATGATGGGGAAAAGCCTGCCCTGTAAAGATACAGAATGAAAAGATTACAGGCAAAGGGAGGAGAATTTGACAATGCCCTAAGGTAAGAATGCACGTGGTGTGCTTTAGAACCAGAAAGTAGGTCCACATGGCTGGACTAGAATGAAGGATCACGCCAAGAGGCCAGCGGCCGGCACACCACACAGAGCCTTGCAGTCAGTGCTCAGGAGCTGGGTTTTGGTCTAAGCGAGCAGGACAGCTAGAAGATAATTTCAAGACCTTGAGTTTTCTGATTTTTTTTTGAAAATTTACATATTTATTTTATTAAAAAGAAGATTCTGGCTATAGCTTACAAAATGGACTTTGGTAGGGCAAGTAAAACAAAAAATAATACTTTGGAAGGTTTATTTTTAGGTTCTGGGAAGCAAATCCATTTCAAAGTAAAAACCATTGGTTTATAAATGAACACTTAAAAAATGAAGACAAACTATTGTAAAATGAATTGTAAATACCTCTACAGGGCAACTTCATTTAAAACTCAACAATTTTATCATGTTAAGTATATTAATGACATATAAATCATTAGGGAAGATGTTTTGACAATTTTACAAATAATACTAAATAATCATACCCCTTGAGGTAAGTAAACTAAATTCCTTACCACCACATCCAAGTGAATACTTCATCAGTGATGAGTCATTGATCGGCTGCCTCCTGCACGCCCCCTGCTGGGGATCAAGCCTGAAACCCGGGCATGTGCCCTGACCGGGAATCAAACTGCCATCTCCTGGATCCTAGGTCGATGCTCAACTGCTGCGCCACACCAGCTGGGCTCCAAGTGGATACTTTTTGTCTTCATGACCACAGTCCTTAGTTAGCCAATCTTACATCCATCTGGGGAAAGGACAGAGCTTCTCTCTTGTGCTTACCAATTAGTCTTCAGGCTTTATAAAGAAATTGGAAAAGGCTTGCTCCTTTCTGCTCTTTAGCCTTAAGTCTATTTGACCTTGACAACAAAGAAATTGCTGCAAGCAGCTTGATCTTCTATTTAAGATCTTGACCTTCTACAAGATATTTATAAGATATATAACTAACATATAGTTCTGGGTCCTTTTATAAATATTTTGAAGAATTAAAGTTATCATTTTTCATTTATTACTTGAAACAATAGCAGCAACTACAAAAAAGCAGGCACACAAAATCCATTATTAAATAGCCTAGAATGTAAGTATTTTATAAAATTTAATTTGTTTCCTACTGGGGGTAACATTCCTTCAGCTTGCAACATTTCATGTTAACCCCATTTGTTCAAGTTCGTATTGTGCTTTTCTGTACTAAAAAATACCAGTAGCATCAGTAGCAATTTGCCACTTACCAAAACTCCAAGTAACACTGTAGTATGTCACTTGCGAGTGGTGCTGTGTTTTATCCAGAGGAGGTTAAGAGGAGGTGCCAAGATCCAATTATGAAGTAGTAAGAATTTCAGCACTTAATTCTCAAGTGCTACTATCAACATAAATTTCCTGGCTGTGTGTTTCCATAACTGTCTGCCAGGCACTGAAACTGTGACATAGCATCTCTCATGTGAATTCCATGAACAACAAATGACTTCATTGGCTCGACGATGACTCCAGATGATTCTGTATAAAATTTCTGCTCATTAGTAAAAGGTGTGAAGTTCTGCTGTAAGATCTCTAGTTAGAAAATTAACATAATTTTCTCACCTATCGTGTGCACCTCCTACACATGAAAAATAAATTGAGGTCCCACTTTCTCAGCCTGCTGAGTGGTGCCAGAAAAAAACACACCACAAAAACACTTTTTTTTGGCTCTACTGTATTACACATATAAGATATTTTATTTTAAGCCAAAGCTTTCAAGCCTAGTCAGAATCCTTATAGTTATCCAGAGTCAGGTAAATTTTCCAATTCTACAAGAGTTACTCAAAGTTTTAACTCTCTTTTCCAGTCTGAATCTCTATCACTGCCCCTATCATTGCAAGTGATGACCTTATATTACACAATCTAGATTAAATAGAGACTGTCTGACATCAATTGTCCAATTTTCCAACCTTACATCTAAAACTGTTTCTGAAATAGTACCTATTATTGCCTGTGTTCTGACACTGTCAGATGAAGAATCATACTTTTCCCCTTCCAAGGCTAACCCACTAGCCTGATCTACTAACAGCAATATTTGTTTGGTGTTCTCAAGAAATATCTCCAGTATTTATTCTCTCCATCTCGAATATTTTTTCTCTCTCCAATGATTCCTTCTTATGTTTTTAATTCCTATGGGTGATTTCCACTTAAAAATAACATTATTTTTCAACATTATTATTTCTTCTTTTCATTATTACATCAATTGACAGGTATACTTCTTCCAAAATTCCACATAGTAGTAGTGTTGCGCAATTGTTAAAAAGTTTATTTTGGAATTTTTTTTTTTTAAGTGGCAGCTTTTAGAATGGATTAGAAAGATAAAGGACTGAACACAGGATAATCAAATCAACATTACATAGCTAGTTGTTGGAAGGCAAAGAAAAATTATAATGCAACTCCTCTTTTGCTTGTTTGTTGCCATCAGTGTTACTGTGAGTTCCATAGCTTTGATTTTCTTTGTATTTATCTTGGGTGAGGTTACCATAATTTTCTATAGTTGATACCTTTTTTCAAAATTGGGAAATTGTGGATATTACTTTTTTCAAATATTTCATATCCCATTATATCCCTTCTCCTCAGTTTCTAATTTCCATGTATATTAGACTATTTAATATTTGCTATGAACAGATTCTTGAGAATTAAATGAATAAAGTATAAAAACTATATTTTAACCCAAATCAGGACTAAATCTAAGATCAGTGTATATGTACACAAAAATCTACAGGGCATTTGTTACCTTTCTTTGATTAAATCACAGTGTAATTACATAAGGACCATAAGCCTAAGCAATGCATTGCTTTTATGTTTTTATTTAAAATGTTTAATGATTTCCCATGTGAATGTTACATAATAGGACAAGTAATGTACAGCTGGCTGTGGAAATGCTTTATTATATTGTAAGTGCAAACTTAACCATGTCTCATGCTTTGACATCTCCTAATGAATTCTATCATTCATGCTTCATAATTGGAAAATAATTTAAGTGCCTGAAAGCTCTAATCTACCATACAAAAAAAACACAAAACAAAAAAAGCAACACCAAAAAAGCATTAAACACATTCCAAAACATATGGCTCTTAGTCAGTTATTCAAAAGAAATTATAATTTGATAAGACATTTTAACATGAACTGACCTGACTTCTTTTTACTTTAATTACAACCCCTAAGAAAATGACTTATCAAAATATATATTTCAACACTGCATGATCTGTCACATTCCCAGTTTCATTACAAGTGTCTGTCCATAAGCTGTCACCCACTACCTGGACTTCAAATAACACTGGCTACCAGGCTCCACAGCTGAAATAAATTGAGAACCTGTTCCCTGGCTCCAGCTCCATTAAAAGGGAAAATTACAATGTATTATGAAAACATAATGCGATCGGTATTTTATGAACTAAGTTTGCCCTCACAGTAATCCAGGACATGGGTAATTAGGCAGATCTGGTACTGTCAGTTCTTGCTGCTAGAAATTTTTTTCCTTGTCATAATTGTGATAACTGGAATGCGAACTATTCTTTGTCCACAGGTTCTTACTGGTCAGTCAACAATGTAAGACTTAATATTTTCTTTTTCTGATAAAACTCATTTCTCAGAACAGGAGCCCACCACCTAACTGCAAATGTTCATGAGTACAATCTACTCTATTTACCTTTTTGGCTCCCTCGCCATAATTTCTGGAAATTCTTCTATGAATTACTAAAATACAAAATTTTATCATCGTAACCCTTTGGATCCTGTGCTTTGTCTACCAGCAAATCTCTTTATTCAGGACTTCTAATCTAGCCTCACACCTCAGTACTCTGCCCCTAGTAGGGGTGTGTATTTCCAGCCTCAATGCCATGTTTCTTTCTTTAAAAAAAAAAAATTATTTTATTCTTGAGAGTATTACAGATGCCTCTCATTTCCCCCCTTTGCCCCCTCCACCCATCTTCCACCCCACCCCAGGACTTCACCTGTCTATTGTCTGTGTCCATGGGCTCTGCATATATACTTATAAATTCTTTGGTTAATCTCTTCCCACCCTGCTTCCCCCTGAGATGAGATCTGTCTTCCTATTTCATGCTTCCATGGCTGTGGTCCTACCTTGTTCATCAATTTATTTTGCTCTTTAGATTCCACATATAAGTGAGATCATGTAATATTTGTCTTTCTCTGACTGGCTCATTTTGGTTAGTGTAATATTCTCCAGGTATGAGTCTTCAATTTAGTGACCTATCCAAAATGAAATCTGAGTGGATTACAGAAAGAATTAATATAAATTCAATGTATGCGAGATTAATAGTCCAGCATAGTGTTGTAAACATGGGTATTTGGATTTGGGGGTTATAAAAGCTAATCAAAAAAGCAAAAGCAGAGTAGATATTGTTGTAGATTTAGAGATGGACAAAGCAATAGTAGTTCAACTGATTGTTTTGTTCTTAGCGCTAAAAACAAATTATTCTATGCATTTTTAATTAGATGTCTCATATAATGATTTATAATTTCTAAACTAAGAGTTTTCTTATAAAAATATAACTATGCAAAAAAATTACTAAATTTCTGACATATAAATTGAGGCTTATTTTCTTTGTGAAGCATACAAATTTGTTATTATGTACCTAGAGCTACACCTGATCTAAGTACATACTACTATAGAAAGTCTTACTTATGCAGCTGATTTTCTTTGACAATTAATTTTAAAAACCACTTGCATAAAATCGGACTATACACTCAAGAAAGAACATCAAATGTAAAAATAGTGTTGTTATTTTATTTTCTGACCTGGCTGGGCAGCTCAATCATTCTCATAATTAATTTAGAACTGTTACTTTAGGATATCTTCCTTCCTTCCAGCTTCATTGTTGCCTTCACTTAATGTCAGACCAAGAATTTCTCATCATTAACAGTAAAAGCCTTAGAGGATGCATTTTAAAAAAAACCAAAAAACTAATTACTCATGAACATTAAGTGACTTTTCTCATTCTGCCACATGCCATATTTTTGAATTAAATCTCATTAGTATTATTCTCTTTGGTTATCTTTTGAACCAGAAATATACTGTCAAAGGAGAACACCGATGTAACCAGATGCCACACTGAATTCTGAACATCTTTCAAACATTAAAAGTTTGAAGGTTAATAAAGATTTACTGATTTATTATATATCTTTACAATGTTAAGATGCTATTTCTGTTACTCCAAAGAAAAAATCCAGTAAGAGATTATTTTTCTTTGCTCCTTGCTCTATATAAATGTTCCATTTTATCTTTACTTGCTAGACAGAGTTGGCCAAATCCTATCTTAGAAGTCAGACATGAGGAATTCCTTTTGATTTCACTGTGGTCACTGATTAAAGGCATATCCTGCAGCCACCTCATTACTGAAATGATGGTGGTGAAGTTTTAAAAATGTGTTATCCACAAAAATGGATTTTTCTTCATTTTATTCTTGGGCCATATGTGATGTGTGGGCGAGTTTGCTCTGATTGTTGGAGACTCGAGGAATGAGTGATGCCCATCACGCCCTGTCCCCAGCAGCCCCGCTCCCCTCTATAGAGTGATGCCTACCGATTCCCTTACGGAGTCAGTCTACCCCATATTTGGTCTTCCTCTTTTCCTGCTACCTTCTATCTCTCCCAGCATTATCATATTTTCCAAAGAATCCTGCCTTCAGGATGTGTCCAAAGCAGGATAGCTTCAGCTCTGTCATTTATGGCTCCTGTGATGTTTCAGGCTTAATTTGCTCTAGGACCCACTTTTTCATCCTTCTGGCCGTCCAGGCGAACTGTAGAGCTCTCCTCCAGCACCATATTTCAAATGAATCTTTTTTTTTTTTCTTCCTTCAGCCTTCTTCACTCTTCAGCTTTTACATCTGCACATAATAATTTGGGCTATGAGGGTGTTGATGTCTTAGCTTTCGTCTCTTTGCTCCTGGTGATCTTTCCTAATTCTTCCATTGCCACCTTTTGGAGTCTCAATGTTCTCTTTATTTCCTCACCTTCACCTCCAGCTTCTCACAGAAAAGTGGAGAATCTGATTAAGGAATATTTGAAACAGTTGATTGGTTATTTACATTCTGATGAATTCTCAGGTGGGATAAAATTTAATCATGTGATCTCACTGTTAATCATAGCATAATTTGGTTTCTTTGAAAACCATATGTTATGATATTGTTTTTCAGAATAAATATTTTCTTTTATAAAAGGGTTTTCATACATCTTGAAAACCAAGCATCCCCAAATTTTGTGTGACTGGCTTCCATTTCCTTGATGAATAACCATATCTCCTCTTGTAATGGCTTTAAAAACATTCGTTGAAAGAAGGCGTGAAGACTAGGAATCCTAAGGTTTTTAAAATCATTTCTATTCATTATGGAGAAAGAAAAATAATCAATTTTTCTATCAACCATAATGCAATAAATATTTAGATCTTATAAATTTACTATCAGTAATTCTGCAACCCTGAGAAACCTGATTTTCTTCTGAATGATCGTTCATAACTCATTGTGTTATTGACAAGATTAAAACATAGTATAATCGTCAGGATTCTTGATACATGCTAAGCACTTAATAAACTAGAGCTAATTTTAGAAAAATGTATAGCACTCACTATAGGGGCCCGATCAAGTTTATAATGGGGAAGTTGAGTATGGGAAGCAACAGGCTTTAAAATTATGTCTATGTAACTGGTGGAGTCTAACTGTGCTTTGTAGAGTAGATGGGACTTGTATAGAGGGGAGATACAAATGATAGGAGAGAATTCAAGTTTGAAGTTCAATGCAAAATTCATCCAGTCATTAATGTCCTGCTGACAGCAATAAAAGCAATATATCTGACATCTAACAGTAATAAAAATGGGAAGTATATTTAACAAGAGGTAAAGAAAAATTAAGGAAACCCTTGCAAGTCAAACATAAAATTTAATGCTTTGTAGTATTATCCTAACTGAATGTAAATTTTTGACAGGAGGAATTCTGGCTTGTAGGGGAAATGAAGAATGAATGAGGGTGGAAGCAGGGAGACTATTTTAGAGCAGGTGTGGAAGTAAATTAAGTGTAGACTGTCAGAACTCTGGTGGTGGTTCCAAGAAGTACAATAGGAAAGGAAAGTGAAGTCAAGAGTCATATAGAAATAAAACAAGTTATAATTTGATAACATACTCTCAAACTTGAAATAGAAAAATACAGCATAATCCAGTGAAAAGAAATGGTTCGAGTTTGAGCTCTGGCCTTTACCTACTGCGTGCTTTGATAGGGCAAAGTAAATAATTAACCAAAGTGCAGTTTCCTCCTCTATAAAATGTGGATGATATAATATAAATCAATAATTACTAGATTTGTTATTAGATCTAATTTATTTTTGTTTTAAATTTTTTTTGCCTTTAGTTATTATATAAAGATGATATGTATAGTACTTAGCACAGCACTTTGCTATCATATGGATTTAATAGATATAATTAGAATTTGAATAATCAGGAAAAGATAATGAAAGATGTTTTTAAAGCCCATTGTCTACATGAATTGAAAAATTGTTTTATAATTCATAAGAATGTAGGGACATCAATTTGGGGCTAGGGTAGGAAGAGGAGAATTATAGAACAATATACTGTGTACCTGGTTTGAGAGAGATGCTCTCCATCAAGTGGAGTTAGAGTAAAACTGAAGGAGCACACAGTTTCTACTAAAGAGAGTTTTTATTTCCTTTTGTTTATTAAAATTCAAGCACCATTGTTAGATTTTGTCTTCTCTTGTTTAAGTTTTCCCCAGTGGTAGCAACAGTCTAATAAAACACAACCGATTTAAGTCTAAGCCAAACAGATAAAACAGATCTGGTTGTACCACAGGGGATTCTGACCAAACTCCCTAACTCTGCTTGCCTACAGAGATTACATTTATAAATGTCTTCAGCCATTATCCAAATTACAAATCAGAAGTAAAACTTTTATACAAACATAGTTTTGAAACAGGTGGTGTTTTGATTATTTATATCTGAACATTCTAATGAAGTCATGAGATATGAATAGGTGGTAATTTATTGAAAGAAACGAAAAGGGAGTTTTTAGTGAAACCTCAGGGTAAGAAGAATGCTTTATGAAATCACCAAGTATGAAATTTAAATTCTCCTGCTGAGTTAAATATGCCTTGACAATGTCAATGAACTTGGAGAGAAAAAATGACAAATTACTATTATATGCTCAAGTTTACCAAAGTCATGCTGTTTGCTATTGTAAATATTGCAGGATACTATTGAAAGGAACGCTTTATATTTTATACTTACTTTTTGTGTAAAATATTTTCACTTTTACATTGTTATTTAACTACAGTTGAGTTCAAAAAATATGCAATAAAGATTTATGAAACTTTTCCTCCCTTAAAAAAAAGAAAAATGGTAGAAGTATATAGTAGAATTCTGAGTTTATATTACATAGCTTTAATCTTAGTTATTATCTACACAACCCATAAGCTCTCTTGTCCTCCACATGCCTACAACTGTGTATGTTAACTTTTTGATAATGTTTTCACTCTCATTGCTGAATATGCAGTTATAGAGTCCAGTAAAAGTGAAAATGGCCCAATTATATCAGAAGGGATTTTTTTTCAATTGAAAATAAAACCATCAAAGGCCCAGGCAAAAATAATTGACTAGTGACATGTAAAATAAAGTAACACAAATTAAAAATATCTTCCACGCTAATTATCATACTGAAGATGTGCTTGGTTAAAACTCTGGAGTCTATGGAAGTAATTTCTATTTTTAAATAAAAAAGTATTTTGATCAGCACAATGTTAGAAAAAGAAAGTCTCATTTGTAATAGGTGAGTTGGTCATTATTATCTATTAACTTTAAGAACACAGAGATAGAATAATTACTGAGTTTATGAGTAGTAGTAGCTGTGTTTAATAAGAACAAAAATACTGACATGAAATTTCTGATGCTGCCCTCATTTAATCCTTTCTCCTTAAATAGAAAATCTAGTATCATAATTTATGGCTCCCATTTTCTGATTCCCATATCAAATCAGTCACCAGTTACTATTATTAAAACAGTAATATCTCCTAAAATTAGCTACTCTTCTCTATCTTCCAGAGCTCTACTTTAAGATAGGCTCTTATTTTCTGTCAGTTGAACTGTTTTAAGGGTCTTCTACTTGGCTTCATTATCACTTGACTTTCATGATTAATACATCCTAAATATACTTTTCAGAATTATTTTCTTAAAATATAAAGCAATTGTCATGGCCAGTGTTGCTCAGTGGTTAGAGCGTTGGCCCTTGCACCAAAGGGTCCAGGTTTGAGTCGAGGTCAAGGGCACATACCTGGGTTGCAGGTTTGACCCCAGGCCCCGGTCAGGGTGCATGCGGGAGGCAGAGGCAACCAATTGATGTGTCTTTCTCTCCTCTCCCTCAACCCCTTCCACTTTCTCTAAAAATAAATGGAAAAAATATATTTGGGTGTAAGTTAACAACAAAAAGCAATAATTTTACTCCACTATATGTAAACCTCTTTGTTTATGCAAATTATAAGGTATAAATCAATTTTGGTAATTTGGCCCTTACAATTTAGGCTACCATAGTCTCCCAATATCCTTCTAGTTCATCAGTTTCCATAGACACACCTATGTGACATAAACACTGAATGTGACATTGCCCTGGACTTTTCCATGAGGCATTGTCGTGATTTATTATTCCTTCTGCCAGAAATAAGAGTGTTTTTCTCTAATAATCTGATTAGCAAAGTTCTACACATCCTCTGAGACTCAATTCAAATGTTACTACCACAATGAAAACATCCCTAACACCCCCAGAAAGATTTGGTTTTCCAGCCTTTGACATGCTAACACTTAATTCGCAATTCCATAATACACCTTATCACATTTACATTAATTTGTTAAGACCTCTGTGTTATCAAATGCACTATAGGAGCCTCTGGAACTTTGATACACAAAGAGAGGTTGGCGAACCAGCATGGGGCCTTATATGACCTTACTGCTGTGAATTTACTGATGAAGTATATAATTTAAACTCTTGAGGTTTTAATTGTACACTTAATAATAGCCATATAAAATGCAATTCTTATTTTTCTATTTTAAACTTTTATATTAGTGATAAGAGGAATAGTAAATCATTAACATTCTACTTAAAATATTAAAACTAGGAATTGGCTTGTCAATTGATTATCTCCCTTATGGCCACTTTTAGTGTATTTAGGACTATTGTTAAATAACCTCTCAAATGCATATAGATTATACACATGTTGCTCTAATTTATGTGCCTCAGATATAATGTTCTCAAGAAAATTCACATTTGTGCAGTTAAAGCATCTGATTTTTTTTTTTTTTTTTACTTGCACTGATTATCCTGTTAACAGCTAACTTACTTATTCAGGACCTATAAAACAACAAGGCTCAGAGCTAATTTAAATTCTTGCTGTTCAAGGGACAAATATATTTCTGAAAATTCATCTAGCATTGACCGAAGGTCATCAATGCAGGACTGTTTCTTTAATCAGAGTTGCTGGATTTAGATGACTGAATTTTAGGCTATGAGCCTCTCATTGGCCTTAACTTACTGAAGAGAAATTTAGAAAAACTAAAGAATGTTTCCTATTTTCCTCTGAAAATAAAATAGGTTCTATTACAGGATGATATGCAGAATAGAGATTCAGAAACAATGAAAGCTCATTTCATTTAAGAGAATAATATTCCTCAATAGGCAATCATAGTAAAAATTCATTTGCACCACTTCCTTATAAGACTAAAGAAATACAGTCATGTGGGGTGCAGGTTAGAAATGAAAATGTATTTAAGAAAACAACTCCGTATACTTTCTGAAAAATGTTGTGATTAACAACACATATTACCATGGGGAAATGCTGTACTAATTCCCAAACTACATGGATTAGAGCTAGATCCACGCGAGAAAGTTGTATACTATCAAGTTATAAGAGTATATAAAACAATTTCTACTAGTTTCCATTTTCATGAAACCAGAACAAAACAACCTTAACCAGAAATGAATATACATTTCATTGAAAACTATCAAGAGTAAAATCTACAATATGCTGATTATTTTAACTGTTTATTTTTAGATATAAAAATATAAAGTTGATATTGTGTTTTTTGATACTGACCCCCATTAACATTTATATCTCCTGAAGTAGTGAAAATAGTGAACAATTAAAAGCTCTTGAATCTGTCTCACTGTGAATTGGCCAAGAGGCAGTAAATCTGCCAGAAAGAAGTAGAACAGCTGTTAAGATGCCAACACAATTGAGTACTCCATATTTACATATTTCTAAATATATCAATTTATTGGAAACCTATGGGCATGGAATGACAATGGAGTCAATTAAACCATAAGGCAATGCTGAGACACCTTCACTTTGACCTTTCTCTGGGTATAAATTATGTCTCAATGAACACATGTCAAATCACAGGCTCTATTTGCAGATGGGGAAAATAAATACAGTATAAAGCATGATATCCAGTTATCAAATAACAGTTCTAAAATGTTATTTAATCAATTAACTAAAAATAGACAAACAATATTTTATTTTGAGAAATAGTGTACTGGATTTTTTATATAAATATTTTTATGTGAAATATGAATGTCCCAATTGAAAACTCAAGGGATAAACTAGATTTATTTTTTCCCCTCAAATTTTCTTTATAAGTGTAAAATTGTATTGCATTACTTTTATTTGTCAATTTCAGGCAAATTAAAGGTATTGAAATTTGCCTGTCTTCAGACAAAATGACTATGTGGAAAAACAATGCATAATGCTGTAGAGATGTTTAGTATCTAATTTCCACCATTACTCCCCACATTTCTCCTTCAAAGACAAAATGTTAACATAATCATTTTCATAAGATTATTCTAACACTGTCTTTAAATTGTTAGATATGTTAAAAGAAATGCTCCAAATCCCAGGCTGAATTTTATAATAGAGTGAGACAATTCTTAGATTGTACTCCAAAAAGTCATTTGTAAGACAGAAACAAGAATGTATGCTTATTAACTGATACATTCAACAAAAATGCATTGAGCACTACAGACCAAGCACTATGCTGGGATCTGAACATTTCCTTCCCCAACAAGATTATACATGGTCACGGGAGTTTCAATACTAGCCAGAAAAGGCCATTCATTCCATAATGAAGTTGTACGATTGTTTCACTGAGGGTTTGTAATCGTAGTTTGAATTTTTTTTTTCATTTATGGAATAGCTAGTCATGTGATTAAGGAAGGTAAAAGGAAGCATATTGTTGTCCACATGAGCTTGGGGCTGTTCCATTGCTCTAGCACTTTACATATCAAAGATGATCACTATGTTAATGTTTGCCGCATGCCTTTTCTCTCCTCTTGCATAAAAATAACATTTTTAGCTTCTAGAAATATTACAGGAAACAGACAAATGTATGATGTACTAATAGACAAATTAGAACATTATAAAACACCATAGAGAACTTGAAGATATAAATATAATGAGAAATTTTAAAAATTGCTTCTACCAATATACCATATTTTGTAATATGACTTTTTGTATTATTGATCAAAATTCTGGATAAAGAATGAAAATAATTAACATTTACTCACTACAGGTCATATACTAGGTAATTTAAATATGGTGGCGAGTTGTCGGTAACCCTC
The DNA here is from genome assembly GCF_054644295.1 of Miniopterus natalensis. Classification (NCBI taxonomy): domain Eukaryota; kingdom Metazoa; phylum Chordata; class Mammalia; order Chiroptera; family Miniopteridae; genus Miniopterus; species Miniopterus natalensis. The sequence goes on from NC_142086.1 coordinate 69,502,978, forward strand.
CAAGGTAATCTGAACATTTTCCAAAATGAAGCACTGTATTCTTTCTTTATTTTCTGGACTAAACTTTATTGACTGCTCTATGATCCCTTCAAATAAAAAATAAAATAAAAACATACTTTCTTTGTTAATTTTGATTACTTTAAATAATTTAAGAAAAAACAATCATCCCTACATTTAATAAAACATAACTATGAAAATCATTATATTACCAAAACCTCAACTAATTGGACTTTTCTTTAATTTCTATACCTATTGACATGTTAGTGCTCATAAAACAAGAAAGGACCTTCACTCTGGTACTGTTTCCATACTTAATTCTATACTTAAAAGCATTTTTGTAAGGGAAGGAAGGAAGGGAGGGAGGGAGGGAGGGAGGGAGGGAGGGAGGGAGGGAGGGAGGGAGGGAGGGAGGGAGAGAGAAAGTATGAGAGGGAGAGAAGGGGGTGAAAGGGGGCTGGCTGGGTGAGTGAAGGGAGGGAGGAAGGGAAAAATGCATTTTGTGATTTTCAGATAAATCTGAGAAAAGATTATAACATTCATTCACTTAATATTTTTTGCTATACATAATTTCAAACATCTGTATATTACTTATTATTCAGCCAGGTTATTTTAGTATAATGTAGACACTGTAGAATTATCACCAGATACTAAATATGTAAATTAAGTTTTATCAGTATGCCAAGAAAGCAAGGTAAGAATTTTCAGCCATATTACAATAACATAAAATCATTAAAACTGATGACAAAAAGAGAGTGATGAAGGATACATTTTAATTTTCCAAATTTTGGTTCAACGATTTACTTAAGTGTTTTATTTGTAAATCAATAACATTATATGCAATTTCTGGCACTGATTTCAGAAGCCTACCGTAAAGAACATATGTCTAAGTCATGGTGCAGTTCAAAACCGTAATATTTCTTCCATTATGCAAATAAGCAAATGGCATCAGAATGTAATTAGATTTCCTCAAGGTTAAATGATCTATAGTTTGACATTTCTATTTCATAATTGCCTTGAATTTATAGTTCAACGGTTCTTTAAAAGCTTAAGTGTTTTGAGGTACACATTTGCTGTTTATGTCAGGCAAATCAAAATTAGCAGATAAGACAATCTCTGTCAACCATGGTAAAAATTCTCCACCATATAGCTAAAAGAAATGTTGCAGTTTATTTTAACCCTCACCTATATTCTGTGTGTTCGAAGTGTGTTTAAAATGTTCAAAGAACCCGGCCGGGCGTGGCTCAGCGGTTGAGCATCCATGTAGGATCCAGGCAATTGGGGTTCGATTCCCGGTCAGGGCACATGCCTGGGTTGCGGGCTCTATCAATGACTCTCTCATCATTGATGTTTCTGTCTCTCTCTCTCCCTCTCCTTTCCTCTCTCTGAAATCAATAAAGATATATTTAAAAAAAAATGTTCAAAGAAAGAATAAAGTCAGGTCTACTTAAAATATCTTCTTTAGAAATGATCTATGCTGAAAAAGGGAGGAATAATAATGCTCAGAAGAGAATTAAGAGTGAATTTTTATGAAGGTTGATCAACATATTCAATCAATCTCTAGACTAACAAGAAAAACAATATCACAATAAAGCTATTTTTAAGTATTTTTCAAATGTCTTCTTGACAGCATTCAAACAGTTAATTATATAAACTATTTTACCTCAGTGGTATTGATGAGGAAACTGATATTTAAGTATTTTACCATGTTCATTCTTTTTTCATTTCTTATGAAGCTTGTTTTATTTACTAAATATCATGTTTTTGAGATTTATTCTTATTGTTACAGTGTAATTCATTTGCTTATAGCTGCCTTACAGCCACATTAAATTCTATTCTGATGGATAATGATATTGCCATTAACATTTTTGAAGTTAGCATATATACTATATTCTTATCCATCATTTTATTTCATCTCTTTTAAAAATTACAGTTTGCATTCAATATTATTTTGTATCAGACAATAATATGCTTCACCGAGTACTCTCCTGATGTCCCCAGTACCTATCTGACACAATACATAGTTGTTAAAATATCACTGACTATATTCCCTATGCTGTACTTCACATCCTATGACTGTTTGTACCTACCGATTTTTACCTCTTAATCCCCTCACGTTTTTTCACAACCCCTCAATCCCCTCCCCTCTGGAAACCATCAGTCTGTATCTATGAGTCTATTTCAATTTTCTTAATACAAAATAGAGAAAACAAAATTTAAAGCCTTCTTACATTAAATATCACATTCTTACCACTTTTCCGTGTGATTCAGAATTCAGATAAAGAGAGAGAAGTCTCATCCCCAACACACACACACACACACACACACACACACACACACACACCCTAAAATAAACTTCGTACTATTTAGCTAGAGTTTATAATGCAATTTAAGAAAAGATAGATAAATCTATTAAAGTTGAAACCAAAAAAAGGAGCAATTCCAGGATAGTAGGTCTTTGGTTTAATTACGAGAGAATTCCAAAGTCATGTGAGTTACAAAACAGATGGGAGTTTGACTTGAAATCTCTTAAGCTGTTATGAAAGATAAATCAACCTTTGAAAAGAGAAATGATAATGATAAAGATTATGCAAAGCAGAAATTCTTTAATTATTTTTGTCATTTCCTAACCTCACCATAAGTAAATTCATAAATCTCTCCACTTGAATTTCCAGACCTGAATAGAGAGTGGGCTACAAATGTTTAAACAGCTTACCATCCTTGTTTGGTGTGGATTAGTGTAACTCTTTTGTCCAACTCTAACAATTAGCTCAGTAATCAAATGTGTTTTCATTTCATTTAGTGTCTTAAGTAATTCTGAGACCCTTGTCTATAAATGATCAGAAACTTGTACTTTATCTTCAGCAAAACCTCCTTACACAGCCCACTGCTTCTAGGAACAAACAGGTATTCCAAAGTATAACCCAGATCAGTCAGGTCAGGTCTGAGTACTGTGTTTCATTAAGCAAAAACTGGAAAGGCTGAATATTGAGCTAAGTTGCCTTAATTGTGGTTATTTCTGCTACTTTATGGAGTTCAGTTGACTACATCAGTTCCCTGAAAGGTACAATATCCCATTTCATTGAATGTTTCCACTACAAAGTGATGTTGTCACAGGAATTACGATATTCAACTGGCTAAGGCAAAGCCTTTCCCTGTATTGTGTTGTGAACAGCTGAACTTTGCAGCCAGGCGATGTGGGCTCTGGTCTTTTCCATCACTGAGAACTCTCAACAGGCCATAACTATTTGTAAGAGATAATGTGGAAACTATAATTTCCATCACACCTTCTGGTTTATCAGTAATTCCTTTGTGTGCTGAAGGGAGGTGATATCTTAACACAATTCAGTCTTCCCAGCCATCCCCCCCATTTTATTATTACCATATAAGCAATTCATCTCTTTTCCATCCCTATGTCAACTAGACCTTCCTGAATGATCAATTTTTAACAAAGGCTTTTAACATAATTTAGTTAATATTGTTCCAAAGTGGCAAGGTATGGGACATTCTAGCATCAGAAATGCACTTAGTCACAAAATCTGTCCTGTAACATACACTACTGTCAAATACTACAAACACACTTTCAGGTTCTGCCACATCTTCTTATCAGATTATGTGGTCAGAGCATGAGGAATTGATCAAAGACATTCCTTAAATCTCAGAAGTATGGAATATAGGCCTCATTTCCTCCCTTCCCAAAAAGCCTCAAGTGTGTTTTCGAATTGTCTGCTTGAAACCCTAGATTGGCCCATAGGGATGAATACAGGAGGAAGACTGATTACATGAGCCCACAGCCAAAGGAATTTGTATCCTTTCCCTACAACAGGGCTTTTTAACCTAGGGCAATACCCCTCCTACTCCAGGATATATGTGGCAACGACTAGAGACATTTTTGGTTGTCACAAATGAAGAGTGCTATTGGCATCAGTAGGTAAAGCTCAGGGATTCTGTTAAACACCTTACAATGTAAAAGACTGTCTCCCATATCAAAGTATTATCCAACCCAAATATCAAAGTGCCAGGTGTTGAAAAATCCTCCTTTATAAGACTCTATATAAGTATGGCTTGCTGTCTTCACTCCTAAACTCCATCCAGCTTGGTATTAGTACTAATATCAATAAACACTTCTATAGCAACAACTGCATGCCACTGTTTTGAGGCCTTTATGTTTATTAACTCCATAATTCTCCATATGTTAGGTTCTATTACTCCTATTTTATAGATGAGGAAACTGAGGCAGAGATAGATATTACTCTTTTTGGTCTCTTCATGTAGTAACCAATCATTCTTCTTTATAGCTTCTAAAAATGTGATGTTATCACATTATTGATGCCTTTTTGGTATATTTGCTTTGTTTTTGCATGAGGGAACAGACGCACTTCTTTTTAATTCTGATATTGTTAGCTAAATGCATTTACTAACTAAATTTTGATATCTCTCTCTGAATCAATACAGTATATTACCTTTTTGTATCTCCACTGAATTTAACAAAAGTGGTTGATTTGTATAGAAAATAAGTTAGGAAGAATATTGTAAGGCATTCAGGAAATCCATTAGATACAGGATCCTGAAGTGGGATAAGGTAGAAAATGAGTAGTTATTTAAGCATGTAGCCCATCAAAAAAGTGTTATTCTCTGCATGTGTTTCCCAAGTGCATAAAGCATTCCACGGGCTAGAGATTTGCTTATTTGTACATAAAGCATCTCTGGTTCTCTGTGTATAGTGTTGTTCAGCACTGGTGGCATGGTGTGCATTTTCATTTGGTAGCATGTCTGTTTCAGTGAAGAAATCAGCTTTAAGTGGTTCCACGATACAGCTTGCCCTTCATGGCTGTATGATTCAAGGGTTTGTCTCACTTTAGTAAAACCACAGGCCTGGTGTCTCTAACATACACATCTACAGAGCCCACAAGTAATTAATGTTATTGATGGCGCCCAGTTACACTGCATCTTTCTACCAAACTCTCTGCCCAAGTAGACTGGGACTTCCACAAGAATTCTTTTAAAGAATTCTTATAATCTTCCTCTTCACAATTCAATACTACTTAGTACCTCTATAAAATGTACTTTTCTCTCTTTACTGAAGTAAATTCTAAGTCACAATAGACATTCCTTTTATATATTCTGAGAAATGATTATGAATGTTTTCCAGGCAAAATTTCATGCCCCTGATGGTTAACTTTGTTAATTGCTAAGTTTATCCAGGAATATAGTAAAGGTTTTTCAAGAAAAAATCAAATTGATTTTGGATGAAAAAAAATCATTTTAAGTGGTATTTGGGATCAATTAGCTAATGCCAAATAGTATATTCTAAAGTATATTCTAATAGTATATTCCCAAGAGATTGTTCTGATTGTAAATTGGAAAACAGCTTAAGTAGTTGATAGTACAGCTTGTGTTGACACAGCCTCAATAGAATGAGAAATATAAGAGGTGCGCTTATCTGAGGTAACCAACTCACAATCAAGACATCCTATACAAGGACCAGAATTACTTGCACAGTATTAGAAAAGTGTTTATCAAATACAGTTATTTTGATTGACAGACACATTTAATCAAAGATCTTAGTTTATATCTTGTGGTTTCTTCAACAAGCTAGTTCAATGTTTGTATTCACTGCAAAACATAATTTTTCCAAAGAGAAGAAACTAGATCAAGAGATTCATGCTGTTCATTAAAATATAAGTTTATTTCAAGAAGAACTTTGTGGCACAGGCCTGTTAATTCTGCAGGACAAGGTGACAGTTATTGCAAACTGGTGAGAACTGACAGAAAAAAGTATGATATTGCACAATAATATTGAGGTACAGTATTTCTGTTTTATTTCAACTTGGCATTCTTATTGGTATTATTTTATATGTGCATATATAGAGATGTACTAATGAAAACCCCAGTTATCCTTTCCATATATGAAAAAGAGTAGACAAGATATGCCAGATTATTCTAGGTGCTTTATGTGGCATTTCGTTAATTGTGATCAAATTATAAGACTGATGTTTGTGGTTTTTTAAAAATATATCTTTATTGATCTCAGAGAGGGGAAGGGAGAGGGAGAGAGAGAAATAGAATCATCAATGATGAGAGAGTCATTGATCGGCTGCCTCCTGCATGCCCCACACTGGGGATTGAGCCCACATCCCTGGCTTGTGCCCTGACTGAGAATCGAACTGCAATCTCCTGGATCCTAGGTCACTGCTCAACCTCTGAGCCACGCACTGGCTGGACATTTTTAATGATCACATTTTCATAGATTCACAAGTATTCTTATCTTGAGATTAAATGAACTATACCCATACAGCATATATATATATATATAATTTTATTTTTATATATTATATTTTATAATTTCTTAGTGCACATGTAATTTTTTTTTTCTGACAAAAAATGTTATCAGACAAAATTTATTTAGTTCAGGACTTATTTTGGTACAATGTGTGATGCATGGTGGATCTGTTTTTGTTTCCAACAGGTTAGCAAGTTAAGTCATCAACTGACAGATCTACCTTTTCTATGACATACCAAAATTATGCATATTAATAAGATAGGCAACAATATGGCTAAATAAGTATATTCTTCACATCAACCCATTACAGACACATGAAATATCTATAACAACAGCTACAGATATTTCTATTTCCATGTTAGTCTTTCAAATCTGTTTTGTTAATTTGACATATTGTCTTTTCAGAGCTTATATTAAAGTATTCAGCTAATTAGCTTAAATTATTTAAACATTGTTTCATGTACTCTAAAATTAGGTATATTGTTCCATTTATTCACATTTTGTGTGTTGCCTCACAAATGTTCAGAATAAGTTCTTACAGTTTTATTTCCAAATAAAGTTAATGGTTTGTGAATATGCTATCTTACTGAACACTCATTACTAATAATTATTTTTTTCTAGTTGACTTATTTAAATTTCTATTGTTATAAAATTAAACAACCTATACATGATTAAAGTATCATCACCTTTTCCACTAGGTAATTGTTACATTTCTATATTTGTTTTTATTGCATTGGTTTGAACATGCAAAATGTCCCAGTATATTATCTTCCTCTGAATTTCAATGACAATGACTTTATATTTAACAATTAAGTTTGAGAGTGGCTGTTGATTACTACTATATTAGAAAATATTAAATAAGTATCTCCCTAGTTTAATGAGTTTTAAGCAGGGTTGTGAATTAACTCTTATTAATTAACTCTTTTATCATCTACTAACTTTATTTAAATGTCATTATTTAGCATTTTAATATTTTTTATTGTCCTTTTAATGTAACATGTTTGGTAGTAAATTCAACAAGTAAAATCATATGAATATCCCAAACATTCAGATAAAACAATATATATAATATATATATAATATATATAATATATAAAACAATATAATATATCTTAAGCCAAATAAGAGCCAAGGAGATTTATAGGGAGAGCCCCAGGTCCCCCTCCTGCCATCAGCCAGAATGACACATCATACTGTGGCTTGAGGGCAGATAAATCCATCGCTTTTCATGGCCCGCCACCCTTAACCCATGGAGGAAGGAAGGATGACTCTCAAGGGACTGCAACCCTGCAAGAGGATGCTTTCCTTACCTGGAACCGGGGTGAGAGCCTGGCTCTAGCAGAGTCATCACTGAGACTGTGACACTGGTAGCCTGGGGCAATGACACTGCCCACCCGCAGACTGCCATTCTCTTCTGTCCCACAGCCCAGCCCTCCCCTTGGAATGTCTGCCGACGGCAGCGCTCCAGCCTCTCCTTACAGGTGTGATCTGGTTGCTGCCCTGGAAGAAGGTGGCAGTCATCTTGGGGCAGGGCCCGGAGTGTGCGGCTGGGCTAGGACTAAGAAATGTGAGTGGGGCAGGGTAGTGAGGAAGTGGGGAGCAGGCAAACAAAAACCCATCCCAAGGATGGAGGGATGCAGGACGGCAAATGAACCGAAGCTCCAAGACACTCCCTGCCCCCTCCACCTAATCCCTGCACACACTCCATCTTCCAGTGGATTTAATTTACAAATCATAAACTCTAAGATAAAATTAGTGAGAATTTCATGATGGCAGCCACAGAGCATTAAACCATGAGTGTAGAACTTTGTCAGACAGCAGTGTTTTTTCTACAAAGCCAGCTCCGCATATTTTATTACAGAGAAAGTGTAGTTTGCTTCCACTCACCAGGGAATCTTTCAGTTTATACTGTAAGGAAGGTTTGACTCTGACTCTAGACTAAGGTGGTGATATCAGAAACTAATGAGTTTTCTCAACCCACTGAGCACTGAATATACAGCTACACATGGAGCAATTCCCTTTGAAGGGAATTCAGAAACTGGCTGAGAGCTCCTATACATGGGGCAACTGAGAAGTATCCACACTGCAATGGAAAAGAAAGGCTGATGTACATTCTCAACATGAACCCCACCCCTGGCACAGTGCCATGCAATCAGGAGAAAACCCCCAACTCCCACTACTCTCTGTGTAAAGCAGGACTTGGATCACACCTCCAGAACCCCAGCTTTTAAAGTTCTCACCTGAGGGTTGAACCTCAAAAGCAACTAGCTCTGAAAATCAATGCAACTTGCATTCCCAAGTCCTAGAGAATTCAAAGATGCAGTTCCAAGTAAGTAGAAACCGAAAGACAGAATGTGTAGTTATACTCACATAAATAAAACAAACTAAGCCAAAAACTGTAACAAGAGACAAACAAGGTAACCATATAATAAAAAGATCAATTCATCCAGAGTAAATAATAATTATAAATATTTATGCACCTAATTTTTAAGTACCTAAATATTTAAAGCGCATATTAACAGATAGGAAGGTAGAAATAGACAGCAATACAATAACTGTATGAAATTACAATACCACACTTTCAACAATGAATAGATCATGTAGACAGAAAATCAATAAGGAAATGTTCTTAGATTACAAATTAGACCAGATGATACTGACAGACATATACAAAATATTCCATCCAGTGGCACCAGAAGATACATTCTTCTCAAGTGCACATGAAACATTCTCCATGTTGGATCATATGTTAGGATACATTTATTAAAAAAAGTCAATAAATTTAAGAAGATTGAAATATCAACCATTTTTCCAACCACAGTTGTATACAACTGGAACATGAAGAAAAGTGAAAAAATCACAAATATGTGGTGCCATTTCTAAATTCTCTGCTGACCTACCAGCATTTGAAATTCAGTGACTAAGCTACACACAAGATACTTAAACTTGGAAAGCAAAAGTAAAGATACTTTATTTTCCAGCTCTAAAAGTTTTATTTTCTTTTTTACTCCTACTCTCTTCAGCCTGGATATTCTTACATTCAACTAAAAATATATGGTGAATATCATCTATGGATAAAATTCTATGCTGGATGTTGCAGGAACAAAGGTATCAATAAGACTTTATTCAATATTTTCTGTATATGTGGAAAATAATAAACATATGAATTTCATATAGGTAGTTCCAATATTATTAATAATGTTAATTGTCTTATATTTAAACAGTTGATTGAGAAGTTTTGAGTTTTCAAATCTGTATCTATCTCTTTATACTTTTCTGTGCATCAAACAATTTATATCATTTCAAAGAGTAAAGAAAAATGAGTGTAAATAAAACCATGTAGCAAGTAGGACAAGGCTCTGTGTTCTTATAATTGATAAGAGAAGGAAGCATAAATGAGTGTAGGCAGTCAAGTATAACTGACCACACTATAAATTTAAGTGTGCAAGGAGAGAGAAGTAAGTGTGTTTAGATAAGACCATTGAATAGCGAGCTGATAAAAAAATTAGTTTCGAAAGCAAAAGGTGAGCCACTTAAAAGTTGTAAGGGATGAAATGTTCCTGTTGGAATTCCACTTTGTTTTTGTGTCGTGACTGATAACCTTTGGTATTACAACTATGAAATTAATCTCTCCAATGAACAAAGGAAAAAGACAATAGACTAAACAGGTAGTAGGCTTTTCTCCTCTCCAGCACAGGGTACCTTGAGATCTTAAATCTCATAACACAGCATGACATTCGGTGTCATAGACATCCAATTGATAAAATTAATTACAGGGGGTTTTGGATTTTTGGGTGTTTGTGTTTTGTTTTTTACCAAACCCTACCCCGTGCAGCCCATCTGTGCTGGGATTAGTAGTTCCTTCCTCAGGTTCTACTAAAGTTACAAACAGACTATAAACCAGACCACAACAGAATACACAAAAAAGTCCTTTCCTACTTGACCCATCAATAATCTCCTAAGTATCTCTCAGATAATACTCTGTGTCCTCTATACTACATTCTCCCTTTATGGGCCATCTGATATCAACTCTGGCATCCCATCCATGTCTTCCCAGAAGTCCCTACATTTATTTGGGTAACATTTTATCTGGATTATTGCAGTGCCTCCTAATTTTTATCCCTGACTTTATGCTCACCCACTTCAATATGGTCTCCACATTGTCATCATCAGATTGCCAATAATACACTCTTGATAATGTGATTATTTTCATCATTATAATGATACTGTCTACTACACAAGGAGACCCTATGTGCTCTGATCAGTTTTATGGGTTTTTTATATGTGCATTTACTTATTTTCATCATAGTAAGCTTTGGGTTAAGTACAATTATAAGACTCATTTTTAAAGGCAAATCTGAGATATATATATATATAAATTATATGAATATATAAATTATATATAAATAAATTGTATATAACATATATATTCCCATAAAATAAAGATCTATGTGTTAACATTAAAGAAAATTTTTAATAATTAAAATGTTTCCAACAAAGAGATTCACAACAGCATTTCCTCTTTCAGTAATAGGTGGTGTGGCCCAGCTGAAAGCGTCAAGACGCCATTACTTCAATGGTTTTGAAACTTTGGGATTATTGTACATGCCTACAGGGCAATTTCCTACATCTTTAACTTTTATATCCTTTGAATTTTTATTCTTTGAAGCTATCACTTGGTGCCAAAGTAACTAGGTCAAACAACAAAATCATGTTTAATGATAATAGGCCTTTTCTCACTTCATCTCACTCTCTCTCTCCCTCCTCTTCTTCCTGCTTTCCAATCCCATGTTTTAAAACATAAATGGATTTTGACCATAATTAAGATGATATCAATAAAGCAAATGCTTTTTAGTGCTAAAGGACTTTCTATTTTTTAACCTAGTAAAGCAGGAGGAACTGTAAAGCCATTCAACATTTATTCAAATCCCTATTCTGACAATTACCAGCTGTGTCATTGTCAAGTTATTAATTTTGATGTTCACTTTGCTCATTTGCTAACCTGGGATATTACATAGAGAGACATTGCAAGGACTTAATGTAACATAGTTCCCAATGCTTGGTCATCTTAAGCAGTCATACAAGAAGAATTTAGCCCCATTGAGGTCAAATATAAAGAACACTTGTCCTACAGGTTGGATTCATAGTTATCTAGGAATTATCACTGGAAATTAATTATTCATCAAGAAAAAAGCTAAAGCTTATACTGAGTTTTTCCCCTCCCTCCCTCCCTCCCTCCCTCCTCCTCTTTCTTTCTTTCTTTCTTTCTTTCTTTCTTTCTTTCTTTCTTTCTTTCTTTCTTTCTTTCTTTCTTTCTTTCTTTCTTTCTTTCTTTCTTCTCTCTCTCTCTCTCTCTCCCTCTCTCTCTCTCTCTCTCTCTCTCTCTTTCTTTCTTTCTTTCTTTCAAGAATCTCTTTGATGTAGCAAATAAAACCAGGGGGAGATGAGATATAGTAGTTATCCAAAACAATATATACATCCACAAACTATCTAGAGAAATGATATGGCATAAGAATTCTGCTTTAGAGTATCTCATTTTTTCTCATCTTGTGTCACTTCTTGAATGGATACCAATAGTTCCCCTGATTTTAGCAGCCACAAATGTAGATTACTGTGTCCTCTAACATTGGCTTGGTCTTCCTATTTACTGAAGTTTGGAAAGTTCCAAATGTCTTGTTATAAAATGATTTCATTTTATAAATATCAATAAGATGTCAATAACTGATGGTATATTTCCAGATTATGAGGCTTAAAAAATCGCAATCACCACATCTGAATTATTGTTTTTAGTATAGGGGAATTTTAACATATCTTAGACTTACCCCATATAGAAAACAAGACTTTGCTGCACCTCAAAAAAATAATGAAAAACATTAAAGGGAAACTTATGGAATGGGAGAAAATATTTGCAAACCTCATATCTCATAAGGGTTAATATCCAAAATATTTAAGGAACTCAGAGACAATTCAATGGAAAAAATTTTTTTTTCTTAAATAAGCCAATAAAAGAAAATGGGCAAAAGACTTGAATAGACATTTTTTGAAAGAAGATACTCAAACAGCCAGAGGAACATGAAAAATTGCTCAACATCACTAATTATCAGAAAAATGCAAATCAAAATTGCAATTAGATATCATCACACATCTGTTAGAATGGCCATTCTCAAAAACACGGTAACAAGTGTTGGTGAGGGTGGAGAGAAAGGAAACCCTTGTACATTGTTGATGGGAATGCCAATTAGTGCAGCCACTATGAAAACCAGTATAGAGGTTCCTCAAAAATTAGAAATAGAACTAGCATATGATCTAGCACTTCTACTTCTAAGTGTGTATCTAAAGAAAATGAAATCACTATGTTGAATGTTCATTGTAGCATTATGTGAAGTGGTGATATTAGCTAAACTCAGAGTTGTAACCATTTCAAAATAAATACATATATCAAATTAGTATGTTGTACACCTTAAACTTATGCAATGCTATATGTCAGTTATATCTCAGTAAAACTGCAAAAAGATAAAAAAAAATAAAATAAAACGAGTCCATCAAAATGTTAGATCAATTCTATCAGAATATTCTATTATTTTCTCTGAGCTGCAATCACCGAGTGGATTTAATTTTTAATACCTCTCTTAACGTTTAATTAAGATTTATTACTAGATCGAAGACAAATATGGAGGGTTTTACGAGACAGATATTACTTTTAAGATGTTTCTAGGTCTCATTGATTTTTTTTAAAGAAAGCAAGTATAAATGATGCAAACAGGAAGAACAGCTTCTTTGGTGACTCAGGCCATTACCTCATTGATGATAATGTCACCACAGTCAAGACAACAATAATGCTTTTTCAGTTGCAGAATGATGTTTTCTCACATAATGCCTTTTAAATTGTCAAGGTCCATGATGCATTTTAGAAATATTAACATTAATGGAAAAGAGAAGGTTTGGATCAGAATAACGCAGAGGTAAAGCATTTGATTTGTTTCTAATGAAACTGTATTCATCACCTGTCAAGGCAAGTCATTTCAAATTGGAACTTTTGGTAAATTGGTGAAATATTTTTATCCTAAACATCATTCTCTATCTTAGCAATTCTTTAATCTGTAATTATTAGTGAATAGTGTGCTCTGCAAGGGGAGATTTCATTACTCGCTGACAAGGAACACTGATTGACAGGTATCTGTAATCATGAAAAATATTTCTATAATAGTTAAAAATGTTTTGTATAAAAAGTATTAATAAATATTATATTTCAATGTGTTGAAGTCTTTCCCCATTACTGACATCGGCTTAGAGAATGTAGAAATTTTTCATTAGACTCTAATCTAGTCTTCACCTCTTCTTGCCTAACAGAAGTCCTGCATTACTGAGGGTCATACTGAATCCAGCTAATGTTTCATAATGTCCCTCGCACTTGGCATAGGCCATATGACAAGATGACTAAGTCCAAGTCAATGTTATGAGATGAACTTTTGTGAAGGTTATCAAAATGGAGATTAATACCATCATTTTTCTCTCCCCATGTTTGTTATGCTTTATTTCTAATAAGAATACCAAACCACTGAAATGATTCCATGAATAAATGTAATGTGGTATTATACAGAGGATCAGATAGAAAAAAATGCTTGTCTTAATATTCTTGGCATCCTAATATTATAACAGCTCTGGACTGCCACTATCTAGACTTTTTTTTTTTTTTTTAGCTTAAGAGGAAATAAATCTTTATGTGGTTATGATACTGAAATTTAAGGTTTTCAGATTTAAAAAAACAAACCAAATCTAAGCTTAATGTATGTATGTATATTTTAGATGGTGTTCAAACTGAGAAATCAAATAAGTCCTTTTATAAAAACACATAAACTGATTTTCCTCAAAATGGAGATATTTAAAATGTAATATATATTCTTAATAGTTTATTCAGAAAAATAACCTCACTAATGAAAATGTAAAAATGTTTAACAAAACATTTATTCTTAAAGTGTTTTTGAACATATTAAGATAAAAAGATATTAGGGGAATATGTTGCCAATAATGAAAAGAAAACAAACACAGAAAGTTAAATGAAGCATTTACTGTATTTCTTTTGAGGGTATTTGCCATTCCTGGAAGCTTTAAATTCATTTTGATAGGTTCATCGATGAAAAGTGATTAGAATTAAAAAGTATAGGCCCCTTGAAGATATGGAAATATAATAAAACATTCTCTTTCAAAAGTGAGATGGAAATATAAAGTGCTACAAACTTATAGACAAATGGAAAAGATACAAAACAGCTGTTGAGAAATTTTCACCTAATTTCACATCAGCAGGATGACCCATGTTACCTCAAAATTTGAACTTAGATTCAAATAACCCTAATTGTCTAAGAAGAGCTAAAGCAAATATACTCTGAATAAAAGTATACACATATAGATTTCATATTACTTATAAAAAATAGTGTTTCTAGTATAATAACTAATACATTATCAAATATAATCTGACATACAAGAATGCAAGTTAAAATAAAAGAGAGCCATCATAAAAACAAATGACATCTATAAAACTTCTGATATTATTCAATATAGTTTATAAAACAATTAGACTTATTATGCTTTAAAAAAAGACCAAGTTTAAAAAGTATATTTTGAAGAAATAGAAAACTACCAATAGTGAAACAAGTATGTGAACTATCTCTAGAAATGACACATAAAAAATTATATACTGAGTATATGTTTAGCAGATAGATATAGTTAAAGAGAGTATTAGTGAAACAGAAGATAAAATATTACCTGGAACATAGTAAGGAGAAACAAGATGAAAGAAGAAAGGGCAAGATATAAAAGATAGAATGAATATATTTATTATAAGATTGAATTTCCAAGATGAAACAGAAAACATTAATCAGTGAGCAGCAATATTTGGAGATACATTGGTTGCTTTTTTAAATGATGAAGGACATCAAAATTCAAATTAATATAAAATAGGATAACTGCAAATCATTAGAGTGAAACTACAGAAAACAAAGGAATGGAAGGAAATTTAAAGACTGGCAATTATTTTTACAGCTAAATTATTAACAGTACAATGCCAATAGAGTATAAAATAATATTGATTTTTTATTAGTATTTTTATTATTTTTAATTTATTGGGGTGACATTGGTTAATAAGATTATATAGGTTTAAAGTGTACAATTCTATAATACATCATCTGCATATTGCATTGTGTGTCCACCACTCAAAGTCAAGTCTCCTTCTGTCACCATATATTAGAAGCCCTTTACCTTCTTCTAACTCTGAAAGGCCTGAACTAACATAAAGTAGTTCTCTAATCCCAATGGAATTAGCTAAATATCAATACTAAAATAATAAATAGAAATACCAAATATTTTTAGAAATTAATAAATTATTTTAAAACACAGATCAACAAATGGTAATATAAACTAGGATTATTTAACTAATAACAATGTATAGTCAATATATGGTGTTTTATTAAATATATTATAACATCGAATGCAGCTGAAGTACTTGTAAGAATAATATAACTTGTCTAAAGATGGTTTAAAAACACCAGCAATAAAATTAGAATAGAAAAAATCAAAGAATAATTAAAAGAAAAATACTTAAAATTAAATAGCATATTTACATGTACAGTATTAAGAAAGCTAGAACTAGATTTTTTAGAAGCAAATAAAATTAAAATGCTGATCCAAAGAAAAAGGGTAGAGAAACACAAATAACTGACTTTAGAAATTAAAAGAGAACAATACCAAAGATATTATAAACAATGAAAAAATAATGAGATTAAAATAAAACCAGGATTGGTGTGGGGAGGGCCTGGGGGTGGGACGGAGGGCATCAGTGGGGTTAAAAAGGGGACATCTGTAATGGTCTCAACAATAAAAATAAAAAAGCATTAAAAAATAAAATAATATAAAACCAGGATAATAAACACAAAATATTTTTATTATTTTTAATTTATTGGGGTGACATTGGTTAATAAGATTATATAGGTTTAAAGTGTACAATTCTATAATACATCATCTGCATATTGCATTGTGTGTCCACCACCCAAAGTCAAATCTCCTTTTAGAAATAGTTTCCTATTTCTAAAAAATAATATAATTTACCATAATGGGCTCAGGCAGAAATAGAATAGTTAGTCGTTTTTTTCTTTTTAATTTTATTTTTGTTTAAAATATTACAGATGTCCCTTTTTCTCCCCAATGACTTGTTCCACCCCATTCCTTTCCCCTCCCCAGTCCCTCTCCCCACCACTGTCCATGTCCTTGGGTTGTGCATATATGCATATAAATTCTTTGGTTACTCTCTCCCCCCCACCCACCCGACCTCCTCCATCCCTCTGACATTCATCAATCTTGTCTATGCTTCCATGTCATTGAATCTATTAAGTGTGGGTTTATTTCTTCATGAATGGTTTTTAACACTAACTATTAGTAGTCTTTTAATTAATGGTATACCAATTTTCAGGTCCATATGAATATACTACTGTGTTAGAAACCATTCATGAAGAAATAAACCCACACTTAAACACAACAAGATGACAGAAGTAAATCCAATTTTTCAGCAGTATCAAGAAATGTAAAAGACTGAAACTTATGGGTCAAAGATTGTCAGAATGGAATATAAAACTTCAGCTATGTGATGTTTACAATAGATATTCCTAAAATATAAGGTCCCAGGGGGGATGAAAGTCAGGCATTTAATAAAGATACACCTTGAAACACAAAGCAATATTTTGCTTAGATTTAAGCATCGGAGGCAAAGAACACTGTTATTTACCTCTCATTCCCTTCTTCATTCACATATAAGAACCATAAAAGTTTAAAACTGAATTGTTTTCATTGACTTTATAAGAGCTGTTAAAATAAATAGATTTTGGACACTTGAAGAGCTAAAGCAATGAGGAATAGTATAGGTGAAAATGTTACAAAGTATGTAATACAGTTCTGATGTAACAATAAGCAAGAAGTCTCTTAAAATTGCAATTACTTGTAATTCTCCTACTCAGGCTCTGGAAGAACTTTCCATCAAAGTTGAAATCAACTCATATATAGTTTCAGTAACTGTGTGACCTTTCCTTATTTTTTTCTTTTCTTTTAAGGGTTGCACATGAAACCTTTGGGCCTTTCCAACTTTTTGTCTTTAGATGTTTCCCCTTTAGCTATATCTCTAACCCCAAATAGCTTTTGTACTTTCTCATAAGCCATTTCTTACTCTCTAGGGAACTGACAAAGCAAGTCTGACCTTGGTTTCAAAGAAAATTGAAAGAAGAAAAAAGGGTGGAAACTATGTAAAGCAATAGGAAGATTAGTACTATTCAAGGTCAGGGAAAATCAGAACACAAGCACTTCTAGAGAGGAGTTGATCTTAATTTGCTCTATGTCTGTTTTAAATGCCACCTGTTATATATAATCAGACATATTAGCTATATGGAGAGAAGTATTGTCGCCCATAGCCTTGAATTGTTATGTACTTCTATATATAAATATGTTTGTATATACCCCTTGGAAAATTTAAAATGTCTATTCTAATATTGAATATATGACAATATATACACATAATAGATATTTTTAATGAAAGTTGAGAAATTTACAACTATTTGTTGATTATGTACAATATAAATGAAGTAAATCTATTTCTGCAATAATGGAGAACATTTATATTTATTTTTTTAAATAACATTTCTCTGATGCAATAAAAATGTATAATATAGTTACGCTAAATACACTGTTGGATAGGCATGCTTTTGTTTCTTATGAAATAAGATGATATATATGTTACACAGTTTTATTACTATCTCAGAAGCAATTTGTATGTTTTAACTTTCTGTATTAGAAAATAATAATTGGTGTTTGTGTCTCGGAGATTCAAATATGAACTTGTAATTATGAGTATCAAAATATCAAAAGCAATATTATAATTAATTTTCCTCAGTTAATAAAATGGTTCAAAAGGTTATTTCACAATGCTTGATTCCCAGAAGTGGTGATATAATTTGAACATAGAGATATGGTATATTTGAGTGTCTTAAATTAACACATACAATAAATTATTTATTTCCAAAAACTATTATAATTCTGATAGATTCAATATTTTAGGCATCATGGTTATTTCATATGGAAATCTAATAATACTCCACAACATTATTATGCTTGAATGGAAATGTCATAGGACATTGACAAAAGCAAGTGATAATTTATTCTACAATGATATTATTTTCTAAAGTAAAAAGAATTCAAATTATAAGAATTATATTTTAAAAGGATTATATTATAAAACTGTGTTAAGTTGCCAAAATTTTATCAAACTGCACAATACATTATTTTGTAAGTAAAATCACTAAATATATTTCTACATTGTGGAATATAGGCAATTAATCCCTAAAAACATGTATGTTATAATATTAACTCCCCTTTTTAGTTAAAAGTATTCTAAGGGTGGCCACAATGATAACTAAGGCATACATGACCCATGGAGTTTGTAACATGCTTTCAAATGCATCATCTAATTTCATCTTCATATTCCAACCAGTCTCCTACACTGCCTACAATTACAAAATAATCATTCCTTAAGCATAAGTATGTGCTACCTATTGTTAATGTTAATAGGCAGTAGGGACCAAACAAAAACAAGATTCAGATTTTACCTTTTAAAAACATTCAAGTTCTGGGAAAATCAAGGAAATCAGTATTTTACACATGAAAAAAATACGTAATAAAATACAGACTTGATAGAAGGTTGTATAACGTCCGTGTGAAGATTAACACAGGCATTTATTTCTGCCTGGGGATCGGTCTACCTGAGAAAAATGTCCTTTGTCATCTATTTAAGCAAGCCAAACGAACAGGCAAGGAAGGATAGTCAAAAGGAGAATAGCATAGATAAAGGTTCAGATTTATAAGGTAGTAAAGTGTGTACAGCAAGCCACAACCAGGCCGGAACCCTGAAACACTAGAGCAGAAAGCACTGAGACACTGTTTGTGAAACTTGTAAGCCTTTCATGCCAAAGGCTTCTGTACTAGACATTGGTCTTCATCCTGTGGAGAAGACAGCAAGCTACTGACGAGATTTCAGGAGAGACACGATCAAATTCACCTCTTGAGATAAGTTAGCCTGTAGGTAATGTAGGAGATAGATATGAGATATTAAAAACTTGATGCAGAAAGGTGACACAGGATATTATTTTAACACTTGCAGTGAGAGAAAATGAGAGTTTAACTGGCAAGGCTATAAAGACATAGAGTGAGAACATAAATAAGGGGTGGGTTTGAGACATAGAGTTATAAATTATATTTGTGTTTCCTGAGCTTGACACACATGAAGGTCAAACCAGATATGTTCAAGAGTCAAGGACACGTGAGACAATTTCATTCAGAATTTTTGTCACTTCAAAGTCAGTCCCGGATCATACCCCAACGCTACTTTTCCCTTGTTTTTGTGGATATTCCTTAGAGTTCTTAGTTGTGAGTAATAAAAGATGACTCACTGGGTAATAACTTCCTATAAAATTGTTTGCCTTAAGTACTACAATTATTAACACGTCCTAAACTTGCATTGTCTCTTTGGCACTCACATTACATTGTTGGCTCAGTCAACCTGCAGCCGAGCCAAATTCCTAAATGATTGCAAGCATTATTATTGTAGGTTTTTATCACCGCCTCAATTATGTTTCACTTAATTTTTTTGATGTAATATATTATGATATTATAAAATGTCAATTTTACCTTCTGACACACTGCTCTCACTCAAGACAATTATAATAAATATTACTGTTGTCATTGACCACAAAACTTTTACCCTATATTCAAATATTGAATGAGTCAAAAGAAGAGTACTGTTTTATGCTTCAATAATTTCAAAATTAGCATTTTTTCATAGAACAAAATGGTGTGAATAGGCTGTGGACATGCCCTAAAAATAAAATTTATAAAAGCACATGTATGTTTTACCTAGAATTCTAGTATTTATAAAATGTAAAGGGTAAAACTTGAACATTCTGTCAGGTAAGAGTAGATACTATAAATATTTCAGAATAAAGTAATTCATCATTTTTTGTGGCCATGTTATATGTTTGTATTTTGATGTAGCATAATTTATCTAAAATATATTTTGATATTATGGTGTTTTTTTCCTTGTTATTGGGAGTAATGATTCTATACCCACATCTGTATGAGATGTCAGAAATGTTTTTATAAACATAATATATATTTTTAGATTTCTGCTACACATTTCCTAATTTTCACATAGAAACAATATGCCAATTAATATTCAACTAAATGCTTATATCCCGACTTTCAACAAATCAGCAAAACAAATTAAAAAATCAAAAAGGGAACCCGCCAGACTGATGATGAAACACAGAGGGAAAACCAAAACATTTATTTACTTTGCATTTATCTCAGAATACTGGTATTAGCATTAATTTTGACACTGTATGTAAAACATTGTTTTCCACTTTAAGCCCATAAAGCAGCAATTTCTAACCTTTTTCATCTCACGGCACACATAAACTATTCACTAAAATTCTGTGACACCAAAATATATGTTTTTTGGAGATCTCACAGAAAAATTAGGTATGATTTTCATTCATTCATACTGGAGGGCTACTGTTGTATTGACCAATGTCATTTTTTTATTTGACAATCTAAGGGAAAAGAGGTCAGTGACCCTGACTAAATAGTCAGGTATTGCATGTTTTAAACATTCTTGCGGTTCTCGGGTTGAAAATCGCTGCCACGGGGGTGGAGAATCGCCTGAATTCATTCAGGGCCTGTGCTGAATAAGGGTTGTATTGCATTCTTGAAAGAATCAGTGTATTTTTGCTCCATTACCATTTTCACCTGAGAAACTGGTATCATCTCTGAGGTTCTTAGTTCTATCATGACTCAAATTCTAACCTATTTCCTGTGTAGTATACAAGAAGAATCATTAAGCAAACAAATAAAAGTTATATATAAGCACATAGGTGTTTGTAAAATTTTAATACTTTTGAAAACACTTAAGTATTTAATTTTTAGATTACTCTAGTGCTTCCATACCCTCTCCCCCATAAAACCTTAAAAAAACCTCACTAATGCTAAAAAGAGGAATTGACTATGTATTATCTATGGAAAACCAATCTTAGTTAAGTAGGCAGAAATAGTTAATATATGTGATGGGGTTCAAAACAAGCCACTTTAAATATGGCCCCTTGGCATAGTGAATATTTCAGGCTAAAGGAATCTGTAAAACAGCAGATGCAGGAGGGATTTTCTGACCTTCCCCTGAAGCAGGTGATAAGAGCCTCAGGTGAGAGATGCCATCGGGAGCAAAGGAGCATCCTTACCGCCAGAGAGATACTGGAGAGGAACCTGAACAAACATGCCCTGCTGTTGCCACCAGATTGCTACACTTTGTTTCCACACTTTTTAATCTATACATTTTTTCTTTTCCGTGACTTTTCACTTTTCATTGAACCTAGCCTAAAATCTCTCTAGTTCAACCACTCCTTCAGATCTTCATTTTCTTACAAAGGCTCCCATGTCACATAAAACTTAATATGAAATAAATTTGTATGCCTTTCTCTTTTTAATCCATCCTTTGTTACCAGGACCCCAGTCAAGAACCACCCAAAACAGGTAAAGGATAATTTTTCTCTTGCAAGTTGGAATAATAAAAATGATCCTGAAAACCAAGTATACTTACAAATACTCGGAGTTATTTTTAATAGCTCTCCAGCAATTCCTCTCAGAGTGCATATTTTTGTATGGCCTCTGTAATTCCATGTTTTACCTGAGGCACAGATGGCATTTAATGATGGTTATTCTGACATTCAACACAGTGTGTAATCTGAGGAGTAAATTTAGAACTCAATTAAAACAGTATAGAAGTTATTTTCAGTATTGCTGTCGTCTCCCTATGAATCACTTTTACAGAATCTCTTTGCTTGATGTCATTAGTCTACTTTATCAGAAAGAGACCTATGAAACGCATGCTGAACTTTAACAATTCAGTTCAAATTGTTCCCTGTATTACACAGTGTTCTCTATAAGAGTTCTGGGAGGAATTTCTCATCTTAGGCATAGTGTTCTCCTATGAAACATCTGCGTTGCTTTTATCTTAAGTGCACTATAAATAAAATGATACCATTCTCCTGTTTGCATTGGCTGCTTAACACCTTAGCACTAAATCTATTATCTTCTTCCAGCAGGTATATTGAAATTATTAGAATATATTTAATGTTCTAATCTCCCTCCTAGATAAACCTTGCTTCCTTTTTTCTTTGACTTTCCTTAAAAATATTTATTCATTGTAAAACATCATTTTTTTCAAATAGTTTTAAATACTGTACTGTGAGTTCAGTGAAGTATTACATGAACAGGCTTATAACTTCAGGTTTGAAAATCAAAGAAAAGAGAAATTTGGAAGATTTCAGTCTAATTTTACAAATCTTTTGTTCATAAGCAGTTGAGTTTTAAAAGACAAGGAATGTTGAATTTCCTCAAGAAAAGGAGTTTAATTGAATAGTTGGCTTCTAATGGTTGTTTTTATATTACAACTTGGGCATTTAAAAAAGTCTGCCAGCAGCAGAACAAGAGCAGCTTGGAACAAATACAATGTCGTATTTTTTGTTTGTTTATTTTAATTCAGTATAATATTCCTCATAAAGCCTTCACCACATGTGTATCTGGCATATGGACTAGAGGATTTATCTGTGCTTCCGGCCAAAAGACAAAGAGGAAGAAGACTGCTGTGAGGTTTAGTACAAACAGAAATTATGAAAGTTAGGATGTGAACCAAGGTTAAAATGCAAGATAGAGATTATAGTATCAGATATTTAAATCTTACTGGCTTCAAACACCTGCAGGTGTTGAGAGTGTTACTTAAGCTCTCAAATATGTCCTGGGTTTTCTCGTATGTAAAGTTGAATATAAATATATAAAACATCCAGCACAGTGCAGACACATGCATTTAATAAATGTTATTCTCATCTATCCTCCTGTGTGTGTGTTGTTGTTTTTTTGTTCTTACTCTTGATTCATAACATGGACTCTCTAAATGTATTCTCTAGAGATTTTTAAAAATTACCAATGCCCGCTGCTGTTAGCAGGCCAACTGAAGTAAAACCTCTCTTGGTAGAGTCTAGGAATATGCACTTTCAGAGATTTTTACAGGATTCTATTTCTATTGTATCCAGTCATTATTTTTCAAATGGCCTTATGAACCATCTGGAAAAGTGTTAAGCATTTGATATAGCTTTGAGTCTGAATAACCATTTAATAAACCTGTGAATCTGAGCACCCCAGAATATTTAGCTCAGGATAGAACTTAGAAAGAGTAACTGTTCATCATTTGAGCAGCAGGATACTTCCATGTTTTAATGGCTGTTTTTGAGCTGATGTTAGGATGGACCCTCTTAGGGAGAGTGTAGGCCCCACTCAACTCATCTAATTCATATATTCCTTCTTTCAAGGTTCCATACCTATGTATTTTTAAGCAATGCACATGAATAGCATAAGTGATTTTTTGTTATCTAATTAAATACTTTTTCTCATTTTCTCAGTCTCAGAATCACCTGGCATAATCAACCTTCCCTTTTGCAAGGATTTCCCTACTTTTGCTTCTGGTGAAACAACAGTCCCCTAGTTTTTCCCCTACTCCACTGGTGATTTCTTTCTAGTCACCTTGGCTGAAATCTTCTTATTTTCTCCACCATGAACACATAAACATTAGATGCCCCAGGGCTCAATGCTCCTGACGTCTTCTCTTTCTTATTTTAACTCACTTTGTAGGGGATCTCATCCAGCTACAGGACCTTTAACACCCTGACTCTCAAATTTATCTCTTCAGCCATGATATTTCCCTTTATCCAGACTCACATTTCACAGTCACTGCTTTCTTTTGCCTTATCACTATCTCGCAGGCATCTCACTTCTAGTATGTTCATAATAAAACATCTGATTTCCTCCTCCAAACTGGGTTTTTCTAGTGTTTATTAAATTAGTAATTGTCATGACTAATTTTCTCAGATCAAAAACTTAGATCCATCCTGGACCTCTTTTTTGCTCCCATACTCCATAGACAAAAACATCATCAAACCCTGTCATAGCTATTTCCAAATTAATTCTAAAACTAGAATATTTTTCATTACCTGCCTATTAGACCAATCCACCATCATACCTCATTTGAACTAGTATTGTAGCCTCTTAATGAATCTTTTTTTGTCCATTATTAGGCTGCATCTGGTGATCACTTTAAAATGTACATTAATTTATGTCTTCCCCCTCACATGCAGACGCTTAAGGCTCTTAAGTTTCCCCAGTCTTTTAGAATAGCATTCTCAATAGAATAGAATGGAAGATCCTATGCATAGCTTTCTCTTGGGTTTCATCTTCTATGATATTCCCTATGGTCATGGAATTCTGGGCTCCCTGCCCCATGAAATCCCATGATCTTTCTAAACTATTTACTCCCAACTTAGCATCTACCAATGTCATTGCCTGGAATACTCCTCCCATACACATCAACATAATTGCTCATTCACTTCCTTTGGATCTCTGCTCAGAAGGCATTTCCCTGATTCTAATATCATGCTCGATCCCCTTATTTTGCATAAAGTGTCATTATAGCACTTATCTAGACGATGTTTTGTCATATAGGTATGCTTATTTATTTATTTATTTATTTATTCATTTATTTATCTTTAGCATTTGACCTACCCACTAGAATATAAGATCTATAACATAAGAGAATTTGTCTCTTTGGTCTTTCTTTTATGCCCAACATTGAGAATAATTCTTATTTTTATTCTTATCATATATGATAAGCATTTAATAACTATTTTATTTGTTAAAAGACTATATGTTTGAATGACATGTATTTTCTGATTCTTTGATGTTTGAAATAATTCATTAGGATTTTATGCTCTGTGTTCTATCCTCTAGCTTGAGAGATATTACATCGCTATCTCATAACACAAACTCTCCATTTCTCTTTGGAGCATGCAGCTTCAACAACATATATTGACATTTCTCAAGTATATCAAAATTTCAATTTAATTTTTGCCAAATCTTTGGCTACCTTTATATTTGCTTTACTTTTATTTTTAAAATTATTGAATTTATATATTATTTTTATAGAATTTAGAAATGTTTTTTTCTGATAAAGACAGATCATATACATTCACATGTGTGTGTTTGCCTGTGGCTTGTGCGGCTGACATCGCAGTCAGCCATGCCCCTGTGATCAAGATGGTGTGAAGAGTGGAACAGTTCATTTTGTAGGAAATTATTTGCAAGGATACATTAGAGCTCAGTTTTTCTATTAGAGAAGCCACATCCTTATTGGCTTAAACAACTAAAATTTCTTTCTCTAAAGCTCTTAAAATAAACTTGATACATGTAATTCTGTAACAAAACCAAGGCTTTATGAGACATTTCTCTGTTCTTTATTCTGTTGATGGGTACGAACTGCCAAACCTTTTTGTAATTAAAAGTGATTTTTATTTTTGGTAATATAAATACAAGCTCATGCTTAGAATACTCAACTGCCTTCCTCCGAACATAATTAACATGGCGAGTTAGATTTAAAATAACAATAACCAAATGGAAATCATGAAGCCAAGTCATCAGAAAACTTCAATACTGTCTGAATTAGCACTTTTTAATGGTTAAGTCACAACACAAACACATTTTTTGTTTAACTCTCCCCCATGGATATGTCTTTCATTGATCCCAGAGAGAAAGGAAGCAAGAGGGAGAGAGAAACGTAGATGTGAGAGAGAAACATCAGTGGGTTGCCCCAACCAGGGATTGAACCTGCAGCCTGGGTATGTGCCCTGAGTGGGAATTAAACCCACAGCCTTTCAGTACATAGGGTGTTGCTCCCGACTGAGCCACACTGGCCAGGGCTACAATACAAACAATTTTATTTTAACTGTTCATACTTTAAGATTATTATACAAAGGAAGGTTAGTATGATCATGTTTTATTCCTCTAATAATACACAGACACTTCCTTGGCTGAAGTGAAAGGATTTTCCTGGCAGAATATTGTATTAGCTGAACTATGACAACAAGCCAACAAATCAGTTCCACATCAATTCTGCTTTTCTTTCATGAGATTAGAGAAATAAGAGATGAGAGGTAAGTTTTCTCTCCAACTCTTCGCTAAGAAATCCACTCTCTGGAATACCACACGTCACAGTTAATATTTTAATGCCGTCATTCTCAAAACAGAAAGCAAAGTTAGCATTCTAAGTTTATGGTTCTTGTCCCACTTTATCTGTAGCCATGTCCTCACTCCATCCTGCCTGCCACTGTCCAACACATTTAGTTCAAATAATTGCTATGCCATGGAATTCATTCAAAGGATATTAAGTAATAGAGAGCTTCTGGGACTAATAATTATTTTTCCAATTTTAAAAGATTGAGACAGGTTTAATAAACATATAAAAGTAGAGCGAGAAAGAAGAAGGCATCTTTCTGACACCATTCTTAATTTTGGTATATAAGTCTTGTGTCTAAATTTTAATTTTTCTGACCCAGCAAATAGACATCTCAAGTTTATTCTTGATTATAACCTGTTTCTCTGCAGCTCTGGAAGTTCATAGTATGATTTACAGATGCAAATGACTCAGAGATCACTTCCTTTAACCTGCTTGTTTTACAGAAGCAGAAACAGTGGTATTATATTTAACCATCCATGCATGGGCACAGTATCAGAAAACAGAACTTGTTATAATGCAGGACAGTTTATTCTAGCAATGAGCAGACCTATTCATCAAAAGGTCTATGGTACATTCAAGTATTTCTTTAGTTTCAACTTAATTGTCCTAGTCTTCTCCAGGGGGAACAGAATATTTTCTATTATCACATTTGCAGGATGATTCTTCAAACATTTATACACCTTTTAATGGTTCTTCCCAATCTTCTGTTTTTAAAGTACACACATCCAGGGTTTCATCTGCTTTTAATAAAATAATCTTTTATCATCATTTAGGTCCCATCATTTTTTCATATCTTCCCTAAACCAAAGTGTTATCCTCCTAATTAGCTAGCTAATATTAAAATAGAAAGAGAGCAAAGGGAGGCCAGACATTGTAAGCATGGTCATTTGAGCAGCTACACCAGGAATCTGCAACTTTATATTCCCCAGGGAACCACCAGTATATTCCCTACAAATCACTGGGGGCAGGGGTCCATCAAAGGCGAAGATGGATGCATGCACAGTAAAGTTGGGGTGATGTAGGGAAGGTACTTATCTGTCAGTCAAGCCTGGGGAACAAAGATCATCGGCTAGGAGGGCTGAGCCAATGCAACAGGCAAAATCCTGAAGGGTTCATTGGTTAAGCTCCCAGTTAAAATCCCCATACAATGAATCCTCTCTCTCTTGCTCGGGCTCCTGCTCCCTTGCACTCTCTTGCTCCATGATCTGCACTTGTCGGTGTGCTAGCCCACTATGTGGCCTCAGCAGCAGCATGGCCCATGGCCATGCAGACCACACATGCAATGGACTTCAGCCGGGGACACAAGCAAACCCAGACAGGTGCTGGACTGGAATGTGCTTTACTATGGAGTGGAGTCTCTGGACAGTGGCTTTAAGCCTAGCTCTGCTGAAGACAAGGCTGGACTTTTTCCATGGTGGAACAGAGGGAGATGGGACCTTGGAGAACTCCCTTAATTTTACATCAGCAGTGAATCTTCCCACCATACCTCGTCCTCCAGTGGGCGTCTCAGGAAACTATCTTCCCCATGGCACCCCCAAAGCTCCACTTCCACCAGTAACAAGTGAGCACACAGCCGTCTCCCCAAAGATAAGAAAAGCACCCCAAACTGAACACAGTGCCTGGACCTTCAGTTAATAAACATCAGTCTTAATCTGTGTTAAAGCAGTTGATATCTAGCTAGCACTTATTGAATATGCAATGCTCAGTCTTTCCTAGTCTCAATGTTAATGAAATCTGTTGTGATTGTGATTTTTTTATTCCTTTCTCTCTGCCCGACTCACTCTTTCCTTCCCCCCCACCCTGTCTCTCTCCCTCTCTTCCTCCTGTGCTCCCCGCCCCTCTCTTTCTGAGGCTGTGTGCTCCTTACAGCTCTCATGCTAGCCCACCACAGTCAGAAAAAGGGGCTTTATGACTCAGAGCAAGCTCAACAGTCAGAACACCAGTCTCTGTACGAGCTTCTAGAGTCCCAATTCCCACACGCCGCAAGAGCCTGAAGAGATGGATGCCTGCATGCACAGAGGGTTCCAGGACAGAACATAAACCCTAAATTTGGGAATCTGAATCTTCTATATTAGGCAATCAAACTGCCTGTTCTTTGCATTTCTGGAGAACATTATCTTTATTATAGCACACAATTAAAAAAAAAACACAGCAACTTCCCTTTTTTTCTGGAGAAAGGCACTTCTGCCTAGTTTTCATGGCTGTTCACT
Organism: Miniopterus natalensis; assembly: GCF_054644295.1. Classification (NCBI taxonomy): domain Eukaryota; kingdom Metazoa; phylum Chordata; class Mammalia; order Chiroptera; family Miniopteridae; genus Miniopterus; species Miniopterus natalensis. The sequence goes on from NC_142086.1 coordinate 69,531,668, forward strand.
ATACAAACATCTTTGAAAAAATAGTCACAAAAGCAGTCAGTGCCTCTGCTCATAATACGAAATAAGATACAAAGCTACAGATGGTCTGGAATTCCATTTTCTGGGGGAAAGGAGAAAACCTTCCTAAGCAATAAAATTACCATCATGTATTTATCACTGTTAATTTTCCTGCATACTATATAAACCCGATGACTTGTAAGCTCTCAGGATGCATAAATATAAACTGTGGGAGATGTTTTACAAGGACATTTATCACAAGCTTAGAGTAATTTTAAATGTATATTAATGTAATTAATCGGGATTACTTGCCATTGTTCTTTCAAGTATTTTAGTAAAAAAAACCACAGGTTTTTAAAAATTATTAATAGACAATTAAATATTTAAGAAAAAATTATTTTGAAAGTTTTGTGTTTAGAAATAAACATGGAAAGAATCTTGACAAAACCTAGGGGGTCTATAAAAAAAAAGGCAGAACAATAACACAGGGCCCAGCAACAGTGACAAGCTGATAATCTGACTTTCAAGCTTTCTTATTGCACAGAAAACTCAAAACTCTCACCCCTTTGACAAAATGATTTATATTTCCTCTAACTCAATTAAAACTACATGTAACCCCACTTTAGAGCTAGTCTTCCACTGTGGAAACTTTCGCCCAGAGAGTTCACATTTATATACTCCTTTTTTCTCCTAATGGAGTTGCACAGAGGCCAACAGCAGCTGTTAGCTGAGGCCGAGATTTGCACCTACCCATTCTGTAGATCTGTAGTAAAACTTTAAAACCATAGATGTAGAAAGATTACATACATAAGGATCAGCAATCTCAAAATATTTAAGAAGTCTATTAAATTGCTACAAAAATGTCTTATTTGCAGCATTTTCTTGGCACTGGCTTTGCAACATAGCACTCTGAGAATGTTTCCATTTGTTCATCAGCTGAGCTAAAGCCCAGATCATTTGTACAGACTCCAAAATGATAATTAAGGTTATTAGAAAGATAACCCCCAGCATCTCTGTAGTCTTCCTAGGCAGCAATAATAACCAGCTCATCATCTTTTAATTAAAATGGCAGTCATGTTGTTTTCTAAATATAACACTGTATCCCATATTATTGTCACTGGAATAGTACATTTACTGTATTAAACACTTTATTTTAGTTTTTATTTGACATTAGAACATTTCTTTGTCTTATGTGACCCATATTATCAAACTAAATATGAAATAATACCATAATGACTATAGTAATAAATAAAACACAATGATATATTTATAAGAAGGCTGCTGGCTTCTTTAATACAATCATGACTGTTGTAATTGTATGTGTTCTTCATAAACAGGAAAAGCACAGATATTACTCTTTTGCATATTTTAAGTAAATGGATCTATAAAACAATGTAATTGAATTAAGACAATAGTCTAAGTGAACAATTTCATAGTGTTTATACTTATTTTCTTGTCAATATTATTATTTCTAAATTGAAAAATCTGATTTCTAAAGAGTTAAGAGTAGCCTGAAGAGATGAGACTTTGAGATGAGAGAGAGATTGCTAGACCAGGATTACTTAACCCAGGACTTGATGAGGGTATATAAAATAGAGCAGATTGGGAGTATTTTGTGAACTACAAAATAGAGTTTGATATTTTTTAAAAATAAGAATTTTACAAATGTTAAATGTTTGGATTCCCTGACAAAACTTTTTCAAGATTAGAGCAGTTTCATATTGTTTTTCATCAAGTCCTCTCATTCTCATTCAAACCAAATGCAGGATTGCAATCACTCCTCATTTTCTCTTTAACAATTGAAGTGGTAAAAGTTTAAATTACTTTATTTCAGAAAACTAACCGCCATAAAATTTACTCTTCTTATTACTATTTCCATTTTAAAATCACAATATTCTTTTTTGTTTCATTTTTACATTCAAAATATTTGGAGAAGAAATAGACTGCATGAAAGGGAAATGACAATTTAGGGCAAAGAAAATAATCCTTCATTTTAAAATCCTAGGTTCTAGAGTAATTGAAGTGGAGAGTTAGTGCAGCTCAGTTTTGTTCCATTGTATGATTAAGTTGCATAAATTTTCTACTTGTTTCTTTAATTACAGAATAAAGGACTTGAGTTAAATGCTGCTGTAATGCAATAGTTTATATTTGCATTTTGAAATATAATAATATCTATTTTATTTTATACAGTCCTGCATTTTTAAATTAAATTTATTGGGGTGACATTGGTTAATAAAATTATATAGATTTCAAGTATACATTTCTATGATACATGATCTGTATATTGCATTGTGTGCCCACCACCTAATAATATATTTTTGAACCTTTACATTGAAACTAATCACTAATGTGAACAAAAGGAGTCAGGCTATTTGCCTAATAACAACGGAATCTGAACAAAGAGAATATCTTGGTTTCTCTCTCTCTCTCTTTCTCTCTCTTTCTTCTTCTTCCAATCGGACGGAAGTGATAGCCTTTGAGATGGCAGAACTGCAAGATAGAAAGAGCCTCAGTGTATATATGTATGTATATATGTATATATGTTTATACACACATGTATATGTTCATGTGTATACACACATACATATAAATACACATGTGTTTTATATATATTTATATATAGCAACAGGTCCTAAAATATGAGCATCATTAGAGTGGTCCACACATGTGCTAAGGCCAAGACTACTTTAGTCCTGCAAATATTGTGGAGAACCAGTTTCAGGGCAAGCCTCTAAAGTGCAGAATTATCATTTACAAGAAGCAAAAAGAAGTCAGAGTGGCTGGAGCAGAGAGAAGACGGATGGGGCAGGGAGGAGGGGGCACAGGGGTTGAGAAGGGCTACATAAAAGACGTCTCAGGAAACCATGTTGTAAGGGGCATGGGTTTGCTTCCACTGACACAAGTAAATATATATAAAACAAAAAACTCTTCTTCAGAGCTTTAAGTAGGGAAGTGGTGAAACAAAAATTACCTTAGAAAAAGTTTATTCTGACTCCTGGGGAGCAGGGGTAGTGAGAGAGAAAGCAGACTGATCATTGTGAAGCTATCACAGGAGTCCAGGGGAAGTCCAGGCATGGCGTCTTTGAGAAAGGTAGGCGGTGATTTAGGTGCACTTAGTGCGTCTCTCCAGTCTAATTTGATTTAGAGTCTGGACCATTTGTTTGTCTGTTTCTAATGCTTATTTGTGTAGTGTGTGTGTATATGTATTGGTCTTGGTTATCTCATTGATAATTTACTTCTGATTGATTTTCCATGATTAAATGTGATACATTTAATCATAGATAATTGGAAAAAAATGCATAGGTTCTGTATGATGTTATTTTCCTCTAAGAGCTTGTTCTCCTGTACAATGGCATGGGCTGATCCTCTTAATCAGAAGTGACCTGGCAGAGGGTGAGGTGTTCTCCTGGGCTACTTCCCCAGGCAAATTTGAAAATCTAGTTTTCTTTCTTTGGATTGTGAGACTGCCCGAAATTGTAATCTGTTTTTTAAAGGCTTTCTGCTTTGTTCCCTCCTCTACTGAAATGTCCAGTTTTGGCATTGGGCAAAAGTCCTGAGAGGAAAAGTAGCGCAGATTCAGGGTTAGCTCTCACTCATTCTCTTTACTAGAAACTGGCAAGTTTCTCACTCTTGTCTTCCTAAGCACGAGACTGCCAAGGCTCTGCTGATTTCCTTCTTTATAGTAGGATCTCTGCCTCACTTCTCCACCCATATCCTCAGCCTCTCTATGTCCTGGAACAGAAAAGGCCCTGCTTGAAACAGCATGTGTAAAATATTAGCTCACTTCTCTCTGTGGTTTTCCCAGTCTTTGAGACATTTTTACTCCTTGATTAGGGTTACCTTAACAACTCTTAAATCCTATCAGTTTTTGAGCGCTTTCTGATACAATCAGATGTTTCAGGTACATTGTGTATTTTCCCTGGCCCAGTACTAGAATTATTAATATTTATGAGAACATCTGTTTTCTCATTGATACTGGTGTCTCATTGTTCTTAGGCCATTTTAGTGAGTAGAGCTATAAATTGCACACACAAACACAAATGTATGTGTTAACACATATAAATATTTCAATATATACTGACATATATACATATATATTCATAATTTCATATTGATACCAATTGATTACCACAGAGCTCTTCCTTTCCTCCTACATTCCATGTTTGTATTTCCCTCCTATCACAATAAAAGCCTTACTTCCTACCATTTTATTTTATACAGTTTAAAGAATATCAAATAGTATTTCCTTGGAATGCACTGGTATTTTTACTCTAATGGCTAGAAGCTTTATGAGCAATATAAGCCATTTAAAGTTTATTTCTCAATGCTTCTGAAATGTATTCATTTAAAAACTCTAATGCCCACTGAGCTTAGCATCAAATCCAGATAAAGGCAATATGGGACAGAGTTTGCTTGCATTTAGAGCCTCTATAGGAAATTCACTTGTAAAAGTTGTAAATATCTCTTCAGGGAGTACCATAAAAGTGAATTTGTGAAGATGATGTTAAAATATGGGTGATAATACTTCCTGAAAGCACAAAACCTTCCCACTGTAAAAATATAATAACGTTTACTCAAATATTTATTCATAGAATCACAGGGCTGCATGGAGCCCTGAGAGGCTATCAAGTCCATTTTCTGACCTTCAGGCAAGACCACATTTAAACTACCTTGGATGTTGACAATCTCTTTCCTTGAAAAGAACTTCCTTCCTTGGCTATCCCATTTTTATGTTAACACCCTTACCTGTGAGGAACTCCTTTATTATTTATAGCTTACACCCTCCATGCTACAGTCTAATTCCCTTTATCTTCTTCCATTCTAGGTAATGAGAGAAAAATCGTTTGTTATTATCTATTGAATAATATCCTTTATAGACTTGAAATATTATATGACTCAGCCTCATTTCTTTCTTTTTATTTATTTATTTTGAAACTCATTCCATTGCTTTATTTGCTTTATCTATTTATAAACCTTATTATTTTGCTATAATCTTTCAAAGTATGCTTCTTTTGATCACTTTAGAGCCCAGTCTCAAACAGAGCAATGTAGTCTAAATGCGGCTGACTCTGACCATAATGTAAGGAGGAACTCACTGAACCTCTCATTTCTTATACATTTTTAATGTGACTGTGAATTTCTGATTCATTATTTTATTTTTTCCATTAACACAAAAGATATGTTTTATTTATATATATCTATTTAAGCCAATTATCATAGAAAGCCATGCTATGTAATGCAGAACTACTAGGAATTCTAGAATGGTGCTGATATTATAGCTCAACCTGCCAATTCTTAAAGGGCTGAACAATAATATTATAATGGCGACCACTACTTATTGAGTGCTTAACAAGTGCCAGCCACTGTACTAAGCACATTATAAGAATCACATAATTTAATTATTATAGCAATTATTACTTCTATTTAAAAGTGGAGAAGGAAGGCTGAAATTTAGTAAAATGAATGGCACCAGAAGTAGAATTGTTACTTGAACAGGGATTGACCTGACTCCGAAACCTGTGCTTTGAGCAACACAAACTTCCCCAGAATTTAACTTGATTTCTAACACTTCAAAAACTACCTTGAGAAATAAGATCTGATGATATTTAGGACAATCCTAAGGGAATAGGAAAGGCCTGGTTAAGCCCCTTTCCAATGTACAGCAACCTCTGCCCAAGTGTGACTTGGAAGCACTTACATTCTTGCCCATAGTAATTTTCAAGCTACCAAAGACATGACAGAATGAGATTGAAAGACGATAAAACTGATGAGAGACAGAGCTACTTCACTGGAAGGCTGACATGATCAAGCACGACCAGTTTCTGTTTGACTGGGAGAAGTACGGTGCCATGAATTCCTCAGTCAATGGTACCCAGTTTTAGGAGAAAAGTAACTTCAAATGAAATTACAAATCTAAAATGAGATATAATCCTAGCCTCAAATTGGATAGTTACCACTGTGGGTCTGACATACTATCCAAGTACACAATGCAGCATATTATACATATGATTTTTAAAAATCTGGTTGAGGATCTAGTATCACTGTTGGTCAAATAAGAGGTGGAACTGATAGAGGCTACAGTGGCAGGAGATGGTGAGCTTCATCAAAGTAGTGCTGTAAGCGTAGGGCAGAAGGCTAGAACAAACACATGACCTGCCACCAGTTGCCTGCCACTAAAGCCTGTAAGTAATTGATTAAAATTAAACGCAGGGTTCGGGGACTATGATTTCACAGTAAAAACCTGTGGAGTTTGTTTCCATAGGAACACAGGAACAGGAAGATATAATTATACATTTCCATTATTTCTTCTTTCCAAACAAGGTGGCTTATTTAGAAATAATTATTATATATAAATCATAGAAGATCAGAACATAAAGACCTTAAAATAATCTAGTAAGTAATTTAGAAAAAGGAGTGATAATAAACATTTTCAGCTTTAAGGGCAACTACTTAACTCTTCTATTGTAGTGCAAAAGCAGTCATAAACAACGTGTAAAAAATGGGGGTGACTATGTCCCAATAAAAGTTATTTACAAAAACAGGTGACAAACCATATTTGGCCCACATGCAATACTTTTCTGACCCCTCATCTAGTCTAACTCTGTCATTTTTAGATTTAAAAAACAAGCCCAAGTCTGATGACATCAAATAAATGTCAAATAGCTAAAATTTACACAGCTATAAATAAAGCCAACGCTTCAGAATCCTACATCAATATAATGACTTCATCTCTTATTATATATAAGTCTTATAACAGGCAACACCCTTGTGACCTAATCACCTCCCAAATGCCCCACCTCCTAATGTGGATTTTGGGGTTGACAAAAACTTTCAGGTTATAGCAATAGCTTTTTAATTAGAGGGGACATTGTTTATTTTCTTCAAGAACTTTGTACTTCTTGGTATAGTACACTGTTATTAAAATATTTATCATGCATGCCACCAAGCTAAACAACCTGGATGAAATTGAAGCAGTAATCAAAGGGCTCCCAGCACACAAAAGCCCTGGTCTGGATGGCTTCACAGGGGAGTTTTACCAAACATTCAAAGAAGAACTAACACCTATCCTCCTCAAACTATTCCAAAAAATCCAAAAGGAAGGAACACTTCCAAATTCTTTTTACAAGGCCAGCATTAGCCTAATTCCAAAACCAGACAAAGACACTATAAAGAAAGAGAATTACAGGCCAATATCCCTGATGAACATAGATACTCAAATTCTCAACAAAATATTAGCAAATTAGATCCAGCAATATATTGAAAAGATCATACACTATGACCAAATGAGATTTATTCCAGGGATGCAAGGCTGGTCCAGTATTCACAGATCAATAAACAAGATACATCACGTAAACAAACTGAAAGACAAAAATCACATGATCATATCAATAGATGCAGAAAAAGCATTTGATAAAATCCACCACCCATTTTTCATAAAAACTCTCAGCAAAGTGGGAATAGAGGGATCATACCTCAACACAATAAAGGCCATATATGACAAACCTACAGCCAACATCATACTCAATGGGCAAAAACTAAAACCATTTACCCTAAGAACAGGAACAAGACAGGGATGTCCACGTTCACCACTCTTATTCAATATAGTACTGGAAGTCCTAGCCACAGTAATCAGACAAGAAGAAAACATAAAAGGCATCCAAATTGGAAAGGAGCAAACAAAACTGTCATTATTTGCAGATGACATGATATTGTATATACAGAATCCTAAAGACTCCACCAGAAAACTACTAGATTTAATAAATGAATTCAGCCAGGCAGCAGGATACAAAATTAACACCAGGAAGACAGTCCAATTAAAAAATGGACAAAGAATCTGAGGAGACACTTCTCCAAAGAGGACATAGAGATGACCAAGAGACATATGAGAAAATTCTCAGTGTCAACAATCATTAGAGAGATGCAAGTTAAAACCACAATGAGGTGTCACTTCACCCCTGTCAGAATGGCACCATCAACAAGTCAATGAACTCAAGTGCTGGTGAGGGTGTGGAGAAAAGGGAACCCTGTACACTGCTGGTGGGAATGCAGACTGGTGCAACCACTATGGAAAGCAGTATGGAGGTTCCTCGAAAGATTAAAAATTGTCCTGCCATTTGACCCAGTGATCCCACTTCTGGGAATATATCCTAAGAAACTTGAAGCAGCAATCACAAAGAACTTATGCACCCCTATGTTCATAGCAGCACAATTTATAATAGCTAAGATCTGGAAACAGGCCAAGTGCCCATCAGTAGATGAGTGGATAGAAAAGCTGTGGCACATTCACACCATAGAATACTACGCAGCTGTAAAGAGGAAGGACCTTTTAGCCTTTGACATACCATGGAGGGAACTAGAAAGTATTATGCTAAGTGAAATAAGCCAGTCAGAGAAAGATAAGTACCACATGATCTCACTCAGATGTGGAATATAATAAATAAAATAAACTGATGAACATAATAGATTAAGAGAGGTAGAAGCATGGAACAGATGAGGGATCTTAGAGGGAAGGTGGGGAGGGGGAAATGGGTGGGGAGAGATTAATGAAAGAACTTATATGTTTATAAGCATAACCCATAGACACAGACATTGGTATGGGGAAGGCCTGGGGGTGGGGTGGATACGGGGTGGAGGGGATCAATGGAGGGGAAAAGGGGGACATCTATAATACTTTCAACGATAAAGATAAATTAAAAAAAAATTATCATGCATATCATGTTATGTTAAATCTTATTTCTAATTTCTCACATTTGAAATTTCTGGGAAAAAAGGAGTTAACCAAATGATCTGTGATTCATTTCTCTTTCATTCCAGAGGAGATCCTTCTGGTGTGTTGTGTTGTTTTTTTTTTTTTGAATAATTTCATTTTTTGTTACTTTGTTATGCTAATTTAGTTTAATTCTGTTAGCAAAACATATAGTTTATTTTTAAAGGAAATAAAGTTGATAAAATAAAAAACAAGGTTTTTTTTCTAGAATTAAAAATACAAATTGTATTGTTTGTATATTGGGCTTACAGATTTATTCTTACCTCATTTAAATAATTTTATTTGAGCTCAAAGTCATGGTTTTAATAAGGATAATATTGCTTTTAATACAGTTTACTGTAGTTCGTGATTTTTTAGAAGTGCAACTAATTGCTAATAACAAAAGTTTACTTTTAATTTGTGTCCTTGTTTTGGCGCTCTTCGAGCTTTTGTCTCTATATCCATCCCCCTGTTGGTGCACCACTTCCATTAAAAAGTCGTATCGTATTGTATACCTGCTGCTCACTCCCAGGTCCCGAGTAAACAGCCATAAATGGTCATTGAGAGGCTACAATGTGCCAAATATTGTGTTAATGACACTGGTTTTAACGTTCAGCCCCCCTTGCACACTAGGCATATTTTATATTATTTTCATAGTTGATGAGATACACAGTGAGTAAAAGGAAACCAGGGTCCAAATCCAGATCTGCCAGCAGCCAGCTGGTAAGGGGCTGGTGAAGTCGTGTGAAGAATAAATGCGATAAATGTTATATCAGACCTGATGGGAAAGTGCTCCCAAGGAGAGGCATTGCTATTTGTAAAAGCATTTTCATTTGAAATAAACACACCACACACCTCAATGATAATGTGTAACTTAAATATTTCACTTTAGGGATGTTCGATATCTTGTTGACTGGCAATGTTTCTAAAGGAAAGAATAAGTTGAAAGTCTTGGGGCATCAAATAATTTAAAAACTCCTTAAGAAGGGGGCACCTAACTCGTATAAAAAACAAATTCGGCTTTAATACCTGCTACTGGGAAAAACAAGTAATTTTCTGATAGTGAAAATGTCTTTCTTAATTTATGGAAATACACCGAATATTCAATCATTTTCACTTGTATATCTCAAGGAGATGTGAGAAAGTTTTATTAGTACTAAACACTATTTCTGCTGGTTATTTCTTTATAACCGAGAAATCATTACTGCTCCTGCCCAGGGTGAGACTGAATCTTCTGAGCAGCTCCTACACACATCGGCCTTCAACAGAGTCCCTACCGTCAGCTCTCGCACAAATGGCATATCTGCCTAGTAGACTGCAGTGAGAGCATTTCACATTCCACTTCTTTTATCTTTTATTGACAATCTGCTATTACCATTGATCATTTATTCCAGAAAGCAACAAAATTCATTGTCAGAACAATAAAGAAAACTCAAAGCATGAATAAAAATGAAAGTGACTAGGCATTTAAATCAAATGTGCTAATGAAGTGCTTATTCTGAGAGGGTAACAGCTCATTCAAGGATGCCTCCAAAATCGGTCCAAAAGTTTTAGCAAGTCTTTGAAATCACTTTTAAACAGAATATAAATATCTTTATGATGAAAAAAAGCCATTATCCTTTAGAAGTGTTTTGGTTTTTTTAAAGCATCTGATTATTGCTTGTTTTTAAAGCTGCTATAGGTTCAAAGTGTGTAATCTATCTTGTAGTGCAAATGTAAACAAAATAAAAACTTGTATAATGACAGTGTTGCAGTTGGTGAAATAAATGTCTGTCCTCCCAAACAACTGCTTTGAAGATGATACTGATTTTGAAATCATTGTGGTAGTCTGATATTTTTATATTTATTTACCATATAGTAATAGCCTGTGAATGCCACCTTACTAAATATATAATGAAATTCTCAGTGCAAAATATGTGAGGCTAAAATAGTCAACTAGTTCATGCTCAAGTTTTATGTTGTTGGGAAAAAATTACAGAATAAATTTCTTTTGTAAAAGATAAAAGTAGTTTGAAATCAACTTCAGTTTATCTCCAAAATGTGTGCTAAATATTAATTTTGTGTTAAATTTATTTATTTTTAACCACACCAATAAAATAAAACACTTTCCAAAGAAGAAAGTTTCATTAATACAGCTTCCAAAATGAAACACTCATTAAAATTCCACACATCTTGATAAATCCTTGGAATGAAATTATTTATGCATCTTTGCATCATGTAATTAAATAAAGCAGCTTATAAAAATAATATCTCAGGGCTTTATCCAATTATTTCTGTATTTTCCTATACTCCTCTTGGAACTTAAAAAAAAAAAAAAAAGGAACCATGTTTTTATAAATGCTACTTTCTTGAACTTTAATTTTTGATGATAAAACAATAAAGCACATTGAACTAAAAATAACTGAATTTCACTGAGTAAAATGAAATTAATAAGTGAGCCAGAATGAGGGAGTCAAGAACCTGTTGGCATATAATTTTTAAAAATGGATACTTTCACACTATTGCATCGAGATTTTTAATTGAAATATTGAGCTATCAGTGCAAATTAACATCTATTAGAGAATAGATCATCTCTAAGCAATAGAAAAGAAAATTTCAATAAAAGTAAAGTAGTTAAATACTTTACAATATCTCATTTCAACTTTAGGCTTAAACTATTTCTAAAAGAAATAAATTGCAATAACATCAACAGACTTGTTGGTAATATAAATGGAATATTCCTCTACGATAAAAAGTAATATGAAAAATATTCCATCTGGTGTTTTGGCCATTTTTTTTGCCAATGCAATCAAATGGAATTACTAGTAAAATGATTGAAAACCAGTCAATGTCATGGCCAGTGTACTTGGAATCGTGTGTGCTTGCCATTCAGCCACCTTCACAGGCTGTAGGGAAACCATGGTGCTTTAAATTAATATATTTCTATCTCCTGCTACTTAAAAACTAGGATTCATCCATTTGAAGTTTTCTAAATGTGTGGCATTTGAATACTTAGATAGAGGCAGGAGAGTGCAGTTTAAACAGTGAAGCAGACGTTAGATGCCCTTTCCTTCTCTTATAAAGGAAAGCCACCACTATTCCTTTACCTACACAGGCTTGGCCAGGTTCCAAGCAATGGTTTTACTGCTAACTCCTAGGCCCATGCTGGATATACCCATCAATTATAGCAGGGTCCCAATGTGCCCTTTCACTATCCAGGATCTCCTTGGAATACAATGCTACATTCAGAGGTCATGTCTCCATAGGCTCTACTTAGCTGTGACAGATTATCAGTCTTATGTGCAGTTCATTTACAAAGTTATTCAAGTCTACCCCTGTACCCTACCCCTTAATTTAGATGGCTTCATACATTTGTAATACAATCAGATACTTTTGTCACAGGCTGCATTCTATCCTGGGACCCCTTGACGACCTACTAGCATAATTATGACATTGGATAAATTAGTCTAGACCAGATTTATTACTGAAAAAAAACTTTTTAAAGAAAACTATCAATGATTTATTCTAATTTTTGCTATAAAATCTTCTCTATATATGTATATATATATATATACATAGAAAAATGTAAAATAACCACATGCCTCCTTTTTACTCAGAAAAATTAAAGTGCTTAAGTACAATAAAATAATAGAGAATTCTTAATCAGTTTCAAAATTTGCCCTGACAAGTGAGTCAGTTTCATTCTTGACATTGTTATTCCTATAATATAATACTATACAAATTACATTTTAATATATGTTATAAAATTACAGTCAACATTTTTAGCTAACAGTGAATTTCTATATTATGATAATTGTATTTATAAAGCAATGCATTGCATTAATTACTAAATTTATTTATACCTTGATTTTGAAGAATATGAAAGACTGCTACTTCATAAATAGAAAACAGAAGCTGTCTTTATAGATGAGAAATATTCTACCACCTACTCATGATTCTAAAAGGCAGATTTGTAACACATTTAAAACGTATATTTATATCTATATTTATCTAAAATACATAAAATAAGATATTTTTTAACAATTAGCTCCTTTTTTATTAGAGATTTCTTTTCCTCTGACCTGTTCAAATGCCTTTCACTCTTTCAAAAATATTTTCATAGGTAGTGCTAACATTCATTCAATATTTTTTGAAATCATAATAGACTTATTTAAATATCACCTTATTAGAAGAATATATATTCCTATGAGAGGTGTCTGAGATTTTACTGGCTATATTTTTTCTAGAATTTGTATACAATAGTTTTGTCAATATATCTCCTTGGGCAAGAGAAACAAAGGAAAAAAACCCAAATGGTACTATATCAACTTAAAAATCTTTTGCACAGCAAAATAAATCATCAACAAAATGAAAATGAAACCCGCTGAATGGGAGAACATATTGCCAATGTGATAAGGGGTTAATTTCTAAAATATATAAAGAACTTTTAAAACTCAACACCAGGAAGGCAACCCAATTAAAAAATGGACAAAGAATCTGAAGAGATACTTTTCCAAAAAGGACACAGAGATGACCAAGAGACACATGAGAAAATGCTCAGTGTCAATCATCAGAGAGATGCAAGTTAAAACCACAATGAGGTGTCACTTCACACCTGTCAGAATGGCTCCATCAACAAGTCAACAAACGACTCCTGAGGGTGTGGAGAAAGGGGAGCCCTGGTACACTGCTGGTGGGAATGCAGACTGGGGCAGCCACTATGGAAAGCAGTATGGAGGTTCCTCAAAAAATTAAAAGTGGAGCTGCCTTTTGACCTGGTGATTCCACTACTGGGAATATATCCTAAGAATCCAAAACACTAATTTGAAAGAATATATGCATCCCATTCCAGGTTACTTACAAGAGCTAAGATCTGGAAGCAGCCCAAGTGCCCATCAGTAGATGAGTGGATAAAAAAGCTGTGGGACATTTACACAGTGGAATACTACGCAGCCGGAAAAAAACTGGAAATCTTACCTTTTGTGACAGCATGGATGCATGTTATTATGCTAAGTGAAATAAGCCAGTCAGAGAAAGACAAATACCATATGAATCGCACTTATATGTGGAACCTAATGAACCAAACCAAATGATGAACAAAGTAGAAACAGAGCCTGGATACACGGAGCAGACTAACAGCTTTCAGAGGGGAGGGGGGTGGAGGACTGGCTGAAAGGGGGTAAAAGGATTAAGCAAAAAATAAAACATAGGCACAGTCAAGTGTGGCGATAGCCAGAGGGGAAGGGAGGTGGCAGGCAGGTGGAGGTGGGCGAAGCGGGGAAATGAGGGTGGAAAGAGACTTTGCTTGGCGAGATGGGTGCACAGTGCAGTGTGCAGATGATGTTTCCAGTTGTACACTTGAAACCTGTATGGTTTTGCGAACTAATGTCACCCCAATAAATTAAATAAAAAAATTTAAAAAGATATCCTACTTTAAAAACCACAATAAAATAACTGTCTAAGAAAAAAAAATAAAGTTGAAAAGTTTTGGGGAAAAATAAGAATATAGATATATATCTACATATATATATGTATATATATATATATATACACACATATATATGCACTTTGTCTTAATATCATAAAAATAAAACTCTGATATAATAAATTATAATATCTAAGCCTTACATTTTATAAGCTTTTTTTTGTTTTCTCAAAAATTAGTATTATAATTCTCAGTTCACATTCTATTCTTTGGTCCAAAACAGTGTTTCTTTGAGCTGAATGCTGGAGTTTCATAAAGAATTTGTTTTTATCGCCATTGGAAATGTCAGCAAGTTGTCTCCTTTTACAATTTTCCCTTACTCCTACATCTATAAATTTAATTACAGACAATCACAGTTTGTCTTCTCCTTCACACAGATGCTGCTAAAGAGCCATTACAATTTTTATATCTTTTAAAGACACATTTCTCTATTTTGGGAAATATCATTGAGGTACCTTGCATTTTATACCTTATTTAAAATTTTAAAACAGAAAACAAAATTAAGCTTTTTTATGTCTCTAAAGACAGGCTTATTCTATTTCTATTAAATTGTATGGTATCCTTAAAATAATAATAATAAAAAAAAAAGAATAAAAGTTAGGAAAATGTGCCATTTTGCAAAATGTTGTTCCCAATTATTTTTACTTTCTTTGAAGAATGATAACATAAAAAACATATCTTTTACTTAAATTGCATCATTCCATATATATATATATATATATATATATATATATATACATCATTATATCGAGTTTGTGTGTGAGAGAGGAATATAGTTTACAAGAGAGAAAAATGTTTGTATAGATACAGACACACGCACTTTTTTCCTCTCAAGATCCCTAGCAGGGAATGAGCTTAGAGAGGCCGTGGGGTCAGAGGCTCCTGTTCCCTTTGACAGAGACGATAATGATGCTCCTTCCAGCACTGAGAGGCTGTGCACTGTATGACAACGGGCTTGAAAAGGCGTCACTGGAGGTGACAATAATGAGGACCAGCAGGAGGACACAGCACAGACCGAGAAGCTGTAAGGGAATTATCAGCCCCATGGAACAGGCTGAACTCTGGATCCAAGTAGATGACATTCTTCTGTTATGGAGAATCCTGCTGAATTAGACACCTGGTAATCTGGATGTTGTGTTGTTTTTCACAGCAGCTAAAGAGACTGCAAAATATTCTTAATGCAAGAGCAAGTCCAGAGAATGATAAAGTCCTCAAAATAAGGGTAAAATTTATTTTAAAAGCATCATAGGATTTACATTTTATTGTAAAACATAAGCCAAGTTATGGTATATTTTGCTGTTTATTAATACAAAAATTAAATCTTTACCTTCTTGGTTTACAATCAATCCTTCTAAAACTTAGGAAATAGGGTCACTGTTACTTTTCAACTTGCAAGCTTACCAGTTCTGCTAAGAATGTGTAGTGGAGTTCTGGGTATCACAGAAAAAATGATTTAATGGGGCTTGAGGACTAGATCTATACCCCACAATTCCCTCAATTAGGTGCTGACTACCAGATAAAGAGTTATGTAATGAAATATCCCTGAAGGACACATTCGAAAACATGAGGACTCACCCTAAACTTGTAACTGAATTTTTAGGGAACAAAAGTAGACAAGAAGCTGACAGGGAGATGCCCATTTTTTTGGTGTGGATACACACCCTGGGTATAACTCTATGTAATTCTGATTTAGTTGTTCAAAGGCACATTTTTCCGTGACATGGTTGTATGACTGCTCCTAGGTACCTCAGCAGAGACAGGATGTAACATGGTTTCTAGGGGAAAATTGGTCAGGCTCTCATTGGGCTCTCCAGTTTGTATCAGCATAGTATCAGTGTTAGCATCTGAGCAGGTGGTGATTTGGAAGCATTCACTTCCTAATTAATCACCATGATTATCAATATACAAGAACCGATTACGAATTTATGAATTCTGATCATTTCTACATTTCCATTAAGTTCAAATTCCTTGCAACTGCAATAAAATGAAAAGTCATGGTGGGGCCCGATTAGTACATATTCTACTACCTGGGATTTCTGTTCAGGTTATCCATGGAAAAAGAAACAAACAAAAAAAATTTTTTAAAAACCTAAAACTTTGGAAACAACAGGATGGACAAAATAGCGACTGGAACATGGCAAAAATCCTTCAAGAGAAGTGACATGGGGGATTCAGCAGTCCTAGAGAAAGGTGGAGTACAGTGGGTAAAAATCCATTCCTATTAGTGAGGTATCGGTGGGCCTGTTCTGAGGATGCTGCTCTCGTGTACTGTCTCTTTCTCCCTAAGTAATACCACTTATGATGATGATTCACAAGAGTATATTTCAACACTATTTTTCTTTTCTGAGCTCTAGCATTCATTATCCAATCCTTTACAAACATCCTCTGAATTGTTTTGAAACTTTTAAAAATAAAATGTCAACAAGCTTTCAGTCCTAAATCTTATCTTTTCCTTGACTTTCTCACTGTAAAAAAGGCATCGTCAACCACCCAACTGATCAAGTCAGAAAATTCTTTTATGAAATTCTACTTCTCCCATGGAAATATCTTAATTTGTCTACCTATTTTTAAACCAGTATAAATTTCTGACCCAATCTCCTCTCCTGGGTGTATATGTTCTCTTATTTTCTGTTGGACCGAGTTTATGAGCAAGTAACTGGATTTACTTCACTGAAAATGAAAATAAGAAAGTCTAACTTGCTTTCATAATAAATAAAACATGAAAATAACTGAACAGAGCTCTTTATCATTGTTGTTTGTCCAAATCGTACATACATGTCATCTTCTCATAGAAGAAACATCTGACAATCCTATCTGAATTTGCCCCTGACCCCTCTCTATCTCATTACTACATGATAGTATCTCATGGCAACTTATTTATTGGTAGATTGGGTAAATGTCTCAACATTCATATGGGCAAAGACTCTGTCTGTTCCATTGAACACTGTATTCAAGCTCTTAAAACAGTGTTGGCACAGTGAATAAATGAATAAATGAAAAAAATAGATACTCTTAAGCACAGATGTATTATAAAAATATAACTGGAATAGCTGCTTATGAGCCAAGAGTTCAGAAAGTATTATGTTGTCCATTAACAATTTGGGAGCCTCTAATGAACCCAGTGGTTATCCTTCATTTATGTTTTTCTTGTAATTCTGTCTGATCAAGTGATGTAAAGTGCCCTCTCCCATAAAGAACTCTTTTTTTAATATGTTTTTATTGATTTCAGAGAGAGGGAGAAAGAGATAGAAAAATCAATGGATCATTGATCACCTGCCTCCTACTGTGTATGGAGCCCGCAACCCAGGCATGTGCCCAGACTAGGAATTGAACCATGACCTCCTGGATCATGGGTCGATGCTTATTAAAATTAGAGGGCATTCTGTATCATTGTACCAACACTGAATGTTTCCTTGGGTCTATTGGCATATGTTTATGTACATGTATAATAGCTCAATGATTAGTTTTGACTCTCTTTCTATGATGAGGCAGATCTTGAATAGAAATTTTGGTTTTAGCATTTATTTTTGAATTACTTGACTTCTTAAAGTTTCACTTTTACCTCATAATTAGATAGAATTAGACTAATCATAGTATAATGATGTGCCCTGTATAGATAATATGTATAAACTATATAGCCCAGGGCATGACAGAGATAAAACAATGCACACTAACAATTATTATGCTCATTGCCACTGATATTTTGATATGAAATAAGAGGGATATATTTTATATGTGAAAACTTTCTCTTAACTTTTTCATAGTAATTTATAAACTGAATTTTAATTTTTCATTCATCTTGCATTTTTGTTTGTTTTGTTTTGTTTTGTTTTGTTTTTGGTATTGTAAATTCAATTGACAACCTTAAAATCAGGTTGAGAAATTAGTAAACACTCATTAAATTTTGTTGATGAAATATTCATAGGTTTCAATAAGAGAAACCTGGAGAGGCTGAGGGTTGGAGAAAATGTTCCTCGATTTCTCCCTCCAGGTGTGAACTATGATAGGCCCTGCAGCAAGAAAACACATTTACACCTTATCGTCTTGGAGCTGATAAGTAAAAATACCTAGTGCCAATGCACAGAACACAGCTTATTTTACTAAATTATCCTATCACAATGATGAACATTTCTAAAAACTGAGGAGCGTGGCATCAAATCAATCAAAGTCCATTTGTTGTCCATGGCAGAATTGACTGCCATTATTTATTTAGATTCTAGACACGTGACTTTTTATGATTCTGGCTTTATCTACATCCAAATATTAGAGACTAGAAGGATAATTCTTGCATCGCTCTCATCCTCTGAACACACTACTCTGTCCCATGGTCAAGTTGTGTCTACTCACAAACTCCAAAACACTTTTAAAGTGAAGGATATATTTGAAATTTGAAAAAGTGGATATGCTAATATTAATGACATAATTATGGCATCATATAGCCATAATTCTGGACAGAGATACACCTACTAAAGTGGGTTGTGGTACATAGATAATGCCCTTTCACCCTTTCTCAAAGGAAACAATTTTTATAATGAATGCAACAAGGCATGAAGCCATTGGTCAATGGAAAACAGGCCTGAAAGATAGCAGCAGCCTTGTACTTGAAGCCCAAAGGTGACAAAGTCTTCCTTCAGAATGTGAAAAAATATATGTTTCACAGTGAATCGAAAAGACATTTTGGAAATATTGCATGATATACTGTACCATGCCTTTATTTTTCTAACTTCTTGCAAAATTCCAATTGCCATCACATACTTTACAAATCTGTATTTTAAATGTTCCATAAGAGTGAATGAGAGTGAATTTGACAACCTTTTAACCTAAAGAAAGAAACATACTTTTAAAATAAGTCAAAGCCTATGATCCAGGAGATTGCAGTTTGATTCCCAGTCAGGGCCCATGCCCGGGTTGCGGGCTCGATCCCCAGTGGGGGGCGTGCAGGAGGCAGCCGATCAATGACTTTCTCATCATTGATATTTCTATCTCTCTCTCTCTCCCTCTCCCTTCCTCTTTCTGAAATCAATAAAGACATATTTTAAAGAAATAGATAGATAGATAGATAGATAGATAGATAGATAGATAGATAGATAGATAGATAGATCAATCAATCAATCAATAATAAAATGAATTAAAGGAGTCAAGTGATACCAGGGATATTTTATTTAAAAAACAGAAGTAATTAGTAAGTGTTTCTTATAATGATTTTTCACATAGATGTAAACAAATACTTTTGCAACAATTATAAAATTTGTTACAAAGACAGTATAATAATTTAAATGAGATTTAAAATCCTGAAATTATAATTATTTTTTCATACTGACAATTTGCAAGTGTTTTGTGTTTTATACAATAAAGAATTGTAAAATTAAGAAAATGCTTTTCCTATCTAGGCTTTCAATGTCTTTTTTAAAATCATTATTATTCAACTAACCAAATACCTACACTTTCAGATAATGTAGAAATTCTGGTGACTTAAGATTATATTATTAGCATAAAACTTCTCATGTATAATTTATGACTCTGAAAGTTTAACTTTTTTTCTTTCTTCCTTGGACTGTAGGCATAGTGTTCAATTTCAGCTAATCCCTTCATCTTCTTTCAATCTAGATTGTGAAGGTTGAACTGAATGTAATATCCCTTATAAAACCAGAACCAAAGCAGCCTTTAAATTTTGTGATCAAAATTTCCCACAGGGAGCAGACTAAGACCTGAGAACCAACCCAGAAACTATCATGAGCTAATTACTCAACATATTTCTCTGAAGATCCTGGTTAAGAAAATAAATTAAATTCCATAATAAAAATTTTACAGCTGCGAGTATACGTTAAACACAGTAACAACTAAATAGTTGCTTTATTTTAAGATGTGACAGATTATATTAATTTCAACAGTTTTGTATGAAAATGACTATGCTGGGATTGTAGCAATAATTTGGTTTCTTCACACTGGACTTAATGTATTTGTCAGGATGTTCATTCACAGCATCTTGACATCATGATGTACCCTGTAAAAATCCTTACTTATGTTTCTATGTCATTTTCTCTATGCAAATTCAGAATACATTCTCTTAATTAATTAAGATTATTAATTATTAATCTCATCTTTTAAATGTCTTGGTAAATGAGAATTAGAAAAAAATGCAAAACCTTTCCTTATGCCTCACTTCAAAATGTATACTCCAATTTTACTGTATTCATTTCTGATTTTTAAACTTTTTACTCATTATGATTACAAGAATAATACATAACTGCTTCTCTATATCCTGAATCCCACCCACTCTCCAAAGTTATCACAGTTAACAGCTTTTTGTATTCCTCCCAATGCTTAAAAATGACAAATCTCAGAGGGAAGGTGGGGGTGGTTGGGTGGGTGGGTGGGGAGAGATTAACCAAAGAATTTATATGCATGACCCATGGACACAGGCAATAGTGTGGTGAAGGCCTGGGGTGGGGGGTGGGTGCAGGTAGAAGGGGTCCATGGGGGAAAAAAGAGGTCATCTGAAATACTTTCAACAATAACAATAAATTAATATGAATATATATTCTCATATTACACACACACACACATTCTCATATTAGGGACTCATAAAATGACATTTCAATAACTATCTGATTAAAATTACGTATTAAATTTACCTAAATGTTATAACACATTGCATAATCTGATAAATTTTTCAATATCTCTTAATTTAGCCAAAGAGCCACCACATAGTTTTTAACAATAGTTGCAGATTATTTGAATATATGTAACATTTTATATATATATATGTGTATATATATGATAATATGTTTTGCTGCTTGCTTTTCTCAATGATAAATGTTTAAGGTGTTCAAATAGTACTTTCTTACAAAATAGCAACAAGCAAAACACATCTTTCGACATACATCTTTGCATATATACAAATCTAAAATAACTTTCTTTTCTTTATTTTTTGTGTCCCAAATTAACAACCTTTATTTCAAATCATAAAATATTTAAAGTAAACAAAGAATTGAAGAGAAAAATATAACAGCAGCCATGTCCTTAACATCCAGGTTTAACAAGTGTTAGCCTTAAGCCATAGTTTTAGATCTCTTAAAATGTGTTAGATTTTCACTTGAAATGTATTCCCTTCTCTCCACCAAGAAAACCGTGATCCTGAAGTTTGGGTTTACATGCTTTGTCATGTTTTATATTTCACTACAGTATATGGCACATGTCCAAAATTCTTATTATTTGTCATTTTTAACATTTACCTAAACTGGAAAATATTCTAATGTTCTTCTAAGTTATTTTTCACGTATCAGTCACCCATCTAGGCATACAGAGATCAAGTTTATAATTTGTAAGTGCTGTATGATATTCAAATTTCAGAATATTTCACATCTTACTTTTCTATTATTTTATTGATGATCATTTAGTTTACTTAAATTTTTCCCATTCAAAAAAAATTCTCCACTGATTTATCTTGAATATGTGTCCTTATGCATACACTCAAGTGTTTTCAGTATATCTACTTGAAAGTAGTATAGTTTTAAAATAGAAGTGTTCAGATTCAGTTTTATTAAATAGTATTTTTATGTTCTCCTAAGTGACAAAGTCAATTTTTAGTCCCACTATTGGTTGGTTCTAGGAGTTAATGCTTCTGTATATTTTTATTAACAAGTTTTAATATTTTATTTTATGAAAGTTTTATAAAATTTGAATTTAAGACCATTTTAGAGTTATTAATTGGTGCTTCATTGTTTTAATATTTTCAAATTCTAGAAAAGTTGAATATATTCTCATATATTAGTGACTAATAAGAAGGTTTCTTCTACAAAATATATTTTGTTTATATTTCTTTTTCTGATTTTAGCAGTTATTTATATATACCTGATAGTAATCATTTATTTGTTTTAGTTGTTGCAAATTTCTTTTCACAGGCTAGGATTATCTTCTAATTTATTTTTGGTGGCTTTTTTATTTTATAAAGAGTGATTCATTATAAACATGTCAATATTTATTTTCATGGATTATAATTAATGTTGATAATTAAGATTATTAACATTCATATGACTTGATTGTCGGAATTAAGAATCAAGACTATCTATGTCAACATGACAACTATTTGTTTAGGGAAATTCTTGCCCAGAAAGCTAAGGCTAAAAATCAATAAATATCTTTATTGTCAGCAAACCAATTTGTGTATCTGGACAATTTCCTATCAAAAAATAGAAAGCTAAGCTGAGCAAACAATTCACTTATGAAATAATAATCTACTTATCAAGATTCATTTCACAATCTTCGCTTCATCATGTCCATCAATCCTGCACCATCATGTCACCGACGTGGCCTGATTCTACTGTTTCTCATCTTGAAACCTTTCAAGCTGCTTGAGTGCAGACCCAAAGATGTGTAAATATCTTAGATAAACAACCCAATTTCTTCCAAAAATAATTCAGACCATCAAAATGGTGTTCTCTCTTATTAAAATAAAATTAATAAAGATAATTTTGCTTGAATAATCAGTTGCCTGTGCGGCTTTCTGGAGAAACCTAACAGCTGACAACCCTGGAAGTCACAGGGAAATCCAATCAACACACTGTCACTGCTATATTTAAACCACCCAACTTGGAAACAGTATACTTGTCAGAGGGCCCTTTAACCCTTCAGCCAGAGGTTATTCCAGTAGTTATAATGAAAAACATGTAGGATCATGTCTGACTCTGAATTCTTTTCGTCAAGCTCTCAAATAGTTTCATAGAAATGAGCAGTACATTTAGGAATCCTTTGATTTTTCTGACCAGAAATGAAAACTCTTATTCTGGGCAGCCCCAGTAAAAACACGACTGTCTGTTCTTGCCATATTTTGCTGTGAGCTGTTAAGAGGAAAGTCATGGGGAAGAGGCTGGACATGGGGCCAATAAGGTCATCTCTAAAACGGGGTGTAAAAACTGGTCAATTTAGGTTTCAACAAAATTGTCTTTACAATTTTTTTGTTCTAATATCAAAACTTTGTGACAATTTTCCCCAGTCTCATCTGGTTTTGTCGCACAAGCCTCATCCTGAAGCGATCTCCTCTCCAAAATTTCTATCTGCCAGGAATTGGAAATGTGTCAGGTCCGCAACAGGGCGTCAGCCATTAGGTTCGGAGATTGAGAAATAAGGTACACAAACAACAGAGCCGAACAATTTCCAGACCCTCATAAGTCTGTATCCTGGTAAATGCTGAACACTCTGTGTCAAATTACTGCTTCCTATGACATTCAGATTCTTCCCTTATCTTTAAAAATGTCACAGTTTTACCAAAGATAAATGAGAATTAATTTGTCACTTGAGAAACTTTCCATATTAACAAAATATTCATTTGAAAATTACATATTAAGAAGGGGGCTGTAAAATTCCAAACATCTAATGGCCTGCATTTTGGATTAATATGTGAAAGTTTTCTAAAGAAATTCAGAATAGTTTTGCTAAGATATTCCTTGGCCAAAGAAAATTAAAAAACATAAAAGTTTTATATCCTTGTACTCGTGACCCAAATCACAGCTTAAACACAATGGCCTTTCTTTTAGTAGCCTTCTTACTCTGTACTGTGTACTTTTATTAACATCTTTTCATAATCCTCTTTATGACCCATTTTCCTTTCATTTTCTCAGGCCAGGAATACCCATAGCTTAATTGCTTCTTAAATTCATCTCCCTCTGAAACAGGCAAGATACTCATGGTTGAATTTAAGTCTTGGTCTCATTTTTTTTGTTAAGAAATATTATCTAAAATTTTCAAACTTCTGAGAATATGTAACTCAACATTTCCCAATCTATAGCAACAGGTTTATATTCTTATACACTCTCCGATGAAAAAGAAAATTGATGTATAAAATCAGGTTCAAAGATTCTGAAAGTTGTATTTATGAGATTTCAAACTGCATAGAATACCAGGTAGTTTAGGTAAATCTAGATATTGGACAAACATCTTTTGAAGGCTTTACCCAGAGCCTTTCCTATAAAAATAGATTGGACTCAAATCCAGTTCTGCAGGTAAGAAAGGGTAAATCCATTAGAAACTCTTGAAATAAGCTAATAACACCACAAGACACTGTGCAAATGTGAATCCTGAAGCAGATGTGTCATTAGCTTTCTTTTAACTTTTTATGACCAGTTTTAAGCCAAAATTAAATGGATTTCATTTGTGAGTCACAACTAGATTGGTAAATAGTTTCATTGCCAGATTCCCAACTCCTCATTAAACATTTTAAAAAGGCTTACAACAAAAATGAGACCCCAGCCATGAAGAGCCTGAAGAAGTAGCATCTTAATAAAAACACCTGAGGACACTGTAAGCAGAAAAGATATTAGAAAAATAATTGTATTGTACTGGCTCAGAAACTTGTGGAGGAAAATATAGTTGGCGGCCAATAAAGCCACTTCGAGAGGATATCAAGCACCTTACTTCTAATTTTTCTTAGCTGTCATCTAGCTTCCCTTGTTATGTTATTTTAATAAACCAGTTAATCAGAAATCAACCAAAAATGACTTTTTAGATGACAACATCACAACAAGACAGGTAATAAAAAATTTAATACTCCTCCCAGTTCTGGAAAATACTGAGGAGATGAGTTTCTTTTTATCTTCCCCACTAAGTAAGGCTAAAAACTGGATATTATGTGGAAAATAAACAAAAGAAGACTGTTAAAGAAGGAAGACTGACTGTATATCCTACGAGGAAGGTACAACATAGTGGTGAGATGATTGTGGGGTATTTTCGTCTGCTTCATGTCTAATGATTGCTGAAAAAGCCAACCAGAGTCCCAACTGTGCCAACAACAACAACAAAAGTTCCAAGAAAAGCCTGTTCTCTCTTGCCAAAAAAACAAAAAAAGTAGCAGCCTAGCACCACAGAAAAGTTATACAATGTATTCTCTACTTCAGCAACACGTCAAGGGAAAAACACACAGACAGCCAAGTCTGAGTGGAGAATCTTAGCCTTCGTTGGCAGCGATGAGGCACCTCCCTCTTCCCCACTGTGGTGATGTCATTAGAGGCTGAGGAGAGCCTAAGTTTTTACCACCGTCCAGTGGTGATCGATATTTTTATCAAAAATTGTCCACTTTATTTGTATTTTACAGTGCTTACCTAATATTTTCCCAATGTCTTCTGTTTCATTTATATCTTCTGATTTTTCCTCAAATCATTGTGCCAGAGATTTTTTTTTTTCATTTTGAGTCACTTTATAGAACCAGTTTTGATTACTTCGATCTTCTCTGTGTAATTAGTTTTTCATATTCACTAATATTTTCTCTTATGCTTAATACTTTTTGGATTCACAATCATTTTATTCTGATTTATTGAGTTGGATTAAATATTAGTAAGGAACATATTTATAGATTACAGTGTAAACCACTATAATAGAGTATTAAACTCATAGGACTTTTTTTTTTTATTTTCAAAGGAAGACTGATGTCAGGAAGAGGCGATGTCATCAAGATGGCAATATAGGCCATTCCTCAGTACAATCCCCCTCACAAGAAGACCAACCTGTAATTATCCATAATTAAGACCATTTTGAAAATCCTAGAACCACAGAGACCAAGAAGGACTATATTAGAAGGGTAAGAGGGGCAGCTATACTTTGACCATATTGTCTCTACAACAGACCAGCACAGCACTGAACCAAGAGAGTCCCAACCAAGCAATGGTTTTGCCAGTGGGAAAAGAGAGCCCCAAATGGACATCCAGCTCCCCCAAAATTGTGGGACACTTGCCAGGAGGCCTATTCTGGTCTTGTCTCATGGGCATCTAGAGATGGGGAATGTGGCAGGGCTTATAGCAACCAGTGCTCAGGTATTTGAGGATGCTTTTGTGCTGCTATAAGCACACAAGGAGGGGTCCCAGCTAGCAGCTCTGCCCATGCACAGAGCCAAGTTTGTGACCCTGTTTTGCCAACTAGCTCAATTGGAAGGTCTGCCTGATCGAAGTCCCTTGTCAACAGACTATCTTAGCCTTGTAGCTTGTTCTAATGCCCCAGACAGGCAGGGAAGCATATTTACAGCCCTGCCTAATGCTGATCATAGCCTTTATTTGTTTATTTTTTAAAGGTTTTTATTGATTTTTGAGAGAGAGTAAGGGAGAGGGAAACATCGATGTGAGAGTGAAACATCCATTGGCTGCTTCCAGCACGCTCCCTACCCAGGACTGAGCCTGCAACCCTGGCAAGTGCCCTGACCACCAGGAATATAATCAGCAACTTTACAGTGCACAAGACAATGTCCAACCAAGCGAGCCACACTGGCTGGAGCTGACCATAGCTTTTAATCTTGCTCATCCAGGAAGCTTGACCATAAAACCTGCACAAACCCAGAGCCTATGCTACAGCCTGATTCAGACAGTGAATCAACCTGGCAGTCCTACTAAAATGTTGAGCTGAGCTTCTGGCCCTGCATAAACCTGGAGCCTGAATAATGACGTAAGATCATATCAATAGGTGCAGAAAAGCATTTGAAAAACTCAACATCCATTTGTGATAAAAACTCTCAACAAACTGAGCCTAGAGGTAACATACTTCACTATAATAAAGGTCACATATGACAAGCCCGCAGCTAGTATCATACGCAATTGTGGAGAGTTGAAAGCTTTTCCTCTATGATCAACGAAAGGATGTTCACTCTTACCACTTTTATTCAACATAATACTAGAAGTCTTAGCTGGAGCATCAGGTAAGAAAAAGAAATAAAAGGCATACAAATGGTAACAGAAAAAGTAAAGTTGTCTCTCTTTTTAGAGACATGATTTTATATATAGAAAATTCTGAACACTACAACAAAAGCTGTCAGAACTAATAAAGTCAGTACAGTTACAGAATATAAAATCAATAGACAAGAAACAATTGCATTTCTGTACACTAAGTGTGAATTATCAGGAAGAAAGAAAAGAATACCATTTATAATGTATCAAAAACAATAAAGCACTTAGAAATAAAATTAACCAAAGAGGTGAAACATCTGTAAGCTATAAACAATAAAACATTGATAAAAAAAAAAAAAAATGAAGACACAAGTAAATTGAAAGATGTCCTTGCTCTTTGATTGGAAGAATAAATACTGTTGAACTATTCATACTAGCAAAAGCCATCTATAGATTCAATGCAATCCCTATCAAAATTCCAATGGTATTTTTTACAGAAATAAAAAAAAAGAATTAAAATTCACAAAGATGCTGAAAAGCCAAAGCAATCCTGAAAAAGAAAAACAAAAGTAGAGGCATCACTGTTTATGATTTCAAACTATACAAAGCCGTAGTAATCAAAACAGTATGGTATTGGCATAAAAACAGACACATAGAGCAATGAAACATAGTTGAGAGCCCAGAAATAAATCCAAGAATGTATGTTCAGCAAATATTTGACTAGAAAGCCAAGAATACTCAATGAGGAAAAGATAGTTCCTTTGATAAATGGTGCTGGTAATACTGGATATTCCCATGTAAAATAATGAAACTGAACCCCTATCATACAGCACTCACAAAAAATATCTTGAAATGATTAAAGACTTAAAGACCTGCAACCATTAAAACTCCTAGAAGAACACATAGACAAAAAGCTCTTGACATGGGTCTTGGCAATCATTTTAAAATCGATATACAAGAAGCAATTGCATTTCTGTACACTAACAATGCATTATCAGAAAGAGATATGACACCAAACACAGGTAATAAAGGCAAAAATAAAAGTGGGACTATAAAAAATCTCTGTCTATACAGAAAAAGACTTGATCAACAAAATGAAAAAGGCAACTTACAGAATGGGAGAAAATATTTGCAAATCATGTATCCTATAAGGGGTTGATATCCAAAATACAACTCATACGACTCAATAGCAAAATATAATAATCATCTTATTAATAAATGAGTAAAGGACCTGAATAGTCATTTTTCCAAGGGAGATATGCAAATTATCAACAGGCACATGGAAAGGGACTCAACATCATGAGTCATCAGAGAAATCAAAGCCACAATGAGGTGTCACCTCACACCTGTTAAAATATATAAAAAAGACAAGAGATAACAAGTTCTGCAGAAAATTTGGAGAAAAGGGAACCTTTGTATACTATTACTGGGAATGCAAATTTTTACAGCCACTTTATAAAACAACATGAATATTCCTTAGTGAATTAAAAATAAAATTACCATATGATCCAGCAATGCCATTTCTGTGTATATATCTAAAGAAATGTAATCAGTATCTTGATGAGATATCTGTACCCCCATGATTATATATACACACACAATGGAATTTTATTCTATTAATCAGCCATGGTAAGAAGGAAATCCTGCCATTTGTAACAGCATGGATGGAACTTAAGGACATTATGCTAATGAAATAAGTCATATAGAGAAAGACAAATATAGCTTAATGTCACTTATATGTAAAACCTAAAAAAAAAAGTCAAACTTACAAAAACAGAGTACATTGACAGTTGCCAGGGTAGGGAGTTGGGTAGGTAAAATTGGTTGAAGGTGGTCAAGGACATAAACTTCCTGTTTTAAGATAAGTCTGGGGTTGTAATGTACAGTATGGTGACTATAGTTAACAGTGCTGTACTATGTATTTAAGATTGCTAAGCCAATATATCTTTAAACTTCTTAATACACACACAAAACATTGTAACTATGTGAGGTGATAGACGTGTTAACTAACTTTATTGTGGTAATCCTTTCCCAACATATACATATACCAAATCATCACGCCATAAACCATAAACCTACACAGTGTTATATGTCAATTATATCTCAATAAAGCTAGAAAATTTTAAATAATAATTTTAAAAGACTGAAGGTGGTCAGTTCAGGGTTAGTATGAACCCAAAGTATTTCCATTTTTATCTCCAGTACATATGAATTCTATTCTCCAAGTCATCACATGATCCAAAATAGATGTTCACACACCAGCTATTTCACCAGTTCTGCAGCCGGCAGGAAGGAGGCACAAGAATAAACTCAGGGCCCTTCCAAGATCTGTACAAAAATTAAAGCTCAGTGGTCAATATGTAGTCATGTGTCTATGCCTAGCCATATGTAGTCTATAATCGGAACATAATATACCAAGCTAAAGTTAGGAATTAAATTACCACACCATGAAAGAAAGAAAGGAAGGGAGAAAGAGTTTGGGATGTCTTTACAACCTCTGCTAAAAATGCTTTCCCCTTCTAATATCCCCCCCGTACTCCGGCAAATAAATTCCTATGTTCGAGTCCTAACCCCTAGTACATCAGAATATAACTGTATTTGGAGACAAGATCTTTAAAGAGGTAATAAAGTTAAAATGAGTTTTCCTGGGTGGCCTCAACCAGATATGACTGGTGTCCTTATAAGAAAAAGACACTAGGACAGAGACATATGCACCTACAGAGAAAAGACAATGTGAGGACATGGCAAAAAGGCAGCCATCTGTAGGCCAAGGAGAGAAGCGCCCAAAGAAACCAAATATGCCAATACCTTAGACTTCTAGCGTCCAGGACTATATTTTGTTTAAATGGCTTTCAAGAAAATATGACAATTGACAGAATGAAAAAGTTATCAATTTTTATAAAGCTTATTCCTTTTAATTATTTTTACTACATCATATGATTTGACCTCTAATTTTCTATTTGCTTTATTATTTCACATAATAGAATTTTGTTTCTTTTTGACAAGTCCAAATTAGAAAGGCACATTGCAAGTTTATATAGCACAAAATTTATTTTTCTGCTGCAGATTTTAGTTGCTTCTAAAGTGTTTGGTTGCTTGTGGTAAGTAAACCATCACACTCATCTTAAGTAAAACATTTTGACAATCCAGCTTCTTTTAGGTTGCTCTGCAACTTATTATTCTAGAGTTTCAACTAAAAATAGGTATCTGTGATTTCACATATTTCTGCCCCAACATCTTTTTGGAATGAAGATTTTTAGCAATAAAGTTTTTGACAAACCCTTCTAAGATGTTGAAAATTCAATACTTATTGAATAATGATAAGACTATGGCTTTGAAATGTGTATAATTTTGGACACAATATAATTCAATGATCACAATATATCTTGATAAAAAACAAATGTCAGTATGTGATCTATAACCCATGCCTTTGGGGGACGCTGCTATTACCTTTGCAAATCCTTCAATGGCTATTCATAGTAAATTGAAGTGCATTGCACATGAAATAGAGCACCTTTGCCTGGAAAGGTAATGAAACCAGCTGATATGTATTAGAAATTTACCATATGCTATGTACTGTGATGAGCATGGTACACATATTGTTTCAGGCACAGCAGCGAACAAAACTGCTTTTACACCTTTCATCATGGGGAGACTTATAATAGACAGCTTAACACAGGTAAATTGTGTGTCAGATGGTGATAAGTGTTTTATGCCTGAAAGAACTTCTGAATTTGAACTTGACAACCATTTGAGGTGTAGCAAAGACCTGTTGAAGTAACTGACTGGTATCAGAAATTATGTCACCTGTCATTCTTGTTATCACAATAGAGAGAGAACAGAAGATGAGTCAATGAGAATACATTGCTCTCCCATTGTTCTATTTCCAAGTTTCTACACAGAGTATGGGAAGCGCAGTAATGATCAGGAATGGCCATTAAGCAATTCAGTGTGTTGAATAAGTCAACATGGTGGGGAGAAAACAGAGACAGAGATTTGACTATTGGATAGTCCAGCTGAGTAGAAGTAAGGTTTGGCATTAAAGGGTGCAATAAGGAGAAAAAATCTTAAACATTTTCAATTCTCCCCTCTCCCTTTATAAAGAGGGAGCACTCTTTTTAGTCTGCCACCCAACCTCTCCAGCTACTGTGGGGTGTGGTAGGATAGTGGGTAAGGAAGCAAATGTTGCCTTTCTCAACATCACACAAAGTAAAACACAGCAGTGACTTTTTGCATAGGGTGGGAACTGCAATTAAGGAAAATAATGTAAATCAAAGGGTTTGACCCCAACCCTTGTGCCCCTATTATACCTTTAGTGAACATCTGCCTTCCTCCTCAAGGCGTTTGTTAATGGATCTATTACTGTGTTGAGGAAGATAAAGCATGTTTCTTCATGAAAACTCAATATGTAGGGTTTGCTATTATATTCAAATTAGTCAATAAGTACGTGTGAAATATTTTCAGGGTGGATATGATACTGACTTTAGGCAGTATGCTAAACTGGTCAGGTTAAGCGTGCAAGCTATGGAGCAGATAATTTGTGTTCACATCCCAGCTTCAGCCCTTACTTAGCTCTGTGACCTTGAGCTTGGTAATTGACCTCAGCATGCCTCAGTTTCCTAGTCTGTAAAATGGAGAATGCAGGTGCATTCAGATGGGATTTTTGTGAAGATAAATAAACTAATACATAGTTTATCAATACAAATTCTCGATAAAGGTTAGAAATTTCTATTTTTAGTTTTCTCAATAGAAAATATTTAAATCATCAATTACTCCCCTCTTATCCTCTCTCATTTGCAACATGAAAGATAAAAAATAAATTACTTACAAAATTATAACTATTAAAAACTGTTAGAGAAAGTGAAAATAAAGAAAAATAATAGAAATATGAACTTATTTTTGTAATAAAACCAGATTTTAATTTTTAGTAGGAAAAAGTTGCATTGAAAAACTCTAAATCACTGAAAAAGTCTGCAACAACTGATTGCATTTTGAGTTTAGGCTATCTAAAATAGGCTCTGGGTATTCATTTTACTCATTTTCAAGTATAGTGTTAACCTTTAAAATATGTTGTTTTTTAAAAATGTGTATTCACAGTAAAGCTTTCAGGTCAAATAATTTTCTGTGAACCTAATAATTTAAAAAATGTATTTGTCAGGTCACATGTTCCTGTTAAAGTTTAAGCATCCTCATTAGTTAGGGTTGCATTTTTTACTGCAAATAACAAAAGATATAACTAAAAAATAGGTTGAACAAATTGGAGTTTGCATTTTTCTTACCTAAAAGAATTCCAGAAGCAAATAATCCTGGTAGAATCATAAAATACCCATTCTTCCTCTCCTCATGCCGTCATCTTTATCCTAAGGTTTGTCACCTGATAGCTACAAGTGGCTGCTCTACCTCCAGTATCATTACAATGTTCGAGGGAAGATAGAGGAAAGAAAGGGCTAAGGGCAAACTGCATGTTCCAGT
This sequence comes from Miniopterus natalensis, assembly GCF_054644295.1. NCBI lineage: Eukaryota > Metazoa > Chordata > Mammalia > Chiroptera > Miniopteridae > Miniopterus > Miniopterus natalensis. Next base: position 69,563,991 of record NC_142086.1, read on the forward strand.
TCCTTTTAAAGCATTTTCTGCAAATCAGTAATTCTCACTTATATTTGTTGGCCAGAGCGATCTTATCTCTATTGGTAAACTTTTGAATATTCTCTGGGTAGCTAGTAGTGTTCACCTGTCCAAATAAAAATACACATCCAAATTCAAAGTTATATCTATTTTTATTTTAAAATTCTTATTTTAAATGACTCTTTAAAATGATTGCAATTTACACCAATGTCTTATTTTCTTAGGAAAAAAAAAAATCCAATAATGGAGTTTAACAATTTAAAATAGAGAGCAATTATATATTTAATAATAATAATATGTTTTCCTCAAATTTAATAGACTAAGAAAAACTCATAAATAGTGAGCTCAGGGATAGAGATCATATGCCCTATGCACTAATTAAAATAGGTATCTATAGAGATCAGATATTGGAAATCTTTCAAAACTAGATACTTAGCTATTTCTTGATAGCCTTTGGGCATAAATGCACTTCAATCCCAGATAATTTTTTATCTATCTTTCCACCTGGTTTCCAACAAACAAAGGCAAGCAACTTTAGCTAACACTTAAAGATAAGCATAAAGCACAGGGGCATCACCAACCTACCACCGATGACCTTGGGGCATTAAGTACTTCATGCTGAATTAGGAAATGCATTAATCTATTTCTTCTTTCATTCAACAAATATTTACTTTGGACATATTGGGTATTACCCTACGAACAGTGCAGTAGTATCCTTGAGAATCTATTATTCAACTTAGCACTTAGAAATATTCTATATAATTAACTGTTTTGTGGTTGATCAAAGTGAAAAAAAGTTAGGTTCTGTTTTGAAAAGTTTCACCTGGTTTGATTAAAAAGCTGCCCATGAACTGTCGGCACTACATTTCCTATGATTATCTTGCTGATGTGAGGAGGCTCAGACAGGGCATAATTCACAAGAAATGGCACAGACCTAACACGAAGACAGAATCAAGAGATTAGATAAAACATCTCCTTTCATAGGTGGGATGTAAGAAGGGCTGTACTTCACAAATATTCCTTTCATTCTGAGAGCAATTCGAAAAAAAGAAAGGGTCAAGGGCACCTTTGCTTCAAAAGCTGACCTAGAATAGCTATTCAGTGGTGACAGGCAAGTAATTGGGAAAAGCAAAGACTGAAATAATGAAATGATTTTAACCTAGAGCATCAGGTCCGTACATTGTCACCTGCTGTAATGGACAAACAGCGAGTTCAAGTGCTTACAACATGTCAAAATGTAAATGTTGTATGCATCCTTCAAAACCTGAGTGAGCTGAAACTGCATTTAGAAAAAATAAACTGTGCATCTAAATTATTGTATCAAGCGAGGACATATGTCTTGATTAATTTGTCATCATTAAGTAATAAATTTTCTGAATAATAATATTTTCCCCAACTCTATAAAATAGCTTACAGGGAAAGTACAACCTAGGAAAATTGTCTTATACAGAAGAATGCCATAATTAAGGTAATACAAAGATAAATAAAATATAGTTCCAGATATTAAGAGACTTATATGAGATATAAAGAATCTCCAAAGAGTTTGGGCGGGGGGGGGGGGGTGATCATAGGATTTTTAGAGAGAGAATTATTTTTTGTCTTTCTTTATCAATGTGTTTTGAGCTGTTGTTGTTATTATCAGTGTTACTAAGGCTATAATCATTCCCCTGTTTAGTGAATTTCTCCAGGGAGAACAGATAATCCATCTAATGTTATTTATCTGATCAGCTAATGGTGGTCAGATAAAAAATGTGAAGATTTAAGATTTCATCATCAGCCTTTAGGGCTTTTTAAAAAGCCAACTTTAAGAAAATGAGTTTATTATTATTTGAAGTAATATATGTACTTCCTACAAATAATGTTAACTTTTTAATTAATGTTAAGTTCCACCTCCAGCCAGAGAAAAAATAGAAAATCAACAAACATTATTTTGCTTCTGTAATTGGTTGGCTTGATAAACTTATCAAAACATCATCATTCAAAATATATAAACTTATAAAACAATGTTTGAATTATGCTTTAGTGGAAACAACATTTTAGTGATTATAAACAAGAAGTTTGCAATATCAAAGATTAATATCAATGAATTATTTATTTTAAGGATTAACATCAAACATGAAATCCTTAATATATGTCAAATAATGTATTGTTCAAACCCCCAAAAAGCTATTCAGCAAGGATATTACTTCACAAGTATAATAAATAAATCAATAATAAATATAACTTACTGTAAAAAGCACAAAATATATTTAGAAATTTATTTTTAAATGAGTTTTACAACTATACTACACTGACTATAAGCCTTGCTGTTTTCATATAAGAAAGACCAATAAATAAACACATGGACAAATATTTGAAGCAATATTTAAATTGCTTCAATTTGTATACTCAGATTTGATAAAGCAGAAAAGAGGAAATAGCTGAAAGAAATAAATTATAGATAAATGAAACCACATCAACTATTGATCAAAAATATAGGTAGGAAAGTTAAAGATAGTTTCGGTTGCTTGCTTCAGTTAATAGTAAGTGATTTACAACTTTATCTGGCAAATAACAGTGCTGTCTTGCCAGAGAATTTTAAGTAAACCATTTTTTTATTTAAAAAATAATTTCAGAGAAATATCTCCTTTAAAAAATAATTGAGTGATAATCTGCCAGACTCCTGTGAGGCATGTTTATTTCAAGTTGTTAATTTGAGAGAGAGAATCAAGTGAAAAATATGTTATTTAAAAATACAGTGTAATTTATATGAAAATGAGTGATATTAGCAGTCTGCAGTTAAGGTTTATATTTCATAGGTTTAAAGAGTGAATGTGGAGATGTCTGTGACTGGAGAAGATCTAGAAAACTATATAGAGAAAAGAGAGAGGTATATGGTGTTCAAAATATCTGCTTTAATGCCTTGGAGCCATAGCTGGCTGCCACAGGCACGCTTACCGAAAGCTTGCCATCCGCCGTTCTGAATACACAGGTCTGGGCACCCAATGAAGAGACAATAATTGAGATCATTATTTTTTATTTAATTTTACAGACCCTGAGAGGAGAAATAAAACCTACACTTTCTGGATGGCAGGACACTGTTGCAATAGCAGTGCGAGCGGTGAGTGTTAGAGCTTCATGAATGGATGAATGGAAGCAGACGTACAACGTGGAACACATTTTAGGCAAGTAAAAGCCTCCGAGACGTGAAGGAGAATGGAACTACGCACGTAAAGATCTGGAGGATACTGAACAGACAAGTAGAACAAACACATCATATCACTTGTAATGTATTTTTCAGCCTGTGGAAGCTTTGCAAACCAGGAGTATGAACTTTAGTACAGGCAACTGCAATAGAACTGGGTATGTGGGTTTTATTAGGATTTTTCTCGCAAAGGCCAGATGACTTCATAGGAAAAGGGATACCATATAGAAGGGAATTTCAATATTTTTAAAGTGAGGCAATGTGGAAGGATATAATGGCTCTTACTGGTTATGCAAAGTTATTGGATTTTATCCAGAAAGCAATGAATAGTGTAATTTGCGTTTCAGAAATTTTACTTTGCAGTGTGAATAATACATGAAGGGGAGACGAGGTTGGAGTCAGAGAATAAGCTGGAAGAATACTCCTTGATTCAGGGGAAAGTAGTCATGTTGGAGGGAAGAGTATAGATTGAATAAATTTTGCAGAGTTTGACTTGTCAGTAGTCAGTGACGCTGAAAACGAGGCCATTGAGGGAGAAGATGGAATTAAAAGAGATTCATGGCTTTCTGGCTGGAGCAAGTGGAAACAGGGTCATTCTGCTATGTAACAAGTAATTGGCAGGAGAAGCTTTATGGTAGTGGGGGGTGGTGATGAGTGATGGGTTCAATTTAGAACAAATTGGTGCAACAGAGACCCTCAGGCACTGCTAGTGGGAATGCAAAATGTTACAGCTACTTTGGAAGATAGTTTGGTGTGTCTTACAAAACTATAAACATTCTCTTACTATTTGATCCAGTAATCATGTTTCTTGGTATTTACTCAAAGGAGTTTAAAATGTATGTCCACACAAAAGCATGCACACAGAAGTTTATAGCAGCTTTATTCATAATTGCTCAAACTTGAAAGCAACCAAGATGTCCTTCAGTAGGTGAAAGGATAAATAAATTGTGGTACACCCAAAGTTGCAATGTTATCTAGTGTTCAAAAGAAATGAGCTATAAAGGCCATGAAAAAATATGGGGGAACTATATGCATATTACTAAGTGGAAGAAACTAATGTGAAAATAATACACTGTCTGATTCCAACTCTATGACATTCTGGAAAAGGTGAAACTTTGGTGACCGTACAAAAAATAAGTGATTACCAGAGGTTAGGAGAGAGGAATGAATAGGCAGAGCACAGAGGATTTTAGAGTAGTGAAACTCTTCTGTATGATGCTACATTGGAGGGTACGTGTCATAAGTTTAACAAAACTCATAGGACGTGCTACCCCAAGAGTGACCTCCTGTGTTAACTATGGACTTTGGGTGATGATGTATCAGTGTTGGTTCATTGACTATAACAAATGTGACACGGTGGCGCTGGGGGTCAGTAGTAGAGAACAGTTTGTGTTGTGTGCTTCAGGGGCTGGGTGGGGAGATGGACAGGATGTATATGGGAACTCTGTACTTTTAGCTCAATTTTGCTGCAAGCCTAAAACTGCTCTAAAAAATAAAGTTTACTAATTTAAACACACACACACACACTCATGAAATCTTGGAAAATTTCATATTCTGTATGTATTTGTTTATGATACACGTTGTTCCAGAAATAATGTTTGGTAGCTTATGACTATACATAAATCTATAGTTTATATCTTATAACATAAGGAAAAACAAAGAAAAACTAGAGGAATTAGTTAATAATAAACTGAATACATTCATAACATTTATCTTCATTCTTCCATGCACCATAATTTTGGCTCGAGGTTTGTTAGAAACTTCTGTAAAAATGTATTTTACTCATTTACACATTTCACAGTGACCACAAGATTAAATATGTTCTTGGAGAAACAATGGTTATTCTTTCAGGACAATGATTACTATAATCAAGTTCTTCATGGCCTCATTTTGGCATAGTTGCAATGGGGCTCTGCTTCCTGGCCTCCTGTCTTAGCATTTTCTCCTGTAAACACTGATAAGGAATTTCCTAAAAGCAATTTCCTAAAAGCAATAAAATGCTTAGTCCAGTTACGAACTCTCTGCTGATTTTATTTAACTCGGTGGCAGAACACAACAATGTATTCTATATGAAGGATTCCATATACAGGTCTGGCAATCAAACAAATATGTACTCAACCAATCTTTCCAGTGTAATTCTATGTCACACACAAAATCTTCTGCATATAGTCATCCAGGCATTTGGAGAAGATGAATGACTTTAGTTTGTCTTAAGCTTCTACAGCCTGGGTTGCATATGCATGCTGTCCATCAGGGAGGAATTCATGCAGTGAGACACAGAAAGAGAAAAGTAGAGACTAGGGCAAAGGAGATCAGCCTGCTTGGAGTTGAAACACTCTTACAAATCCCTGAATGTGTTATAATCTGAGTTACCTATATGTCCCTTGGAAAAGCACTATCTTTGTTCATATCAAATAAAAGAAGTACTATCTGTTATAATTCGTTCAAACAATTCCACATGTAAATATTTCCATCAGGTATAGATTTCTGTTGTTATTATCACTGCACTTACTCTGAACATGAGTATATGAACTGTGGCAGGCAAATGTGAAAGAGTAAACAAAATAAGCTGTGATGCACATAAGTGCTCTGTGAAGAAACTTTCAATGTTTAATTGCAACCTCTAAATTTATTTAGTATTAAAGAAAAGACTGAATTTCTCTTTGAACATATCTGTTATTTTTAAATTAAACTTTACTTCATTGTCCTTTATTTTATGATCTTGCTGGGTAGCATGAACACAAATAAGAATAAATAAATTACACCTGTCTCAAGAAACACACACACACAATTATAGTATTTTAAGAATCCTGAAACACTAATTAGAAAGAATATATGCACCCCTATGTTCATAGCAGTGCAGTTCACAATAGCTAAGATCTGGAAACAGCCCAAATGCCCATCAGTAGATGAGTGGATAAAAACAAAGCTGTGGAATACTATGCAGCTGTAAAGAAGAAGGATCTTATATCCTTTGGGACAGCATGGAGGGAACTAGAGAATATTATGCTAAGAGAAATAAACCAGGCAGACAAAGACAAATATCACATGATCTCACTCATATGTGGAATCTAAAGAACTTAATAAATTGATGAACAAAATAGATTCAGTGACATGGAAGCATGAATCAGACTGATGAACCTCAGAAGGATGGAGGGGAGGAAGGGGTAGAAGGGGTCAATGGGGAGAAAAGGGACATCTGTAATATTTTGAACAATAAAAAAGAAAAGAATTTAGAACGTCATAAACTTGATAATCTAGGGCTCAGTCTTATTAATAGCATGCCACTACTGCATGATATTTTGGTCAATACAGATTTCAAGTTCAAATGCCAAGCCTGTTAAAGATAACCTAGCTGATAAAGTTGGACAGCTGAGATCTGTGGTAAAATAAAAAAAATGCCATCAGCCAATGGTGTCTTGCAAAAAACATGTAGCTGAGTTATGTCATATCTTCTCATTTCCTAAAAGTAATTTTGAAATGAAAATTTTACATTTGAAACAGCTCTTATATAAAATGTAGGCACTTAATTCCAAACTCTGTGTGTGTATATGTATATATCTCCACATTTCTGTAGGACAGTCCTACCAAAAGGCTGCTATTTAACAACATCAACGTATACATTTTTTATTTTTTTAATCTTCACCAGAGAATATGTTTATTGATTTTTAGAGAAAGGGGAAAGGGGAGAAAGAAACATTGATGTGAGAGAGAAACACTGATTGGTTGCCTCCCATATCCACCCTGACCAGGCATGAAACCTACAACCTTTTTGGTGTAGGTGACCATGTTGCAACCAACTGAGCCACCCAACCAGGGCAAAGTATGCAATTATTAATGATATGAATGAAGTTATTTGAGGTATATGATATATATCATGTATGTTATTTACATATAGCATTTCAGAGAAACAAATAGCTAAAATTCTGTGAAAGCATTTTTATCAATGTCTGGGGAAATGCAAATTGATTTCAGTCATGTTGTGAAATCTATGTGTATACAAAATGTTTTATCATTTTCAAAAGTAAGTTATTCTCTATAGCTGCATAATAAAATATTTACAAATAAAATTATATATCTGCCATTTGGGCATAGGTTAAAAAATAAAAATAAATAAAAATTTTTAAAGTAAATTATTCTCTATGTAGGTTTGTTTATGCTTTGAAACAAGTAAAATGTTAATGCTGTCATATATTGAAAAATTGCTACTGAAAATGTAGTAATATGTTATCAATTGTTTCAATAATGTATTTAAATAGTTTAACTTCATTCTCTTTCAATAGTATTATATATTTAAATTTTAAACAATATCTTAACTCATTGCTAAAAATATTGCCAATTAAATATCTACATTAAAAGCATGCAAAGGTGAGGAGGGGGTAGGGAGAGATTAATCAAAGAACTGATATGTTTATAAGCATAACCGATGGACACAGACACGTTGTGGGGAAGGCCTGGGGGTGGGATGGATGTGGGGTGGAGGGGATCAATGGCGGGAAAAAGGGGACATCTGTAATATTTTCAACAATAAAGATAAAGAGACTTAAAAACTATATATGCAAATCCACCAAAGAGATAACCAGCGTTAAAATTTGGGTGAATTCCCTTCCTTACACTTTATTTGAATGTAACCAACAGAAAAGTTAAGGTAACATTGTGTTTACAGTTCTATGGTTGATCTGCCTTGTTATTGTTATAATAACTATTTTTATACTATTTACTTTTAATGGCAATGTGGTATGCACCATATAATTGCACCATAGTAATTAAGCAAAACTCCTAGTATTAGATATATGTGATGCACCCAATATTTTACTATTATGAAAAATGTTATGAAGGACATGTTTAATTTATTAATATTTCTTGACATCATTAGGATAATTTACTAGAGAAATTCTGAATCAAAAATCACAAATATATTTAATCAGAAGGCTTTCCACCACTCTATAAAAATGTCCATCTCTGCACAGTCCTGCCAGCCATCAGTATTAGTAATAAACAATATTACATCAATTTGATTTATATCATATAAAATGTTTATTCTTGATTGTTCCCTAATGAATATGAGCATATTTTGCTGTTTGCTGACTATTTGTATCTCTCCTCCCACATGTAATCTTTTCATTGTACTTATTCATTTTTCTACTGGATAGGAAGAGATTTGTTCTATATTTTCAAACACTCATGTATTAAGGACAATAATCCTTTCTCTATCACACTCGTTGCAATTATTTTCCCAGTTTTTTTAATCTTCAATATTGTTTATTAAATTAAAGAAATGTACAGGAGACTATAAATGCCTTAATTAACAAGTCTACGTTATTTTGCAAAATACGGTAATATAAAAAAAGAAAAAGTTAAAACAGATTTATTTCCATTTGCCTTAGGTATATATAATCATTTTTTCCTATAGCTTTAATTTCACTTTATAAGAGAATCTATTATATGTGTCAATGAGAAACAACCTTTAAATTCTCTTTTGAGAAAGTAGATGAAATGATGGGCTTAAAAAATACAGCAAACTAAGGAAAGTTAGGCAAAAGAACATGATTTGGAGTTTGGAGGAGTGGAGAGAAACTGACAAATATACATAAGACATGAAGGATTTTTTAAAAACAATCCTCTTCTCACCTGCTCTAAACATGATTGAATGTGTGGTATTGTTTCTGCCAATGCTCTGTCCCAGAGATATATCTTGATTCCGGCTCTAATAGATATTCCTATTCTATAATTCAATATTAAACTGGATCATAATAAAAATAGTTCTGCCAGTGTTTGAAAAGAAGAATTTAAAATGACCTTTACTTCAAGTGGAAGAGTAGAGAATGATTTTAGCACTCAAAGCCACCTTGAACTTGTCCCAGAGGAAGGAGCCTACAATGTTTGTGAAAGAATGTGATTATTTTGCAGAGATGTACTCTTGTGGTCGTGTATTTGCAGTTGGAAATTCTGGCTGGTGGGAGAGGAAAAACAATTAATTGATAAATGTAAAGTATGACCACAGCACAAACCAGAGCTTTTAAACGGGTGTCTCCTGTATATTTTATTCAAATATGTGTCAAAATCATCGAAAATAAAAGAGCACATAATTGAAATGGACTTTCTTGAATAATCTATGAGATATCTTCATGGTATATGATAAAATGCAGCTTAAATTTAAGTCAGTTTATGCAGCTTAACCTTTGCCTCTCTTGAATTTCATTTTGAAAATGAGCAAGATAGCTGGATAAATATAAATTAAGATAGTGCATAACTACACAAGGGTGAGGGATTCTTGGAGAGAGAAAAGTTAAGTGATAAGTTATTCCATTACATTTCCACTCATGTAATAAAGTTATATTGCTTAAATAAGTAATCCAAATTTATTTTGTAGTATTCTGAACAGTAATGTTTGGTTAATATCATTTTGAGATTCAAAAACACTGGATAAATGTTAGTGCTTTAACCTTGAATCAAATTTGTTTTAATTTAATCAGCAGATCTTATTTAAAACGCATAAGGTCCATTAATAAAATAATTAATAAATATTGAACCAAATTGAGAAGCTTCCTGACTATTATATAGCTTATATAGGTGTCCATAGAATATTAGTGGCTATTATCATTAAGAGAATCAAGAATGAATAACTTACAAATCACTGTTATAAAAAAATTATTAAAACAAATACAATTATAAATGATGTCAAAATGGCATAATTTAACATTGAGTGATACAGAGGTGATGGAATAAAGTTAAGATTAATTAAAATAAAGTAGGTATTGACTAGGAGAATTAAAGTTCAAAGATACTAGAAAAGTTTATCAACCTTACTGACTTCATTCCTAGGACCACCTCATTCAATTTATCTTGAGAAAGAAAGAAACATCTGGCAACAGAAAGGATCATAATTGGTAGGAGTTAAATTAGAGAAATGTCTTAGAGAGGAATGAGAACATCACATGGCACCTGACACATATTAGGAGTTGAATGAATGGTAAATAATATTTGACTGAAAATAGATGGGGAAATGAAGATCAAAACTTCATCTGCTTCTCATAGGTGTTTATTGAATGTCAGGTTTAAAATAGCTACTCAAATATAAGATATTTTAATCAATTAATTGACACCTAATCTGATATTTATATCTTGCTATGTACAAATCATGCACCTGTATAGATGCCTGAAGGTTAATACATTCATGTGAATGCAGTTACAATTTTAGTATTTATAAAGTTTTAAGTTAATTAAATGGTGTAAAAAGTAATTCTTTGCATCTCTTTAAATGTCTTTTTATGTATGCATTGTTATGACTCTTTTTTTTCTTACCTATTATATTTTTGTTAAGTCCATTTCCTCTGGGTTTATTTGCATGGTAAACATATAATAATATAACCACTCTCACTGAATTCAAATTAAAATTCAAATTAGAAGTTGTTCTACATCCAGTGTAAAAATAAAGAATTGCACTGAAAAAATCCTCAGTTAAATAGGGAGGAAATTAAAATAAAATTTTAAATACAGTACTTTATTTAAAACCTATATAAAATACTTTGAAGACTCAACAAAAAGAATATAAATAAATTGATTAAAAATTGTCAAAAACCTGAAAAGATATTTCATCAAATAATATATACAGATGGCAAATGGTATATGAGGAGATTCTCAACAGCATTTGTCACTAGAGAATTTAAAATTAAATATTAATGAAATACCACTAACATCTATTAAAATGACTAAAATCCAAAAACTCCAGCAATACCAATTACTGGAAAAAAATGTGGAACAATGGAAACACTCACTGATTGGTTGTGACAATGCAAAAGAGCACAAAACTTTGAAAGACGGTTTGGAAGTTTCTTAAAGAGCCAAACAAAGACTTTCCATAAGAACCAGTTATTGCACTTCTTATTGCAGATCCAAACAAGATGTTCTTAATAGGTGAAAAAAAAATAAAATCTGGTACAGACATACAATGAAATATTATTCATGAGCTTTAAAAAATGAGCTATCAGGGCATGACTAAAAGATGGATGGATCAATGCATACCGGTAAGCAAAAGAAAGCAGTTTGAAAGCTTACACACTGTATGATTCCAATTATATGACATCCTGAAGAAGGCAAAATAATACAATGAAAACATCACCAGTTGCCAGGGTTTTGGAGGTGGGAGATCAAAAGCTGGAGAACAGGGGATTTTTAGGGCAGTGAAACTATATAATATGATACTATGATAGTGAATACATTACACGTGCATTTGTCAAAATCCATAGAACTTTAAAGCGCAAAGAATGTTCAATAAAGATATATGTTAAAAATAAATCAATAAATAAAATAAAGCACAAAGAGTGAACCTTAATAAATGCAATTTTTAAAATATCATTTAGCAGGCCAGAGGATCCCATACTGGAATCCCATGCAGGTTATAACAAAATAATCTAACTCCATTATAAATATGTAAAACAACTGCACTGAAGGTGATGAGAGAAGAATGTGCTTACCTAAGTAGTTTTATAAATTAGTAGAGCCTGTAAGACTAAAGGCAAAAGAAACTGTACATAAATATTGTACATAAGTACTGTACTTGATGAAGTTGTTTTCTAAAGGGTCATGGGTTAAGATTCTGATAACACTATGCATGCTTAATGGAATTCAATAATTAAGTAAATGGATGGCAGATGCTGGGAGTCAGATTTCTTACCATTGGAGTGAGGGGTTATGTAAAAACATTGGGAACAGGTTAGAATGTTCTGTATAGTAATGGATTAGAGTTGGAAACATTAGTATGAGGTCATGTTTAGTTTAATACAGATATAGACGTTTACTTATAGAAGTTTTTATAGACGTATATATGTACCTGGGCAGTATACACATATATTTTTTGATGTCAGCTGAGAGGTCGGTCCTAGAAACAATCATACCCCAGTAGCAATGAACACACCTAGCACTCAAACATTTGTTTCTAATACCATGTGCCAAAGAAAGGAACCACAAAGTTTGGGACAATGTCTAATTCTAAGAAATAGGCAACATGAGTCTAGAGCATCTTATAGTGCTGGGAAGTAAGAACATTCTAAGAAAACTAAATTACAGTCCTGCTGGCATGGCTCAGTGATTGAGCTTTGACCTATGAACCAGGAGGTCACGGTTCAATTCCCGGTCAGGGCACATGCCCAGTTCGGGGGCATGCAGGAGGCAGTCGATCAATGACTCTCTCATCATTAATGTTTCTCTCTCTCCCTCTCCCTTCCTTTCTCTGAAATCAATAAAAACATATTTTTTTATAAAAAGTACATTGATAAGACATATGTCAAAGTGACACAAAGCCAACTGAAAGAACTCCCACTGGCCAAAACTGAGACAACTTGAGATATAAACTAGCACTGGATTATAAACCAAAGGTTTAAGTTAATATCTATGAGTCCATACTGATATATTCCCAGAAGTGGGATTGCTGGTTCAAAAGGCAGTTTCATTTTTAAATTTTTGAGGAAACTTCATACTCTTTTCCACAGTGGTTGCACCAGTCTGCATCCTTTACTGTTGGTTTTATATTTTTTATAGATAATTAATTTCATAAGACTCTTCTTGGAAAAAAATTTGATAAAATAAAATATTAAGAAAATAGTAGGCATTGGTACTTTCACATGGGCTTATCTAGAAACCAATGTTTTGTGCTTATGGTTTGTATTATATATTTTCCTGATTCACTGTCTCAGCGTTTTTCAACAGACTGTTGGGAATACCTATCGAGTAGCAGGCTGCTCTAAAAAGAGGTATTAGAGCTTGAATAATGTTGTTAAGAACTGTAGTCTCAAAATGTGTATAATCTAATGTGGGTGATGACTTGGAAGAGAGACAATAAACAGAAAAATTCAAGGTAAGTGCTAAAATGAAAATAAAACACAGGGGAGGGGGAGCACATTACATGATCAGAAAAGACCCCTCTGAGGAGTTTATATATAAAACCTAAAATGAGAATGACAGAAAAAAGTCTATTCTACAAGAGCTGGAAGGATGCTATTGTAGGTAATAGAAATAGCACCAAGACCAAGGCAGGAATGAGCTTGCTCGGTTAACACGACAGATAGAACACTAGTGTGGCTCTAGTAGAGATGAAGGGAAGATGGGCCCAAACCAGTGTCATTAACGGAGGTCAAGATACGAAATATAGCTTGATTATGACTGCATAGTGGTCTTGTATAGTCTAATATACTGTTGTTTTTTATAGTAAAGTAAATGACACTACTTGTGGTTATATACCAGTTATTCTCAACTGTAGAGGCTGAGAGTTTGTACCTGCTAAGATCATCAACTTTGGAGTGCTGTAGCACTTGAGGAATTCCCCTGCACTAAGAACAGAAAATCATTTTGCTGTGATGAGTGGTTATAAGAAGCATTTACATTACCTAAACCACTTGGGTTGGCTTTTGGTCACAGTGTATAGCATGTTGCGAAATGCCACAGTATTGATGCATAGCACGCGATTTTAAGGTTTATCAAAAAGGCACATGGGCTTTAAAAAGGTGAGACAACAATACCATCATTTATTACAGACCATGAAAAATACACAGCTCTTTGTTAAAGATGTCTAAATTTGTTAGTGACATTAGCCTAGAGGTTTGTTAGTGACATTAGCCTAACATACCCCTATTCCATGGGCAGCAAGCAGTACTGAGCTGTATATAGACAGACAGAGAGGGAAGGAGGTCTCTTGCCATAGTTGGGGTAAATCAATATAAGATATTATAACAGGGACCTCTGGATAGTCTGTGGAAGCCTGATATCATTTACTCCATTTTAGAAATTTTGCTGCTTAGGAGGCAGGTTTGAAAAGTACCAAAAGGACAAGTGGAGAGGGCAGCACAGATTTATCAATCTGTTAACTAAATATTGAGCAAGTGCTTATTTTCCATTTAATTTGAACTGAAACCAAACAGCACTAAATTAAACTAAACAGACTGATACATTTTTAAAGTCAATAAAATTTCCACACCATTCTTTCACTTTATTAAACTGTACAGTGTAACAATCATTATAACAATTCATTTGCAACCATATAAACCAAGGTTAAAAGAAGAAATCTCCCCTGGCCTAAATGTGGTGTCCCAGAGTTGATACATATCATGAATCTTCTCCCAGTAAAGGTGTGGTGTCTATTTTGCCTCAGCTCCTAAATATATAGCTTTGCTCTGTAAAATAACATTATGATGTAAAGATGATGCTAAGACCTCACATCCAGTCCTGACACGGGGCTATGTGAATTTGGGCAGCTCACTTAACATCTAAATGTCTTTATAACTATTTGTAATATCACGTTATTACCTACCTCCTAAGGCTGCTGTGAGAGGCGTAGAAGAAAAACATGGTTGTCTACGACTCTCCTCATTATCGTTGTTATTTTTGTAACCACAGTACAGTCGTGCCCTCTTTCTGCAGTCCAGGTGTCCCTGCATTCTGCAGAGCCATAGGCGCTGCGGCCCAGTCCGTTCCTTGGCCAGGAGGGGATGTGGGCATCTCCCGGAAGGCACCCTGAAGCACCAGGCCCTGGGGGCCCAGCGCCTGAGCCAGCGACACGCTTGCCCAAGTCTAAGGGAGGTACTATTCCCAAGTGCTGGGAAAACTTCAACACTCCTCTCCAAACTTTGTTCCCTTATTCCCCATCATGACTAAAGGATGCAGAGTGGTTTATTAAAAGTGGGATTTAAGCAGAAAAATTACCCTGGGCTCTCTCTTGGGAGCCAGCTGGAGCCTCTATGTACTTCATTTGATCTGGAAAGTAATTTTAATTCAGGAGAAGAAAACTCTAAGCCCATGTTGAACACAAAGCCATATTTTCTGATATTGTTTGACTTTGATTTTTTTACTCTTGTGTCCATTTTTAATTGGCTTAGAATCTAGAGAGTAAATTATTTTGTATATGCAGAAACCCCAATATTTAGAAACAAAAATCACCTGTAAACTATAAAGTGACCCTCAAATCCAATTTATGGCCACAATCTTGTATTCATGTATCACACCAGGATCTATAAACACATAGTGCAAATGTTAAGCAGGTTTCCTAAATGTCTGGGCCAGGCTAAGTATAAAAACAGCGAGTGGTGATGTCAATAAAATATTTGTGAGTGCATGACCTGCACAACATAATTCACTAATTTTGACAGTCTGTCAGCCAAAGAAAGCATTTGGATAATTGGTTTAGCCTGGAGCTGTTGATATAAAAAACAGTCTGCTAGAATGCACTTTCTCTGAGGTTAGAGACTGATTGTGCTTAGTCTTTTTAATATTCCCAGTACCATCACTGGACCTGGTATGCTATAGGTAGTCAATACAAATGTCTTAATTTCCTAATTGATTGAATGAATGGATGAAGGGAACAGTTCTCTAAAATTTATTATTTATTATTTTTAACAAATGTCCATCTACATTTAACATTAACAAGACTTTAGTGGTTAAGTCTGCCAGGTTGCTAGTCTAAAGTAGTTATACACACACATACACACACACACACTAACCTGATTTTGTGTTAAACACACAAAATCAAGAAATGGAAAGGATTGATATTATCGGCTATCTCAAGTATATCAAATGTTGAAGTTTTTTTCTCTTAAGTAAATTTTGTTTTAGGTATTAGGTAAAATAAAATCAAAGAACTTTTCTAAAAATGCATCTTACGTATGCATGAAAATGTATTTATGACTGAAGAAGACTGAATGTTTATTACTTCTATAATGTATATTGATATCACACAAACTCAATCATGGTAGATCCAACATTTTCTTCCATTCTTTGACATTTCTGATAGCTATGTTATTTCCAAGAATATTTAGTTTTATTTTGGCTAATCTAAAATATCCAAAATAAGGTTCATAATTTTCATTTTTATAATTTTTTCTTGTACTAAATGATAACACTCTATCATAAAGTGCTCAGAAGCTACTGATTTCTGAGTTTTTTATCTGCATGTGTGTGTACTACCAAAAATCCAAATGCAAACAGAAATAACATGTCAAACTTTTATTTACAATGTAAGCATATCCAATAAAGCTGATATAAATTATTCATATGAAACTGAACTTTAAGAATAAACATTTAGTTTGAATATAACTAAATCTGAGTCAGAAGCAAAATAGCAATCATCTCTCTTGGGATGATTTTAACAAATACTATTTAAGGTAAAGGTTTTTTGTTGTTGTTTTAAAATATATCTTTATTGATTTCAGAGAGAGGAAAGGAGAGGGAGAGAGAGAGAGATAGAAACATCAATGATGAGAGAGTCATTGATCGAGCCCGCAACCCGGGCATGTGCCCTGACCGGGAATCGAACCCCAATCGCCTGGATCCTAGGTCGACACTCAACAGCCGAGCCACGCCCGGCCGGGCCAAGGTTTTAAAAGTAATTTTTCAAGTTCCCCAACAATTTTCTTGTCCTCTGATTTAAAAAAACAATAAAAATAAATAATTATATGGAATAGGCTTCCATATGCTCTTATAATGCTAGGAAAGAAAGCTACTACAAGCTAGTGTTCAGGAATTTTGATACTATCAGACTACATGTTAACAGAAATTAATAAAATATAATATCAAAATGACACATTTTCTCTATTCTTCCCCCAAACACCAGTCTACAAGTGAGCAAACACTACCACCCGCGGGTGCAGAAGCACATGTGTACTTTCAGTTAATGGCATCACTTTTAACTTCATGGCCCTATATGATCGAACCTTCCATTTTTTTCTGAGCTTATTTCTAGCACTATTCATCTTACTCACTCTGCGGCACTACCCCTCTTGCCATTCCTTGAACATACAAAAGCCGCCCCTGTCTTAGGGTCTTTGTACCGCCATGAACGCCACAAAATTTTGCCAGATATTTTTATGGCTAACTCGATTATCTTCTTCAACATTTGTTCAAATGTTTCTTTTTAAAAAAATTCAACCCTCATCTCAACCCTGGCATACCAAATTCCCCACACCATTCTCTTCCTTTTGTTCCCAAACCTGTTTGAAAATCATCTTATGAGACACTATATGTGTTATTGATACTCTATTGTCTGTTCATTAACTGTAAGTGTAGAAATGCAGGTTTTTTGATCGTTTTAGTTCACTGAAAATCCCGAGCTCATGGGGCATAGTGGTGCTCCAATAATACTTCCAGAATAAATGAAGAAAGAGTTCCCATAGCATGACTTCATTTATGTCATATTCTTGTAAGCCTAAGTGCACCATCTAACATTTCTTGAATTACTGTGTGTGCTTTTATAATCTGCCTCAATCTTATTTTTTGGGTACTGTGATGGTGGTTTTTTTTCTGTACTATGTAAAACCATGTTCAACAGGAAATTCCAGAACTGACTGTTTCCACCAGCTACCTGCATTATATACTTACACATTCTATGATGTATTTGTAGTTCACTTTAGGGCTATTAATGTTGTTTCTCATGAAATTTTGGTATGTGTGTATATATATATATATATATATATATATATATATATATATATATATGTTTTATCTCATGCCTCATTAAATAGAGAAAAAAAAAGTTTTCTATCTGTGTCTTTATCCTGCACTCTAATATACTACAGATTTGTTCATGTCTTTCTATATTCTTACACATGGTCAAGTGTGCACTAGAATTAGAGCACTTGTTTAAGCCTCAGCTCTCCCTTTACCAACTGTGTGTCCTTGGACAAGCTACTCGATATCATCTTTCCATATCTGGAACTTAAAGATAATAATTGTACATCTCATAAGATTTTTATGAAAATTAAATAAGTTAATACTTTTAAAAGAGTTATAAGCATGCCTGGAACATAGTAAGTACTTGCTATTATTATGTCTCTCACATTTGTGTTAGAGTATCTAATTCTTGCTTCTTTCTAAATTCTTCTCATTAAATTGTTTATTCTGGTGTGTTTTTTTTTTGTGTGTGTTTTTTTCCTGAGAACAATTGCTGAGATAAAACCTGTAAAAAGTGAGTCTGCAGGTTTTCAGGGGTAGAATTTGATTTGTTTGATAATTTTTTAAAAATGTCACTGAGGTTTTCATTATACTATTAGTTGCTCTCCCTAGCTCTTGCTCTCACTCTCAAACCAATGCACAGTGTGTTTACAAAGGATGGTTTTCTTTGGTGACTATATATTTTTATCAAAGTTATTTTTTTCAGATGCTGTGACTGCAGGAGATAATTTTTAAATCTCCTGGTTCAGTGGAGCTCTCTCCATTTTGAGTTTTAAAACAGACATAAGTTTCTCAACTCTGAGAAAGGTAGGCTCCTTAACCCTCCTGTGGAATCTCACTAAGCTTCCTAAGGAGTTGAGGCTGAAAGCATTATTGTTTAATTGTGTCTCCCCGTATCATAAGGTGACATTTGTTATGCATAAAGGCACTCCACTGCAATGGTTTGGGGATCCTGCAGTCCTTTCTTAAGCACAAAATGATAGTCCTATGAACCGCCCTACCCAAGGTGCAATAGTAGCAGAACCAGGAAAGTTGACAACTGTCTAATTAATGCCACAGCTATGTTCTCTATAGGGAACCCAAATGTCTGAGAACCTTTCTGAACTTAGAGCTAATATTTGGTACCACCATTATGCTAAATCCTGAAAGTATCATAAAGGACATCTTTGCAATATGAGAAGAGTATGCGGAAGTCTGCTCACATGCTTCCAAACCTCTTATCTAGATTGTGATATGGAAAGTGAATGTCTTCCTCATGAAGCGAATCTCTCCCACTTCATTGCATGTGTTCTCTATCTGTCACAGTTCTTGATTGCAAACAGACAATGGTTCAAGTAGATTTTTTTTAATTTTTACATTTTTAAACTGAATTTATTGGGATGATATTGGTTAGTAAAACCATACGTGTTTTAAGTGTACAAGTCCATGACACATCATCTGCATGATGCATCATGCACTCACCACCCAAAGTCAAGTCTCTCTCCACCATCATTTATACCCCCCTTTGCCCTCTCCCAGCCCCCCGCACCCCTCTTTCCCTCTGAGAATCAGTGCAAATGCAGTTTATGTACTGGTTGCTTATACTATCCCAGGCCTATGTTCAGTTTTCATAAATTTTTAGTAAGCAGGGTATGAATGAATGTTAGTTAATTCTATTTCAGCACTCCCTCATTAATGGATGTCTAGAATATTTCATTTTTCTCTTTTATTGTGTTTTGTTACTATACTAGATTCTGTAGTAGCAAAATCTTGACATGGCTTTTTGTGCAATTATTTTATTAACTCTGTAGGATTATTGCTAGAAGTCTGACATGTAGGTCAACCAATGTACATATTGTAAATGTTCAAATTTATAGATAACAACTCTGTCCTCCATATGTTTATAATGACTCATATTCGTATGTCCATAAAAATATTTATTTTGTAACATGCTAATGCAGACTTAGTATTGAACCTTGTTAATAATTCTGATCTTAAAGGAGAAAAATGTTATATCATTTTATTCAGTTTTTATTTCTCTCAATGCCTATATAAGAGACAGTGTCATTTTTACATGTTTACCATAATTGCTTCATTTATAAAATGCTGTGTGTGCTTCTGACCCATTTACTCTTTTGGATGTTTATCTATCTTTGGTCTTGTTGATCTGTAAGTGTTCACTCTATATAAGTTACACTAACACTGCATTTCATGACTTGAAAATATTACCCCTTTAATGTATGTGTTTATTGCTGCCTCATATATGTTAATTTTGATGCAGCTGAATGTATTATTCTTTTGTGTTTTCAGTTACTGTCATGCTTAGTTTGTCAAATTTTAGTGCATCATTTTCCTCCTCTAAATTGTGATTCTCGACTGTTTTCAGTCCATTGGGCATTTAAATGGTTTTTAAAATTCTTTGTCATCCCAATGAAAATCAAATGAACACTAAAAAGTTAATGTTAATTGACAGAATTAAATAGGATATACGATTGTGTTTTATGTGGTTTTAAATGAACTGTCAATGGAGTGGTGTCTCATGTTTATAAAAACATGATTAATTCATTAGTTAAGAGAATAGTATTCATTTTGTTTTTAATTTGTAATGTTCTAATATGTTGGTATTTTTAATTTTTGTAATATTAATTTTATTGTTAAGGAAATATGGAATAAGTTTATGATTATGGAGAGATAAGGCTAATCATATGTACCATATAGAAAACATGTTTAAATAATTTGCAAGCCACCAATCAAGGTAGCATATCACTTCATTCTTGTTTGAGGGGCTTATATGCATATTCTGTTATAGTTCTATATTGCCTTAACACCATTCTTACTAGGTAATAACCATTTTGAAAATACCTGCTGGGAACTCCATAAAAGGCCTACTTTGAAGTGAAAAAACTTTACAGGATCCTTATTCCGCATAGGCTTGTGTTAATTACCTAACACAGGCACTCACTAGTCTTTCAATCTCACATAAGTTAGAGAGAGAAAAAAAGTAAAAAAACACTTTTGAAGGTCACAGCCAAGGGAAATAAGCTTAAAATACTGAGATTTAATCAAAAGATGATAAAATGCTCCCTTCCCCAATTTCTTACCGCCACTTTAATGGGGCTTCAATATAATAAGATAATTATAGCTGCAAACAATGCAAGGCACAGACTCTATTTAGGAAGAAATCCTTAGAGAAGCACAAAGAAAATAAGAGAAATAAAAAATGTGACGCCCCTGACACCTACAGTTTAAACACAGCCCAGTTCCCAGCCAGATTCATATAAATCTCACACTGCTGGCCTAAGTTCCTGTTACTTGATATGTCATGTCCAGCATTCAACAAAAAAGTAATGATACAAGTCAGAAAAAAGCATAGATTGAATATGCAAAGCAAACATCAGAACTGGATTCAGATATGGCACACATTGTGAAAGCATCAGGCAGAGTTTAAAATAACTATGATTACTACATTAAGAACTCTTACATGAAAAGCAGACAATTTGCAAGAACACACATGTAAGGTAAGCAGAGTTACAGAAACTCTAAGAATCAAATTGAAATGATAAAACATCCAAAATACTAACAATGTGACCTATATGAGCTTAATTAATAACAGATATTTACCAATTTAATATACTCCTGTTAATGTATTAAGTGAGAGTTTTGGCATAAAAATGTTTTTTATATTGTCCAAAATGGACCATTTTTATAATAAGGTCAGAGGACCTTCCATTGTGCTAACACACAGGTACTCGCGCCTGCAATTTTCAGGTGCCTAAGGTGCTGCAGCATTGCCTTGTAAAATACACAGTCCTCCCTAGTTACCAAAGCACATTAAAATTACACCGTGTGTGTGTGTATGTATAAAACAACGCAGGAAACAATTATAAAGTTAGGTTTTTCATTTTTGTGGCATACAAATCAGAAAAATAAAACCATAAAGTAAGACCTTTCAGAAAGCAAACCACAATTTAAAGACTGTTCCTCTAATAGAGGAGGTATGAAAATCAAGAATACATGTTTCAGGTAATGACCTACTCTGCAAAGCAGGTTGCTCTTTCCCCCTTACTTTTAATTATGTGTACTGCCTTTTTGCCTTCCAAATACACTCTATTTTGAACTAATATATAGTGTTCAATAAACAAGAAGCTCTATTGTATAAAATTCCTAGGCATTTCAGAAGATCATGCAACACCAAATATGTTTAATGACTTAATTTACTGCATCCATTGATTTACTCCTTTGCTAATAATGTATTACTATATTTAGCAAAGTATATATTTGAATCATGACCGTGTAACTGGGCACTGCACGCAAACAGAATGAGATATAATTCTTGTATTTGAGCTTAAAGACTCAGAAAAATCTTTCTATAAAACAGGTTTCTTATTTAGAATAACAGAAAACTACGCTAGTTAATCTAGCAGCAATGAATTTCACTTGAAACATAATAAAATAATTGTTGGGACATGGGCAGAAACAAAAAGTAGCCAGATAGCGTGAGCCACAAACAAAGCACGCTAAAATAAACGTCAGCTTGTGCTGTTATCATCGCTCCCGGTGCCTGAGCCCCACTGCTGGTCTTTCCCCACTGGAACTGGATGCTGCTATCACTAGCGCTATCACCAGTCCTGCTGGCACAGCTGCTCCTGGGCACCTGATGGTCCTGACATTCAAAGGAATTTTAACAGACGTTAAAGAGTCCCAGGTTCTTTGCACCAGTCTTTCCAAGCTGAATTCAGAAAGATAGAATCATGGTTAACTCAACATTCTCTCTCTCTCAATCCACACCCAATCTTAAGGAATTTCTGTCACCTTTAATTTCAGAATATCTGAAGAATCAGCCACGTTTCACTATCTCCGCTGTATCACGATCCAAGTTTGCTGGGATCTCTTGCCTGGATTACAGTAAGTCTCTTAAGTGTGACCTTTTAGATCATAAATCTTATCACTCTTCTGCTTAAATCTCTCCAATGTCTTGCGGTTCCACTCAGAAGAAACCCAAGTCCTTGGCAAAGCTTATTGGATGGCTGGACACAAGGGCCTGAGAGATTTGGCCTCCTGTTCGTTCCTAACCCCTGTTTTAGTCCTACTGACAACACTGTCACTCCCTCATAAAGGTAGATATGCTCCACTTTAGATCCTCTCACCTGCTAGTCCCTCTGCAGAAAATGCTCCTCCTCAGGTACCCACATGACTAACTCCCTTTTCTCCCTCAAGTCTCTGCTGCTTACGCTCTTCCAAAATGCAACCTGCCCTCTTGCCCTAGGATTCCTAATCCACTCACCCCACTCCATTTTATCCCAAGGAAAACATCAACTAGTAATTTATTCTTTTATATGTATTTCTACTGTTTGCCTCTCATCTTTTCCACAAGAAAAATGACCTACCCTTGAGCGAGTGTTAGGAGAGAAATAGGGATGAAGAGGCAGGTCACAAAGAGCTTTTAAGGCAGTGAAACTATTCTGAATTATACTATAGCGATGGATAGATGTACATTATACATTTGTCAAAACCCATAGAAAGTGCAGCACCAAAGGTGAACCCCAATGTAAACTATGGACTTTGGGTGATAATGATGTGTCAGCGTAGGTCCATCACTTGTAACAAATGCAGCACCCTGGTGAGGGATGTTGATAGTGGCTGAGGCTGTGTATGGGGCCAAGGGGTCTGTCTCCTCTTTGGAACTGTCTCCCTTTTTTGCTCACTTTTGCTGTGAACGTAAAACTGCTCTACAAAATAGAGTCTATTAAGACATCCCTAAGTCAAAGAAAGTAATTAGCTCTAATATAGCTAAAAATAAGTTAATATCTAGAATCTATCAAAAATTCCTAAATGTAAGTTTAAAAAGACAAACCACCCAATCCAAAAATTAAGACATAAAAAAACTTATCAACAAGGGAAAGTGAATGAATATAAAAATATGCTATACCTCAAGAAGGAATTGTGAATCAAAACCATGTTTTCTAAAGTGTTTCCATGTTCTTTACCACATTAATAACAATATTCATAATCATCATAATAAATTGGAAAGGATGTGGGAAATGGGACCTAGTTTATACTTCTGGTAATGTCTAAAGTAACACAGCTGTTTCACATAACAATGTGACCATATCTAAAGTATTACTTGAGACTGCGTTTAAAATTCCTTTGAATATCTTAGCATTTCTCTCGCTGTATGCATAGTTACCTTGGAGAATGTCCCCTGGTTTCACTGAGAAAGGCTAAGGGAAAGAACCTAAGTCCATACAGCACAAATTATTATAGGAGAGTCTCAGAGGAGTATATAATCTCCCTTTCATTCAATGAGTTCTGAGATTCTGAATTCACACATTTCTGAAAATGAGTTAGGTACATATGCACACATACATACTTTTCAGTTGTACCTTTAAAAAATAATTTGTAGCTAACATGAAAATTACCTTTGGGAGCCTGCCCTGTATCTTAGTCTTTAGGGTCATGAACAATTGGACTGTACAAGGCTCCTTTAAGGCAGACTAGTTTGGTAACTATGCCAGCTCTGAAATCTATTTCAGCAATCACACTCACTTGGCCTAAGAGCTATATTCCACTATTTGGTCTCTACCCTCTTGGGGTCCTCTCATTCTCTAGAATACAGTTGGATTGAATTCATTTCAACTACAGAACATCCTACCACTGTCTATAGGCTATATAAAATTGCATGAAATCACTTTTCAAAGACTATGACACCCCAGCCCCCCTCCTGAAGTATATCCCTTGTTCTTCGTAAAGAGAATGCCCTCCTAGGGAATGTCTTTATGCAGTGGATGGGCCATGTTAAATTCACCCCAATTTTTTTTCTACCAAAATTGTTTGGATATATTTCTCAACATAGTACTTAGATTTGCTGGTATTTTCATTTAATTTAGCATAGCCTATCAGTGCCACCTGATTAATAATGTGAACCACTTACCGTTGTTTATACTACCATATTGAATCCAGAAACTCTAGCACAAAGACAATATCATTTCAACAAAATCTGTAATTATATAATTAGAATCCCCCCTACTGCAGTTCTCAGATTTTTTATAATATACATTATAAAAAAACAGACCATACATCCAACTATGTAATAACGGACTGAACACCCCTGGCACAGGAATAAATCTTCAGTAAATTGAGCTGAGGAGTACAACTAGAAAGTTTAAATAGTAATATTGATGCTATTAGTCAGAGATTCTGTTTAACTAGCCTTTTGCTAAATGACCTACTGAGGAGAGGAAATAAGTCTCCTAGGCCCATCAGAGTTTATCTCCTTTTAGCACTTTGTATATTTTAAGCTGATTTAATTTTCTCAACATACCTATTTCATAGGTATTATTATGATTCCCATTTATAGATGTGGAAATTAGGCTCAGAGTAGTTACTGAACATGTTCAGTACCATGAAAATGTCAATGGTAAAGCTGAGATTTGAACGAGGTAAACTGGCTCTTCCACTCTTGCCCTTAGCCACAAGGCTACACTGCTGCAATGGAGACTCAGGTGTCAATGTGTCAGATGTGGTAAGCCAGGTCCATTTTTCTTGTCATGTGACCCCAACCTTAAAATGGTCCCAAGACTGGTTTAATGCACCTTGAAATTCTAGCTTTTGAACATAGGGCCCCACATTTTCATTTTGCACTGGCCCTACCAATTATGTAGCCAGTCCTGCTCCGAGCCTTTAGAATTCTTCTAAATAGTTTAATTCTGTTCCCAGGTTTCCATTCCTCACTGTACAAAGCATGTATGTGCATATGACATCTAATGGTAGATTATGAAGAAATAATCTAAAGGGATTCTAAATGTATACTTTAACATCATTTTTTAACATCACCTATTTTTGAATGCACCTTTCAAGAAACGGCACCTAACACTCAATGTTGGTCAGGTGGCAGTCCAGATTCAGTTGCTATCATCTACATTTGTGCAATGATAATCATTGCTTTTCTTATCATTAAACCAAGTTAACTACATTGTTGGAACAACACGTGTTGTATTTAATTGTCACTCAAAATGTTTTCAAAAACATTAAGCTATGATAAAAAACAAAACTCTATGAATTATCACCAGACAGTGTGTTAGATAGCAAACCTTGCATTATTGAACCTCACTGCAGGAGGGGGAAACACTAACTTGACAGAGCCTTTAAACTATCTCGTTAAGGGGGAGTCAGAACAGGGACATATCTAGGGTTTTGGGGAGTCTGAGCTCATGTGGTTTATGGTGGATCTTTTAAGGCAGAGAACTGATGGGGACTGAGCAAAGTTTATGAGGCTTCTGTCTTATTCATACTGGCTGTTAAAATTTTCCTGAAGCAAAGCGTAAAGTCATTTTTGGGTTTACAGACTTATCTTTTCTGAAACAAACCACAAAATCATGGGATACAGGTTACCTCAATTTGTTTTTAAAACTAGAGTTTACTGTTCACAGAAAGTGTGTATTTTATACTAATGGGGACGTTACTACAATTACATAACCTGTTACGAAAAAGGCAAATGCTTGCTTGATATCCCTGTGACTTGCTACTCAAGTATTGGCATCACTGGGGTTTGTAAAAAGTGCAGAGTCATAGCTCCCATCCCTCCACCCTCAACTCAGAACCTGCATTTTAACAGATTATCGTTTGTATTAGTCTCGGTCCTCAAGAGAAACAGACCAATTATATATGTATATGTATGCATATACATGTATATATAATTTATTATATATTTTGTATATATTTTATATATATATATATATATATCATATATATATATATGATTTACTATAAGGAATCGGCTTATGTTGTTATGGAGGCTAAAAAGTCCCAAGACCTGCAGTTAGCAGGCTGAAGACCGGAGCAAGCAGATGGTGTAGCTCCACCCAGAGTCCGAGTGTAAAGCACGTGAAGGCAGATATTTCAGCTCAAAAATAATCAGGCAGACAGAGCAAATTCTCCCTTACTCAGCCTTTTGTTCTACTCACATGTTCAAGAATTTGGACGAGGTGCCCCCAGAATATTGAGGAGGGCAAGCAATTTCACTCAGGGTACCCATTCAAATGTTAATTTCATCCCAGAAATACCCTCACAGACACACTCTGAATGCTGTCTAACCACATATCAGGGCACCCTACGGCCCAGTCAAGTTGACACATAAAATTAAGCATCAACTCATAATTTATATGCACATGAGAAGCACTGGTTTGAGCTATCACAGAAATAAAGCATCCCAGAAGTAGAAGAAGCTGTGTTAACTTTTAGAAATTGGGTTCAACAGGGTAGACTATCAAACTAAATGTAATGCAACTGGAGGCAGAAAAAAATTGCCAAATTCTTTAGAAGAGAGGAATTAAATTTTAAAGAGCCAAGAAGTTAGTAAATTCATGTGACAGGCCGGACCATTGTTCATTCGTTGACAATTTGTCAGAAAATTTGCATTTTAGACAGAACTGTTTAATTTCCATGTGATTCAACTGAGCAAATGTATAAGAGCTTAGTAAATTTAGAATGGACTAGCTTCAAAACTTGAAGAAGAGTGTCAGAAGCTAGGAAGCATACCCTAGAGGCTAGAACACTCTTTAAAAAACAAATGCTGCTGCACCATCACTAGTCTTGGGGACACAAGGGAACATAATGCATGGAAACACCAATATATTAATGACTCCAAGTTGAAGTGTGATTCAAAAATTCAGACAATGAATTTAAAGATAATTTGCAACACCTTATCTAGTTTATTTCATTACAATTTCCATTATGGACCATAAGAGGGATTAATACATGATAAAATTTTGTCTAAATCAGTACCTCTTTAATAAGTGTAAAACAATAATTTATATCAGAACCTGATGTCATAGTTTAGTTGTTTATTTTTTTTAAATAAAATTTAATTGTCTGTCATCCCAGCAAAACTGAGTTTTCAATGCCAGGATCATCTTGGAATCCTCAGAAGGGGACCCGGGGGCCAGGGCACAGTAGAAGCAAGCAAGCCACTGCCAGAAGGTCGGCTACTCTTAGGGAGTCTAAATGTCCCCAAGAGCTCCTACACTGCTACACTGCAGGAGTCAGGTCCTCTAGCCAGGAGGTTTCCAAGAGAGATGACACCAGAGGATGGGCTCGGGGTACCACATTCCACCACTTAAAGGAGAAGGGCTTCTGGTGCACTTTAGTGACACATTGGCCACATTGCCCTCCCCAAAACATGTCAGGTGGAGGAGTCATCAATGAAGGTCCAGGTGGAGGCCCAGCAGCTCCAGCAGGAACCACACCTTCTCCTCCAGGCAGTAGCAGCTGTTGATGGGCCAAAGGTCTTGGGAGTGGGATGCCTATAGCATCTTATTTTTTCAAGACCAGCTGTCACTTCAGCCACCTCATGCTTGCAGTCAATGCAGCTCTCCCTATAAATTGTTTTATTTCAATCTATTTTTGTCAAAATAACCATTATTTTCTGCCTTTTTATTTTTTTTTACCCATTTGAACAGGAGAGCCTCTCCGTGGCCCTTGCTCAGCTGCTCCTACAAACAGTCAGCCAAGGTCAGCTGAAAACCCCTCCTGTTGGACTCAGGAACCAAGCGCAAAAACTTGTGCACATGGCTCATAAGTAGCCAGTCAGAGCAGTGTTTCTCCGGGGCCTGCACCTGCTGGGACAAAAAGTCCTACAGGCCTGGTGCATCTCCTGGCTCTCACTGCTGTTCCCAAGGAGAATCCTGCCCAGTGAATCCTTCTTCTCGACTTTGGCTGGGGACACATGTCCAGCTTTCCAAAGGGCTGGAGGTCAGTAATTTTTAAAATTTTTTCATAGTGGTATATAAAATATTGGTATATTATCTTAATAGTGATTAGCATCTTCACTCTGATGAAATGGAGCAGTAATTCAGCAAATTATAAGATCAAACTTTTCATTTGCTTTCTTCACCCTTAGGCTACAGAAGATATTATTTAGCCAGGTCACAGATAGTTCCTCAGTTGATGAATAATAAAAGGATTTTAGCTTGATATTTTCTTTTTCTATGTCATTAGTGGCAGCCAATCCATCACGCAGTTATTAAAATTCTCCTGTTCTTTTCTCTATTTTAAGGAGTAGCCAACTAAACCCCAAAGGCTTCAATGAGCACCTCATTCCAGTAGATCCTCTACATCGATTTAATTAATTCTTTCATTAGTGAAAGTCTTAGACTGTCAGGCTCTAATACTAACACTAATTTGTACTGCATTCAGTCTGAATTAAACAAAATACCCAGTTTCAAATTGTCTCTGCTTCCTAAGGATCTCTTGCTGGAAGTCCTGTACCAGTATTTGTGTCAGTCAGAGACCTTGGTTGAATATATCAAAAATCAACTGCCATTAACTACACAGAACATGTACTTATTAGAAATATATTCTGTAGTTAATATGATGCTTTAATGTACCATTATCTGAATTCAAAGCCCCAGACAGTATATCAAAATGGCAAATCTTAGGTCAAATACCATCCTATACTTGTCAACTCTTTTATTTGGGGGACATATCTCTTAAAGAAACAGAACTACACTACACAGCTGGTGAAGAAACCCATGCCATCAATTCATCAAAGGAAGAAAGAAGTCTAGGATCTGAGATGTTTCCCTGTGGTAGTAGAAAGCAGTGTACTGCTTCCACCTAAGAACTACTCACTGATGTATTCCTCAGATATGGGAATGGGTTTCAGATGTCACTCTGAAGGGAGGATTCATTGTATCTCCAAATTTATCTAAGATTTTTCTGAGGCATGTGTTAGGGAAATGGCAGGGGAGAAACAAAGCACCAGGGTGCACACATGTCAGAATTGTAGTTTAGGATTCTCATTTATGATGGCAACTACCAATCCCTGTTTCCCTTCTACCAAAATCTCAAGGAAATGACAGGAAACATGACAGAGAGAACTGATAAATATATAATTCTATGAATAGGAAAAGAAGAAACAGTGGGAGACCCATCTTTTTTGTTTGTTTTAAATTTGGAAGGCAGAAATGCCACTGACAGATAGTGCAGGTGGAGAAAGACTGTGAGAGTTATGTTTGGTATGGAAAGCAAGACTATGTTGTGTGACAGAAACACAGGTGAATAAACAAAGGACTGTATATGAATAGCAGGGATAGATCGTTCACTCTTTCCACATTTTCAGGAAAATAAGAACACTGGCAGCACCCGCGTTGGTCCTCAGATTACAATCATAAAGGCATGATCTGTCTGGGAAGGGCTTGGGCTCTGTACTATTGCTTCCTCAGAGAAAAGGGACCCTTATTGTGGCATTGGATGGTGATTTTGATTTTGAATATGAACCAATCTATTAAGTTAGCCACCTTCATTAAACAGAATGCTCAGCCAACTCTTTTATTCAGGGGACATATCTCTTAAAGAAACAGAACTACACTACATAGCTGGTGAAGAAACCCATGCCATCAATTCATATTAATAAATTTCTTATTTTTAAATTCAAACGATATCCAAGGGGAATTTGAGAGCATTGACTCAAAATAAAAAGACAGAAGATGGCAGCAGGTGAAGAAGAAGCTATACTGATACTCTCCCAGGACCAAACTGGAATTACAACTAAAATATAAGAAAATCATCCTGAATAATCAACTGAAACTAGCTGGAGAGAACCCATATAACCAGGGACATAAAGTGGAGACCACATAGAGACTGGTAAGAAGTGTGGAGGCACAAGAGGGCTGGCTGGACTCCCACAGGCAGCAGCTGAAAGTCCGAAGGGATATCTCAGTTGGGAGGGTTCCCACTGAAAACTCTTGGGTCTGAACTCCAAGCTGGGCTCCCCAGCCCAGGGCACCAGAACTGAGAAAGGTTCCCACATAACATCTGGCTGTGAAAAGCAGAAGAGTTTTGTCTGCCAGGGAAAGGAACCTGGATATGCAGGCCCCTCTTAAAGGGCCACTCACCTTGGGCTCCAGCAGAGTGGACTAGATCTGTGTGAGGATAATCTAGGGTTGCAAGCTCTGGGGATAGAGTTCAAAAGGCACCAATCTGGATTCCTATGCTGAGTCATTCCCCTGTGCAGCAGAGGACATATTTCTCAGGCAGACCTTTACCATCCAGGGAGCTTTTGCCTGCATGGGAAGCAATTGCCCCACCTACTGCAAACCTCTCACCCCACCTTGGAGTTTACATCTTGCTGTGGTATACAGCCTGAGGCTCGTTAAGAGATCGTGAATAAAAATCAGCATGCAGGCAAAGGTAGATCTCTGGATGCTTTGAACCTTCACCTAATCTGCTTCTGGACCCAGAGCTTGGAAAAGTAGACTTTGGTGCACATCTTGGCCCTTTCCAAATGCACTCAGCCTCAGCAGAGGGACTCACACCTAGGGATCACTGATAGTTCCAAACAGGGAACTAAAGGTCAGTTATAAACAGTGTCTGACACTATCCTGCACCAGAGACTCTCCAAAAAGACTGGGAGTCCTAGCAGATCTACCTAATACATAATAACAAACCCAAACAGGCAGCCAAAATGTGAGACAAAGAGGCAAGTGAAAGAATAAGAGAATTCTCCAGAAGAAGAGCTAAATTAAATGAAGATAAACAATCTATCAGATATATAGTACAGAATAATGATTGTAAGGATGTTCAACAACATGAGAAAATATATGGAAACTATGAAGGAAATTGAGAGTGACATAACAGAAATAAAAAATACATTGGAAGGAATAAACAGCAGATTAGGGGAAGCTGAGAATTAGATCAACAAATTAGAAGACAAGGTAGAAAAAAAATCACCCAATCAGAAAACCAAAAAGAAAAAAACAATTAAAAAACAGGAGGACTGCCCAGCCACAGTGGCTCAGTGGCTCAGTGGTTGAGCATCGACCTATGATCCAGGACATCACAGTTTGATTCCTAGTTAGGGCAGGTGCCTGGTTGCGGGCTCAGTCCCCAGTGGCGGCTGTACAGGAGGCAGCTTTTCTCATCATTGATGTTTCTATCTCTTTCTCTTCCTCCCTCATCCTTTCTCTGAAATCAATAAAGATATATTTAAAAAACAAACACAAAAAATAGGAGGACAATTTTCGGGAGCTGTGGGACAACATGAAATGTAACAACATTCACATAGGAGTGCCGTACGGTGAAGAAAGTGAGCAAGGGTTAGAGAACCTGTTTGAAGAAATAATGGGAGAAAATTTCCCTAACTTGGTGAAGGAAAAAGCCACAGAGGCTCAGGAGGCACAGAGAGTCCCAAGCTAGAAGAACCCAAAGAAGCCCATGCCCAGACACATCATAATTAAAATGCCAAAAATTAAAGACAAAGAGAGAATCTTAAAGGCAGCTAGAGAAAAGCAATCTGTTACCTACAAAGGAGCCCCCATAAGGCTATCAGCTGATTTCTCATTAGAAACTCTACAGGCCAGAAGGGAATGGCATGAAGTATTCAAGGCAACGAAAAGCAAGGATCTGAAACCAAGGCTACTCTATCCAGCAAGGCTATCATTCAAAATAGGTGGTGAAATACAGACTTTCCCAGACCAAAAAAATAAAAGGCTAAAGTAGTTTATCACCACCAAACCAGCACTGCAAGAAATGTTAAAGGGACTGCTGTAATAAGAGGTAGAAATAGAGTGAGAGAAATATAGGCATAAAGAATTAAAATGGCAGTAGATAAGTACCTTTCAATAATAACCTCAAGTGTAAATGGATTAAATACTCCAATCAAAAAACATAGGGTAGCTGAATGGATAAGAAAACATAACCCAAATATATGCTGTCTACAAAAGACTCACACAGGCTGGGAGTGAAGGGATGGGAAAAATTTTTCCATGCAAAGGGAAATGAAAAAAAAGCTGGGGTAGTAATAACTCATATCTGACAAAATAGACTTCAAACTGAAGACCATAACAAGAGACAATAAAGGTCACTACATAATATTAAAGTGATAGATCCAACAAGAGGCTATAATCCTGGTAAACATCTATGCACCCGATACAGGAGCACCTAAATATATACATATATATATATATATATAATATTTATATATATATATAAATATATATATATAATTTATATATATATATAAATATATATATAAATTATATTTATATATAATTATATTTATATATATATATAAAACTTCTGGAGGACTTTAAAGGAGAGATCAGCAGCAATAAACTCATAGTAGGGGACTTTAACACCCCACTGACTTCACTCGATAGATCTTTGAGACAAAAAATCAACAAGAAAATAGTTACTCTAAATGACACACTAGATCAGATGGATTTGATTGACATTTACAGAACATTTTACCCCAAAGCTGAAGAATATACATTCTTCTCATGTGTACATGGGATATTATCAAAGATAGAACACATATTAGGACACAAAACAAGTCGTCACGTCCCAGAAGGTTGAAATCATATCAAGCATCTCCTTGGAAACACTGATGGTGGGAATGCAGACTGGTGCAGCCACTACGAAAAACAGTATCGAGTTTTCCTCAGAAAATTAAATATGGAACTGCCATTTGACCCAGTGATCTCACTTCTAGGAATATATCCTAAGAAACTTGAAACACCAATTAGAAAGAATTTATGCATCCCTATGACCATAGCAGTTCAATTTACAATAACTAAGATCTGGGAACAGCCAAAGTGCCCATCAGCAGATGACTGAATAAAAAAAGCTGTCGTACATTTACACCATGGAATACTATGCAGCTGTAAAAAAAAAATTAAAAAAAATAGGAAGGATCTCTTACCCTTTAAGACAGCATGGATGGAACTGGAGAGTATTATGCTAAGTGAAATAAGACAGAGAAGAACAAGTATCACATGATCTCACTCATATGTGTAATCTAATGAACAAAATACACCGATGAACAAAATAGATCCAGAGACAAGGAATCATGGAAGAGACGGATGAATCTCAGAGGGAATACAAGGGTGGGTGGTTGGGGAGAGATTAACCTAAGAACTTATCTGCCTATATGCATAACCCATGGACACAGACAATAATGTGAAGGCCTGGAGGTTGGGGGTGGGTGAAGGGTAGCAAAGATCAAGGGGGTCAAAAAGGGGACATCTGTAATGCTTTCAACAATAAATATAAATTTTAAAAAAATAATAAAAAAAATAAAAAGACATATGGGAGCCCAGCCTGTGTGTCTCAGTGGTTGAGTGTCAACCCATCACCCAGAAGGTCCCATTTCGATTTCCTGTCAGGACACATGCCCAAGTTCCAGGCTCCATCCACAGTAGGGGGTGTACAGGAGGCCGTTGATCAATGATTCTCTCTCATCGTTGATGTTTCTCTCTCTCCCCCTCTCCCTTCCTCTCTCTGAACTCAATTAAAAAAATTAAAAAGACATAGAAGAGTGAAAAAAGCTTAAATATTTTAATGTTTTTATACTTATATTTTTCACAGCCTTAGCAAAAATGTGTGTATATATGTATTTGTGTATAAAGTGTGTGGTAACCAAACCTTCCTTGTTTAATAAAGGAGGGGGAGGCACTTTTTCCCCACTCTTCTCTCTAAGGGTATCTTTCTTGAGAGCACAGACCTTTTGATTTTTACAACAAAATACCCATGGCCTTCTGATTCTTGGAACTGTAAACACAAATCTCTAAGATCAATTTTGAAACCCCCCTGGAGGGGTATTGGAAGCAATCACAAAGTGTATATTTTGTTTCTCAAGGGGTATTGGAAGCAATCACAAAGTGTTTATTTTGTTTCTCAAGAAAATGAGAGAAATTTTCTTTTTTCTTTTTTTTAACTTCTCTGCATGAATTGCATTAAATTCTGTCCAGCCCCTGGAACCATTCTTGTTCTCCTTTACTTGCATGAATCTTAATTCTTACTCAAATATACAATTGTCCTATGCCCCTTCTGTATTAGTAGGGGAGGGCTTTTGTTGACAGAATTATGGACTTTTCTCAACAACATATAGGGTGTCCCAAATAAAATGTATACACACACTTTGAATAATTATAAAGGCAGTGTTTATTAAAATATATTTCATTTTCAAAACTGAGCTTTCAACTGTTATAGTGTTTATACATTATTTTGGGACACCCTGTATATATACATACATGTGTTGTCTCTAGTCACTTAGACTATTTCTGGAAGCCGTACTTTTACCTCTAATCCATCTTTA
This sequence comes from Miniopterus natalensis, assembly GCF_054644295.1. NCBI lineage: Eukaryota > Metazoa > Chordata > Mammalia > Chiroptera > Miniopteridae > Miniopterus > Miniopterus natalensis. The sequence goes on from NC_142086.1 coordinate 69,598,691, forward strand.
AAAATGTTTGTACTTACATATAATATGTATATAATATGCATATATGCATTGCACTAAAACAAAAAACAAGTGGTGAAATTTAAGGTAGCATTTCAGTACATTACGTTATATATTTTGGGTAAACAAAATTTCTCTAAAGTTCTTCAAACCATGATTATACCTGAAATTATGAAATTTCTAATTAATTCATTGTATGTCCACATTTGTCTATCTTCCTATTTCCTGTGGCACAAAATTTTATGGATCAGTATTAGCTATGAGAATTGAGAGTGGATATAAGTTTGTTAACCTGATAGCCTATGTTTTTGGCTTCATTTTTATCTAATTGAAAATATATTTAATTACTCAATTGATAAGTCATATTTATTTTAGTCATAGAGCTTTCAATATGCTTTATTCTGCTCATCTGTATGAAATTTTTTACATAATATTTAATAAAGTTTAAGTCATGATCTGTGTTTAGAAAACATGATTGTACCATTAGACTCTATTTTTAACCTTCTATCTAGAGCATAAACCTCTACTACAATTATTATGTAGAGGCCACTTTCACTGTAATTCTGAATTTTTATGGGCCCATTGGGAAAGCTTAAGATGTGTGTAATGGTAATGTGAATTTTATTGGGCTTCCTTCCTCAAGAAATAACTACACTAATTATTTTCTATTGAGTGTACGTGCCAGTTGTATTGTCTTACACTTCCTTCAGTGTGAATATGTTCCTGGCTAGATGTCATATTGTTTGAAACTTTATGCCTGTGTATCAGGCATTTTTTAAGTCCCTAGAGAGTAGTGCTGGCTGGGGTTCTGCAGCTACAAAAAATATCTCAAGCTCAAAATAAATGTCACTCCCTGTGAGAATAACTTGTTACCACTTCCAGGATGGAGGAACCTAATAGAGTCAACTAGGACGTTTTGTCTTCCAAAGGAAATGTGCCATATGGGTCTTTCAAAATTGACCTTTCTTTCTGAGAGATTGAACATGCTGAGAAGGCAGAAGCTAGATTGTGAGAGTCCATGCCATTGGGCTTATATGTGGTTTTCATCTCCAACCCAGTGGTATAACCAAAGACAAAGGCTATTTAATATCAATCATTGGCTGAGTCATTTTGTCTAGTTGGTTGTTCATTGCTTCTTCCAAGATAAGTACTCTTGGATGGGTATTCATACCTGACATGGAAATTTCCATACTTAATGCCATTTACATTTGTCCATCCACACGCCTCCCTCCTAGATCTCCTTTATCTGATATTCAGGCCCTTCAACTTTCAGGCCATTCACCACTGCCCATAATTCCACATGTATTCTCATCTCTGGCCACATTTCCTTTCCAATAAAGTAAAGGAACAGTTGTAACAATAGCAGCTCTGTCTGTTGGGAATATTTTCACCCACCCACTGTCATTCAAAGCTGCCACTGAGTCTGGCTGCAGTGTAGGCTCCATTTATTTTTGGTTTGCTTTTTATATGAAGCCAATCTACCCATAAAATAAGACTGATTTTTTTATATCCCTTCAATATACCCACGGATATAAGGCAAAGGAGGGATGCTAATATGGTCAGTGACATGGAAATCTAGGCTATGCTCCTGCAATTTACTGATGCCTTCTGTTCTTGCTCTGGCTCAATTCTAGATGTCCCATTTTTATCCTACAATGAAATGTTGCCAGATCCATTTAACCTGAAGATGACCTCACGGGTTATCAAAATAGTCATATATCCTTGTATGTTATCCTGGAATTTAACTGTACTTATCTCTCTGGCTGTCAGAAGAGAGGGTAGGGACAGTGCTTGAGGGGCACCTGTTGCCTTGAAAGGAAGAAGACTTAGCAGAGTATCACCAAATTGGGCAATTGGTAAAGCTTCTTCTAAAGACATTGAGGATTCAGAGTTAGATTCTTAGAAAGGATCCACACAGATTTTTCTATTCTAAGTTTTCTCAACCAGGGCCCTAAACATATCATAACAGACCTGCTTAGGCTGAACATTCAGTAGTCTTTGTACCTCAGTGATCTTGACAATTATATCCTGAGTCTGCTCCTCCATTGGCACTACCTCACAGTACAATATCATATAATTTCACTTCTAGTGGAATCTAAAGAGCAAAATAAATGAACCAACAAAACAAAAACAGACTCATAGATACAAATAACAGATTGATGGCTGCCAGGTAGGAGGAGAATTGGGGGACTAGGTGAAAAAGATGATGGGATTAAGGACTACAAATTGGTAGTTACAAAACAGTTATGGGGATATAAAGCACAGTGTATTGTAATATGCACTGTGCCCGGTGGGTGCTGGAAATATCAGGGGGACCACTTTGTAAAGTATATGATTGCCTAACCGCTAGCATTATAGTATAGTATGCTACAGTATGTGACATAGTAGAGCATTATACACCTGAAACTAATACAAAATAATATTAAATGTAAATTGTAATTGAACGATAATTTTTTTTTTAAATGCCTCTGCTACCAGGGAGTCTCCCTGACTTTCACCTTTAGCCACACCTAGTTTATTTCATCCTGTTCTACATGTCCGTGGCCTCCGTGTTTACTCAGATTTTCTCATTTCATTAAGGGTTACCGATACTTTATCATCATGGAACTCATGGAGGCATGGTGTCCTTTGTGGATTTGTTTTGTTTTTTTAAGAAGTGACTAACATCGCCTGGGGGTGAATGGGAATAACAGAACAAAGGAACAAACAAACAAACAGAATAAACTTACTGTACATTCCTAAAAAGAATCTCATCCTTCAGATCAGCCCACTTCTTATTGACAAGGCATTAAACAAAGGCAGGGTAATGGAAAAGGAAAGACAAGGGTACATTTCAGACGTTATGAAAGTAAAATGACCGACATTTGCATGCAATGGGATATGTGAAGTGAGGGAGCTAGTGCAGTAAAAGACGAGTTTAGATACAAGACTGAACAGAAGTAATGAGCAAGTGAATGGGAGGCTTCGAATGCAATCTAGCAAAGTCTAGCCGTTTGAGTTTTAGTTTATGTATTTTATGAAATAAACATATACTGTGATGCTTACATTACTAACTTATTTGCTTTACGAAAAATATTTTCTTGGTCTTTTCAGCAAAGGTTAACAAAAAACCTATAAAAAAAGTATACACGTACAAATGCACATCAAGAGTTCATGTGTATAATATATAATCCAATTTAATGTATCAATTATTTTCAAAGACAATAGCCACTGATGAGAATTCCTTAGCTGAAGATGATGATTGCTTCCATTGAACTTGATGATGTGAGTAATAATTTTACTAGGATAAGTGTAAGTTAATGCCCCATGTTTAAATTCCTGCTTATAATATAAAATGATTTTATTATGATATTAATAATAAGCCTTAAACATACAGTCCTATATAATGACATCCACACATGCACAGATACCTAATTTAGCTCAATTTAAAATTAATATCAAGTACTAAAATTTCTCAGAGATCAAAAGTAAATTATGATGTTTGAACATTGCAACTAGTTTCAGCAACAACAGTGAAATTTTGCCTTAAAAAGATATCAAAATGAATCACTTTATGGCTTCTATTTCTCTGAAAACAAGATGTTAGTGGTCTCCAATAAGAATAAATCTTGACTTTGTCTGGAAAAGGCTCATAAAAAGGTGGATATAGATGCTTTCTGTTTTCCTCCCTCACACGTTTACTACGTAAGTATTTGTAAGAATGTTTATCTTGGATTTTACTTGCTTAGCTACCCAATGTTAAGAATTTTATACTCGCCCTGGATGATGTTGCTCAATGGTCAGAGCATCGGCCTGGGAACCGAAGGGTCGCTGGTTCAATTCCGGGTCAAGGGCACGTACCTGGGTTGTAGGTTCAATTTTTAGCCATGGTCGGGGCTTGTGCGGGAGGCAACCAATAGATGTGTCTCTCTCATATCGATGTTTCTCTCCCTCTCCTCCTCCCTCCCTACTCCCTTCCATTACCTCTTAAAAACAAAAAAAAATCAATGGAAAAAATGTCCTTGGGTAAGGATTAACAACAACAAAAAAAGAATTTCTTTCTTAATTAGACATTTTATTTATCATACCCAGATTTGCTTCAAATACACCCAATGACTTGGATGTTTCAGAATCATACTTAATCATTTGCACTTATTGTGAGAAATGGTGACATCATTTTTATTTTTATTTTTGTTTGTACCTTTTGATCACGTCTCCCAATTTTGCCCCCTTTCCTCTGTCAACTGCCAGTCTGTTCTCTGTATCTAATATGTTTCTGTTTTATTCCACATATAAGTGAGACCATATTGTATTTGACTTTCTCTATATTTCTCTGTATGACTTATTTACTTAGTATAATATAGAATCCATGTCATCACAAATGGCAAGATATTCTTCTTTTTCTTATGCTGGATAATATTCTATTGCATATTGTATGTGTGTGTGTGTGTGTGTGTGTGTATATGTGTGTGTGTGTGTATATATGGAAGCAAAGGCATATATATATATATATATATATATATGTCTTTGCTTCCATATCTTGGCTATTGCAAATAATGCTGCAATGAACGTGGAGATAGAGACATCTTTTCAACATACTCATTTCATTTTCTTCAGATATATACGCAGAGGTGGGATTGCTGGGTTTGTTTTTAATATTTTGAGGAACACACATTATTTCCATAGTGACTGAACCAATTTGCATTCCGACCAACAGCACACAAGGGTTTCCTTTTCTCCACATTGTCATCAACACTCATTTGCCTTCTTTGAGGATGTCATTCTAACAGGTTTGAGGTGATACTTCATTAAGGTTTTGATTTGCATTTTCCTGATGATTAGTGATGTTTAGTCCTTATGTGCCTGTTGGCCATCTGTATGTCGTCTTTGGGGTAAAATAAAATGTCCAGACATATCTTCTGCCCATTTTTAATTGGATTATTTGTTTTTGCTACTGAGTTGTATGCATTCTCTCTATATTTTGAAATATTAACCCTTTATCAGGTATATGATTTACAAATATTTTCTCTCATTCAGTATGTTGCCTTTTCATTTTTTGTTTCCTTTGCCATGCAGATTAGTTTTATGCCATCACACCTGATTACTTTTGCTTTTGTTGTCTTTACTTTTGGAGTCATAGCCAAGTAGGTTTACAGCCATGAGTACCCGAAGCAGTTTATTCTTGTATTATTATTTATTATTTTCCATATGAACTATAAACCGATTTTTGCTCCACCCTTTATATACTATATAAACATATGTATACTATATACACATATATACATTATATATGCACACAGATATGCACATATTAGATATATATATTTACTTAATAAATGTTATAATAGGGGTAGAAATAATTGTTGGTGAGCAGACTAACAATCCTCCTTGGTAATTCATAAGTTGGTTTGACTTGAATAACCTTGCCTTACTTATACTCTCTCATATGAAATTTTATATCATGATTCTAGTTTATCACATTGTTAAAAACAGTAAACACAATAAACTTTTATATTAACATGTGTATTTTCATTGGTAATTAATTAGTAATCAGTTTCACATTCTTATTTTCACAAATAATAAACTAAAAACCTCCACGTATATAAATAATTGGAACAGCTTCTGTATTATTTAAGTCATTCCATTTAACATGTTTTTTTAAAAGCAAAAAAAAACAAGTTTGTTATTCTCAAGTGGAGATATTAACATGGACCACATCCACAAAACATGCCTAAAGTATTTTGGCAAGTTGCTATTCCTGAGACCAGAATTAATGGACTGCTCAGAATAATTCATTGAATGAAGAATAATGTGTTGAATACCAACTATGTTTGAGGGATTGTGATGGGAACTAGGGATATTGTGGTGAAAAGGGCAGGGGGAAGTAACCTTTTAACTATTGCAGAACTTCCCTTTTTATTGGGGAAACCACTGAGGAGACAGAAGCTAAGTAGATGATATAAACAAATTTATTTTAAATGTTTCTCTAATTAAATAGCCCCATAATTTATAAAGAAAATAAAATATAAAATATATAACCGATACGGGAAATGCCTGGTGGAGTTTCAGTGGCACTACTTTAGCCAGCTAGCGTGCTCATAAAGGCCCTTCAGTAAAGGTGGCATTTGAACTGAGAGGTAAGTGATGGAAAGTAGGCAGAACTGTGAAGGGAAAATATTTCAGCCAGAGGAGCAGGGACAGCAAAGTCCCAGAGGTTTGAAGAATGTGGCATATTAGAGTGATAGAAAGCCCACCAGTGCGACTGAAATTTAAACGAAAAAGTGGCAGAAGATAGATTTTCTTATAATTTCCTTTAAAAAATTATGTTAAATAGCTTATGTACCTCAATTTAAAATAGTGCCATGCTTAATTTATTAAGCATTTCCTTTTAGGTACATAGCTCAGATACACATTTAAATCCAAGTTCTGTTTTAATTTCAAAGGCAGGTTCCACCAAATCATACTATTTCTTTCTGAATTTATTTACTCTAAACATTTGAAACATTTGCTCAAACGAACAAAAACAAAGTGCTCACCCCTGGCTTTCTCTCTGCCCTCTACTAGTCTGCTCTCTCTGCCGTCTTCTCCTTCACCTGTCTAAATATTAGTCTTCTTTTAGTTTGCTCTCGAAACCCATTATATGGTCTGTCATCTTGACCACAATTTTGATAGGATTTTGGTAACATTTATGACTTGTTTTCTATACCAACCAGTAGTTGACCAGTTTTGAAAATGCCAAATGACTACTCCTTTAAGCCTCTTAACTTTAAAGGTTTTGTAATTTATTAAACAGACTAATTTTCCCATCACTTATGCCAAGGAAAAATTGTAGGGTCCTTAAAGTTGGATAAAGTTGCTTAAGGCTATGTGTAAACTTCATAGACTCTTGGATTCCTTTAGAATCCAGTTTAGTAGGTTTCTCATTCATATCTAAACATTTAATGCCAGAGACTGTACAAACTTCTTGGGATACACCTGTGAATAAGTGAAATAAATAAACAAATAACTTGTCTTCATGGCAATTTTATTCTTAAGGAATGAGGCAGATTAAATACTATAAACATCAGAAATAACTAAATTATATACTATTTTAGAGTGTGATAAATGCTATGGAGAAAGAAATAAAATAACCAAATCCATGAGTCTATATATGTGGTGTTTGTTTCAATTATATAAAGAGCATTTGGGCTGTGCATATTGGAGATGATGATATTTAAGCCATGACCAAAAAAATATAACCTCTTTTATTCAACTCATATTGAAGAAGCTAGATAACTGATCAGTGGAGTTAACATTCAGTATACTCAAGAAGTAGGAAACGTATGTCTGCAAGGCAGGCATAAGTAAGAGCATTTGAAGTTATTTTGAATATAAGTTACAAGCTCAGTTTTTATAATAGTCATTTCCTCTCCCTGTTACAAAATTATAGCTTTTGTTCCCTTAATCTCAGATTGTGTCGCTTGCTAAAAAATTAACTTTCATAAAGCTCATTGTTCAAGAATGAACACTTTGCATGCAAAAAAAAAATTGATGGACCTGGAGAGCATTATGCTAAGTGAAAAAAGCCAGTCAGAGAAAGTCAAGTACCACATGATCTCACTCATATGTGGAATCTAGTGAACAAAATGAGTTAATAAGCAAAATAGAGACAGACTCATAGAGAGCAGGCTGACAGCGTTCAGGGGGTGGGGCCTGGGTGGGGGGGTGCAGGAACTGAGCAAAAGAAAAAAGAAAAAACTCTCATGGACACAGACGACAGTGCAGTGATCGCCATTGGGAGGTAGAGGTGGGCGAGATGGAGGCGGCGATCGGGAAGGTAAGTGGTGATGGAAGGAGACTTGGCTGGGAGTGAACACGCGACACAGTGTCAGGTGGTGCGGTGTGGAATTCGGCACCCAAAAACTATAATTTTGTTAAACAGTGTCACCTCAATAAATTCAATAATAATAATAATAAAAAAACAAATTGCAGTAGTTTTCTCACTTCTTTTCCTTATATTTAAACTAAATATTCAAGGCAATTTAACAGACGGTATGTGAAATTTTATAAAAATCTATCAAGCATAATGTTTTATCCATGTATGCAAATGATATATATGTGTATATCCATATACATATGTATGTGTGTGTGTGTATTTCTATAAAATATAGAATAAGGAAAAATAAAAAGTAAAGAAAAAAATCTGACACTATATGTAGATTTCTTATTTCTATAAAATATTAACAATGCATTCAAATTTTTTGTGCTTTATTTCAATAACAGGTGCTGTTCACCACTGATTTAAATCACTTGAAAAGGTTATTTAGCATCTGACTCACTGTGGGAAATGTAGAATTTAACTACATTTTCAGTAATATATTCTCCGTACAGAAAATGATTTCTCAACTTGAATTAGAAAATCCTAATTCACAAATTATAATTGTAAGAACAGTAGAACTGTCTTTGGAAACTCAATAATTGAAATGTTTGGCTCCCTTTTAAGTGAAGAAAGCAACGGAGGCTGGCACTTTATCTGTGGGTAATGGAACAAATATGAACATATTATTAAAAGTTAAGGCCAAAAGGCTAATTCATCATGCACTGTGTTGCTTTGCTGTGTACCTGATTTTGTTTGTGTTATATACAATTACTGTTGTGCTTAGATGAGTCCTATGCTAAACTCTCATGAGTAGAGTCATTTCCTTAAACATAATGATCTGTTCATTAATATTTAAAGAAATTGTATTTACCAACTTAAAGTGATGTTAGAATACATTCTGCAGTGTCAATTTACATTTGTTTCCTCATTTAGAACAGTCACTATCAAATGGGTAAGATACAAACAATTCCTAAGAATACACATTATAACTTATTTGCTCGTACAGTATTATTTTAGTGAAAATATCTATAGCTAAAATATATACTAGCATTTAGAAATGAGAAATAATTTAATGCGGCAAATAGGGGTATACCTTAAGACAACATTTATTTTACATTAATAAATATAATTTAGGAAATTACCCCTAGATTATTTTTTAAAGAATATATAGTCAATAATCTTTCTAAAAAACATAGGCTGTGGTCTGTTGCTGGTTTTTTGACATCCTAGAATCCTAATAAAATAAATTGAGGTATCTTAGTGTTTAGTTTTTTAAAGAATGCTTTAATGAATAGAATGATAATTTTGTCATTCTGTTCCTGATTATCCATGAACGTGTTTTCTTCATTTGACTGTATAATGCATGGAGTGCTTTGGTCCATGAAAAACAACAACATTCCTAAAGTCTATATAAAATTTGGGGGTTATGGTTCTCAGGTAAGCATTATGATGTATAAGAAAGTAAATGGACCTTGGATCAGAAAACAGAGACTTGTTAGTTTTAATTCATTCCAATAAATACAGCAAAGATTTTTTTTTGAATGGAGTTAGACAAGCGCATACCAAAGTTCATATGGAGAAATAAACATTGAAGAGCTAGGGATGCACTAAAAGGGAAAACAGATAAAGAAGTAAATAATCTTACCACATCATACGACATAATATAAAGCCTCTCTAATTAGTGTGACACTGGAACCTAAGTAGAATGGAGAGTCCAGAAAAAGAATGAACTACATATAGAAACCCATTAGATAATAAACATTTCAAAATATCCTTCCTTTCAGACACCTGGATAGTCATTTGGACAAATCGCATAAATGTCTCCTATTTTCACTAGAGTTCAGGATTTCCTATTCTAAGTTAATACATTGACTGCTTTGTTCTTTTCCTTAATAAATACATTTTTCACTTAGATTTTACTTTCCGTCGGTTGCTATGGAAAGAAAATTTCACTTTTCCCCCCTAAACAATCTGTTACATTATATTCAAAACTTGGGTGCAATTTTAGAATTTATTTCACAAGCATCTCCCCATGAGAAATGGTTACTTCATAAATAACATACCATTCAAAAATCAGCTAATAATGTCTAAATAGAAATACCATCTAATTCACTAGTGCTTGAAATTGAACATTCTATTTAGAGACATTTTATTAGTTATATGAGAAGGAATGTGTTTTTTTTCTTCAATCCAAGTGAAATTATGCACTTAGGTGTTGTAACACAATTTAAATGAGGCAACGCTGTTACTTTCAAATAGATTTTAAAAATAGGATTGTAAAATTGATAGTACCTTTGACACCTGTATCTGTCTACTCAAGGCTACTCTCTACTTCTCTATTCATATATACCCTATATTGAGAAAAATAGTAATGTTCATACATTGAGTTCGGTATATGACTTGAACTTGTCATTGGTTTTATTTGATTTGTACAAGACACTTGTGTTTCCACATGGTTCTTCAGATTTTCTGAAACATTAGTTGACAATTTGTGTCATGCCACTGCTATAATAAGTGCAACATTTTAGACTAACAGACATGTGAATAATTACACTATCAAGACAGCTTTGTTATTCCTTCATAAAATGCTAACACTGCACTTCATTTTCACTCATTGCTGAAGATTACAGTTGTGAAATGAAAGAACAAGATTTACCCTATATGTGGAAAAGTTGTTGAAAATATCACTGAAAGCCATCATTAACATATAAGGATATGTTTTTGTTGAAAACACCAAGTTGAAGCAGCTTTCCTTTTTCTGCTAATTTTAATGACTGCCTTTGTGAATTTCTTTATGACTGCCAAATTTTCAAGTAATGATGTGTTCTGTGATGGCCTTCATCAGGTTGTCATTCATTTTGTGAAGTTAAAACTAATTGGCAATCCTTTCAAGACTGGCTTGTTCAAAAAAAAAAAAAAAAAATCTTTACATAGGCTTGTCAACAGTGAAAAAAAGCTTCAAACTGCCCAGCAAGCAGATGGTTCAATATAAATAAATTGCATATTTGCCAAGCTTCATGCATTTCCTTGCTATGTGAAAGTGAGGAAATTTTTTGAAGAATCCAGTGCTTAAGACATGAATACTTAATTTTGTAATTTTAACAAAAAAAATAACATAATTGTAGACCTTTCTAAAGATAAATCTAGTATATACTGAATATTTCATCATGAAAATGATGTGAATGTCACATAGATATCAAGAAGTTCTGGAAGATTATTTGCAATCAGTTCAGTACTTCACATATGCTTGGTTCTCGACCCTGGATTTATAGGTTAACTGGATACATACCAGACCCATAACTGACAAAAGGAAGCCATTGATTCTTTACTTAATCAGAGTCATTGATAAACGCATTGAACCATTCTGCCTGGGAAAAGGTTGTACGATTTGCCAAGGAAAAGAACAGAGATGGAATATGCTTCACAGGGCAGGGGTAGGTGGGGTGTAGAATGACCAGCCCCGTGGTGTCTTCTTCATCTCCCTCGAGCCCAAGTTGCCTAAAGTGAGCTTGATTTCCTGATCAAAATTCACTCCACTAAGAAGTCAATAATAAAAAATTGACCCAAACAAAAAACAAAAAGCTTTACTTGGAAATTTAAAAAAGACTTTGATAGGCAAACCTCTGTAGGTGGTTCTCAAAGTGTGATCCCTGACTCAGCAGCATTCAATCGACCTGGGGATTTGTTAGAAGTGTATATTATTGGGCCTCATTCTAATCTACTGAATTAGGATCTCTGGAAATGTACTCAGAAACCTGTGCTTTAATACTCTCCAACTGATTATGATACATACTAAAATTTGGGCTCCACTGTACATATACATAGATATGCATGGGTCTATATTAAGTATGTTAGAATTAACACTCCTGCCTGGCCAGCATGGCTCAGTGGTTCAACATCAACCTATGATCTAGGAGATCTCGATTCGATTCCTGATCAGGGCACATGCCCGGGTTGCGGGCCCGATCCCCTCATCATTGATGTTTCTATCTCTTTCTCCCTCTCCCTTCCTCTCTCTGAAATCAATAAGAATATATTTTTAAAAAGAATTAATACTCCTTCAAAACCTTAATATGAAGATCGATATCAGTATTTTATAATGTATAGCCAGTTATAAAGGTTATTCTGATTTTTAAATAGTCTATCAATAACCAAACTTATCTCATAGCTGGTTGAACGAAACTTGCATATCATGTTCAAACTAATGGTTAAAACATAGGTTCCAATCTCTCCACAGAGTTATTAAGCATCAATGTCCATCACAAATGGTAGTAAGGTCTGATTAATGACAGTGGGGTTACTTGGTATGACTGAATATTAGGTCTAAACCACCAGCAAACTAAAACGACATCCTGGCAATTTCTACAACACCTTAGATATGATCAACAATAGCTATTACAGCAATATTTAAACCATAACTCATCGCTGGAATGGTAATGCTATTAAATCTAGACAGTAAGTGAAATGCAGTTGCACAAGGCTATAAAATACCATGCCTTCAGCTGTATGAAGACCGATATGTGGAATGATCAACTAAGGTCATAGGGCCACAATTCTTACATAATGCCGAATGATTTACAAAAGCATGGGCATAAAACAGTTTGTGTTCACATATGTTATTTTAACATTATTTCTAATGAATTCTAATTGCATAATTTGGAAATATTTTCACCAATGAATGTTTTTGGTCTAAATTTTGTTTAAAATCTAGAAAGTAATTACATTAATTTTATGTCCTTACCTAGTATATCATTACACCCTATGGTAATAGTCTAATAATTAAAAAAAGAAAGTTCTTACTCAAAATATATAATGGAAGGGAAAGGAGAAAGAATGTGTTATTTGAGTGTATGCTGTTAAAATGGGCAGTGAACAAATTCTGAACTGCACTTAACCTGCCAGCCTCTAGGGTAATGGTGACCGAGCTTAGGTAATGACCATCATCTAGCCCACATGAAGGCCGTATGATGCCATCATCAGCTGTAAAGCACCGCAGGTCACTCGACTGCTTGGTCGTATGAGCCAGTGTCACAGACTCTCAGGGACTGTCACCTGACAATATCAAGTAGCCAACTTGAACTTTGTATTTTCCAGAAAGAGAAAAGGAAAACTGAATCTGTTACTTAAATTAAGATTGAATGAAATATTTTATGCATCGGTGAAATGCCACACTTCACATCAGTGTTTGTTTGATTGCATTGGTTGTTCTAAACCCAGAAAGGTATTTAAAGAAATTTCTTATGAAAAGAATTTTAGTTTCTAGGTATTGGACCAACTTCTTGCAGTTCTCATTATGTATTCTGTCCCTCATTCCAAGTGCCCGGCAATCACCTGAAAGCTATCTTTTACCTAATAACTCCATATCTCTGTTACCAAATTTTGTTGATTTTTTATCTTCAACATGTTTTCAAAGCTATTTTCTTCTTTCATACCTACTGTTAATAATGTAATTATATGAGAAATGATAGCTCTTTATCTGTACAACTAAAGCAGCCATAACCTTTCTTCCAGTCTCCATTCTAATTTTATTCAATTACATTCTTTACATGTCCTCTATGGAGACTCATCCAAACCAAAATATTTCACACCTTTAGATGGTCTCCCGTTACTCTGAGCATACTAGACATGCAGTCCCTTAGGTCAGTGGTTTGAAAACATTATTGTGCTTGTGTATCACGGGCAGACTTACTAGATTCATCTCACGTCTGTTCCAGGGTCTACCCCAGAAAATCTGATCCAGCAGGGTCGGCATGGGGGCAGGATTATATCTTAACTAGCACACCACTGTGCCCTAGATAACATGACTACCTTCTCCCTAGCTATTCCCCACTACTTAACATATTTTAGGCTTAATAATACAAAACTGTAGTTCTCTTTCTTCATACTGAAAGGTGCCAAGGGAAGTATACAGATAAATTAAAATTATGTCTGTAATAGAAAGTGCTATGAAATATTAAATGAAATAAGGGCATAGAGAATGACAGAGCTGCTATATTTTCCACATGGTACTCAGGAAAGTCTTTTTGTTAAAGTGACTTTTGAGTTGAGATCCTGGTGACATAAAGGAGAAAGCCACGTTCACATCTATGTTAAGATCATGTGGACAAGGGGAAGACAGAGATCTTGACCTTGAATTTAAAGATGGGGTTGTCATATGCAGCACAGGCTGAGAGAAGGCAGGGACATCATTTTTTAGGGCTGGGTAAAAGAGATTTGGGGGAAAAATAACTCACGTTGCTAAGTAAAAATTCATATTCCATAAACCTTATTAGATTTTACTGAGAGGGTCCCCATTTTTTTAAACAATATTCCAAAAGCAATATGAGACATCAGATAATAAATATTTTAACTTTTTGTTTTAATATAATGGGAAGACATTGTAGAAGAGTGTCTCTCTCCAGCTTTAGCCAGCATCAAAATCATTGGGCTGGTTAAAACTCATTGCTGGGCCTCAGCCCCAGAGTTTCTGATTCAGTGTTTTGGAAGTTGGGCCTGATAATATGCATTTCTAGCAAGTTCCCAGGTGATGCTGTTGCAGCTGGTAGATGGGCCACACTTTGAAAATCACTGTTGAAGTATTTTGAGCCAAGTAACATCAAAGGCCAATTCATAATTTCAAAGTGTCTAAAGGTTGATTAGAAAGTAATTAAGCTAAAACCTAAGGAAAGAAAGGATAATTTATGGAGGGGGAAAAAGAAGACTTACTGAAATTTTTAAGTGGTAGGGGATTGATTTCTCTTTTGAAGCTAAAAAAGGCCGTTGGTAAAGCTGCAGTGTGAATAGTGAGAAGGTTTTCAGAGAAGACCTCAAGTGCTGGCAGGAGACAGATCAAGGTGGAACAAGATCCTTTAGGGCCTTGTAGGCCATGCTAATTAAATTAATCCTTATTAAAAATATATATAAAAATCCATTGGGTGGCTTTAAATGAGGAAATAATATCATCAGAATTATATTAAGTTTTTCAGGGAAAACTGAAGAATAAAATAAAGGAATGGGAAACCCATTTCTGACAAAGTTATAGTGATTGCATTTTCCTGTGTACCTGTATAAGATTTTCATTCTGTTAGCCAAGGCTTCCTACATAAGCCTACCTCTTGATTTTTTGAGCAAAAATGTTCAGGCCCTTTTGCCTAAAATTATCCTCCCACTTATTTGACTTTCTTCTGTTTAAACACAAGATTTTGCTGGTCTATAATGACACTAAATTTTTCTAGAATTTAAAAAATATATTATGAATTATTGTTAGAAAATATTCACTCAGCTCAATGTTTCTAAAAGTAGCTCGTCATCTTATTAAATAAAACATACACCATCCCCATCACCCCCCAAGAAGTACAAAGAGAGGTTAGGTAAATGGCTTCCAAAAGTTTTTCTTTTCATGAATTTCCCCCTTCCATTGCATTTGAACATTGATTTTAATTTCCCATACAGATTACTAGCTTCATAAAATTTCTTGAATTATTATTAATAATAGGTGCTGTATTAAAATATTTTTTCCCATCTCTGAATCTCTAAAACTCAGTGATCACATTTGAACTTTCCTAATAAAAAAATTTCTCCATTCAATGTATTCCATAAACTGTGACACCCTTTTTCAGTAACAAGAGATAGTGATCACTAATTACAAAAGTTAGTTTGTCATGGGGATAAATTATACTTCAAAGTAACAGTGGCAATTTCAGTTCTTTTAAAAACAGTGGGAAATTATCAATAAATTACAAGCCCCATAACAGAATATGTCTTGTATTTTGGCATATTTAAGACAGCCATCTAAAATATAGTTACCGGCTTCATTTTCAAGATTTTTTTTTTAGGGTTTCCTTTTCTTTTTTTATTGTTGATATACTTCAAAAACCAGGAGATTAATGAATAATGTAATCTGGGCAGTGAGTACCATACAATTATTACAAGCTATTGGAGAAATGCAGCTATGGAATTATAAGACACAGGAGAGAAGAAAGGGTTTCCAAAAAACAAGATGGGTGATTATATCACAATAAATGTTCTAAAAGGAAATTACCTTAGGGGTAGAAGATAGATGTTATTCCTTTTTAAAAGGCCAATAAAATGCTTTTTTTTGGCTTAGTATCCAATTATTTGTTATAACCATCTGGAATTTGAACACATTTCATATCCGATTATTTTCAGAGGAATAATTATTTCATAGTATTTGTGCCCCTGAGGTATTTTAATGCTTAGATACATCTGAAAAGTATCCCAATGAGCTATTGAAATTAACCTGATCATTGCAGCTAAGCATATTTTATTTGCCATTTGAAAGGCGTTATCATAAGTAACAGGGTAAAACCAGATTCAATTTTAGAAACTTATGTTTAAAATGTTTGGAATTTATAGTGCAAAGGCATAGTACTGTTGCACTACATTTAACTTCAATTTATCCATACTTTGTTACAAATTAAATAAACACTTTAGAGTATGTTATGGATTTTGTTAGCATGTTGACTCTGAGTGCCCCTGTCTTTCCAAATTGTTCACAGAAAAACAATACAATATTTTGATTACTGGACTTTTTAAATCTCAAATTCCCTATAATGAAACAAGTTATAACACAATCAAAAAGATTTTTAAAACTCTACTATGGTATATCCAAAAATTTTAAACTTATTTTAATGAACGGCACCTCATTATTTCTTACCAAACTCTATTTTAGCATGAGGATAAAAGACTGAAGTCTTCATATTAATGTTATAGAAACTACTATTTGCTGCCCTATATAGATGGAATAGGCAAGAGCAAAAGCAAGAGGAGGCCACATAAAGGTTATTTTATTAATTTAGTAATAATAACATGAGCCAATGCAGTGGATATGGGGATTCAAAGACAGGAAAGAATTTGAAATGATGTAGGGTACAGAATTGGACCATTAGTACATATAATCCATAAAATCAATAGGCAGGGTTCTTTGAATACTTTATGAGTTACTCAGATAAAAATACATCTAAAATAATAAAATAATTTAAGTCAGTTCTTTTCTAAATACTGTAAATATTTATCAGACTACCAAATAGTGGAGTGATGAAAAGAGCAATGCTAAATTGTAAAAATAAAAATAAGTAGAGAGAATCTTCCCACAAGTCCAAGATTTAATAATAATCCCACTTCATGTATCATGCATATTTATGTTTGCAGTGAAATACTCTTAGAGCCCCAGCTGTTACTGTGTTAACGTGAATGTTACTTCTGAGCTGTATTTCTTATCTCAAGCAGTGCAGTATGCTCCCTCTTTACTGTTTCAGAATATTTGATGGAAATCAAGTAGATTTTCCCGTCTTCCCTTAGAATTTCTTCTTTCCCTTTGAGAAATAAGTTTATCAAGTCAAACTTTCCTCTCCCGTTCCTTTGGCTCTACTCACTCCTTTGCTAAAACTGTGAGACCATTAGTTTTGCATCACATGTATCTACAGTTCATAAATTAATACCCCTCCCTCCCTCCTTCCCCCCTCCCTCCCTCCCTCCTTCCTTCCTTCCTTCCTTCCTTCCTTCCTTCCTTCCTTCCTTCCTTCCTTCCTTCCTTCCTTCCTTCCTTCCTTCCTTTTTTACTTGCATGTTGTAGCTGAAAGAGTAGAAGTTGGTACTACTTTTCTTGAAGAACTAAAAGCTCCAGTCAGAGATCTACATTTCAAAGAGTGTAAAACATTCTGGGTTTTAAGTTAAAATCTTATCAGACTAAAAAGATAAAAAAGCATCCTCGCAGTGTAATCAGGTTGGGGGCGTAGAGAGAGAGAAAACCAGTCGCAAAGTTGATGGAAAAGAGCTTCTCACAAGGTCATGCAGTGGCTATAAAATGCCCTAACCAATCCCTCTTCATGATACTGCTGTTTTTTAAACCCATGATGCCATGGATGTGCTTATCCTCAGGGGAGCACCCATCCTTAGCTCATCTCCATTTAAAATCTGCCTCAGAAACAACAACCAATCCACAACCGACTTCCCTTAGATCCTGCTCAAATTCTTCTGTGGGAACCTACTTCCCGCAGTTCCTCAGAAGAGAGCTCTGTTCTGACACTGAGGCAATAAACCTGATGCTGTCAAATTACAAGCTTGTTCCCTTGTGTATTCATTGCAATTGCTTATAAATGAATTAGAAGACCCCCAGCAAACAGGGTGGCTAAAAAAAAAGTGCTTTTATAAGGCAAAAAAAATCATAGAAAAATCATAGAAAACTGGCCCCCATTTTGCTTTACTATTTTTTTTAAGTTCTTATTCCACTTTTGAGAAACTAAGACATACTCTTGTAGGATGCATTGTAGGTATGATTTTTAAAAGAAAGCCTACAAGAAACCCCAACCAGTGGATTTATACTCATAATAAAGATTACCAATAAAATATATATCCAGATCACTTAGGGAATATTTGATTATACCATGAAATGCTAATGTTTATGTTTATGTAATGTGGTTTGAGGCAAGCTTTATTTATTATATGTTTCATGTTTTTAATATTGTTGATAGTGAACTTTTCATCCAACTGCAGAGATATTAGGATATATGACCTCAAACTGTGTATATTCAAAGTTTAATAATAATAATAATAATAATAATAATAATAATAATAGAACAACAGGTTTTGTAGAAACTGAAGTTTATAAAATATTGGGGCTCTTCAAGGAAAAGAATAAAAATGAGAAATTAAAATGTTTTCTTACATGTTCTGGGTGCATACCCTTTGCCTCTTCAAATGACATTTTCTAAAGAGAGAGATAATTTCATCTTTCTTCTAGCATAGTTTACTGGAATCTGGTTTTTATCATCTGGAGTTTTGAAAAGTTTCTTTTAGCTTCACAGCTCATTCGTATAATGTAAGTTTTTAGGATTATTGTCAAAATTGAGGAAAATTCCACCAATTTTTATGCATGCTGTCATATTTCAGGAAATGTTGAATTGTCCTTGATTTATATCCCCTCAAATTTTTATCACCAGGTGCCGAAGGCCACCTTCATGTCATTATGTGATATCCAGCTCTGCTCTGTAGTGTCATAGCGAAGCACCTGGTAGTCATGTCCCTGGGAACCAGTCCTACTCTGTGTGGCTAGCAGTGATTAATTATGGTAGGCAGAATTCTGGCATGAATTTTGAGATTTTGGCCTCTCGGTGCATATACCATGTTATCCTTTCTGCTTAAGTATGGGCAGACCCGTGAAAATGATGGACTGCACTCTCATAGTTAAGTTTATCTATATGACAAAGGTGAAGAAGTTCTATAGATGCATTAGGTCACAAATCAGTGAACTGTGAGTTGATCAAAAGGGCAACCATCCTGGGCTGACCTGCCATTACTAGGTGAGTCCTAAAGGGGCCTGGGCTCTCCCTGAAGGAACAGACTCAGAGCATGAGGATATAATAAGCCTAAGGGGGAGAGCCACATGCCAAGGACCTCCGGGTGGCCTCTAGAAACAGAGGGACTCCTAGCTCATAGGCAGAAAGACAAATGGAGGCCTCAGTCCTACATATACAAAGACCTTCATTTTACCAAAAAATAAAAAAATACGTATGTTTAAAAAGAAACCCTAATTACAGAAAGGAATAATGCCTAGCTAACACCTTGATTTATGCTTTGTAGAACCCCAATGATAGCACCCAACTCAGCCATGATCTAACTTTTGACTAATATCCATTTTTAGATTTAAAAAATCAGTGTTGTTTAAACCACTAAGTCTGTAGTAATTTTTTATATACAGTGATAAATTACTAATATAATAATGATGCACATAAATGATATAAAACCCATACATATATCTCCTAACCCCAAACTAAATATATTTCCAATTCAATATGCCCTTAGCCTGATCTCAAAAATGTCCACAGCTATTTCAGTGTACTTGGCACACAAAAAACAACAGCAAAGAATGCTAAAGAGAAAATACCAATGAGAAGAAATAGGAATATCCAGAGTTAAACTATTTTAACTTTGTAAAAATTACAAAACACGTTAAAACAAAAGAACATGTTTCTAGGACCTCATAAACATAAAATACTGAAACATCTAAAACATAAGCTTCCCATTATCAAGCACTGGGATAAACACTGTTGTGCATTATCTCATAAAATAGATAAATCTATGAATAAATTGTAAGGATAAGAAGGTAAATTATTTTACTACAGATTCTATGATCCTAATTGTTATGCCATACTCAACTGCAATTAGGTTAATTTCTCTACATTACTGACATACAAAAAAAAATGTCTAGAAAACAAGCATATCATGGCCAACAACAAGAAAGCTATATGAACAGTTTTAGTCTGACTCAAAAATTCAACTTTATTGGTCAAGATTGGATATTTGTTTTGATATCTTATAATTCAATAAATGAAATGTGATCAAACTTATGTATTCATTGAACATTAAAGTCACATTGGCCTAGGCCCTGTGCAGGAGCAAGATCTGGGACCTACAGGGAAAAAGGGTCCCTAAAAGCGCTCCTGCTGATGGAGGAAAGGCCAGTGGCTGGTGCCTTATGGACATTCTGGAAAGGCCGCTTTGGAAAAGCGTGCAAGGCAGTGTTAACATACAGGCTCTCAGCTAAACAACAGTAGGAATTTAGAGTCAAAATGTCTTCATGTTTTAAATCTTGGAATCTTCACTAAGGTAATATACTGAAATATATTAGAAAGGTAATATTACTAAGGTAATATTAGAAATATATTTTCCTGCCTTAGCCTGTGTGGCTCAGTGGGTGGGAATGTTGTCCCATACACCTAGAGGTTGTGGGTTTGATTCAGGTCAGGGCACATACCTAGGTTTTGGGTTTGGGACACAGTGGGGGGGCACATACAGGATGCAGCGATCGATGTTTCCCTCCCTGCTTCTCTCTTTCCCCCTTTCCCCTCTCTCTAAAATCAATAGAACATATCCTGTAGTTAGGATAAAAAATTTTTTTCTGAGGGTACAGTTTGTAAACAAAATCTGGATAAAAATAGTCATTTGTTGTAAGGATAGGACAAGTACCCTGAGCTTAAATGTGATTTTTTTCAGAATTTGAGAGTTCAGGAAATTAATGTTAGGAAAAAAGAAAGGTAGAAATTCTCTCTGCTGCTAGGTGAGCTGATGTTAAGTTCGCGAGATTTCATTTCTCATCCTGGGAGCTGACATCATGTTCCTCAAAAGACAGCTGTCTTTCCATTTTTTAAAATTCAGAACAAATTAAGACTTTGAAAAAGTCAAAGGAGTTGAAGCTATTCTCTTCTTTTCTTTTGAGAAATAGAAGCTAGATGGGGCAGGGGAGAATGGGAGTTCACGGAAACATACTTCTGTTTACAAAGTTCGTGAAGAATGCAAATAGGATACAATTGTTAGGAATTTTAAATAGGGAATTTATCATCTGCAAAGCAACTGAGTTGTCAAAGAACAAAACAAAAACAATGATATAATATGGATAAAAGTGATGGAATCTTCCTATCTATTTGTTATTGAAAATCGCGTAATTTAATAACTAATTTTATGTAATTTGAATACATTGATTAAAGACATAAGCATGATCATATGATTTGCAAATATAACATTTAGAGTGATGATTCTAATTTAATTGTAGAAATAATGAATTGTCTTTTGAGTAATTATTTGTTATGTGGCAATGCTAATTAACTTATTTAAATAAAACATATAATGAATGTTTTAATAAAAAACATACATAGGCTACTTACCTGAAGTTAAAACTAGACAATATTCATTGTTTTGCTCTGATTTTTAAATTAAATATATTTTTGCATAAATTGATATTCAGCATTAGTTGATAATTTGAAAGGTCTCATATTACTATCCCTACATTCCTTTGTTGTGTAGTTGTTAGAACTCATTAGTCATTGCCTCTTTTTTAAGAATTTTTTTAACATTTCATTAAATTTATTGGGATAACAATGGTTAATGTGAACATAAAGGTTTCAGGTGTGGGTTTCTATGTTACAAGATCTGTATATTACTCTGTGAGTCACTGTCTCTTTTTACCAAAGCATATGCTCTCTAGTCTGCCTCAGTTCCCCACTCCTGTTCAACTGCTTACATGCTTAGCATTTGAATTAAATTATTGTCTTGCATACATGCAGGCACATAATAAAATTATATATATATATATATATTTGCTACAATTTATGTTTCTATAATTTATGATAATATAAATGGTTTGAACAGATTCAGACTCTTTATATAAAACAATCTAATCCACCTATAAGAAAATGCTTTGCATATCTCTTAGACACTTATAAATATGTTAAAAGTGAAAATCATGCAACTTAGTAACTATTTATTAATTCCTATTAGTGCAAAGCCTGGTGCTGAGTCCTTTCAAATGGACCCTGGTCTCTGGGGCTTAACTTTTTTGTACAAGAGACATTTATGTATGTCTATGAAACAATGCAAAATTTGAAAAAAAATAAAACATAATTTTCAAATAGTGGTGGGCTTGAAAATTATCATTTTAGTCAGAGAAATTAGAGAAGACTTTGTTTAAAAGGTGACAATCTTTGTTGGAAGACTAGCAGGATTTTATCAGATAAAATCTAATAGGCAGGTAAGAGAAAGGCTGAGCAAAGGAAAATAATGTAGAACCACTACATATTTTGGAGAATGGCATTATTGTTTGTCTCTTAAGTAAAACAAAGAGAGTTATCAGAAGGTATAAAAGTAAATGGAGCCAGCATGCATAGAACGTAACGCCTAATTTTCATGGTGTATCAGTTAGAGTAAGTTAAATTATGTTGCATAATAAACCGCTGACCTCATCTTAGTAGCCTAAATACTAATGTCTTTTTGTTTGTTTGTTCATATGCATCTATGGTTTACTATGACCTTTGTTTCATGTCATAGCAATTCTGGAAAGCTGCCTGCTATAACATGTGTCATCTAGAATTTTGCTGGTCACTAAGGAAAGAGAAAGGAACACAGTGAATCATTTACTGATCCTTAAAAGATTCCATCTGGAAGAAATACTATCACTGCCATTCATCATTTACTAAGCGAAACAGGTCATAAGACCCTGTCTAGCTCTTGAGAGACAATAGCTCGCATTTCCACTGTGAGCTAAGGGACTTACAGCTAAGTGAAGGATGTCAGCACAGAAACATTCCAGGAGAGCAAAGTTTAGAGATGTCTTCTCCCTGGAGATGTTCCGGGATAGTAAAAATAAAGACATTTTCTTTCCCTTTGTAGAGAAGAGTTTGCCTTTCAGAATTAAGATAAAATCTCTCACTGTCTCTCCAGAGGCAGGTCTGTTACCAGCAGCCTCTATGACGTCACCGTCTCCTGAACTCAGGACACCTCTCCTATTACGCACTCAGCAGCTCCTTGAAATACCATCTCGCCCTCCCCCTGTCACTCTCTACGGACTGGGACATGGGAACGGATGCTCTGATGTTACTTTTGGATGTTGCTGCTTTTTCCATGGGTAGCAAACTCTTTGTCTCTGACCTAGAGGCCTCAGATTTTCTGTCAGGGTATGAATATAAAACTCTAGTTGCTAACAACTTCAGAGTGAGCTAGGTCCTCACCTGGCCATTTCTATAGTGAAGATAAAGTATAACGTTGTATATAATTTAGCACCATGCTGACGCACTGTGTGTGCTTGATACTATTATTAAAAGTAGAAAAGTCCAATTTGGTAAATATAACATCATACCCTTGTTCTGGAACCAAGGATAAAAAGGATCTATTTTTTAGCCTTTGTGACCCTTCGTATGTAACATTCATTTAAAGTAATATTCCTGCAGAAAAAGTAATTAGGATCAAATTAGAAAGAAATCTATTTCAAAAACCTTTGAGTCTTATCTGTTTAGTATTCCTTACTAAACAGATTACTTGTTAAGGCAATTTGTAAATTCGTCTTTATAGAAATGTGCTGTTAATGTAAGATAGCTGAGCTTGTAATAAGTGAGAAAAATAATTGGTCAAGAGTATGAAACAGTAATAGCTTTGACCACGGTTGAGTGTGGTACCGTATATATTACAACATACGCCCCTGTAATCATTGTTATCTTCCCAAATAGTTCCTAACCTCTCGTTATTGATATTTTAGAGGTGCAAAAGTATTTTTCCAGGTGTGGGTAATGACCTATGGCCATTCCTGAGATCTTTCTCTTTTGATTTATAGCTTCTATACCAGTGAAAAGTGAGGAATGCAAAATAACCTCATTACTTTTATGCAATTACAATGATCAGGTTTTTCTCTAGCCTTTTCATCATTGTTTGCATCAAATATCTATTTTTCTTTGCTGAACATTTATATTTTCTTTGCTTGGGGAAAAAACTGGCTGTTTTACATTGATTCTTCCATTCATAGACAGTTTATAAAGAATGTATTATTTTTAAAGAACAACCATCAATGCAGACAGAAGTTAAGCCAATAACCTAAAGAATTAAACATATTTCACACTAAAAGAAAAACACCAAACAGTGGAACTGATCCTTTGTCAATATAAGTAAAAACTGAACATAGGTATTCAAAACTTGTAATGAGGCATCTTAGTAAATATTTTGGTTCCTGGTTCTAGTTATTATTAATGTAATAAAACATTAAAAATAAAGATGCTAAATATAAGACTGCATGCTTCTATTATTATATGTAAATATGATGGAAGTTAAATAACTAAACTCCCCCAAAGCTTAACTAGTAATAGCCTATCATTGACCAGAAGCCTGACCAATAACAAAGAGTGGATTGACACATATTTTGTCTGCTGTATGTATTATATGCTATAAGACTACAATAAAGTGAGCTAGCTAAAAAAGAATGTTACAAAATCATAAGGAAGATAAAATATATTTACATTACTTATTGAAAAAAAACCTGCTTTTAAGTGGATCTGAACACTTCAAACCCATGTTATTTAAGGGTCAACTGTACTTCTAAGTAAGACTAGTTTAACTAATCTTCACAGCTTATTAGCTGTTTCCCCATATTTTAAGGAGGACCATAATCAGTGTCAAGGTGGGAATTTTGAAAGCATTCATAAAAAAAAATTATTATCCCAAACTATGCAAATTTCCCCTGGTTTTAAAGGGTTCAATACCATGAACAATAATATGCTTTTTAGACATCCCCTTTGAGTTTAGATATTTTTCAACATGTTCGGCTTATATAGGTTTCATGAAAAGCTCATTTGCCATTTCTAAGGCTCTTTCTAAAAACAAGAGAACTAAATAGGCAGAGGCAGAGAAGCAGCATACCCTAAGGGGGAAAGGGCTTGGGATTTCTCAATGTAATAAGCGATATTACAACTGGAAATCAGAAATAGAGATAGAAAAGCCAAAGCTGGATTGTATGCATGTGTGAGTGTGTGTGTGGTGTATGTGCATAAAACCCACTTTATTCCAACAATATTCATGAAGTGCCCCAAATGTTTAAACTTCTATTTCCCTCCTCTATACTTGCAAGAATAAAATTTCTCATAGTGCCACTTACCTTTGTAAAATCAGCAGTTTTCAATATCTGATTCTGTCTGCACAGTTTGAGTGTGAAGACTCATAGCAGAACCTGGTAAGTCAGTACTGATCTTCAGCTGTTACAAAAATAATACTTCTTATTTTCTGTTAATGCTATTGGCAAGTTTCTACAGAAATATCACATAGAAACTTGCCAATAGCATTAGCATACTTATGAAACATAAATGCATAACTAGCATTTATGTTTCATAAGGAGCCCCTTTCACAAGTGGCTACTTATGAAACATAAATTTATGTGGCTTCACTGGATTTTGTATTTAGTGAAATTCTTATACCATTAAAACTGGTTTAGTAATAAAGCAGTGGTAAAATCCACTATGGTAAATTCTTTGTGCCTGATCCTTATGTCTATCTTTCTTCATAGTTTAAAATAAGTTCTTTATAAATATATCGTGCATTTAATAAATGGTCAAAGAAAGGCAAGGGCATTATTAAATGAAATTTTAAAATGTTCTGCAAGTTTTAATGATTGTGTAGATGAGACAGCTGCAGTAATATTTTTTTATTGTGGTAAAAACACATATTAAAGTTACTATTTCAATTATTTTAAGTGTACGGTTCAGTAGTGATAATTATCCTCACATTATTGAGCAGCAGATCTCGAAAAACGTCTTGCCTTACAACACTGAAATCCACTAAGTAGTACTCCCTACTCGCCCTTGACAACCACCTTTCTGTTTTTCTGATCCTATGATTTTTGACTACATTAGATACATCAAATAAGTGGTATCAAACAGTATTTGTCCTTTGGTGACTGACTTATTTTTCTTAAATGCCCTTGAGATTAATTCATGTCGTAGCATGTGACAGAATTCCCTCTTTTTAAGGCTGCACAGTATTCCATTGTAGCCTACGCAATGTTTTCTTTATCCATTCATTCATTAATAGAAATTTGGGTTGCTTCCACCTCTTGACTATTGTGAAAAAATGTTGTGATGAACATGGGTGTGCAAATCTTTCTTCTTGGTCTTGCTTGGAGTTACTTTGGGTGTATGGGTGTATACCCAAAAGCGGGATTGCTGTGTCATACGGTAATTCTATTTTTAATTTTCTGAGGACCCCCCCAACTGGTTTCCATAATAGCTGTGCCAGCTTACATTCCAGACAGTGTACAAGGGCTCTGACTTCACATTCTTACCATCACTTGTTATTTTGTGTTCTTTTGGTCACTGCCATCCTGAGGTGTTTGCGGTAGTATCTCACTGTGACTTGATTTGCATTTCCCTAGGGATTAGGGAGATTGCTCATCTTTTCACATGCTTGTTAATTATTTGTGTATCTTATTTGGACAAATATCTATTTAAGTCTTTTGCCTGTTTTAAAGTTGGGTTATTTGTTTTTTTATTGTTGAGTTATGGAAACTCTTTATATATTCTGGATAGTAAATCTATAAAAATAGAGGTTTTCACGTTAGATCAAGAGTTATATCTGGTTGATGTATCTTTTCTGACCACCACCACCATTTACTAGAGGATATTTAAAAATAAAAGTCTTAGCAGCTTCTGAAAAAAAAAAAAAAAAAGAATTGTCCTCTTCTATGTAAAGATACAGGTTTCTAGATTCTCTTGACACACAGAGACCTGGCCCTGTGAGCAGGCTGGCACATTCCTGGAGCCCGAGAGCCACCGGGCTTTTGGCTACAGAACCAGCAGGCCACTTGGCCGGCAGGCTCCCCACCTCCACTCTTCTCCCGGGGAGTCCAGGGGAAGCTAACCACGGCTTCTACCTTCAATCTATTTCTCAAGCAGGGGAAGTAGAATTTGACCCAGAGGGCTACATGTTTCAAGAAAAGATAAAAGTGCTTTTTTTTAATTCTGTAAGTGAAGGATATTGTTCAAAGTGGCATATTTCAAAGCTGCGCATTACCTGCTCGCCCCCATAGGCATTTGAGGCTGCAAACCCTGCTTTAAGCACTGACTCGTGGGAACAGCAAGAAGTGTGCCATAAATATTCTCCAAAGTTCATCACAGTGTATCTTGCTCCTGGGGGAAGCGGGAATGGTAAAAGTTTGTGTTAGGGTAGACAGGAGCACCTATTCCTTCTGCTCAGTGCATGCTATTTTTATTTTGCCCACAAATTGAATAAAATCCCCCTGGCATGTGAATCCCAGGAAGTATCATACCTGACAAATGCTCTAAAATATTCAAAGCAGATATTTGAAGGAAAGTTTTGCTGTTTCCAGTGTGACTCTGGTAATGCATTAAACCATTTAGTAATTAAGAATGGATTTAAACTGCCTATAGATTTCTTGTTTTAATAAGATTTATTAGTTTTCACACACACTCCCACACAATGATCGGCTAGGCAATAATAAAGTACATGAAAGAGAAACAGGTAAATATTTAAACATAAAAAGAAATCCTTTCAAGTCATCTAAAGGTCTTGGTGGAAATGTAACATAACAGGAGAATTGCTGTTACCTTTTAAATTTGAAGTACTTCATCCATTATGGTAACAAAGGTGGTTTCAGGAGTGATCATTACATTTCCTTAAAATGTCAAGGTGCTTTGGGTCCCTCCAAGAGGAATACCCTTTCTTCCTTGCCTCTCGTGCCTTAAATTACTTTATGAAGATGGCAATGTTTACCAATTTAACAGGATCCCACTCTAGGCCTTAGGTCATTGCTCCCTTTCTTTCCTTACAACTGGACTCCAAATATTATTTTCCTCCAAAAAATTGCCCCCTTTCCATGCTTCCCTGGTGCCAGCAGAGCCCACCAGGAGCTAAGCTTCCTCCCCTGCAGGCCGCTCCCTAGGGTGTCCTCCCTTTAGCCTCTGCCCTCTCACTCTTCTCTCCTCTGTGCAAGTTTAGTCCCCAGGTCCCAGCAATATGACTCTGCTGACACTGTTACATTAATTCAGGGTTCTTCACCTAGAGACTGTAGGGCCTGGGGGGCCTCACCTGGGAAAGCCGCCCTCCCCACACCAACTCGGTGCACAGCCAGTGCACTGCCGTCTCTGGAGCGAGTTGCAGTCAAGGACTCTTTTCATTTATTAATTTTTTTTTGAGCTATAAAATTATCTGCTTTATTTAAACTTTGGTATTTGTAAGGTAAATGGTATAAAAGTTAATAATAAACTTAAGAATTTTTACCACCTCAAAAAAAATCTGTAGTACAACCTAACTCCATAAAAACCTGTAGAAAATCAGAGAGAGAAAATATATGAGTACAGCACTGTCCGAAGCTGACTATTGAAGTACTGATGTGGTGATTCCATGCTTACTACAGAGTCTTCTGAATTGTCCTGATTTTCCAGGTCATCCAGAACCCGAAAAATGATGCTCGGCTTCATGTTCAGAGCACTAGAATGGCCTGTCAATCTGTTAATTTAATTAAATGCCATTTAGCTTTAATGATCATTATAAACCTATTTAAATGTGAGCATAGATATCTCTGGGATACTTGATAAAATTAATTTCCTAAAATTACAAATCTGAGGAAGAGAATCCCAACCATAATAAAATCACTAAATTATAGATCCCTGGAAAAACTGATGTAGCATTCATTGCTTTGTTTCTTTAAAACATTTTTTTTTTTTTTTTTTGCTACATGCTCTGTACAGCATTCTTCTAGACACTGAATTATAGGGTAAGGAAAGAGCCTAAATGCTTGAAGCAATGGTTTATGCAGTGCAGTAGGAGAAGACATATCAAACATAATCTGATCAATGAACAGGAAAAAATTCAGGTCCAAGGGTTTTCATACTTGAGGGCACACTGTAATCACCAGGAGAGTTTTTAAACTTTCTATTGTTTGTGTCCCTTCCCTAGAAATTCTGGGGTGCGTTCTGTATGTTTGAATTTTTAAAAGACCTTGTGTGACTCAGATGTACATACATAATTGAAAATCATTTGCCTAGAGAAATATGTTAACCAGATTTAAAGTACGGAAAAGTGATAGAACTTTTAATTTCTGCATTTCTAAAGCCCACTGGGTGTCCAAAACATCACCTTAAAATATATTCAAGGCTTCCCAGAATTGAAAGTGTCTAAACTTTATTACAGCAGGTAGGCAATTTAATGGAAATGCAAAGGATGCCTGGAGGAAGATGAAAGAGTCTAAAGATGGCTTGCAAAAGATTAAAGAAACTCCTGAATATTCTGAGAATGAAACTGATCATTGAAAATACACACATGTCAAAGATACACATATGAGCTACAATTGATTGAAGGAACGGATTGGAAATTAGTATCAGAGTTTTACTGAGGGCTGAATGAAGTACAGGCGGCCTTTAAAATGCTGGACGGGTGGATTGAAAAGACCTTGAGTGGCCAAAATACTGGGATTACATTTTTATAGCCCTCTTTATCACCTGTATCAGTGCAGATGCTCTATAACTCTACTACCTTGTATTTATATGTTTGTAGAGTCCTTGGTTCACTTTACTTCTTGGCCCTCTCCCTGTATTCTTAAGTTATATACATCACACTCCAATACGCAACTCAACTCAATCGGATATCCTAGTGTTGGTGAGTGAGGGACAAAAGCGAATGTTTCCCCTGCGTTGTGTCTTGGACAGAAGATTGATTGTCATTCGAGATGTAACCTAATAAGTTTATTTATCTTCCTAATTCATTGAACTTCAAGATCCAAAGGAGAGAGATGAGTATTATTTCAGTTTTTATCAGCCAAGGCAGAGCAGTACGGTGTATAACTGTTATGAGCATGGGTTCTAGAGCGAGGCTCACAATTCAAGGGTGTGTCCTGAACTCTGATATCTGTGAGCTCTGTGGTCTCCAGCACACTAATTAGGTAATCTTTCTGTACAGATTCCAGGCTAATAGCAGCAGAAATAAAACAGTAAAACAAATTCTGTCTTTAAAAGAAAATTATTCACAGTAAATTTTACCAGGATTATGTTTTATAATTTTTATAAAGTATTAGATTTAGTAAATTCCCACTCAAATCCAGCATAGAACAAAAAACATTAAAGATGCAACTTAAATTCTAAAATGCACAGTTAAAATAGGATATAATACCATTGGTTTGTTGTAACTTGCTGCACCTCAGTAGTGCCTATTTCCTTCATTTAAATGGGAACTATTAGCTGGCCACTGTAAAATGAGTTATTTGAGGTTTCAGTGACTGATTTCACAGAGGCTTCATAATTACTTTTACAATATTTCATTTGCTAAAATGGGCAATATATTAAAAGAGGTGGATATCATAAGCAGCCAACACAAATGTTTAGTGTGTGGCCACAACATGTAGTTACAATGAGTGTGCAAAGTTACCGAAATGACTCCAGGGTAATATGGATAATTTTTAATCATTGGTGAATTTCCTTTACTCTGTAGTGTGTAAGAACAATAGTGGCTAGTTGTAAATGAACAAACTCATTCTGGAAGACAGAGCTTATGCATTTTCTCCAAAGCCTTTTTGAAAAAAAAGGTACATACTAGTAAATAAAAAGCTGCCTATAAATACCACATAATTCTGGTGTTAACTTTCAAATGGTGCTAAAAAATATGTGTCATCCTAATACTATTCAGATCCTCAGTTGGCATCAGTTGCTAATTGCTTTTGACTCTTCATCATAATTCCCACTGAAACAAATCCAAGATTGTGTTAAGATTTACAAAGTTGGACTTTTATAATTTTAAGTAGAATACCCTTCAGCTTTTTCCCTAGGACAGATTGATTCCTCCACTCTTGACTCTCGACATCTCTGGGAGGGCATCTCTGAACTCTAGACTTTCCTCGTGTGCAGTGAGTAGTCTGGCTGATCAACCCTTTGTCATAGGTGGTAAACACAGGACTAGGATTTTATCCCAAGCCCCCTGACACTAAATTGATCCGGGGTACCAAATGACTTACTTGCATTTTTATACTAATGAAAATAATAAACTGATTTAAGTCCCCACTTTAATAAGATTTTTCAAATAGAAATGAGAATTCAGTAAGCACATCCTTGACCAGAAATATTGGCAAGTACTGGTTTCCTTGCCAATGGCACCAGTTTTTAATAACAGAAAATCCAATTATTGAATAACTTACATAGTAGCAACCTTAGAAAGGGCATGTAATACAACAATCCTGTCTGACTTAGAATTTTTGTTTCAGAGTCCTAGGTATGGTTAGGGTTAAACTTGAGGTCTGATACTATGTAAAAATGACAGGGCAAGTTACAGATTGTGTCAGAGCAGCTTTTTAAATTGAATCCTACGGGTAATTTCTTCAAGGCCCCCCAAAATATAAAAATTACTAAGAATCACAATGTGATATTTATTCCCAGGTATTTTATTCTTTTGGTAGCAACCATGAATGGAATTGTTTTCTTAGTTTCCCTTTCTGATAGTTCATTATTGGTGCATAAAAATGCAACTGAGTTCTGGGTATTTATTTTATATCCTGCTGCTTTACTGAATTCATTTATCAGTCCTCGTAATTTTGGGTGGAATCTTTAGGGTTCTCTATATGCAGTACCGTGTCATCTGCAAATGATGACAGTTTCCCTTCCTCCTTTCCAGCTTCATTGCCTTGCGTTTCCTCCTGTCTGATGACTGCGGCTAGGAGTTTCAGTTCTGTGTTGACTAAGTGTGGGGAAAGCGACATGCAGTCTTGCTCCAGAGCTTAAGGGAAACGCTTGCAGTTGTCTACCCTTGAGTATAATATTGGCTGTAGGTTTGTCATATATGGCCTTTATTGCATCGAGGGATGTCCCCCCTATTCCCGCTTTGCCGAGAGTTTTTATCACAATTGGGTGCTGGGTTTTATCAAATGCCTTTTCTGCATCTGTTGACATGCTCATATGGTTTTTGTCCTTCAGTTTGTTTATGTGATGTGTCATGCTTATCGATCTGCGGATATTGTGCCAACCTTGCATCCCTGAAATAACTCCCACTAAATTATGGTATATGATCTTTTTAATGGATTGCTGGACCTGGTTTGCTAATATTTTGTTGAGGATTTTAGCATCTATGTTCATCGGGGATTCTGGCATATATATATATATATATATATATATATATATATATATATATATATATATGTTTTCTTTCTGGTGTCTATATCTGGTTTTGGTATTAGAGTAATGAAATACTCATCAAATGAGCTTGGGAGCTTTCCCTCCTCTTGAATTTGATGGGAATGCAGGCTGGTGCAGCCACTGTGGAAAGCATAGCCAGTTACCTTAAAAAATTTAAAAAATGGAACTGCCGTATGACTGCAGTGCCACCCCTGGGCATTTATCTGAAGAAGCCAGAAACACTAATTTGAAAGAATATATGCACCCCTATGTTCACTGCAGCATTATTTACAACAACCAAGACCTGGAAGCAGCCCAAGTGTCCATTAGTAGATGAGAGAATAAAAAAGCTGTGGGCCATTTACTCATGGAATACTATTCAGCTGTAAAAAAAAGAAAGAAATCTTATCCTTTGAGACAGCATGGAAAACACTATGCTATGTGAAATAAGCCAGTCAGAAAAAACAAGTACCATATGTTTTCACTCATATGTGGAATCTAACAAATAAACTAACAAGCAACATAGTGACAGACCCATAGAGAGCAGGCTGACGGCTGTGGGGCGGGGGTGGGGGGGGGGTGGAGGGACTCACCAAAAAAGAAAAAAAGAGAAAACTCATGGGCGTGGACAACAGTGTGGTGGTTGTCAGGGGAGGGGGGAGAGGGAGGAGAGAAGGGCACCGGGGGATAAATGGTGATGGGCAGAGACTTGACTCGGGGTGGTGAACACACAATACAGTGTATAGATGATGTGCTGTAGAACCGGGCACCTGAAACCTGTGTAATTTTGTTAACCAGTGTCACCCTAATAAATTCAATAAAAAAGAAAAACAATGAGAAAAACAATGAACAATAATCTTTATATCTCCAAAGAAAGAAAAAAGAAGAATCGCGGTGTGATAATGGGTTTCCTTTTGGGAACACATATAGAAATGTGTAGCTCATTACAAGTCCTCAGAGTGGCTGTCCTCCCAGCAGGACAACATTCTGCAAAATTTATAAATACGCTAAGCCTTTCCAAATATTTGTCATTAGTTAATAAACTATACTGGTTAGTACATCTAATAAAAGATTCATTTCAAACACCAGGAGGCATGGCTTTTGTTAAGACTTTAGTTAAAAATCTATGGGTCAGTAGCTTGATGTATTGTCTCTTAATCAAAAAGAATAATGAATTGAGTCACACGCAGTAGGACACAGGCTGAAATCCTGCAGTGAAAGTATCTTAATTTGTCCTGTCCCCATGCTATTAACCTAATTACCATGCAATTTAAAGTTAATAATAAATACAAGCTTATATCTGAGTTCAGACTAAAGGGTTGGCAATTATGCCAAGAACTTTAATAGAAAGAAACAATGAGTTTTATCAATTAATTTCAATTCTATTTGACTTTGTCTGAAACTCTCAAATTAAAATGGATTGAATCTCAAATTAAAGAGAATAGAATTTTTGATAGAATAAGACAATAATGTAAATCACCCTCTGCCTTGTCTCCATATTATAGTTCTTTTGAAGAGACGTTCCTAGCACAATTTGAGTTGCAGGTCATGCAACATCACAGCAGTGTATTAGCAAAGAAGTGATAGGATTTATTCGCTGAACAGTACAGTTGTAGGCCCTTATTTACACATCAGCAGAATACTTGGCTTTCTTTTCTATATATCTCACTCTAACTGAAAGCTTTGTTTGACTTCACAGTAAAACTATACTTGGTATTTCAGAAAATGTATGAGCATACCTAGTGTTTTTCATCTGAAAACAACACTTTTAGAAGTAGACTTGCAGGATGTGTTATTTAATGGACATGAGCAACTACAGATAGTGTGGGTTCCATTGCATTTTCTTTCTTACAAAATCAGGCTGTTTTCATATGACTGTCTCAATCTGCAAATGTGTAGAACTCTAGAGAACCACATGGCCCAAATGAAAAATGCATGCAGACACATTTTTCAGTGAAATAATTATAACTAACATAACAACTTGAAAAAATACGTATAACAAATTGTGACCCAGACAAAGGAATTCAAAAGCTTTAGGGAAAGTGTCTTGAAAAGAATTAGAGTTTTCCAGTATGTAATTAACTGCTTAATTTGCAGAGCTATTATTAACAGGACTGCCCTTCTGACATCAGTAGATCTGCAACAAACACAATTTGAGCTAGTAGCTTAATATAGAGCATTTATTTTCAAGTCATTACAGTATATGCTACTAGCAGACCAAATCATGAACAGTGAATGGTCTAACTGTTCTTCTCAAACCTCTCTTCTCCATTTCCCAGTTATTTGCTTCTATAGTTCTGTGAATTTTTCTCTCACCTACTTTATGTTTACTAATTTCTTTCGGCATGTTACATTTGCTGTCAAATGTATCCAATGAGTGTGTATCTATGTTAGATTTGCACACATATTTAGTGTGCAGATTGATGCTGTCAATTTTATACATACAATTAAAATTCACATATAAAATATTTTCCATCACCCCAGAAAATTTTCACATGCTTCCTTTCAGTAAATTCCCACTCCCATAATCATTAGTTTTGATTTCTATCACTGTAAGTTAGTTTTGCTTGGTTTTGGGTGTTATATAAACTGAATCACGTCTTCCTTCTCTTGCTCAAAATAGCTTCTGTGATTCATCCTTTCTGTTGCATGTCATTAGTTCATTATTTTTATTGCTAGATAGTATTGCCTTGTATGAATATTCCGCGCCTTACCCATTCTCCCGGTTTATGGACATTTGAGTGTTTTTCAGTTTATAATTTTGATTATCTTATTTTTTTATCGTAAATGTTTTTAGGTCCTATCAAATAAATTTTTGTCTCTTCAAAGGTTTCCAAGATACTGTAAAATTTCATCAAGAAGCTTTATATTTAACTTAGGATTTTAGATATAGAACTATAACATATCTTAATTTAAAGATAAAAATCTGGTGTTTTTTACTATTTATGTTGATTCTTCTAATTCATGATAATTTGTATTCTATATATCTGTCTTCTTTAGTTACCTTTATCTACATTTTCTAAGGGTCTAAAAATCACACTTTGCTTTATTTTTAGAGTTTTGATGCTCTATGCTATTTCAAGTGATATATATATATATATATACACATATCTATGTATATATGTATATATATATATTGCTTCTAGTTATAGAAATACATATATTGTTGAAGCTAGCCATGAATCCTATGCTTGCTAACTTCATTTAATGTTTGTGCACTTTTCTTTTTCTCAGATTTCCATAAGATAGTCTGTTAACAATTAAGTTATCTCCAAACAGCTTTCCTTCCTTATTTCTAACATTTATGCCTCTTTTTTGTTTGCTTGCCTTCTTACAAGTCAGCGCCATGAGAACCACACTCATTAGATACGGTAGCAGGAACAGACATTCTCGATCTGTTGTCCCAGACAAACATCTCCTAGGGAGGTGTTTTCAACACTAACTATAATGTTAAGTGGATGCTTTCTAAAGTCATAAATTTTTTTGCAAAGCAAAAGTAACGTATTTATTCATTCACTCAAGAAATCAGTCAGTCATTTAACATACAAGGCAGATACAAAGACAGAAAAGGCTCCTGTTCTCATGGAACTTACAAATAGTATAAGAACAGGAAATGGAAGCACAGATACTAAATGAGTCAATAAATAAATAAGATAAAGTATGTTATAGGGCATTACTAGTATAAACAGTAATTGAGTACTTTTTCCAATTACATTACAACTTGTATTTTTTGAGAGTGGTATTTCCTGTCTATTCAAATAGTGCCCTTGTCATATAAGCTCCATGTGGGTGAACCTTTTCTATTTCTGTGCCTGACTTATATATTTAATGAATGAATGACTGAGTGATAGATTGAATGGAAAAAGAAATTGTCTTGTTTGGAAAATAATTTTATGACTTGAGAATAATATTTATTTCTCAAGAAACAGTTGAAATGCTTCTTGTTTCCTTGGAAAAGTTTATCTGAGGAAGCATTACTAGACAATTACCCTTAACAGAAAAGTTAGTTTGTACCACCCATCACCAATCATTACAGTTTTGTACATGTCTACTTACTGGATTCTGAGTGCTTTGAAGTTTGAAACATGACAATGCTTGAGAAATAATGAGTGTTCCATAAATGCATGTTTAACGAATGAGTGCATTAAAAACTATGAACATTGTTGATTCACTGAGCAAAATGTTCAAGAAATTCTATGTTTTTATTATACTCTACTTTGTTAGGTTTGCTGTATTTTGTCAGGATCTCATTTCATGGTAAAAATGGAACTTTATAATGTGTATGTCAGGGAACATTATTTTCTATTTGATAAGGACACTGCTTGCATTTAGAGAGAATAACTTTTCTCTCTATTAATGCCATCATTCCATCAAGAGCCTAAGGCACTGACATATATTACAAAACAACAGGTCACAGAGAAAAGCATTTTAAAATTTTAGTATGAATACATAAGTTAAATTGATTTATACCTACAAGTGACATCTTTTTGCTGAAATTAGATGAATGCGTTCACAAGTCAGTAGTTAAAGAAACTGAAAGCTAGGCCTACATCTATGCAATGACACCCTGTTAGTTCACCACACTGTTGTCAAGAAGAGCATGGGTGTATAACTAAAGATACACAATGTTCAGATATTAAGGTTCTACTAAAAACAAAATCTAGATTTAAAACAAAACAGAAAACAAACAGAAAGCACTTCTTGATTTTGTTTGGGGCAATAGGTATGACATCAGAGTATCATACATTCATCTATGGTTTCTGCATATTTAAAAATAAGCCGAAGTCAAATTCAATATAGAAGCAATATAGTTTTAGTTTCTTTAAAGCATTATGGGTCACTATTTTTTTTTTAAATCAGTTTCTTTTAATCCAGTATTTCTCATATGCTCATAATACATTTTTGGATTAAATTTCCAAATTAATAAAGTTTATATCATATATTCTCCTATATCCAACATAAATACCCAGCATAAATGGAAATTTAAAGATTCAAGATGTAGTCACACCTCACTATAACATCAATCTGACATTTAGTCAATCCCTAAATTTTCATTTTTTCCTGTGTTGATAACTGGGATGGTTACTGCCTCCTAACATGTCTGTGCTCTCTTTGAAATACTATTGCTGAGCACATTATTTTTTAAATTCTCACCCAAGGACATGCTTTTATTGATTTTAGAGAGAGAAGAAGGGGGGGAGAGAGAGAGAGTCATCGATGTGCAAGTGAACATCAATTGGTTGCCTCCCACAAAGTCCTAACCTGCGATCAAACCCCCAACCTAGGCATTTGCCCTGACTGGGAATCCAACCCATGGCCTTTCGGTGCACAGGAGAGCACTCCAACCAACTGAACCACACTGGCCAGGGCAATTTTTTTTAAATAAACTTTTTTAATAAATTTTTTTTAAACATACAATCACAACCTGAGAAATCAAGAATAGAAAGAAGAGACAATGAAAAGACATTACTAATTAAAATAGAATCAGTCACCTTTTACTAAAAGTTAGAGTCTGGGGGAAAAAAGAACTCTGTACTGGTGATTCATTGAAGCATGAACAGGAACAGTGACAGATTAATGGTCAAAGAGATAACAAAATAATAGTCATTACTGACACAGTAATTCAGGATTGTTGGAAAGAGGGACAACAACAGAATGTCTTGAGGAACCCTTGGTTTGAATCATATGAAATTACTAATATTTTATTTTTTAATCTAATACAGCAATTTCATGTGATTCAAACTAATATTATTTGCCAGGGACTGTGGTAGTTATTCTGCATCAGTAACTGATCTATAACAAGCTGCGTCAACTTCTGCATACTCATGAGATCACATTAATGTTTATCGTTTCATTTCCCAGGGGCAAAATTGCTCAGTCATCAGTCCCCAAGTGCCTCTTCAAAGGCAGAGGCTGGCTACCAAGTGCTGGAGAGAAAGCGAATTCTTATACCTTGCTCATGGCAGTGTAAATTGGTTGAGTCTCTTAAGAAAAACATTTGGCTTTCACTCGGAGCATTTACGTGTCTTAAGAGCCAGTAATTCCATGCCCTAGATCCATGCTCAAGAATGACTCTTGTGCAGGTAAAAAGGACAATAATAGAAAAGGTTTACAATAGCAAAGTCCTTGAATGAACCTGAATGTACATTGACAGGAGAATGAATTAATAAACTGTAAGTCTGCTTACAACGAAGTACTTAATAGGAGTAAAAATAAATAGAGCTACATGCTATAATATTGATGAAATCACAGTACTCATTTGAGTAAAAAAGCCTCCCTAATATTACATAGAATATGATACCCTGTTTACTAAAGCTGGAAGTTTTGTGTGTTTTTCTTTTTATTGAAAGTTAAACAATAAAGTTAAAATAAGAAAAGTAATAAAGTTGATAAAATGTGTTTTTTTTAAAAGCAGAGTAATGTTGAACAAAAGATTGAGGGTAATGGTTACTTTGGAATGGTTTGGTCAGAGGGGACATATTTGTAGATGTAAGACGTTGGCAATTGTCCAGATTTTGTTTTCAGTTGTCTTATGGATATTTCTTTAAATATATATGTGTGTGTGTGTGTGTGTGTGTGTGTGTGTATGTTTTTATTTATTTCAGAGAGAGGAAGGGAGAGAGAGATAGAAACATCAATGATGAGAGAGTCAATGATCGGCTGCCTCCTGCACATCCCTTCTGGGGATCGAGCCTGCAACCGGGGCATGTGCCCTGACCGGGAATCAAACCACGACCTTCTGGATCCTAGGGCAATGCTCAACCACTGAGCCATATCAGCCAGGCATGGATATTTCTTATATTATTATAGATAAGTAAATACATAAATAAAGGAAAATTTTTTGTAGAAAACCTATGAGAATGTATATAAAGCAAACATTGCAATTAATCCAATTCAATAAGTACATGGTTCCAAATAAGAAAATAAATGAATAGTATAAACATCTGAGAGTGGGGTAATATTATTCCCATTTACAAATGAGTAAACCAAGGCAGGGCCAAGTTTATGAAGGTATTATTAGATGTAACTCTCACATGAATTACTTTCCAAAAGGAGCTTCTGATGGCATATTTGATGGAAAACATGAGATCCTGCCCTGCTGGAAACACATCTAAGCTGCCATCCAGGCAGGGTGAGAGAGATTTCTATCATGAGAGAATTTCTGAATTCCTGTTTTCAGAAAGCTCCCTGACCTTGGTGAGCCAGCCGCACACATTCACATCTCTAGCTGTGCTAGCCTTGCTCTGCCCTGCCTTCCACCTAGCGAGCTCTACTGAAGGTTCCAGAGTTTCCCAGATGACTTCTGCTGGGTACTGCATCTTCCTTAAAACGTCTAACTGACTCTTTGAGCAAAACAGCCCTGCCTCCCTCCTCGCCTGGGCACTCTTCATCCAAATGCTCTATTGTTCTGTTTTCAACACCTTGTTTTCTCTTACTAAATTTCCTCAACTTTGTACTTTTTCACCTCTTTATGTAATTGTTCAACTCGTTCATTTTTCTCTCTTTTAATCTTATTACTCACTATTTAAAATGTAAATATCTTAACCTTATATTACACATTTATCTTTGGAGCTAGTACCATTTTACTTAGGTTGGTTGTACTTTGAGAGTTGATAAGAGAAAGTATTTTTTTAAGTGATATTTTAAGAAATTTTTGACTTATTTACATATGGTCATGGAAACATACAAAATGGCACTCTACATCTTTGGTTCTCTGATGGAAAATTTGTACAATAAAGAATTCTAATCAGGGAAACGGAATATTATAAAATTATATAGTTAGCAGCAAAGTCTATTGTCTTCTTTGACAAGCTTACTGACCAGTGATTTGTAGATTTCAAGAAAGCACTTTGTTGAGTGTCCACAAACCATTTCATAATACTGCTATATGTAGAAGCACCCAGAGAAGCAGATAGCCCTACAAATAGCCTTTGTGCTATTTATATGAGTATCAGTTTGGGGAAAATATTGCACTAGGAATATCACCATTTATCACCAGGGAAATTAAGATAGTTGAAAGATTGTTCTCTGGTTTCTCTTTTTCTCAAAATGTTTCTCAGCAAGTTCAATGCACTGTAGGAGCTCATTCAAATATTTATACTGACTTGAATTTAGCTTTGGTGTATTGCTTCATTAGGAGCAATAATGAGGCTTGAGCAGTGACACTTGCTAATGGATAAAAATACTATGGAGCAACAACGGCAGTCTCCTCTACCCCTCACTTCTGAAAGGATGATAAACAGCATTTTAAGTTTTGAACACACAGGAAGATATCACATATACATTGGGTGAGTTTTCTGATGTGGTGTTTCTATTATTGTTAGCGACAGCTTACAGTTCAAACTGCATTTTACTCACTCAGCATTATCCCATAATATAAATTGCCTAAATTTTAGCAGCTGAAATGTGTACAGTCTAAACTCTAAGACACAAAATAGACAATTCTTAGCGATGCTGAAAACCACTGTGATTTGTTTATCTGATTCTAGTTTCTCTTGAATATGCTTGTTTATGAGATTGAGACCTTGTTTGCCTTACTGTGCCAAATATAGCTCTATTTGTATAATACTCCATTCCAAAAAACATTTATCAGAGTTATAGTAGTACTCTTATTTTTACAAAGAATTAAAAAACTGTGTCGAGAAGGAGAATTTTGAGCTGAAAATAAAGCTGAGTGATTTAGTTCAACTCTTTTTAGAGAATAAGAATCTATATCAGTTTTGTTTCCAAAATAAAATTGATCTGAAGTAGTAAGCTTGGGTGACTAGTAAATATATTTTCTTCTTAGTCAGTGAAACACAAGTATGATCAAAGGAAGCTGAAATATATCACGTATTCTGAAGTGTAACACCACTCTAAGATCTTCACAGGAATATTTTAATTATAATAAGTTTTGTGATCATCACATCTCAGCCTTTTCAACATTTCTGTTGCTCTTTCTCATATACTTCAATAAATGCCAAGTAAATATCATATTTAAAGGAAAGAATATGGAAATACTTGTCTTATTTCAGACCACATGTAGAATATTGGAATCACTGAACAGCAATTTAAACTGTTTGTAGTCAAATAAGAAAGCATGTCAGCAATTTAATTGGATCCATGAAGTATGAATGGATTTTCTATGCACAGTTATTAAACTATAATACTAACAATGGGCTGCTGCTGCTTCAGTCCTTTTATTCCTTTAGAGAGAGGGCTTTCCAAATGACAAAATAAAATAGTGGAAAGGGTCTACCAGGATTTACATAGAAGTATAGTATAGTATAGTGTAGTGTAGTGTAGTGTAGTGTAGTGTAGTGTAGTGTAGTGTAGTATAGTATAGTATAGTATAGTATAGTATAGTATAGTATAGTATAGTATAGTATAGTATAGTATAGTAATATATCTGGCTTTTGTTTTACCTATATGCTTTATCAAAAATGGAAATCTTCACATAGCTTTATCAAACATCATTGAACATGAATTACCCTAATACATCTTGATCCCTTGAAGACCTCTGAAAAGCCAAGGTAGGTAATAATCAAATCATATTTTCAAGTCTATGCATGTGCTAACAGAAGAGATCCAGACATGTGCGTACTTTCAAAGGAAAGTATACACAACAGTTTCAAGGCTCTAGGTGTTTATGAACAGAATGTAGCAGTTAGCATTATTTTAACATGCAATAAATATACAAATGTACACATATATATATAAAATACACAGGGTGTGTATGCACATTAGCTGACTGAAACAGCAAGCATTTAAATGCAAAGCCAAAGGGTGAACACTGCTCAGTTTAAAGATGCTGGGAATATTTAGTGAATGGACGAACACAATTTCAGAAGAAGCAGACCAATTGTGAAACATTGCCCCAGAACACATCTGAGAAGTCCAAAACTGTAGGAGAGAACAGTGGGCTATGTCAAAAGAGCAGGGGTTGTATTCATACAACTCTAGGTTTAAATCCTGACTTTAATGCTTAGCTATGACATTACGACAGGTTTCCAAGAGTTTCAAACCTTGTATTGATCTTAGTCCACTTGTGCTGCTTAGAAAATACCATAGACTGGGTGGCTTAAACAACAGAAATTGAATTCACAGGGTTCTATAGGCTGGAATGTCTAAGATTAAGATGCTAGGGCATGTGGGGCTGCTGAGGGCTCTCTCTCTGTCTTGCAGGTGGTCTCTTTCTGGCCCTCCCATGACCCTCCCTTGGTGTGTGCATGGGGGGGGGGGGAGAAACATACCTGTCTTCCTCTTCTTATAAGGTCATTAAGAGTCCTACCTGAACTAATCTAAATTACTTCCAAAAGGCCCTGCTTCCCAATATTGTCATGTTGGGGGGTGGGGCTTCAGCACATGAATTTAGGTGTGTGCAGGGGCACAAATATTCCATAATAGTATCATCCTCTGAAAACGGCATAAAACTGATATGTGAGGATCAGAACACAGTGACCTTGGTGCTGCTGCTGCTGCAGTTGGTGATCCTCTAATGAGGAAGTCAGCAGCAGAGCAAAACAAAATAGTCCATCCTGGAAGCGGCTCAGGCAAGAACACTCAGATTCCGACGGAATGTGCTAGAAGATGTATAAAAACCTGCAAAAGAGCTGACAAATGTTTTTGAACTCTGAGCTCATCTATTTGAGGATGTGGAAGGGGCTGGTAGAAAATTTCAGGTGCAGTTAAAGAGACAAGCAGAATTGCATTGGTAAAAATTGTTGGAGCACTATGGCATTTCCCATTCTCATCTTAAACCAAATGAGAGAAGTTTCCTGAGAACCAACCAAGAGCAAAGCTTCCTATTGTCAGGTTTTACAGGCTATGGAAGAGAGTCTGCAATACATCCCCAAAACATAATGGTCAAAGAATATCATTTTATGCTTGAAGAGGCAGGACAGACAGATGAGGGCTGCAAGAGAATTTGCCAGGTTCTGAAAGGACTTCGCCCAACTGTACCAGGATTGAGAAGACTACGGGAGCGTCTTGCTAGGCCCGAAGCTGACTTAGGGTGGGGTTGGCATAAAGGTCAGCTACAGACCTCAGTACCAAGGTAGTGGCATTTGGAACTTGGCAGAGTGGGAAGGGGGATTCTCTGAAAAATGCAGAGAAACTAATTTCAAGAAAGAAGTCAGCATCGAATGTCTGCCAGGTAGAGAAAGGGCCAAAGGCAGATCAAAATAGAATTGGGTGCGCTCCTCACCCCAAATCACCTCTCTTCTGATTGAACCCTTGATGGGGGCTGTGGCATCAGAGGACGGTGCTAAGCAGTCAGGGAGGAATGGCAAGGGAGGAAATCAGCTGGCAGTTCCTTCTCATCAAGCGCAGGCTTGCCAGGCCTGAGCAGCACTCGGCGGGAAGAGAGAAGCTTTAATATATTTGAGGTTCAGTGTTTTGATTATTACACTAACTCATGATTTCATCTAATTAAATAAAACCATTTTGGGGCTTGGAAATACCTGAGGACCTACCCACAAATTTATCCCAGAAGTGTACAAAGCTAGGCTAAGTAAGTTTGAAGAGACCGGGGAAAGAAAGAAAATCGCTTTATGACTTGCATATGGAGACCAATATGTTTAATAAACTAGTTACATTTTGCATAGTGATTAATACTTCTGTATTAAACAGTCTGTAGTGTGCTAATATTCTTTTTATACTTCAGAAAATATTATATACTTTACAAAACTGTTCCCATCTTGTAAAATTAAAATGAACTTTTTTTAAGATTTTAGCATGTATGTGACTGTGAAAATTCTATTTATGTAGTAATTTGAGCCTATTGCCTCTATTCCCAAAAGTTAGCTATTATTGTCTCTGGGCATATCCTCGCAAACTTTACAGAATATACTATTTGAGGATCCAAAAAAGTACAGATTTCATTAACTGTCTAATATTCTACTGGGCTTTGAGATCCACATAAGTGGATGTGCAAGTCTTTGAGTTTCAGCTCTATTTGCGTTTATGGTGCTGCCGAAGAACAAACCCCCCACAGGAACATCAATGATTAAAGAGGCATCTTCAGTATAGCAGAT
Source organism: Miniopterus natalensis (assembly GCF_054644295.1). Classification (NCBI taxonomy): domain Eukaryota; kingdom Metazoa; phylum Chordata; class Mammalia; order Chiroptera; family Miniopteridae; genus Miniopterus; species Miniopterus natalensis. The sequence continues at coordinate 69,642,958 of NC_142086.1, forward strand.
AATCAGTAAGGAAGCCAACAAATAAAGCAGCCCGAGGGGTATGTGCTTCCAGCCTCCTGTCTGAAGTCCAAAGTTACTTCTCCAGTTTACACAGCAGCTGTTGTCAGTGTCACTAAGAACAAAGCAGAAAAAGATACCCTGATTCTTTGAAGTGTATTTGATTGCCCTTTTGAGTATGATGGGGAAACTGTATTTATTTTTACTTAGTATTAAAAATATGAAAAGAGCAATAGGCATTAATCTAGGTTTCTACTTCTTTGGAAGTATTTTTTTTTTATAATGTATGTTGTTGTCTTTAAAAACAGACAGTCTCTACAAATATTTTAAGTCCCTTTAGATAAAATATTTATCTTGTCATCAGAAGGGTATCACTCTGACTCTATATCTTTAGGGTTATGTAAGGAAGTTATCAATTTCAAGGTTGTTGATGAGTATGAATAGATAATAGCAATAGTAATATTGTGCATGGAATATTGTTTCACAAAAAATAATCTCTTGGAATATATTGGCTAGAACTTAAAATTATTGCCAGTTATAAATATACAAATACAATTGTTTTGTCATTGTTTTCTCTATATTATGTGATAAAATATATAATTTTAAAGCTGAATTTTGGGAATTACTGAAAAATTGAATTGTAAATGTGGTAATAGCATTGACTCAGCTATAGGTTCTAGAGATTTATACATATATTCATAAAACCTGTGGCTCAGGAAGTTGTTAAAATTTTATCAAAGAATGCCCTTTAATATTTAAGAGTCAGATGATTTCATAATGGCATAACTCAGAATAATACAGATTGTCATCCTTAAGAGGGCAAGAGTTTCTATTCTTCATGAATATGTTCCTAGTGTTTAGAACAGTGGTTGGCCTTAATGATGCCTGAAAGATATTTGTTGAATGAATAAAAAAGGAGAAGCATCACCAGTAACATGATATTGGTATCAAGTACTAGTAAACAACACCTGCTTTGGAGTCAGACAGAAAATGGTTTAAATCTCAGCTCAGCTATTAACTACTTTTTTTTTTTTTACTTAAAGATAATTAGTCTGGAACTTATTTCCATCAACTCTAAAATGGTAAATCGCCACCTAATTTATAGTGTCATTGGATTGGAGCACCTGGCACATAAATCAGCATTGAAAGATACACCTGGAGTGGCTGGAGCACCTCTCTGCAGGGAGGCACCCTCAGCCACTGGCCAGCCAGCCTCCCTCGCTGCTCCAGGGCTGCGGGGCCAGAGCAGGGCAGCCCCTCTGCCCTAGCCGCCTCCAACCTGTGGCCACTCCCGCACATGCCACAAGGAGTCCTTCAACCAGAGCCCGGCCTAGTGCAAGTTCCTCATCTACCTCCAGGCCACCAGAGAGTTCCTGGGGTACACTGCCAAGAGTTGGAGTTTGATTTTGCTCTTCTGCCTAGTTTTTCATGGGTTCCTGTCTGCACTCTTTTCACTCACAATGTGGGCTCTGCTTCAGACTCTGAATGATGAGGTCCCGTTACTGTGACCAGATTCCTAGCCCAAGACTTGTGGTTTCTCCAAAACCAGTGACTGCATTGGAATATATATTGCGTTGGATCCAAATTCCTATGAATGGTACACTGAAGACCTTTGGAAGTTTCTAAAGCTACAGTATGATTTAGAACGGAAGGATCCCACAGTCTGCCCTGACAGAGCACTTTTTGAACAAAAAGATCCAATTTATGCTGCATGTCTGTCTGTTTTCTTACTTCAAGTATGCAAAGGAGTGAATGATCCTGATTTTGGCTATTCCAAAGGAAATGCTCTGTATTTCTGTGAAAATAAATAGAATACTATAATTGGATTAAAGCCTCAAGGAGAACTGAGAAGAGCATGTAGTATTTCAAAGGATGAAACACAGCAGTTCTATGAACTTATCTTCCCAAAGGAATTATAGGCTTAAAATACTTTCCATAGGTATCTATGGCCATTGGTTGCTGTCCAGGTCATCTTTTATCCTAACAGCACTGTGAAAGAACTAATAGTCAGGTGCAGGATTGATGGATCACCCAAACTAAAAAGCAGGATGATGGTGTCAAGCTTTTAGGACTAGTTGTGTTCGGTGTCACAATGCATGCAGAGTTTGAGTACGATATGTCCACAGGGTAAATGTCTTGCTGTCTGTCTTCATTGTATACAAACTAGACCTGCCATTTTAGAATTTTGAGGCCACACTGGAGAAAAATGAGATGATACAGGACACTGAGCTAACATCAGAATGAGCCTCCAGATCATCATGTTCAGTGCTCTCTGAAGTAGCTGCCTTTTGAACAAGAGTGTAGTCAAACACTGGATTCTGAACACGGAGAATGGGATCTGATCTATTGTTATGTGGTTGAATTGCTTAAGTGTCTAAGGATTAATATCCTGTACTATGTAAATATTTTATATGGATTTAATAGGAGTAAACTGTCACATTTTAATGTAAACAAAGTTTGGGGAATAAAATGGTACCCGATCAACATCAGGTGACTTCATAGCTGCAAAACTGTGGTATGTGGAGAAGTTCTGTATGTAAGCAAGAAAAAGAAAAGTGGATTCAAAAGTGTTGTCTTAGCCCTGGCCCAGTTGCTCAGTGGTTGGTGCTTTGTCCCCTTATGTAAAGGTTGTGGGTTCTATGCCCTGTCAAGGTACATTCAAGAGTCAACTAATGAATTCATAAGTAAGTGGAACAATAAATCAGTGTTTCTCTCTCCCTCACTCTCTCACTCTCCAAAATCAATAAAGTTAAAAAAAAAAAACTTTTTAAGTGTTATCTTAGATTTTTTTGTAAAATTATTTTTTACATGCTGAATTAGTCTGTATCTTTTTTATTAAGAACACAAACTTTTTGTTGTAAAACTTAAAAAAATAATGATGGGATTATTTTAGTGCCCTAACTATCTTATAAAATATTTTAGACCAGATATGAAACAGCATTTTTGGTTAGCCAATATAAGCATACACTTAATTTTTTTATGAAATGAAATTTATAAGATTTAAATTGTATAATATTTTTTTAAGCATCTTGTTACTCTTTTTATTTAGTAGACTATGGACTCTAATAAAAAGATAAGTTGTGAAATAGGAAAAAGGTACATATGCTGTTATTAAAAAACATGACTCTATAAGGAACAAATATATTTTAATACATTAAATAATTTAAGATAAAATTCTGCTGTTTATTACTTTATTTTTTCTTATAATATTGATTTATAAAAATCTATCAACTACCATAATGACTGATAAATTTTATAGTAAGAAACTTAATATAAATTTATCAAATTATGCTAACAAGGCTATTCATCATATTCAAATAAAAGTTCTATTTCATAGAATTTTGACAACTTCTTAAAGATTATTATAATTAGTTTAACTAGCATTTGCCTGCAGCTATATACTTAGAAAAGTTTTCCTGAGGCTTTGTCATCATTTTTTTGTCTTAATGATTTTATTGCCTATATTTCAAACTTTCAGATGTAGAAACATAATTTCTTTCAATTAGAAGGTAAATCTTGATACGAGAGGGAGTTAAGACTTAAAATTGTATTTTTCATAGTACTGAGAGTCTTACCCTCTGGAGAGTTTTTAATAAAAGAGGCAAAGCTATATTTGAATTTTAACATTCTTCCCCTGGATTTGGATGATTTACATAAACTCTATGAACATTATTATTTTCTTAATTTTTTTTTCAATGTATATTTTTATTAACTTTATTGGGGTGACACTGGTTAATAAGATTACACAGATTTCAAGTGTACACATCCATGAGACATGGTCTGTATATTGTATTGTGTGCCCACCACGCAAAGTCAAATCATCTTCTGTTGCCATATAGTTGACCCCCTTTACCCGTTAGTACTCCCAGCTCCCTTCTGTCCAGTAACCACCATATTGTTGCCTGTGTCATGAGTTTTAGTTTTATATCTCACATATGAGTGAAATCATATGGTTCTTTTCTTTCTTTTGACTGACAGCTCTCTGAGCATGATATTCTCAAGGTCCATTCATATTGTCACAAATGGCAGTATTTCATCTTTTCTTATGGCTGAGTATTTCTTTAAAATAGAAACACCTCATATGGTCTTGTGGAGATAAAAGGTGACAATGTTGATCTAACACAGTTCCTTACAAAAAATAGGTTCTTAATAATTTTAGTGTCCTCTTTTGTCTTGAAAACACTTCTTTTGCAAATATTGCTGATCCCTGGTAACTAAGTCTACATTTTTGTCTCTGTGTTGGAGATGTTGAAAAATAATTAGATTGGAAAAGCTATGGATACTTTCATTACACTTTTCTGTCTCACTGTGTGTTTCCCTTTGGTCTGCTATTTCTTGCCAAATGGTCTCTTCTGGAAGAAAACTGGGACCCTTTTTGATTGCTTGTCATCTGAAAATATTGTTTAGCATGTTAACATATGTAGAGGCAAAACAGCACTAAAGTTCAGAAAATAAACAGAACCAAGATCTTTGTAGTAGAGTTGGAGCATTCAGCATAAAGACAACCCACTCACAGGTTCTCACAACTTTTAGGAAAAAAGTATGAAGGGAAGATGAGGGAGTTTAATAATCTGTAATATATTATTCATGATGCTCTGCAATATGCCTTCAGCGCCATACACCTGGGTCTTATTTAATTCCATATTCTCCCAAATGCAATTAATTGCCAAGAATTATCAAACCTACCTCTTACATTTGCTGAATATATCTATACATATTCATCATTATTATCACTACCCTAAGGCAGATACTTTCCTCCAGATTATTCTGCTTAGAATTTCAGTATAAATATACTTCCTAATGTCCATCTGATGACATAAGCTATTAACTGAATGTTTGGGTTCAGCCCCTACCCCCCAATAATGACTTTAAAGACCTAAATCCCAATGTGATGATATTGGAGGTGGGCCTTTGAAATGTAATTATGTTCCAATGAGTTTGTGGTGTCGTGCCTCACTGATGGGATTGGTGCCTATAGTGGTTAATTTTATATGTCAACTTGAACGGATCTTAGGTGGCTAGATACTTTGGTAAATGTTATTTCTGAGTGGGTTTGTGAGGGTATTTCTGGATGAAATTAGCATTTGAATTGGTGGACTCAGCAAAGCAGTTTCTTTTGCCCAAAGTGAGTGGTCATTTCCAATCCTTTGAAGTCCTGAATAGAACAAAAAAGGCAGAGGAAAGAATTCTAATTCAGTCCTTCTGGCCTGATTGCTTGAAAGAGATATCTTTTCCTTCCCCTTCTACTCCACTGACTTGGTTGGTTCTCAGATCTTTGTACTTGTACTGACACCATGGCTTTCCAGGCTTCAGCTTGCAGATGGCAGATCATGCCACAACTCTGCTTCTATGATTATGTGAGCCAATTCCTTATAATAAATACCTACATGTGGGGCGATTGCAAAAAATAAAATAAAACCCCAGCTGAACATACCCAACAATGTCTGAATCCTCCTCTGCTTCCTTTCCCATAAATATTAGCTAACTACAGTAACAAAATTACCCTGACAAAAGGCTATAAGTCCCTTTGGGTTTTTTTTCTCAATTGCCCTGTGTTTAGGGGTTGCTCAGCTAGTTTTGGAAGTTTTTGCTGAGGAAATCATTCTATAAGCTATAGTTTCAGTGCACCCATGGGGCAAGCTGTGTTAGAGGTCCTGCTATGTCACCATATTGGACTAAACCTCTTTTTTAAGAGTCTATTCCTCAATATGCTTTCGTGTTCATTGTTGTAAACCATTGGTCTTCTTCACTCCTTTAGAACTTAAAGCTTAATTAAAGCATAACGTCATACATGTTGACTTTTATCTTCTAGTTTGTCTAGTAAGGAGCCCAGTGCACTTTACATACACATGGAGGTTAGTAAGTAGTCTAACGTGGGATTTAAAATTCTGCTTTGTACTAAGAAAAGAGATATCATTTCAGAGTGATTCTATTTCAAGTTTTACTACAGTAGGTATATGCCATAATCCTTCAGTCTATATGCTTTCCTTTTAGAGGGATGTAGGCTTCTTTAATGTGTGAAAAGAATGCAGCACCTCTGTTTGAAGACAGAACAGCTTTTTATCCTGTCAGCCAGGGCTCTTTCTGTATGCTCTTGACACACAGATTCAGTATCTTGGCTTTTATTTCCATCATCCTAAAGTGATTTTGTGCAGGGATTTCATCCTGATCACCTGAACCGGCAGATAATTTTGACTGTTTCCCCCCTGTTCATATTGGATCCTCTGGGATGCTAAACATCAGCTGTCAGTTCCCCAGGGAATCTCCACATTCTCTGCCTACTTCCCTCTCTTCCATTGAAGTTTCCTTGTAAAACTCTTTTTATTTTCATGAAATTCTCCTTGCATTTCTAATGATTCCTGCTTTGTGAATTCAGCTGCTAAGTGATCAGATTTATACAAGTTTATGGCTGTTTTACCCTCTTTGTAAAGTGGGTCTTTTATTATGACAATGCTTTTCCTCAGTCTTACACCTCTAACCTTAAACTACAGAAAGCACACGTATGATATTAACAAAGCCGCTTCTGGTGTTTTCCCTCAGGTACTTATTTGACAAACCCTTCATTTTCCATCTTTCTTTATAATTGGTTTTAAGTCTGTTTCTTAAGACTTCATTTAAACAGATGCTTTTGAACTCCTGTCCTTTAATAGGAGTTGTAATTATATCTACATACAGGGTAAAGGTATATAGTTGTCATGCTGCTTGTTTTATGTTTGTGCTTATTTTAAACTGCATTTTCCTCTATTTCATTATTCTTTTGCATGTTTTTATCAATTTAATTTAATGTTTTCCCCACATATTTAGATATTCTAACTACATTTAATGTTTTCCCCACATATTTAGATATTCTAACTACAATTCCACTACACTACCTGATCCTGCATTTATAATTTGATACAGATTTCTCTACTATTGTTTGCAAAGAAAACAAAATTAACTAACAAGCAAAATAGAGACAGACTCATAGATAGAAAGCAGGCCGGGGGGGCCGTAGAGGGAGGTGGAGGGAGGTATACTGAGGATAAATGTTGATAGATTGAGACTTGACTTGGGGTGTTGAACACACAATACAGCCTAGAGATGATGTGCTATAGAATTCTGCACCTGAAACTTTTATAATTTTGTTAACCAGTGTCACCCCAACAAATTCAATAAAAAGAAAAAGAAAGAAAAATAAATATTTCCCCATGACAGCATATGATTCCCCACCAGGACGGTCTGTGTCACCCATCCCACTGAGATTAGATGTAAGATACCACTCTAATGTATCTTATCTCCTCTCTGCTCTGTCCCCACTATGAGGCCTTAGAATGGCCCTATTCCTAGCTGAGCCAGCATAAAAATTTTTCTAAGCATTCAGCAAATGTTATACTACCCTCTTCAAGTGACAAGTGTTACAAATGATAAATTTGATGCCATTCCTTTTTACCTATGTAGGTAATAGTTTATTTTTATTATTCACAATATTGTTAACAATGGTATAAATTATTATTATGCTCCAGGAAGTGATTTTAGTTTTATCTGTAAAATTCAAAATTTCATTACATTTTAATGAGGTATATTTCTCTTTTCATTAATCTACTTTATAATCTGGTAGATATGTTCATATTCAGACCCAGGTCTTCTTAAAGGTCAGACAGATTTCCTCCCATTACTTGTTTATTCCTTGCCTATCCTGCATCTGTTTTGTTTTCTTTCTCCCCTTTGAAATTATCTGCATATTGAGTGTCCTAGATTTCCCTTCCATGTATCTTTTTTGTACATATGTTGTATCCCTTTATATTTTTCCTCTGCTGTTAGCAATATTGTTTTATATTTCCAAGCCACTAAATTTGGGTGACAACAATGATCATCTTTTTTTAAATTATATGTCATATTTTAAAAATAATGTAGTTTTTTTGTCATCAGTGTGACCTTCAGAATGCCTTTTAGTACTTTTTTGAAAAAGAACGTTACATTTTATTGTTCAATTACAGTTTACAGTCAATATTTTATATTAGTTTCTTGCATACAGCATAGATGTTAGACAATCATATACTTTACAAAATGTTCCCCCAATATTTCCAGTACCCACTTGGCACCATACATAGTTATTACAATATTACTGACTATATTCCCTACGTTGTACTTTGCATCCCTGTTACTATTTTAGAACTACCAATTTGTTCTCCTTAATCCCTTCACTTTTTAACTCACCCCTAAACCTCCTTCCCCTCTGGCAACCATCAGTCTATTATCTGTATCTATGAGTCTGTTTCAATTTTGGTTTTGGGATTATTTTATTACTTAGATTCCATATATAATTAAAATCATATAATATTTGTCTTTCCTTGACTGACTTATTTCACTTAGTATAATATCCCCTAGGTCCATATATGCTGTAGCAAATGGTAAGATTTGTTTTTTCTTTTTTAATGGCTGAGTCATATTACATTGTATATATGCACTGCTTTTTTATTGACTTGTTTTTTGAAGGGGCACTTGAGTTGCTTCCATAGCTTGACAATTGTAAATAATGCTGCAATAAACATAGGGGTGCATATATTCTTCCAAATTACTGTTTTGGGTTTCCTTAGATACATACTCAGAAATGGAATCATTGGGTCATAAGGTAGTTCCACTTTTCATTTTTTGACAAAACTTCATACTATTTTTTATAATGGATGCACCAATATGCATTCCCAGCAACAGTGCAGGAGGGTTCCCTTTTCTCCACACCCTCACCAGCACTTGTTGTTTGTTGATTTGTTGATTGTAGCCATTCTGACAAGTATGAGGTGGTATCTCATTATGGTTTTATTTGCATCTCTCTGACAATTAGTGACTTTAAGCATCTTTTAATATGTCTATTGTCCATCTGTATGTCCTCTTTAGAGAAGTGTCTATTCAGGTATTCTGCCCATTTTTTAATTGGATTGTTTGTTTGTTTTGATGTTAAGTAGTATGAGTTCATAAAATTTGGAAATTAATGTCTTATCAGATGTAACATTGGCAAATATATCCTTCCATTCAGTATGTTGTCTTTTTGTTTTGTTGATGGTTTACTTTGCTGTGCAAAAATTTTTTAGTGTAATGTAGTCCCATTTGTTTATTTTTTCTTTTGTTTCCCTTGACCAAGGAGATATAGCAGAAAAAATATTGCTACGAGAAATGTCAGAGATTTTACTGCCTATGTTTTCTTCTAGATGTTTTATGTTTTCTTGTTAGGTTTTGTTTTTAATTGCCCTTCCCCTTGCTCTAATATGCTAGAGTTGTGAAAGTTCTTCTCTGTAACTACTAGGGTTGCTTAGATATACCACTACTGTTCTTTCTTGAGTTACTTGATTATGGGGGCTCAGGTTTTTTTGCCCTACCCTCTGCAGTGGTAATCCTTCAGTAGAGAGTGTAAAAATTTCTTGCATGGGCCAAAAGTTAAAAGAGAGGCTCATGAAGGGGAGCAGAATATGTCATCCAAAATATTTCACTTTGGCATACTGATCGTTTTGAATTAAAGGTACTTAAGAAACAACCAGTGCAAGAAGGATTCTGATTCTCCTTTTTCCCCATGATAGCAGGAGGTAAATCTCCCATATGAAAGATATCTGCCTGGTACCAGGTGGGTAAAAGTCATCCTTATCACCAAAGGTGGGAAATTTAGGGCTGAGAGGGTTGCATAAAAAGACATTGTTACTTCACCATTTAATATCTGTAGTCAAACCTCTTTGTTTTGCCAATTCTGTACAAATTTATTGTTTCCTTGTTTAAAAGGTATAAAAGCTTCCTGTTCTGGTGACTTGTTCAGGTCTTCATTCTCTTTGGAAGGCTCCCATGTACATGTAAAAATTCAATAAAATTTATACACCTTTCTCCTGTAATGCTTTTGTCACTTTAATTTTCAGACCCAGCCAGAGATTGAAGAATATTTTTTCCTTTGTTACATTTGTAAGGCCATGGAACATGGAATTCTCTCCTTACTCTGAATCCCCTCAAGCTTTCCAGTCCCAGGGGTGGTCTCACATCTTAACTTGCTCCTTCATTTCTTTGTCTCCTTTCCCTGGAAGAGATTAGGGTGAGTTGTAATCTATGCTGGCCTGAATGCTCAGACAGCTAAAGGTCAAAGTTTACTCAGGATCCTCTGCTTTGAGAATCTCCCATCTGTGATTCTTCACTTCAGTGTCTTAAAGGTCATGCAGGTCATTGAGGAGAAAGTTACATAACAGTTCCTTTAACTCGACTACCATAGAGCAAACAGCCCTCTTTGCACCTATGTGCCTTTAAACCCCAGTGGTCCTTTCACTTAGGCAAGCCAGACAGACTAGAATTCTCTCACTGGTGGAAAGGAAGCTGGGTCTCTAGAGCCATGTTCCCAGAATCATTTACTTCTCATAGTGAACTCTTCCAAGTGTTCTAATCCTTCTTGCTATGACATCAAGTCTATGGAAGCAAGGATCCCCTCCCATTGCTTTATACCTAATTTGGCCTCTTTATTCAGACCTTCAGATTGTGTTCAAGGATACTTCAACATTTTTTTTTTTTTCAGGTTCACAAATCCCACTTTGTTCTCTTTTCTGATGTATTATTTTAGGCCCTTGTTGACTCAAGTGGGTGATCCAATTGTTGCTTGATTAGGTCAACTATACAAATTTCTAGGAAAACTTTAACTTAATTGATGTGCACATGATTTATTTTTAATAGGAAAATAGTATGCACATGTGCGTACATCAAGCTTTTAATATTTTAGAGAGGTATTTTAAGTAGATATTAAATTTCTCCAAATCACCCTTAATAAGCTTTAAATGTCACTCTGAAAAAATGCAATGTGACTGTAATGTCTATAGAAATTTCTTTATACTCTTTGTAGCTAAATCCATAACACTTCTAGAATTATTCTTTTGTTGTCATTTGTAATTAATTCCCTCTATGGATCACTGACGGATGTTTTATGAATGTGCACATAACAAATGCTACAAGAAACAAATTGTACAAGTACATGCTCTGGCAAGCCAATCAATTGTGACCAGTTCAAATTAAATTCTTTTAACCACTGAATATAATATGTACAGGAAACTATACTGAAGTAGTTGATATAAATAGAATATTTTGGTGAGTCAGCATGGAATATTTTCAGTATCTCATTTTATTTCTAAGGTAAAAGATTATATAGAAAATAAACAACTAAAAATGAGAAAATAAGATTTATTAGACACTCTCTGCCAAGTAGTTAGTACTTTAGATGCATTATATCCTTTAACAAACATAACTCAAATTAATAGTGAGTTACCATTATCTTCTCATTTTATGGATAAGGACACTTGCACACAGAATTTAAGAAAGTTGTACAAAATCTGATGAATAATACCTGATAAAACCTGATTAATTTGTTTTATTTTTTTTTCCTTCCTGTACACTAACAACAAAACTTCAGAAAACAAAATGAAAAAAACAATTCCTTTTGCAATTGCAACCAAAAGAATAAAATACCTATGAATAAACTTAACAAAGAATGTGAAAGACCTATATACTGAAAATTACAAATTATTATTAAAAGAGATTGAAAAAAAGACAGCAAAATAGAAAAATGTCCCGAGTTCATGGACTGGAAGAATCAACATAATTAAAATGTTCATATTACCCAAAGCAATATACGGATTGAATGAAATCCCCATCAAAATACCAATGTCATTTTTTAAAGAAATAGAACAAGAAATCAGATTTGTATGGAACCACAAATGACCCTTAATAGCCAAAGCAATCCTGAGAAAAAAAGAATGAAGCTATAGGTATCACACTACCTGACTTCAGATTATACTACAGAGCTACAATAATCAAAACAGCATTGTATCAGCACAGAAACAGACACATAGATCAGTGGAACAGAATAGAGAGCCCAGATATAAAACCACATGTATATGGGCAGATAATTTTTGACAAAGGAGCGAGAAACACACAGTAGAGTAAAGATAGTCTCTTCAATAAATGGTTCTTGAAAAACTGGAAAGCCACATGCAAAAGAATGAAACTGGATTACAGTTTGTCCCCATGTACAAAAATTAACTCAAAATGGATCAAAGGCCTAAATGTGAGACCTGAAACAAAAAGTTACATAGGAGAAAGCATAGGTACCCAACTTATGGACCTTGGCCATAGAGAACATTTTATGAACTTGACCCCAAAGGCAAGGGAAGTAAAGGCAAAAATAAATGAATGGGACTATATCAAACTAAAAAGCTTCTGCACAGCAAAAGAAAGGACAGCAAAACAAACAGGCAGCCAACCAGATGGGAGATGATATTTGCAAACAGTAGCTCCAACAAAGGTTTAGTTTCCAAAATGTATAAAGAACTCATATAACTCAACACCAACCAACCCAATCAAAAAGTGGGCAGAGGACCTGAACAGATGTCTCTCCCAAGAAGACATACGAACAGCCAATAGATATATGAAAAGATGTTCGACCTCACTAGCAATTAGGGAAATGCAAAGCCTGACTTTAAAATCATCTTTGCCTGAATCTGGGTCTCAGTACTTAAATGTAGCAATATAAAATTTTAAGTTTATTCATGAATACCTAGTTGTTAGTAAATGTGATTTCATATAATTATCAAATGCTTTAATAATCATGAAATATTTATAAGTTTGTGTCTGTGACAGCTGGCATTGAGAAAAAAATATAAAATAAATATCAGTTTTCAATTTTTAGACATTCCTGCACAAATATATTTTCTAATTTTTGAATAAGTTATGAAGTGGAACTTTCTAAAGACAGCTAATTTTTTTTACTTCATTTATAACCAAGTAATTAACACAAATTTAAACAATAGGTTGGTGTGTATGGTTTTGCCTTTTAGTTCCCTTTACTAACACAGTAATTCAGTATTGATCAATAAAGCCGCTTTTAAACACAGCCAGACAAATATTGGGTTATATCAGTAGATGTTTATACTAAGGAAGAATATTCATATTGTAAGCCAAATGGGGCATGCTTACTTGAGGCAACAAAATCAACATACTTAATTTAAGTATTTGTGTTTTTTTCTATATAAAAATATACTATGGATATATGAATAAAGCATGTGTAATTTGTACATAAAACTTACTTAATTTGAATATTTTGTAATAAATTATTATGCATACAATAAATTTAGAAATCTTACTATGTTCCAAGGTTATGTGTCTTTTAAAATTGTGGAAGGTTTAAATATTTGCCCATAATTATTTGCAAAAAGAATAGCTTTGCTTTATTTTACTTTGTATATTAACTTAAAAGCCTGGGTCGGCTCCCTTGCTTCTTTAGCTTGCCAATTCCTACACTGTCCTGGCAGCCCAGCCATGGCTGGACCCTGGACCAGTCCTCATCAAAACCACCATACAATATGGGTCCTGAAAAACATTTAATCTGGAATCGGTCCTGTTGCCATTACCTTGTTCAAGTCAACTTTGTGTTTTATTTGTTTATTTTGGTTCAAAAAAGGAGATGAAAAAAATAGTTTTAAATTGATCTTTGATACTTATGTTTTTTATGGCCTAAATTCTATTTTTGGAATAAGAGAGAAAATGAAACACTCATTTCAGAAAAAAATATTTCCACATGGTTTTCACCTGAATATTATTTATCCCAACTTACCAATGGGAGAAGAGAGACAATTTCGAAACTACTGAGTCTAGAAATAATGACATTTCCAAATTCAGAAGGGGCTAAAATAAACTTTGTATATCCACTATTCGATTCCAAAGCTGTTATCAAGTAATGCTAAATTTACTTCGGTTTCCACTGGTCATTCTTTAGACTAAAGTACAGAAATGTAATAAGGGAAAGATAGCCCCTATTTATTGATTTATCTAATTTTTTTTTGGCGTATGTGTGTCCTTTCATATCTAAATATTACGTAAAGCATTTGTTTTGGTTTGATTATTTATAACAACAATGGGAATAACTCTGTCTGTACTTCTTTAGGGGGAGAATTTCAATGTCACTCTCTATCATGTGATCCTGTACTCCGCAGGTGTGCTAATGATTTGGCTACATAAGCCTTCTCCAAATGCTCCAAGACAGCACAGCCAGGTGGCATATGCCACATCACATACACATTGTGATGCCCTTCAGCATTCGTCAAGGAGAACTCATCCCCTTTATACTTCATCATAGTGAGCTATATCCAGGCAGACCAGCGTACATGCAGAAAACGAAATATGAAAGGAAACAATTGGTTACATCATTCACACAGAAGCAATTGTTCCAACATGACTGACTGAGTTAATAGCTCAAGGATATAGAGGCTTGGTGATCTAAATATTTTTAAAACATATTTTAATATTTTTGTTCCCCTTTTATCATAGGTGAAATGAGTTATAAGAACTTGATAGAACATAATACTCATCCCTATGTATTTTCAGAGTACAGTTGACACTTGAAAAACATGAGTTTGAACTGTGCAGCTTATAAATGGACACACACAGTTCAAACCCACGTTGTTCAAGGGTCAACTGTATTTTCAATTTATGTTTGGGAATCTGTGTAAGTGGAGAGCTGACTTGTTATATGTGGATTTTCAACTGTGCTATGGGTTGGTGCCTCTAACCTCCATGTTGTTCAAGGGTCAATTGTACTCTGTAATTAACAGGAAAAATTTTGTATTCTCATTTTAAATTTATAAAACTAATAAATTGGAAAATGAAGAAAACAACTGCCCAAATAAATCATGGGTCAGAAATTAAATTAAAAATTGTAGTGACAACCTGTTTATACTTTCAGGCCTTCATCGTCAAAATCGTTTTGCCTATATTCTGATTTAAATCACTGCCATTACACTGAATAGTCCTCAATCCTGATTGCATATTAGAACCACTAGAAAATGTGAAAGTAATCTATGTCTGATCCTCATACAAAGAAACTAAATCAGAATGTAATGACAGGAAAAAGGTGAAAGTAAATATGAACTTTCAGTCTAAATAATTATTTAGGAAAATCTTCAATAAAAGAAGAAACCCAAAATTGGAAAAGATTATCAAAAATGTTAAAGTCCATGACTTTTTGTTGTATGAATTATGTTTGCTCTCTGTTTTAGTATTTTGTCTTTTTAATGTTTTCTGCATTGAGCCTATAGTACACCTGTAATTATAACATATGTATATGTTCTTCAATTATTTATAGTGACTCTCTCTGGTGATTTCAGAATTGACTATTATGATTTCTATTTATCTCGTTTCCAAAATTTTTATTTAAAAAAAGTACTATGTAATCCAAAATGTTAAACTATCAAAAATGATATAGCCATTCTATTAAAGGTATGCATATCGCAAGAGAAAGAAACAACTTCTGAAAAAGTTTCCACAGAATATCATTGCTCTTTAGCCTGATTTCTTTCCTCCCTCTAGATCACCTCATCATAGCAGCCATGGAACCTATTTTCAACTTCAGCAACCCTGGTTTATATTGTGAAGTTTCAGGCACTGACAGTAAAACATAAATTATAGTTTTCATTGCTCAGCACAGCAACTCTTTTATATGTGATTTATACCTGTGAAAAGAGCACAATGTAATAATTGCGTTGCTGATGTATTTAATTTACAGGTTGGGTGGACTAGAGAAATGTGTTTCAAAGTGTTCAGTCTCCTTAACCATAAAGTACAAGCTGGAGGATTTTTTTTTTCCATCAGGTGAAGCAAGCAGATGTTGTAGCTTTGATTCCGCAAGCAAGAAAGTGACATTTTTAGTATGTTCTTTTCTGGCAGCTTGCATCGCTTGCCTATCTGTCTATCTAAGCAAAACTCTGTTTGTGATACTTTTTAGTCAAATATATGACTGTGAATAAATAAGATAATTATGACAAAGATAAATCATTTTACTTTTTCATTGCATAACACCAGCTTTAACACCAAGTCTTCATTCCCATATATCTTCTCTAGAAGCCAGATGATGACTCTTACTCACACTTCAAGAGATGTCAGGCTACTTCATCAGTAAGTGGCTCACAGGCTACCAATTAGATACCCTTTCAGCATTCAATCAAACCCAACTTTGGGGGAGGGTAGTGCTGCAGAGAGCAACATGTAGTCAGTGGTGTTGAACTTGACCATGAATAATAATCCTCACAGCCTCTTCTTGACCAGTTCTCTCATATGAAGACTGCAGGACTTATCCTCTAGGATGAGTCTATGAACAGGGCCACACTTCAAGTGGCCATACAACCAACCCTTTTCAAAGTGAATAGAAATGCTTTATGGATGTAATTGCAATAACACAATTTTCTAAACATGTAGACTCATTATAATTTGTCAAAATATTTACTCTGTTTTCAATTTTTCACTCAGATTAGCACTGTATAAACGGAGGACTTATTGTATATTAATTCTTGCCTACTTACTTAGAGGAGGCTATAAACAGCAGGATTATATATTAAGGCTTTAAGTCCATGAATCCATGATTCTTTTGTAAGATTACTTTTGAGAAATGTTTAATTTCATATCCTATCAACCATGGAAGGGAGTAATCATTTCTTTGCACCCCTGACAGGTTAAAGAGTCTATTAAACTATTACATTTGACTGGCTTATTCTCCTTCATGCATCTTATTTTTAATTCACTCATTACGGAGTACCCTCTGTGGGCCAAGTACTGTTACAGGCTCTGGGGATTTAACAATAAGCAAAATAGATTTAAATAACTGCTCTAATGCTGCTTAGACACAGACAGAGAATTACCCTTAGGAGTTAAGAGCGCATGGAATATAATTCACAACTAGAGGTGTGAGCCCTGGATGCTAGTCTACGCAGAGGGTGGTATGTATACTCACGGGCGAAGGACATGGCAGTGGAAGCTTGTGACAAGTGTTTCCAAAGAATTACACTTTATTATCTTTGTTTAACAATAATTAGGGTCATCATCTCAGAGTAAAGATTAATAGGAGCTATAGTAAGCTTAAAGGGATGAACTATGTATCAAATCATTGTTCTGAGAGAATAAATGGTTTAGAAAATATAATTTGTCTTGGCAGCAGCACTAAGGGCTATTTTAATTTTGTGATTTAAATATATATGTATCTATATTGAAAATATATATAATGTGAGACCAGTGAGCATAATTGTATTTTTTTCAGTTACATTCAGCAACAGAATATAGACCTGCAGTAGGCAGAAATTTGGAGTTATTTCACGTAAGTATAATAAAGAAAACCAAGGCAAGGGAACAAGTGTGTGTGGAAATAAGTGAATATAGGGGTTCACCTTGGGGATTTTGATGAATGCAGAGGGGTAAGGAAATGAGAATGTTGGGAGGTGGTGTAGCGTCAGTGGCATGTTGGGTCAAGTGGGGTTACAGAATGTTCGGGGTTAAAGACATTAGAGAGAATGAGTTGGAAAGGTAAAGACTGGTGGGTGGTTGATGGGATGTTTGAAATTGAGATTATAGAAGTGCTTCGCCTTATGGTAATGGCATTAACCAAATGGCTAAAGATGGAAAACCAAATCATTGCAGGAGAGATGAAGGAAGCAAGAGGAAAAAGTAATACAAGGATTACCTTTCTGTATTCTGTAATCATACATCCTATGGCAGGAGATCCAGGCAGGTAGGTTGGGGACCACAGAGGAACAGATGGCCACGTGGCTGCTTTGAGATTTAAAGGGAAAGGAGAATGGCTTTGAAACCGCAATGAAAAATTAGGAGGGCACCTGCTTCACCTCCGGTAAGTGAGGACCATGGAGTGAGAGAGAGAAAAGGGTCATCTCTTGAGAGAATGGCAAGAGAAATAGCATCAGGCGCGAGCTCAATGTCACAGAGCAGGAATAGGAAGTGAAATTTCGCAGGCGCATTAAGGATTCTTTATTTTGTGCCTATAATTGGTTGTGTTCCACAGGACACACAAAGAGTTTCAGGTGTGTGTTTAAATTTGATTTTGCTCGTGAATCTTACCAGACATTCCATTCGAGTGTTTGGAAATTTTCTATTATTTTATATAAGGTACTTATATATCAACCCCTTATCTGATAACTATATAACAAGTATGTTTCTAGTTTTCTCTTGAATTTTTGTTTCATATACTATTGATTTATGATATTGTTAAAGTCATGAAGTAGAGCTTATCTGTAATTTTTTTAAATACATCAAACTTTAAGAATTTATTTTACAAATTTTATTACTTGAAAGCCCATGCCCATTGCATGCCTCTATCCTACTCCAGGTTGGTGAATATAAATTTATGTAAAATAGTCATTTGTAATTTTGGAAACCTATGGGGTATAAGAGAAAGAATACATTTTATTTTCCCCACATACTTAATAAGTGTCTCAAAATACTTGCTAAATAACTGACCTCTTTTTCTTTAGACTGTGATGTTTATCCATAGTACATAGTAACACGATCTTCAGAATATTTCTTTTCTTTGATCTGTCAGTTCATTCTGATACCAGTACTACACTGTTCACACATTATGTTGTAGGTGGAAATTTATGGACATGGAAAAGAGTTCCAGATATCACATTAATAAAAGGCTTCAAAGCCTTATATTAGTTACATTCATATTTTTTTCAGTAAAAATATACACATTCTTATATAGAAGATGTTTGAAAGTATACACATCAAAGATTTAACAGTGGTTATCTCTGGATGCTAGAATTAGAGATATGTTTTACTTTTGCTAAATATTATTTTCTCATTCTGAATAAACACGTATTGAAATATTATTAGAAAATACATTTACCTTTTAAAATACCACAAATACATTGTACACAGTAATAACTCCTTAAGGAGACTTTGACAAGAGAAAGAAATACAGAGAAATAAACCTTTCTCTAGTTTCTCTGTACTCCAAGCTACTATCCTTGTTTCATTTTGAAAATGTCATTTTTTTAGGCATTGTCTAGTGTCTTCTGTATCCCATAAATATGTTTTGTATAGTTAAATCCTATTTATTTTTCAGATATCTGCTTAGCTGTTTATAACTATTACTTAATAAAAACTTCCTGTTCCAAACCCCACTCCAGATTTGCATAGTGTGCACTTGTCCTTGTTACTCCTGAGTACAATGTCATCACTTGGCCAATGTCAGTTCTTTGAGTGACTGTCAACTCCACATGGCAGGTAACCATATTTGTCGAGACTCTTGGGTACTTAATATTAATAGAGAGGCACAAAACCGACAATCTATATGTGATACATAGAATAAATGAATGAGTAAGAGGGAGACTGTTTAGGCACCAGGTTTACTCTCCTTCTGTCTTACTAGGCATAAAACTTACCTAAGTAACTTAGCTTATCTTGTTTTCAATTCCCTCATCTGTAAGAAGGAAGCAGTCTATTTTATTAATTTGTTTTAAGGCTAAAGATTAAAGCACTAGATGAAAGGCACTTCATCTCTGCATATATTATGAACGCCCAATTGCTGATCACATTATCATTGCTTTAAAAAGGGTCCAGGAATATGTTCTTTTAAAACAAAAATGCCTAACCACTGCAATGGAGAGTACAATGGAAAATCTTTGAAAAAATGGCCAACCAACAGGGCAGAGGTGAGAGTGGGAGTGGTGGTCGTGTCCATGTATAAAAGATCACATTAAATTATGAAGCAATTTGTCAGCAAAGTGGATTGACTTTCTGTCACAGTGTTTAGCAGCCTGGAAGTGAAAGCAAATATATTTTAAATGGGAGTTGATAAACATTGGAGAGTTAATACTACACTACAAACTACTACAGCTTGAGGTCAGTGGGGGTCTTTGGTAGAATTCAGGTATAGGTTATGCTGAAGAGAAACATAATGGGGTCAGACAAAGACTTGAGACATACCAAAAAAAAAAAAAGAGGCTAAAGCTTGTTAAGTAATGCAATACCCTCTAATTACATCCACAACTAATTATAAACCAGACTGTTACATAGACTATCAAGATTTTTATCCAAGGAAAAGAAAATAGGAAGCCAAAAAATACTAAAAACTCTAATCTCAGTCAATCAGTGACATCTTGTCACTTAGCTTCCCCCTCTAACCCAGTCCCTCATTTTAATAAATTAACAGAAGGAAATTTCCAAATTCTAAGCTTAGATTATGGTCATCATGTAGCTTCTGTTTAAAATAAACAACAAAAATGTAAATGGGATATGGGATAATTTGGAGTTTATTTTGTAACCTTAGGTAAAAACTTATTTCATAGCTTAGATAATATTTTATCAATGCACATTTTACATACATAATATTTTAATGGCTAGCAAGTAGGTCTTTGAAATAAGAGTCCTTTTAACAACCACTTTTTTAAGGTGTCATGTATCATGTGAAGTTTTATTTAACAGCTTCTCAAAGTTAAAACTTTAGCCATTGAGATACCCACCAAGTAGTTTTCCTTTGTGTGGTATCTTGTGATCACTTTTGTGACTTCATTACTGTTGAGAATCTGAAGTCTGATTTTTAACTTTTGTGAGATTATTAGATACAATATATGTATACAAGAATAATATATATATTTTTGATGATATAATAGTCAATGTTGGCTTATCTTTTACTACAGACATATAAATTATAGTTAGCTGAAACTTTTAAAATTTATTCTAGCTGAAATGAAGGAAATGTTAAGCCACTGATATGATGTACTGCTGACTAGTTTGTGATTGATCTCTTTAGAATGACTGACCTCTTTGGATGTTACAGCAAGTAGTAACATTTAAGTAAATATTTAAACAAATACTAATATAACCAAATTATAGCTATTACATTCTCCAAAATTAGAGTTATTCTCAATACTTGCTTTGGTAAAGATGATCATATAAAATCTAAACAATTCTAATTGGTAAGTTTTTGACAAAAAACATTAATGCTGCCCTGTCAGACTTACTGAAATGTAATTGTAAGTGATCTCTGCATTACTTACAGGTCTCAGCTTTTTCACGTTTGCTCAAAATAAAAATAGTTTATGTGTAAAGAAATAAGTATTTTAAAGTTACCCTTCAGTGGAACATTATTTTTTTTAAATATACAATCATGAGATTATAAAATATTATCAGTAGAATGGACCTGAAACATTAGCTAACCCACTTCTATGTTATAACAGAGAAAAAAGAGATAATAGAAAATTCAACTTTCAAGCAATTGATTTTTCTGTTGCACTATTATTTTTCCATTTTAAAAACTCTCTCTTTCTTTGCTCTTCTTTATGTGCCTTCTCACTGCTCCCTTCCTTTCAGGCCTACGTTCTTTATTTATTTGCATATTAGGAAACATCTTTTTGTTGTTTTTGTTGGGCACTGTTAACATTAAAAAAAGAAAAAAGATGAATAAGACAGTAAAATAGGTTTGCGAAACGTTTGGAACATTTGTCAGAATTATAAATGCCGATCAGCATTTTCTGACCCATCAGCAAGCCTGGTCGGAATGTGCTGACGGACATAAAGCACCCACAGGGTCATACTGTCGCCTGCGGTTGACCAGAGAGCCGTGGGGCAAGCTGCACGCCACGGCCCCTCGGCGCCCGGGAGGGACCCTCTCCTGCCCTTGACCCCGCGCTGACCTGCGCGGCACAGGCCTCTCGGGGAAGCCGTGCGCCGCTCTGGGGGCCTGACCTCTGAGCTGTGTGGCGGGGGCCCGGGGGCGGGGACGCCTCGGACCCCGCGGGGGACTGGAGCCGGCGCCCCAGGCCGCCGGGAGCGAGCGCCGGGCTGCTCGCGCTCCTGACCCCGAAGGGGCCGCGGCGAGTGACCGGCGTTTTAACCAGCACAGGCTCGGGGTTAGGGCGGCTCATGATGCAGCAGGAGGTGACTGGGGCCACTGAAAACGGCGCATCTACAGTGCGGTAAGTAAGTCGGCAGAGTGAGTCAGCTCCTGCCATCCCCAGGAAGTGACCTCTGATCAGGGCAGAAGGGAGCCACGAAAGATCATGTGTGTTATCTTTCGGCTCGGATCATCTGGCTATATACTTCAGCTGTGTCTTAAAATGCCAGACTGTCAAAAACCACACCCACAGAATCGGTAACAGCGCTTGACTTTGGGTCACATGTAAATATATATATATATGTATATAGCCCTCAAACATATATAGTGAGAACTCCTACAACTGGACTCTTGCTACGCTCTTCCCCCGGTAGACAGCCGTTCGGAAGGAAAACACAACAGAGCAACGTGGCTGCAATTTTGCTTCGTCTCAACTGCTGCGTGTCTAGTACCCTATAAATATAAGAGCTCAAGAACTTGTATTTAGTAGATCGTTCAGAATAGTACATGATCGCTCAGTAAGCATCAGCGACTTGGCAAAACGTGTCACGAGATGCAACTGGAGCCTGAGGCTAACTCCCTCCGAGCAGACCGAGCCCTGAGGGAGCCGGGCACGTTCCAACCACCAGCCTGACTGTCCTCTGTGCCCCACAGGCCTGGGTAATGAAAGATGATCACACAGTAACTGGGAACAGCTGGGCCGTGTTTTCTGAATAAGAGTTTGTTCTTTTTTTTTTTTTTTTTCATTTTAAAACAGCTTTTATCTCCATGAAATCTTGCGTAGAGCAGATGGTCTCAGAAGTTGAATTTGACCGTGAATACTGTATCAGCTGCCGCGTAACTAGGGAAAGAGGATTATGAAAAGGAGAACTTCCTTTTAAAATGCTTCATTCCTTTTACTGTTATATCACATGTGTATATTTTCATTTGGTGAAGAAGGTATTTAGTAAATATGCTTTATTTCTGTTTCATAACTCAGTATTGCATCATTTTACTTCTGGCCCATTCAAATTTAAACAACTATGCGCTTCAAGAGTCACTAATATACATCAGGGTATTACAATCATACCGCCACCAGCAAAAAAGGAAAGTTTTGTTTATTGTTTTCCAATTAGGGATATTCTGTTCCAAGCTTGCCAAAAAATAAATAAAATAAAACTTTTCAAGGAGGTGTGCAGAGTTGGAATGTTCTCCAGTCACTGAAAAATAGGCCTTAACATGGCAGAAAGTTGTGGAGAGGCAAGTACTTTGAAATGTGACTACCTCATAAAACTACATAATACTCTTCTTTTTTTTGCATTAAAACCCTACAATCTACACCAGCCATCTCTTTACCATTAAGAGATAATGCTCAGGTGTCCACTCATTGACATTATTTGGGGGGCATGAGAAAGAGAATATGTTTGGGAAGAAAATGGGGGGGGGGGAACAAGGATTATGACAAAATAAAAAAGGAGAGTGAACCAAGTGGGAAAAAGTGGGAACTTTCCAAATAAATCAAATAGACGACTCTCTAGAAAATCATACACTAGATTTAACAAACCAAGGCCTTATTTTTGCCTAGATGATTACGATCAGATTGGACAGGCTTCTCTGTTATCATCTTTTAACACATTGCTCCTACTACAGCTTGCTTTTGTCAATACTGTGAAACAGCGTAATATATGAGTAACAACTCAGAATTTTAAGCAAGACTTCTGGCTGCCAAGCGCTACAACTTCCTATTGGAGTCCTTTGGCAAATTATTTAGCCTATATATGTCATAACTTGGCATCTATTAAACAGGAAGAATACGAGTATCTTCATCATAGAAAGCATGCAAGGATTAGAAGAGTTGCTACATGCAAAGAATTTAGAACTAACTATAGTAAGTATTCAACAGTGTTAACCATTATTTTCATTCATTAATCAGAAGGAAATAAAGAGATCTATTGCTGCCATTTCTGTATGTCTTGTCTAATTGCATGCAGTATTACTCAAATAACATTTTCAGCACTAGAGAGTAAATGAAATAGTAACTCTTCAGAAAAAAATTACTCCTCCAGGTAATACCTCCACATACACGATATTCTATCAACTTCTTATTTAATATTTAAAAAGTGCTATTACATGTTCGAGATGGCAATGTGGAAAGAACACAGCACACTAAATATATGAGGATACATAAAGCAATTCCTCCTAAAAAACTGAGCGCTGTTTGAAGAGCTTCTGCACAAGAAACATGAAAGAGACCACGTAGAGAAAGGTAGGAGAGATGGAAACTTGGTAACCATGGGAACCCTACCCAATGGGGCAACCTTGGTAGGGAGGGATAGCATTGAGGGGTCCAGATGCAGACTTATCTGCCCTGGGACACAGCCATAAAACAATGATTTACAGAGCACCTAGACAACATTAAAAAAAAATCAATTTACTAACCCCAAGAAGCATGCCGAATGGGTGGGAAACTGCAGGAATTCTCTGGGATGAGAGGTGCCAGTGAGCATCACTGTTTGTTTCTACCTCCACCTAGATAACGGGTGGGAGCTCAGACCAAGCACTGTATTCAACCTGCAAGACCTAGTCAGTGAGCCCCGGGCTGCCCTGCTCCACACAGCTGCAGCTCTGGCCAGCCAAAGTCCCAGCGCACCTCAGCAGCCACACACCACAAGACACCATGCCCCATACCACTCCAGACATGGCCGTTGGGCCACCAAGGCACTCCTAGTGGTGTGCATGACAACTTTAGCCTGCCAAAGCTACCTAGCACACACACGTCTCTCCGACACAAGGCCACTCTTTCAAGATTATGAGAGAGAGCTGTTTCTTCTAATTCATAAAAACAAGCAAGCCAAAAATTGAAAAGAATAGAAATATGTTACCAATGAAATAAGGGGGAAAAACATTTAAAAATTAGGGGGAAAAAACTAATGAAACAGATACATACTTTGCCTGATTAAGAATTCAAAGCCATAGGCAGAGGAACTGAATACAAATTCCTCCAAAGAAGACAACAGACATATGAAAAGGTACTAAGCATCACTAATCATCAGGGATATGCAGATCAAAACCATAAAGAGACATTACCTCACACCTGCCAAAGTAACTCTTGTCCCAAAGTCTACAAATAATCAGTGTTGGCAAAGATGTGGAGAAAAGGGAATCTTTGTGCATGTTGGCGGGATTGTAAATTGGTGCATCCACTATGGGAAACAGTATGGAGATTACGCAGAAACTTAAAATTAGAATTACCATAGACCCAGAGATTCCCCTTCTGGGTATTTATCTGAACAAAATAAAGACACTAATTCAAAAGGATATGTACCCCTATATTCATTGTAGCATTATTTAAATAGCTAAGATACGAAAGCAACCTAAGTGTCTATCAATAGATGAATGCGTAAGGAAGATGTGTTATATAAACAATGGAAAAATTAAATCTTGCCTTTGTGACATGGATGGACCTAGGGCATATTAAGCTAAGTGAAATAAGTCGGACAGCAAAAGACATATAACCATATGATTTCACTTATGTGAAATTTGAGAAAGCAAAAAAAAATAAATAAATAACAAACAAAATTATATATAAACAGACTTAAAGAGAACAAACTGATGTTTTCCAGAGGGGAGGAGAGTGCAAGAGTGGGTGAAAATGTTGAAGCAGAATAGGAGGTACAGGCTTCCAGTTATAAAATAAGTTACGGTGATGTAATGCAAAAAAAAAAAAAAAAAAATAGGATGTGCTATTTTTACCAAAGATCTGTACAATGATAATCACTTTTACATTTTAGGTTAGTTATGAAATCCCATTTTAAAAAAATTTATTGAAGCAAAATCTCTATATTGACTATCTGCCACATTCCAGAAATTATGCTGTGCTTTGTGGATACAAATATGCCTCCGTGGCCCTTGCTTAATGAGATCCATTATCTAGCAGAGGAAAGAGAAGATCATAAAGCTAAATATAGAACAATGTGTTAAGTGCTCTTCTTGTGTTATGACCAAAGTAATATCAAAGTACAGAATACGGAACATTTAAATCTGCAGTGGAGGGGAAGGGGAGCAGTACAATGTGGACAGGTCATTAGAGAGGCAAGGGTTTTCGAGGCTGAGGGAAATAATATAAGGGTAAAAACAGGGATAGGAAACGAGTAACAAAAGAAATTCGAGTCATACAGTAAAGTGTCTGGGATGCTATGATAAAGAGTTTCAACATTATTTCTAGGTGAGGATAGTTACAAAAGATTCTTAAACATAGGAAGTAATGGAATATATAGTTAAAATTAATACTCTTTGAATTTACATGTTTCTTAGTGATTATAGGACTGATGAAGTAAATAATGCTGTAAATTAAAACAATACCTATCTTCTAATTACTTTAACAAAATTGTGGATTAAAGTATGTCTTTATATGATTAAAACTGATCACTTTTCATGGTATATGAATGTCTAATCACTAAGCTGTACACCTGAAACTAATATAATGTCAACTGTATTTTAAATTTTTAATTTAATTAAAAAAATTAAAATCTAGTAAAAAATGCATTAAACTTTTACTGCAAAAAGCATCTAGTGAATGAAATAACTTTTTCAGGTCTAAGGATGTTTCTGAACTATGACTGTCAAGAATTTAGCAAGAAACAGGAGTGAAGGGTGAGAATTTGCCTTTCCTTTGGAAATTATAGTGACATAGCTATTATACCATATTAGCTCTTAATCTGGAGCCATATCTACTTTCACTTTAATATCTATTTTCTAAGCAATAGATGGAGTGAAAATATTACTTGTGTCCATGAAAAATATACATTGAAAGTTAGCTAGGACAGAATCACATTCAGCTCTAAATTTTCATCTCAAAGCCATAAATCATGCAGCATGGTTCAGTTCTGTAGCTTTGACCCTTGGCAGTGTCAAAGCTTTTTACATTGTGTGGCAAAGCTGGGTAAGAGGTACACTGGAATTCTTTGTGCTATTTTTGTAACATTTCTGTAAGCTTACAATTAGTCAAAAGAAAAGGTTTAAAACTTTAACAAAGTAATAGAAACATTCATTCAGCTATTACTTCCACTTATGCTTAACTCCAAAATAGTCATTTTCTGAACATGTTCCAGTAAGAATATCTTTCAAACAAATACTCAGGAACTAGGTAACTAAAAATAATGACAGCAGTAGCAATAACCAATCAAACATTTACTCTTCATTTGTTTACTTATTTATTAGTAAACTTAATGCTGTCTACTGTGCAAAGCTACTTTTTACTGTATTAACATCAAAGTTATTAATTAACATCAATGTTATTCATCAGAAGTAAATTAGATTACATTAATAGGTAGTAAAACGTATCTAAATTCACTAAAGTAGAATGAAAGCTTGCTCAGTGGTTCGAGCTTTGGCCTGCTGACTGAAGGGTCTCGGGTTCAAAACTGGCTAAGGGCATATACCTTGGCTGCAGGCTGCACCCCAGCCCTAGTTGGGGCCTATGCAGGAGGCAACCATTTCTTTTCACATCAATCTTTTTCTCTTTCTCTCTCCCCGCCTTCCACTCTCTGAAAAGCAATGGAAAAAATATCCTCGGGTGAAGATTAAAATGTATATATATATGTTTTAATTAGGTAAAACAAACTCTTAGATATAAAATACTACACATATAAAATTTTGGTATCTATGAATATAGAGCACATATTACAAATTGAACATATTTCTCATAGCTAGTATAGATTTGGTATTAAAATTTTATTAATATAAATGTATTATATGCCACATGATAATAATGAAATATTTGCTATAATGTGACACAAGTTTCAGAATTCAGGAAAAAACTTGAGTTGATTTAAAATATCTTCCTGTGGATATCAAAACATATTATTTAAAAACTTATTTCTGTAATAACATACAACATAAAGATCAAGAGTTTGTCCCTCCCACCGAATCTGAATATTTAAGCAAAATGATTCTTCAGTAAGCAATACTCAGTACTCGATAGAGATTTATCCTTCAGCTAATCATCTAGCTCAACATTAATGAGATTAGCTGTTGAGACCACTTGACTTTGGCCAGTTACCATCTATTTATATGCTGACACCCACCAGAGTCAGATGTACATAACCAATTTGAATAGAGAAAAATCATTGGGAATATTTCAACTATAGGATATCTTGGGAAATTCACATGCTCCTTAATAATGGAGAAAAGATTGCTAGATTCCTTTGCAGTGAACACTTAAGACAATTAGACATTTCAACTGGTATTTTAATAGCTTAAGCACTAATTAACCTGTGATTATCTTCAGTAAAGACTGCAGAATCAAGAAAATAACTTTATGATGATGTTTCGGTTAATTCTAGTTTTTCTTACTTTATATTAGTGACAACCATTGATATTATGCTCTGTTCCAAAAGTTAATTAGTATCAAGAGATATAAGCTACATATTCATATACCTGCTAAAGGTTATATTGTTTTTCTCTTCTTTATTGTTTCTTATCACAGACAGTTCTTTTGCTTGTCCTTGAATAGCAAATTGATTGTTTTTAATCTCTGAAAATATATTTTCAGTTATTATTATATTCTTCTGTTTCATATATTCAGAGAACAGCCATCATTAAGGCTTAGTTTGATTTGGTTTTCTGTCATAAGTGTCAGCTATAAAAAATAGTTTACAGCATAGCTATAAAGTGTGTCAATATGATTAAAGTAGCAGTTGTTTGTTGCTATAAATAGTATTGTGTAGCAGCGCAGTAGTTCTGCAGATGATATTTGCCCTACTAAAGTAACACGAAAAATAATCAGATGGTGGAAATTTACATCTAGTAAGGAAAAAATGGGAAGCTCTAAATTAAGTTAGTGTTGAAACTTTCTATCTTCTTTTTTTCCATTAAAAATGTATTTGATATAACAGAGGTTGCTGTTTAAGAGATTAGTTTTCAAAAAGCACCTCTGTGCTTACTTTAGCAGCCTCAGCACTTTAGTACCAAAGTTAAAAATAAGAAGCAATAAAAACCAAATGAGATTGTTCAGTAGGTGCAGCTGGTCACTATTACAGAACCTCGGTATGAGCACTATTGTTCATAAAGTTATTTCTGGCTCTGGATGTTTTTCTTACAAGGATCCCCACTACTGAATATCTGATAATATGCTGATTTTGTAAATCAGTCAGGGTTAGTATTATAGATCTCGGCATTAGCAATGTTTCCATGTTACTGAAAAGATCCTAAATAAAATCCTAGTTGATCCAGAAAAAAGAAAAAGGGAAGAAAAAAAATAGGTCCTAGGAACTTTAGAATCTTTGATTACTTGTTAATGATAATTTTTCTTACTGCAATGAAAAAAAATGCACCTACAATGCTGATTCCACCTACACTGAGACAAGAATTACATTTAACTGGAAGTCATTTCCTTTGAAATTATTTTTAACTTAGGTCAACAGTTTCATATACTCTACATGCTGGAGGGTAGATCTTAGTTGCCTGATTAGATTACATTACCTTAATACACCTTGGAAGTCACTGAGCACTTAACCTTCCAGTGTTTTACTTATTTTGAAGAATAATTGACTATAAATATAGCTATTCTTACACTATAAGAGAAAATTAGTGAACTGAGCACGTTTTTCTGCATGTATACTCAGAACAAAAGCAATCTAAGTCAAGAGTTCCTCAACATTTTTGTATAACATTTCTGTTTAAAAATGACAATACAGCCCTGGCTGGTTTGGTTCAGTGGTTAGAGCACCAGCCCTTGGACTGAAGGGTCACTGGTTCAATTCCAGTCAAGGGCATGTACCTCGGTTGCAGGCTCTGTACTCAGCCCCAGTCAGAATGCATGTGGGAGGCAAGCAATCATGTTTCTCTCACATCGATGTTTCTCTCTGTATGTCTCTCCCCCTCCCTCCCACTCTCTCTGAAAAATCAATGGAAAAAAATATCCTCAGTTGAGAATTAACAACAACAACAATAAAAAATAATGCAGGGGGGAAACCCACAAGACAATAAAATAATGAACCAAATAATCTTTTGGAAATTAATATACATCTTGGTGATGGATGATAGATGGATGGTAGATGATTGATAGATTAGATGATAGATAGATAGATGATGATAGATAGACGATAGATGATTGATGATAGATATAGATAGATGATAGATAGATGATAGATAGATAGATAGATAGATAGATAGATAGATAGATAGATAGATAGATAGATGATAGATGATAGAGATAGAACACCATTTACAAAGCCAATAGAAGGACTTCACTTCCAGAAAGATAGAGAAAACATACGTTTGAATATTTCTTCCATTAAGTACAATTAAAACCATTAGACATAAAACCAATCTAAGAAGATTTTGAAAAGGAAAAAGGTGGCAGCCAACTGGCTCGGGATGCTGCAATCCAAGGAAAGATACAGAGATGAGCTATTTAGTCTGGATTTTCCCCCATGATTCCCAGACTTGGTACTGAAGCAGCTAGCAACCTCAAAATGCCAGCGGGAACAGAAAAAAACAAAAAAGCCCTTTAAAAATTCCTGTTGTCTTCAAAGGACCAGAAAAGAGAGAGCCTAAGAAGATAGAAAACTCTTAGAAAACAACTGCTACACTGCAGACGAACAGCACAGAAAAAACTGGTCCCACCCCAATCCATGCCACCAAAAACTGAGTAGAGAGACTGGATCTCCACCCCTCACAAAGTTATAATGCAGCGCCTCAGACTACCCCACTCATGTCCAGCTGGTACACAAAAGGGCTGTAAACCAAAGAGAAAGAAAAATAAAATACCAAAATAAAAGACTATGCAGGGAGAGAGAGAGAGAGAGAGAGAGCGCCTCATTTATTGGGGAAGCATCACTCTAGTGGAAGCGAATTTCTCCTTAGAAACCATGGAGGCCAGATGAAAGGATACAGCATTTGTCCAGGTTTTAAAGAAAACCCTGGCAACCTACGGTCCTCTACCAAGTTCAAGTGTCTGTCATAAATGAGAAAGAAATCAAGATGTTTTCAGATACAGAAAAACAATGAGAATGCCTTGCCAGCAAACTCACCTTCAAAGAACGGTTAAGAAGGAAACTTGGAGCATCAGGAAGGGATAAAGAACAATAAGAAAAGGTAAGTAGAGGTAAATGCAATAAATTTTCTTCCTTTTGAGTGTTCTTAGCCTTGTTTTGTGGTTGAAAGGAAAACTATAGCAGTGTTCGATGTGGTTTCAAATGCACATAGAGGACAGCCAGAGGCTCTTTCAGTGACTGAGCTCTCACCTCAAGAACCCAGAAAAAGAACACAATACACTCAAGCAAAAAAAGGGAGCCGACAATAATAAGGACAGAAATCAATGAGATTAAAAACAAACAAGAAGCAGAAACACAAAATGTAGAGCTGTTTCTTGGACGAGATCAATGTAATTGGCCCAACTTTAGCCACAGAATCAAAAGGGAGAAGACAAATTATCACTATCAGGAATGAAACACGGTGATATCACTGCAGATGTTATAAACATCAAAATGAGATTCAAGAAATCACATTAACAATGTTACATACATAAATTTAACAACTTTGGTGAGATGGAACAAGTCCTCAAAAAGTTAAAACTACTAAAAATTGCCCATAATTATATAGATAACTTGAATAACCCTGTACCTACTAAGGAAAATGAATTTGTAATTAATAAAAACTACCACAAAACATCTCCAGGCCCAGATGGCTTTACTGAGGAATTCTGCTAGCCCATGGAAGAATTAAGACAAATATGCAATCTCCTGTAGAAAATACAAGAGAGAACTCTTCCAAAATAATTTAATGAAGCTAATATTATCCTGATACCAAAACATTCTTTATGTGACAAATGAATTCTCAGTGAACTCCACTGTAAATATTTGCCTTATGTAATCAAAGTCTTAAAGAATTTAACAAGATAATAAGGGATATCAGTGTTTCAGGAATACTTTCCTGTCATTCTATTGGCTTAAATTTTTAAAAATCAGAACAATAGAAAAGCTAACCAAATATTGGAGGGGATTAGATGTTACCAATTTGAGAGCATAGAAAAAATATTTTTACGTTTTGATACAATTAAGTGTCTCTGAGAAAATTTTACGAAAACATGAGACCAGGGCTAAAAGACAAATCTTAGAAGTTAATTTATGACTGATTAGTCAGTGATAACTTCAAAGAGATCTACTACTCCAGAGATATATGTTCATTTTTCAAAGGGGACATGAGATCCATGGGACACTGGAGACATCTTTGAGTTGTAAAGCTGGAGACTCTAGTCTTATTTCCCCCGAATAAATATATTTGCATTCCAAAGCATGAGGCGCCCCAGTATCCTTCTTATAAAATTTCTAAGATGATTTTTCAGAGTGGGAAGGGGAGACAGCAAATGCCTCTCCATCCTAATAAATTCACAGATTTATTTTTTTAGCGTTCCTTACTGACAATACTGATCTGATTTGTTAGGGCGATGTCTGGTTCTCATCACGTCATACTGGAAGGGGGAAGTTATAGCACAGGACAACTAATGCATTATTTGCTGTGAATAAATGAAATCTCTTTCTGAAACCTTGTGCGAGAATTTAGGATAATATTAATAAACATAGATATTTAAAAACTTCAATCATCTGATTGAAACTAAGTTTTACACTGAGCTTCCATTTCACTCTTAGATTTTTGGTAGCTAAAGTAGAAATGGAATTATAATGAGAATTATGTAAACTTTTCCTAGTTAAAAAAATTAAAACATGAATTTTACAGAAATAAAATAATCTACAGGCACGTCTTTTCCCTTTAAATTAAAGCAAGTATGTGTTTATTTTAAATTAAAGAAATAATTGATCATGCAAATACTTTTATGAGAAACATTGGATAATATGAGAGGTAGGTCTTTAAGTTTTAAAAATTACACAAACTATAATACATGGAAGTTTAAACATGTGGAGGCATTTTGATAGAGCACTGGTATGATATTTTACATACATCTGACTAAATTATAGGAATATAAATTAGAAA
Source organism: Miniopterus natalensis (assembly GCF_054644295.1). NCBI lineage: Eukaryota > Metazoa > Chordata > Mammalia > Chiroptera > Miniopteridae > Miniopterus > Miniopterus natalensis. The sequence goes on from NC_142086.1 coordinate 69,675,593, forward strand.
ACCTCAAAAGAATCAATACTAAACCTTTGAGTGTGCAATCTCAAATAAAAGTTTAAGACTATTATAACAGCTGAATTATCATACATATGCACAATAGAAATACACCATGTAGCATCTGAAAAATCGTGATTTGCATATCTCATATGTTAGAAGTGGGGAAGCAAGTGTGTGTTTATATGTGTATGTGAAGTTATGGAACATTCTATAAGACCACCACAACTTCTGACACCAATTGCAAATTCAGGAGTTCCCAAGACCACTCTTGCCTTTCATAACTCATTAGAAGGGTTCACAGAGCTCACAATTATTGTGTTTTTTTTTATAGTGAAAGGATATAGATTAAAATCAGCCAAGGGAAAAAACCATGGGCAGAGTCTAGAAGGCTCCAAACATGGAGTTTCCAGTTGGCCTCTTCTCCCAGCAACATGTGTGAATATATGCAGGTAATTTTATTTTTTTATCTTCATGTATTTTATTATTTTTTAAAATTTATCTTAATTGTGGAGAGTATTACAGATGCCCCTCCCCTTTTTTCCCCTCCTTGTCTCCCTCCACAGGGCATCTGCCCCACCCTAGGCCTTCATCACACTATTGTCTGTGTCCCATGGGCTATGCATAGATGCATATAAGTTCTTTGGTTAATCTCTTCCCACCCCTTACCCTTCCCTCTAAGATTCCTCAGTCTGTTCCATGCTTCCATGTCTCTGAATCTATTTTGTTCATGTGAATATATGCAAGTAATCTTAACAACCAGGGAAGCTCAATTAAGACATGATGCCTGGATTCCTTGTTGGTGCTCCTTCACATAGGCATGATCAACTGCCCATAAGGCTGAACTCACTTTCCTGCCATCCAGTGATTCAACTAATACTATAAAACCTAGAACTCTTAATGAATCACATTGTTAGACTGCCTGGCTTGTCCCAATGCCCCCAAGTTAAACTTTTATTTGGCAAAACATTCCAAGGAATTAGTAACTACCTCCCAGGAGCTGAGTACAAAGGCCAGACTTCTCTTTGGACAATGTTAAATACTTTACCAAGTAGTAGGTACATATTTTCATATGATAAAATTATTGTAAAACTTCAATTTTCCCAAAGATCTGGGCCATATAGTATGCAAAGTCCACCTTTAATTTGAAATAAATTTAGGACCAGTGTTACCAATAGCCTGTTTTAATAAAAGAGTTTTGACACTTTTCTGTGAAATTGAGACCACCTATTTCAATACAGTTCAACTATTGGCACTTAGAACCTAGACAATCTTTATCAACCTAACTTAGGTGTCCATTTTATTAAATGCTTGCCCACAAAATAAGTCCATAACCCAATAAATAACTACAATTTGCTCCAGCAAATTCTCGAACAACAATTTATCCAGGCAAGTAGTTTGCTTATCTGAGCAATAGTTGCCCAATTGGACAATAAATTGCACACTTAAGAAACTGCTTCCTTTTAAAAAAAAATAGATTGCCCATCTTGACCCTTTTTATGTTCAACAATCCTAAATTTATAATATAAACAAAATTATTTATTTGAAAAATAGCTCAGAGAGGGGAAAAAAGAGCAAAACCCCAAACATCCAATGGTCTTCATTTTAACTGGTAAGAAAATGCTTCCAAATGAATTCAGATAACAAAATTATATTTTAAAACTGTGCCAAGGCAAATAAAAAGTGTGAAACACTTAAATGTATATATATTTTATATTCCCCTAACAATAAATGTTTTTTATCCCTTCACTTCTCCTACAGACCTCCGTTACTCTCTGTCTCTACCTTTCCATCTGACTAATTTATCTGCCATGCTAACCACCCAGAACCTCCCAGTGCTTAATTTCCTGTTAAAGTTGAGCCATAATTAGAATAGAATAGGCCTCTTACAGCTTATTTTATTTAAGCTCTGATCTTGGTAATAGCTGAAAGCTATTGCTAATAACCCGAAACCTAGAAAGATAAACAGAAATTTATAAAAGAATTTAAAATAATTCTAAGAATGTAATCTAAAAACCTCACATGCAAATAATGGATGCCAAATGAAGAGGAATTTCCTAAGATTGATTTTAGAGACCCCATTTTGTACAGGGAACAACAGTGGTTTCAAAAGCAGAAAATGCTAGATAATATCTTCAGAGCTTCTCTTCATTTTTTAAAAAAAATAGTTCATAATTTAATACAGTCCTGCAAGCAAAGAGAAAATGAATTCTTAGAAGACCTCAGGAATAGGTTAACCCTTTTATGCAATGATCAGGTGTAAATTTTGAAACAGATGTGCCTGGTCATTGTCTTTATGTTTTGTGGCCAGCGTTAAGTCAGGAAATGAGAATTTAAAATGCAGCAAAATCTGGGCTTAGAAAAGGTCCTCTTGTCAGGTCTCCAACTACTTTTTCAGCACTTTAAAAGAGTCTTCAAGTGAGAGAAGAGTACAGCAAGGCCCAGGAAAAACGGATGCTGATGGACTTACAAACAATACAACTAGCTGCTCTTATCTAGTCATTATATACCAGGAAGAGAACCTTTTGAAAATGACACTTGCAAAAATAGCAAGCAGGAAACAACATTGTGAAAACTTGCCCTGTGTTCACTAAGAAACTGAAGAAGAAATAAAATGAGGCTGCTGATCAGTGAAGGTGCTCTGAGTGAGAACCAAGTGCCCAATATTCTATTTTGTCCTTTAACAACCAGAGAGAAATTTGTCTAAATATTAAATGACAGTTCTACAATTTTTGATAGGTATAGGCTTGGAATATGAACCTTAAATACCTGTCACTTTTATATAAGTCGACGCGTTCAGTTTCTAATAGCACACAGATGCTTCCCACGCCCCAGCCTAGAACCTTTACAACTGGGTCCATTTACAAGAAGACAGTAAATATCTACCTTTCCTGTTCCAGAAAAAACAAAACTAATTGCGACAGTTCTGTCTCCAGAGTTTATTTAGGCACTGCCCTACTTTTCATAAGCCTTTAGCCAGGGCCTTGAGGAAATTTATTAGATTTTTAGATTTCCCTGAAATTCTAGTCTTACCCAATATACAAATGATCTTTTGATATGTTCTAAATATGAGGTGACTTCTAAGAATTATTACAACTATCTACCTGCTATTTTAGCTCAGAAAAAATATTAAACTTCCAAATTCATGTTATAATATTATTAAAAGAAATAAGTCCCCTAGGAAATGATCTATAATTAGGAGGCAAATTCTTATGTTCTTTTCTTCCTCAAACATTTCTACCCACCTCTCCTTTTACTACCAGTGAAGGGGAAACTCACAAGTGCTCTAGCATCTTTCTGACAAAGGTCCATATTCCAAATACATGTATTAAAAACCCCTTCCCTAGGAAAGCTTATGTTTTGAAGGACCACACTCTGAGACAGGAAAAGGAAAATATCAGGCCCCATATAACACAACAAATCCAGACTCACCCCTATGATATGCCTCCTTGCAGGACCAAAACCTTTGTTGAGATGGCAGAACTCACGTCCCTCACCTAGCTTGCTGAGAATCTGAAATTAAGAGAGCTAATGTATTTATGGAGAGCAGCAATGCTTTGGGGGTAGCCCATGATTTGGAATATTACAGAAACTATGAGAATTCTTGATCTCAGAAGAAACTTCCTTAAGAATGATCAACTAATTAAGGATATTTTAAGTCCTCTATTGCCTGTGTCTACAAAGGTACAGGCTCACAAAGAAAGGAATAATAGCCAAGAAATGCCATTGCTGATTTTTTAAGTAGATAGGAAGCAGTAAACAAGACCTTGCCCGGTAATACTCCAAAGTGCTGTTTAGAGAGTTTAAAACAAAACAAAACAAAACAAAGCATTATATGGTTTAGCATTTTCTCCAAAATCAGAAAAGAGATATTTGGAAAAATAAAATCATATATAACATAAGGATAATACCTGGGAATTTTAGGATAGTATTTGATGACACTAAAGAGCATCAGATAAAATTCTGAAAGAAAAAAAAATTATCAGCATCAACTCGCCCACCATAGTCCAAAGACATTGCCAGCACAATCAATCATCATCAGCAGAAAATCTACAAAAATAGCTGAGGATGCCCCCTGAGGTCTCATGTGCCACCAACATAATCTTGGTAAAACTGTAAAGGTATAACATGGAAACAGCTCAAGCTGCAGGATTCTTTTAAATATCTCTAAATAGATTTAATACAACCACTCCAGCACTCATTTTTTTTTTTTGGGGGGGGGGGTGGAATCCTAATTATCACTTCATTATTCTCAAGATGCATTGAAGCTTTACTTTGCTGAACAGCAATGGCTATGTGTAGCAAAAATATTGTTAGCTTTTTTTCATTATAGTAAAAACCCACAGCATTATATTTTCCATTATAATAACCAGTGCTAAATGTCCAGTTCAATAGCTGATTTTTTGATGTTTTTTGCAGTCTCATTTGTCTTCTTTATTTCATTGCCTGTTCTTTTGCTATAATATCAGCAGGATTGTAGCCACACCCAAGTTCCTGAAGCTTTTCTCCTGTTTTCATTTAGAATTTTAATAGTTTTAGGTCTTTGTATTTTATTTTCTTTAAGGAGCAGCCCAAGTTTTTTTAACTCTGTGGGTTAGTCTTTCTTCAGTTCTGAAAATTAATTAGATATTATATTTTAAAATATTCCTTCTGCCTCAGTCTCACTCTTCTTTCAATCTGGAATTCCATTTAAACTGAAATCATTTTCCTGAATTTCACAGCTTTCCTATGCTTATTTCTGTATTTTTTCTTTCTTTCGATTTTTCTGTCCATTTCCTCAGTTTTTCTTCATAATTTTAAATTCTTTAGTCTTTCAGGTGAATAACTCTGTATTTTGCTATTAATCACACTCAATGACTTCTTAATTTCAGATAATTTATAAGTATAGTTTAGATCAATTCTTTGTTTACATTCACTAATTCTTCATATATTTAATCCATACTTCCCTTTGTTTTTTAAAATAGAATAATTATAATTGTTTTTAAAATACATGGTTAATAATAACATTATCTGAATCATTTTGGGGTCTGTTTTTAATGTTTTCCCTGCTTTTTGGGTATTTATTCTCTATTTCAGTGTGCTTCATTTTTGCTTCACCTTTTCTTTTAATTATTATAACCTTACATATATATGAAAAATTTAATGCATAAACTTATTGAACCAGATAGATTCTGCCTAAATCTCATGTGAATAAATCTGTCTTATCCTTCTTTAAAATTCAGGAAACACACATACTTTAAAAAATAATCTAAACTGAGGTGCCTATAACTCAATCGCTAAGAATTTTTAGTTTCTCAAGCGTGCATTTGATTTTATGTAGACAGTTATTTATATCTTTTAACATTTCATTTTAAAATAAGTTCTAACTTTCAGAAAAGTTGAAAAGATACACAAAATAATCCGTATACTCTTTGCCTAGTTTCAAGTTCTAACTTGCTCCTTTACGCCTTAACACATTATTCAGTGTGTGTCCTAAAAGCTCAGCGCTTCATTTAAATAGCAGCACCTTTCTACCCCAGCATGATGCTGGGGCTATAATGTGCAGAGCTTGCTGTCCACTGGACACTAACCTGCGGCAACACTGAAATTCACCCTTCTCACCGTGACCCTGCAAAGATGTCCTTCCTTTTTCCTCTAAAGAATTAAGTTGGGAAAAACACTTGCAAATGTTTGCCATGCTCATTTAGCCTCTTTTAATCTTGTAGTTTTCCTCAATTTTTCAAAAATGTATCTTTATTGTTGAAAATATTACAGATGTCCCCTTTTTCCCCATTGACCCCCTTCCACCCCCCACCCACTCCCCGGCCCAGGCCTTTCCCACACTATTGTCTGTGTCCAAGGGTTATGCATAGATGCAGGTAAATTCTTTGGTTCATCTCTCCCCACTCACCCCCCCTTCCCTCTGAGATTCCTCAGTCTGTTCCATGCTTCTGTGTCACTGAATCTTCCTCAGTCTTTTCACATCTTTCTTGCGTTTGCAATAGAAGTTATTTCAATTAGAGGTTGGTAGTTTTCTGACTTGCTTTCTCATTATTTGATTCAGGCTATGTATATTGGGCTACAATAATATAAACTTTATCTTTTTGCAGAATATCAGATTTTCAGGCACATACCTGGTTATGCTGATTTTGATAATTTAGAGGAATTGTCTGTTTTTTCTACAATATATTTACTATTTTTCCTTTGTGATATTAAGTAATTTGTGAGGACATATTCAAGACTCTTTATATACTCCATTCTAGGTAGTTATTAAATTCTATTATATGTTAAAGTAAACATTAGATGAGAATGTTCCCATTATATTACTCAGCAAATTTTTAGTTAGTGGTCATAACACTAAAACCAAGCTCATTGTTACATCAAATCATTATGTACTGACCTCTTTAGGTATACAGCATAGGGCAAAAGTAGGTTTATAGTTGTACATATGGAAAAATAATAAATAATAATACAAAAATAAACTCTGTGTTTCATCTACTCACAATCATAAAACTACTTTTGTCCCACCCTGTATATGAAAAATGTAGAGATATTTTTCTGGAAAAAAGGAATCATACAAGATATCATAGAAACTCTTTATATTTGCATAAGGAAGGTTCATTCATCAACTACAGAACACTTACATTTTCAGATAATGTATGATCAATGTAGAGGAGAAGTCTTGCTTGGGTCCCCAGAAATTAGAGCCTGAGTCAAAGACTTATGTGCTGTATTACTAAAGTTGGTAATCTCAGGAACAAAAGTGAGGCTGATTAGGGGAGAAAGCCTATAGGAGGAAGTGTTACTGATTTGGCTTTTGCTAAGTGCAACTGATTATTCCATCTCATAGTACTACCTTCTGACAAGCCATATAAACTATTTTTCAAGATAGCTTGTTCAGATGAGAATGGATAACTTATTCACTGGCTCTTATCTCCCATTGGTTAATGATTTGCCATGACATTTATTAACATTTCCCCCAGGCTTTGTGAGGTTGAGCCCTCATCAATTAGTTAGAGCCAACACTGTAGTAGTGAATGAAAAAAAAAAAATGGGGGTAAGAAAATCTAGAGTAGTTCATAAGAAATGTTTGGTACAATAGGCAAAAAATAATAAATGAGAAAAAAAAATATCTGGCTGTGTTTATAGAATTTTAAGGGAATAAAGCATTTACCTAGGAAGATGCAATTAATCCACAAAATCAAGGCAAGGATTAGGTTCAATAATAACTTCCAGATAGTGAAGAGTAAGGGCAACTTTTCTAATCCCTATTTAGATGGCCAACTGGAAAGGACTGCTGTTACCACCACCTCCCTCCAGCTATCTTGAGAATATTAAGGGGAAACATGGTTGTTAGGAATTAACAAAAAATAAGTTATCTGAGAAAACCCTGGAACAAATGCTTATCTTCCACTGATGTACCGGTGTTGGATGGGAATATAACCTGGGCAAAGGGATGCTGTGCATGTCCGTTAGAATAGAGGCTAGAGAAAAATTCCTTAAATTATTTTTGCCTCTCCTCACTTTCTTTTGAAACAATCAATGCGTGCCTATTTATTGTAGAAATCGTCTCCTGTGGCCCCAAACGAAGATTCAGGTGCATGTAAGATTAATATCGGGCAGCCCACGTGTCTTGCTGGGGTGGACTGTAGGATCTGGTGGTCTTGCTGTCATCTCTTCTCCACCCCTCCCGCACCAAGTCCTAAAGGCTCAGGGTCACAATGGAAGAGATGAACATTTCCACTGTTGCTACTGTCAGAGTTTCGAGGCGAAAATGGGGAGCAATGCTCCCATGCAAAGAACAGACAAGAAACCTCTAGAGTTGAAGAATAAAAAAAAAAAGACCCTTAGCAGATTTTAATACAAAGCTATTTTAATTAAGAAAATGTGGTACGGATATAAACTCACCAAAGAAACCTTGATATGTGTCATACTTGGCCATGCAGAACAAGCGAGAGTAATAGAAGTGTTCAGTTACTGGAGCTAGAGATTTGGTTACTCATGTGAATAAAAATTAAATTAAATACCTACCTCATACTGTTAATAGAAATTAAATGTCACTAGATTAAGTTTTTAAATGTTAAAACCAATGTTAAAAATTTATAAAATAGCAGTTGTATAAATGTTTCTGACATTAGGGTAGGGGGAGATTTTATGTAATAAATACAAAAGGTATTAAATATAAAGATAAATTGGTCTACATTAAACTTAATAGCATCTTCTTATCAAATAACATCTTTAAGAAAGTGAAAAGAAAGCACTAAACTTAGAAAAGAAACATGAGATTTGTTTTACTAATAAAGATTAGTAAATAATGTTTAATGTTCTCTTTTCCATACACTGTTGTTCAGTTTTCACTTCTCGTTCATTTTTCTTTTTTGTTCTTTTTAAATGGATATATCTGCAGTTATCATTTTAAGCATATTTCATATATCTATTTGCTAAAGTTCTTTTTACATTGTTGTATCAAATTAATTTAATTGATTCAGAGAAAATAAATTAAAATATGGGTTTTTTTTTACATTTTAAATACCATATAGATATACCACAGCACACACTGTATTTATATATTTGAAGGCCAGAAGGTGCATCAGAGAATGAATTTACTGGACCATGTCAACCAATCTGACTGCAATTTAAATACAAATGAATATTTATTAAATAAGAGTGTAGTATATAGAGGCAAAAACCTAATCAATGATAAATTATACAGAAGAAGGAAGCTCAAGTGTGGTAGATCACATTGTTCTAAAAATATTGTTTATATCACTAATCTTTTTCTTTTAGTAATAAATCTTTGTATTTGGTTACCCCTTTACAGACCTATTTTCTACACATAGTGTCATATCCTTTAGCTTGGTTGCTGTTCCAACCAAATATTTAATGATAAAATAAACCATATCTTTCAAATATATATGTAAATATATAAAGTAAGGATTAGGATACACTAAATAACTTTCCCAAAGTCATATTACCTGCAGAAGCATGAACAGCTGTTGCTAAGAACTAGACAACCTCCCACATTATAATTAAGAGATTGAAACAGGGAGGGTTAAAGTTCCATCCCCCTCAGGAAAAATTATACTTATAACCATTTCATATTAGCTTATTTGTCAAAGTAATATTTCCTGTATGACTAATACAGTCTGTTAGAAAGGTTGACCCTTCAGTCATAATACACAAATCATGGGAAGTAAGTCTTTATAACACTTGATGACACATATTAAGTAATGACACCTACTTCAGTTTTCAGGTATTCACTCTAGCTGGGTTCAACGTTTAGGACATGGAATTTATTTTATGGCATAAAAATATATGGTTGCACATGCTCCTATTATCGTATGTAAGAAAAAATGCAAGAGGGTAGAGAGAGAACAACAGAAAAATATGTCATTTAATTTTCTAAAAAATAGTGAATTTGTGTTTTTAAATATTTCTAATTCTGATTTTTTTAAATAGAAAAAGCGTTGTAACTAAGCATTATTAAAATTAATGGTTGTAGGAATCTGAGGCATAGATGGATATTGTACTCCTAGACATAGCTAGGATCATTGAAGAGTAGAATCAATGTCTGAAGTGATTTACTGAGAAAAGATAGCATAGGTCAGACACAAAAGTAATTACTCTGAGGTAAGTGGTAAAGGGTATTTAATTTAAATTATGGTATTATCATTGAATTAACAGTATCTATTCATACTCCAATTATAAAGCAAATCTTCCAGCTGTATTATTTATGGAATTTTAGCAGGGAAAAAAAACATATTCAGATAAATGCTATAAGTTTATGAACCTTTGTAATATGGATGCCCTCAAATTAAAAGGTGTGCATGCTCAGATGAAAGTATTGAATATAAAGTGATTTAATACAATCAAATTTTATTTTCCTAGTCTATGCCTTCTTCATGCATTAATTAGTTCCCAACTGAATTAAGATACTGAAAATAATACTATGATTAAAATTTTCACATTTTATATAATTGTTCTCAGAATTTCAAATTTGTTAAATATTTTCAAATTAATTACAAAGGTAGAGATAAAATAAGAGGGACACTGTCTAATATTATCTGAGGTTAATATTGAAAGTAGAATTATATTTAACTGCACTATATATTTTTTTTTTTTTTTTCTTGCTGTTGTTAATCCTCACCTGAGGATATTTTTTCCATTGAGTTTTAGAGAAAGTGGAAGGAAGGGACGGGGGGAGAGAGAAAGAGAGAGAAACATTGGTGAGAGAGAAACTTATCAATCGATTGCCTTCTGCAAGCACACTGACCAGGGAATGAACCCACAACCCAGGGACGTGTCCTTGACCAGAATTGAACCCGTGACCCTTAGGTCTGCAGGCCGATTCTCTAACCACTGAGGCACGCTGCCCAGGGCTGCACTATATGTTATTATTATCATTATTATTATTAACAAAGAGGTATGGGTCAAGAATGAATTGGCAAATATAGAGGACATTTTTTAAAAATAAGCTGCTAAAATGACCATCTTAATTCCCCATAATAATGAAAAATAACCTATAAATGGAAAATATCCATTTCTCAGGAATGAAATAATCTTTCTTAAAGATTATCAAATTTAAAATGAAAGCTTTTACTTATTTTTTTAGAGTAAGATTATCTGTAAATTAACTTTTTTATGTGAAATGATTAATGATTCTTCATTTTGACATACAAAGATATTAAATATAATCAAATCTGTAAGAAATTTATGGGCATCTGTAATTTGTTTATATGACATGTTATCATTCCTCCAAGTCTCTTTTAGTATGTGTACATATTTGTCTTTTGGTAGATAATTTGCCTATATAAAAAAGAACACAGAAATAAAACTTTAATCGTTCAGTGAATATTTACTGACACCTACTCTGTGTAAGTCCCTGAAGTGACTGCCAGAAACACAACAGGTAAAAATCCTAGACCTCAAAATGCCACATTAGCCAGGGGTGGGCAGGATGAAATAGGATCAAATCCATTAGCCACCAGGACATATGCCCTGCTCATCCAAGGATGTCCTCTCAAGTTGTGTAGCTTATTGTTTTACTAACAGAAACTTTTCAATAAGTACAAATAAGCCAGAAAAAGCATAATAGCAGTGACAGAGAAGTCCCAAAATCATCATTTTATTTAATTTTGTTAATGAGAATAATCTCAAACTTTAAAGTTAGAAGCATGAAAACTCTTTACTACACAAAAGCATAAAATGCATATTGTTCCCTTTTATCACTCAGTACTAATGTCTCAATACTAAAGCACCGAGTAGTATCTGTGAAATATCACTGTAACTACCATAATGCTGGTAATGCAATTTCGGTTTTAATTGTTACCATAATAAAAACGAGACAGAAAATGAACAATTTATAAAATGATTATCTAGCATTTCCTTATTACTGCAGCGACAGATTTTATTTTCCCTCGTATCAGTAAAATGTATGCAAGTTCAACAAGCTGGCCATTTCAGTTTCTCACATTGTTTTTTGTTTGCTGTTTTATCTCGCTGCTGTCTCATCTCAGCAGCTCACAGTTAAAACCTAATGGTCTGTAGCAAAGCTCGGCCTCCGAAATCAGAACCGAATGAATGTTATGTGAAAGCATAGCCCATAAAACAAAGTCTCACGCTGCCTTATGACCTAGTCTTCTATTTAAAAAATATATTTGCCTCATTAAATCTGCTTCTCTACCAAATATTGCTAATTATCAGACAACACGTATCATGAGATCCCTTCTGCCCATGTTATTAAAGTAAAATTCCCTACCATCTTGCTATCTCTCAACTCCACCTATTTCCATACATATGGAAAAAATTTCTCAGGCCTAATCACTTCAGGTCTCTCTTAGCTAAATCATGACCAAGCAGATAGCTGATCAAAAATCTTTGATTGCTCACATAGCCTCAATGGTGGGTAAAGGAATAAGGGTTTCCTGAAAGGAAAAAAAAAAAAAATGTTTTCTAAATCTCACCGAGAAGAACAGCACTACATCACAGATCAAACGTGTAGTGAGCAGTACTTACCAGAGTAAAATCAGAGCGTATTAATCATGTAACAGAGGAAATATCTACCAGATTATTTGATGGAAAGACAATGAATTAAGAAAGTAAAGTGGGGACAAAATACACAGGCGGGGAAGTTCATATGGGAGGAGAAATCAAAACGGGGAGATGCAATGGTTTGCTTTTATGCCACCAGCAGTGAGAAGTGTGAGGTGAGCCAAAAACAAAGGAGGCAATTTAATAAATTGTATTAAGGGTCCTATAAATGCTGAACTGCACACCTATAAAAGGGCACTGAACTGGCCACCCCCTCCCCTGACTATGGGATGAAACTAAACATAAAGTGCTTAGAAACTGGAAGATGGGGAGCGTGAAACTTATTCAAAGTATTAGAAGAGTCTGGACGGGAGTCTTGATGGGCTTCTACTGAAAATGACATTGGAGGAATGCAAGCACTAAGGGGTTAACTTGAGCTTGCACGCTCAAGAGCCTCGGGAATTGCAGACCTACTGTACCTGTGCTCTGATCATGGTAATAAGTAATTATCTTCCACGTATTTCTTTACTTAACCTGCGGATAACATTTGTAATGTGAAAAGTAGCACAAGAGGAATGGGGCAGGTACTATATTAGTCAGAACACACTCATCTGTCAGCTGGAAACAGAAAGCACTATTGTCAGTAGAATTTACTGGTATTGTGAAGCTCAGGGCTGGTGTGGTGACTCCAAGTTGTCACTGGGACTTTAGGCTGTTTCCATCATTTCATTCTCTCACCCTTCGGGGCTTGGTTTTTTACCACACGCTTGTGGTTTTACGGCTACATGTGTCTCCCTCCCACCCAAGCAGGAGGAAACAAGGAGGGGGACCACGGAACAGCTGTCATCTCTAGTAGGAAAGTAAGCTGCTTTCCCCCAGTGCTCAACTGATTGTGTCCCATTGGCCGCAACTGTGCTTCACGGTCTCATACACAGCACATTTCCAGCCTAAACAAATTCCGGGGTATTTTGGCAAGAAAGAATACCACATAATACTGCAATATTTGTATCAGAGAATCAGGTAACAGAATCCACACCCAAATAGGATAACTGAGGAAGGGAATATTTACACTAGTTGGGAAATGCAATGGGAAATGAGAGAAAGATGATAAAGAACCCCAGGTGAGAAGCAGCAGGAGCCTTGCCTAGAGTGAAGGGGAGCGGAGAGAGCTGCAGTCGCCTGCACGGGAGCTGTGTCAGTCTACAAGCTGGCAGGGGAATAAACAGCTCACCATCACTATCTTCCCACCTCTGATCGCTTACCGGTGCCTGCCCCTGACCAAATGCAAGCAGAAGGCAGGGGGTAAGAACCCAGCAAAACAGTCCATACATTTCCCTTCCTGGGGAAGGCGAGAGGAGGGGGGGAAGCAGGAGGCCAGGGGAGGTGATGGACCTGGAGGGCAGATGGAAACAACCGGTGCAGCATCCACATGCCACGGTAAACCTGTGGGAGGAATGCTGACCAAAAAAAGATTTAGAAAGACATGCCCTCAGTGGAAATCTCAAAACAGGTTACGCTTTTGGCACAAATGGATAGCTGCTCATTATCCAATTAAAACAATCTTGGTTAAGATTGTACTCAACCTAAACTTCTCCTGTTTAACATTGGTCAAATATACATTGAAATCATTATTTGGGTATGATTTTTTTTTCCAAACTCAGTTGAATATACTATGAAAGAATTGATTGTGATTAATTTTTTCAATCAATCACAGGTAGAATTTTAAGATGCGTCCCAAGATTCTCATCCCACTGGGAAACACACACCTTTTGGCATTTATTCAACTGAACAGTAATCTAGTTGCTGTTACGATGGTATTTTGTAGATGTAATTAAGGTCTCTAAGATAGGAAGATTACCCTTTGTGAGCCTGACTTAATTAGGTGAGTCCTGTCTGTCCTCAAAAAAAATAATGTCTCAAATAAATATCAGGGCACTTTCCAGATTTTCAAATATAGTGATTCTCAACCAGTAAAGTGATAGGAATCTTGAAAACAGATTTTTAATGTAACTTTTAAATTGCTAGAAAATTGATAATACACTAAATTTATGGAACTTATGATTTTATCTCAAACACATTTAGCTTCTACCTATACAAGATGTATTGGAGAAAATAAATATTGTAAATTTAAAGTTTTATATTGAATCTGAATGCTTTTTTAAAATTAATATATTTCAGGAAAATTGAATTCTAAAAATAATAATTTAGATGCTTTCCAGTTTATAAAATGGACAAACACATTTTACAGGAACATATTTAATTTTGATCATTCTAGAAACAATTCCACATTTCTTGTTTTCTGTATTTTGTTGAGTGCTTCCCAGCCCATAGAAACATAAGCAAATAATAAATAAAAACACAGACACCTTCCATTAAATAAACTAATAGCTAACAGAGTGGATCTTATGTCTTTTTCAATTTTAATTTTATATATTTGAAATATATTAACTTACATATCAGTTTCTAAATCTAAATATAACTTTCAATTAATTAAGTTGGTTTTTTAATACAATAAACAAAATGACAAACAAAATTTTAAATTTAACCCTGTGAATTTATTTAAAAATTTTTAATTTTATATGAAAAGATGTGCAGCATGCTATTTTAGCAATTAAAATCCAAAACATAAAATTAATTCAATGAATAAAATTATTGTTATAAGTGTTTTCTTCTTTTCTTAAGGTTGCATTGCAATTACAGCATCAACATTCTATAGTGACTAAAAAATGACAGAACTAAAACTTATATTGCAATTATATTTCCAACTCCGAAAGCTCAGTTGGAAAACTGTCGCTCAACTAATTCCTAAAAACAGTGTGTTCTATGAGACTTCTTCCTAAAACCAGTTTTGTTTGTTAAATAGAAATATTTAATTAAACATAGTTTCCTTTCAAATTTAAATGATGAAGAAAAAAATTTATTTAAATTTATGTTCTTTAGAATCTAAAAGTACACTTAAAATTTTCAATAATTTTTGGCAGATACAAAATTATTCAGAATTTTAATTGAAAATATATTTTAAAACAAAGCTTAATAATTAGGAAAAAGTATTTCCAGATACTAGATTTTACATTAGCAATACCAATGATAGAGTTAACTGAAATTTAAGAATCTTTATTGACAGCAAATAATTGCTTAGCAGACTTTGTGTGGGAGTATATTGCATTGTATTGTACGTAACTATATTGTTTTCCTACATTTAGACTACTAATTTTGTATATTATCCCTAAGTTTCTTTTTTCAGCAAGATTATCAGTCACTTTAAATAGGTTTTATTTCCCTAGCAAAAAATTAAAATGAATTTAAGAGAAACTACCTTTTACATTGGTAAATTCAATGAACCAAACCAAAATATACATGTAATTTATCATGATATGATGGAATTTTGGCCTCTCTTTTTGATAAGACACCATGTATTTTAATTTACTCTGCCATAAACTTTTTTGAGAATAAAAATAGAAATATATAATAATTTAATTTCAAAGATTAAAATAATTCTGTAAAAAATGAAGACACTAAATAATTACCTAGTCTAACAAAAATATAGAATTTATGACATATATGCAAACTAATGCCAGAACTCTAATTCCATAGAGATAGTAGTTGTCTACCTCATACTGTGACAAATTTATTGGTTTACAAACACATCTAAATATTTAAAATAAATATTTTTCAAATGTCATATACCCTGATAAAACATCCCCATATCTGAGTGGACACCATTTAAAAATCTTTTCTAAAAGGTTTATAAATCACCTCTGTGACAGCTGGCTTTTTGTTCTGCCTCTCATTAGGGCTACTTATTATTTTATCCCATCTTCCACTAGCCTTTGAATTCACTGAGAATTGAGACTTGGCCTAATAGCCATTTACCCATCAAAATGCATATGTTGGTTTGCACACCATTAAATACTCAAGAGAATAGTTATTTTTCATTGTGTGTGTTTCTCAAGTAACAAAGAAAACCCATAAATATTTTGGGACTAAATTAAATAATTTTACATGCTACTTATGCAGATAGAGAGATGGACTTAGGAAAAAGAAGAGCTAATCACTTATTAATCAAAGTAATATTATATGGTATAAGAGAAAATCTAAATAATCAGTGCCATAGCGTATAAAAGTGTAATGTTTTTCCTGCAACTACTCAGAGGAGTATTTCTGGGTGGGTCTCTCTCCTGAATGACTTGAATTTAGGCAGTAACTCAGAAACCAACTTCTTCCATTTTAGCAGCCCTCCCCTGTTCCAAGTCCTCAGAGTATTCTCCATTTAGTTAATGAATTAAAAATAAAAAGATTGGAGAAGACATTCTCACTTTTCAGCCCCTCAGCCTAGAAATGTCACATTCCACTCATGTTGCTGTGATGAAAACTAGTCACACAGTCCTTTTGATTGGAGATTGGGAGAAATGTGGTCTACTTGTTACATGTAACTCTACCATAATTGTCATGCATTTCCTCAGAATATTTTAAGTTCCACTGTGAAATGTAGAATCTATTTTTATAAACTATACTGAATTCACTTCATTGGACAAGGCATCTTTGCCCAGAGGTGGGCAGAACAGAATTTTGCTTGGAGGATTATTTTTTCTGATAAATATCCTCCCCTTGTGGGGGATCATTTCTCTCTATGCTTTCTTATAAAGAGAGAATTATTGTTCCCAACCCTCTATATTTGGAATATCTATGTTTCTACATAATGACATCATTTATTATCTGAAAGGACAATATAATGAGAGTGATAACATTAGCTACCTTTATTGGTCTTGGTTCATTCTCTTTTTCACTTTGGACATGGTGACATAAGGGAGGCTGTTCATGATGTTATCTGAATAGCGATGCTTTGATATGACTCTACACTGATGTTCCTCTGCAACTAGTATTTTAAAGAAAGGCTATTAAAAATATTTTCCCTCGATATCATATGCTCAAAGCCATTGCTAAACCAAGTTTTATCCATGACCTTGCTATTAATTTACAGTCTGCATAGAGTTAGTCAGTCTTTACCAGAATCTATAGTAACTTCTCACTAGTCACCGATTAGTCCATCTGACATGTCTTTCATATCAAGACTCTCTCAATGAAAGAAGCAGTGCTTTGATTTATCTTCTGGTTCAAGCCTTTTAGCTCACTGTGTATCTCCTTTTTTGTTTAATAACAATTTAGAATTATAGAATTTTTTTTCATGGTCTTCTATCTTGGTCATGTAATTATTTCTGGTACAGAAACTGCACTCCTGAATTCACATTTCCTAAATCCACTTTAATTCTCTCAGCATGTTTAATGCTGTCAAATTTTCACATGTAACACACAGCCTCAATCTTTAAGAATTGTGACATAGGGATAATTAAATTCCTTATGTCCTTCTTTACTCTGATAACCCTTACTCTGGAATTCTCAGTGATTGAAACTACTTTGATCTTCTAATGATGAGCTTAATGGCTTCCTATTTCACATACGCACAAAGAAAATCAAAATATAGAGGATCATTAAAGTCCCATTAATTGTTAAAGATAGCGATAAGATTATGATTTTGTATTTGTCTATTTTTCCCCCCTTTTTTCCTTCTTTTGGATTACTCATATTTATTATTCTAGTTTTATTCTGCTAAATTCCTTTCCAATGATCTTTTGGTTCTTCCTGCACTTCCAGGTTTCTGCCTGGAATCACTGTTCTTCCTGAAGCACTCTATTTATTTATTGTTTTTCTTTTAGTGAAGACTCCTGGCAACAAATTCCTCAGTTCATGTTTCTCTAAAAAATAACTTTCTCTCTACATTTGAATATCATTTTTCCTGGGCATGATAGACTGTGTTGGTAAATTTCCTTTCAGCACTTTAAAGATGTCATTTTTATTTACTTCTGCCTTCTGTCTTTCTTGTTTCAAAGTCAGCAGTAAGTCTTCTTGCTGCTTTAAAGATAATAGGTCTTTTTTTTATATAGTGGCTTTTAAGATTTCTGTTTTCCTATGTTTCTCAACATTTTTAATATTACATGCCTAAGCATGTTGTATTCAAAGGTATAGGACAAGTAGTGTCCCTGGGGAGCAGGCTTGAAGACAGAAATTTGCCCACAGGAGATTAAGGAGTGCTTTTAAAATAGTCCAAATATTATGCTAAGTGAAATAAGCCAGGTAGCAAAAGACAAACATCACTTGATCTCGCTTATACGTGGAATCTAAAGAACTTAATAAACTGATGAACAGAATAGATTCAATGACATGGAAGCATAGATGAGACTGACGAATGTCAGAGGGATGGAGGCGGGCGGGTGGGTGGAGGGGGAGAGACTAACCAAAGAATTTATATGCATCTAAGCACAACCCAAGGACATGGACAATGGTGGGGAGGGGGACTGGGGAGGGGGAAGGGATGGGGTGGAATGGGTCATTGAGGAGAAAAAGGGACATCTGTAATATTTTAAACAAAAATAAAATTAAAAAATAAAATTAAATAAATAAATAAATAAATTAGTCTGATCCTATTTTGACGGAACAAACATTCTGAGCCTTCATAGAGTGGTGCTTCCCAAGGTAGTATAATCAACAAAAGCAAATACTAACCTGGAATATGTGTTTATTCCAGTCAAGATGAATTTCTGTCATGTCCATGATGAAACGTTCTGATGTGGCCAACTTGCCAACTAATGGCTTGTTGGTCCCTTTAAGAGATAATGCCATATTTTGGCACAGCTTTGGTCTCTTTTACTGGTATGTTCAACACCGATCAGCAGCAATAGCTATATCGGTTTATTCACGTTGTTCCCATGGGACTGGGACCCATGCATAATGACCATTGCAGGCACCATGGAGAACTCCATCTAAGGACTCATTTTTTCAGAACTGGAGTGAGCAAGCACAGTGGATACAGTGGCACAGAGGACGGCTGACATCAGCTTGATGAGTCATTCTGCTTACTCGGTTACTTCTTCAGTAGGTGCTTTCTCATAGGCATTAATGTACAGTATAAATATCTTCTTATTTCATATTTCATGCCTTCCCATCGATTTTCATGTCTCTTCCCAAGACCCTCTGTCCCCAAACTACTAGTGTGTTTTATTTTAAGACTGATAAACCAATCAGCCATTTGCCATTGACCATCTGTCCACTTACATTTGGCTAGGTTCTGCAGATCCTTGAGTGTATAGGCCCTTTCCTCCCACGACCAGCCCAGTTCTTCCCCAAATGGATTATGTTGTTATATAATCCTAGTTGCTTATTTGCCAGGTAGGAGAGAATGGGTATATATATAGATCCTGAGAGAGACACAAGTAATTGCCCTGTGAGTCATGTTTACGCAAGAACTACGAGCTTCTTTCTAACAGGAAAAAGTTGGCCACTTCAGCAAATTCAGATTTGGGAGATTCTATGAGTTCAAGGTTCCTATTCCAAATCTCAGAGACCCTCTCTTCTCCAATCATAGCCCTTACCTTGGCATAGCAGATATGACACAGTTGAAAATTGAATACTCACTGTACCTCTGCTACTCAAATAATTAAATCCTGCAACTGATTTTCACTTTTATTCTGGCTCAACTATGTTTTCTCCCAAGATATTATTATTGTTAATATAATAGTAATAGTGAAAATAAAATGTAAAATCGGTATAAGTTAAAATATAGACAGTATAACAACACACTATCTTATATTTTAACCCTCCACAAATTGTTCTAAAGTTAAATATTAACTCTGTTTAACTCATTATCTCTGTTTAAACCAAGCCAGTAAGAGTTATGTGCCCAAATTTACCCAAGATGCAGGTGCAGTGCCCAGAAAGAGTCACGGACACCCCATGATTCATATCCTAATTACTCATCCTCTTTCAACCCTGTGGGTGTTGCTTCTGCCCTCACCTCTCCACTGAAATTTCTTCTAAAACCTTTTTATGACCTGTTCACTCTTAAATCCCAAGGTTTTTTCCTCAGTGACCATAATTGTAAAAGCCTCCACAATTTTGCATTTTTGTGTCTTTTCCCTGAGCTTCTGGGAGAGGCTCATGCTGATGTTCACTGACCTCAGGCCATTCTCTCTGCTCTCATTCGAGGCCCTTGGTGTCCAGACAGCAAGAGGCACTTGTCCACAAATCCATATCTGCTCCTCCACACTTCTCCAACCGCTGGCCTGCCTTGTTTCTTATTTTAGGATTGAATCATTTTCTAGGGCAGTAAAATCACAGTTGCTGTCTTAGTTTTAGTATAGTCTAGACAACTATTTATCTAAACCCTCCCATTTGATTCTTGACTACTCTCTGAAACTTTGCTGTCCACATAAGATCTAGAACCAATTTATCAATTTCCACCAAAAAATATTTTTTCTTGTTGTTGGTATACATTTTTGACTAGGATTGTATTAAATCTGTAGATTAGTATGGGAGAGTATCCCTATCTTTGCAATGCTGAATTTTCCAATTTATACAACCCTTACCTAGGGGCTTTTATGATAACTCCATGGTGAGATCTGACCTAGTCAGATTAAGAATGAAGCAATAGCTCCTATCTAAACAAATCCTTTCCTCTCTATTATTTTCTCTCATTCACATATAAAGCACTCAGCAAATATTTGTTTAATGTAATTTATTTGGTAATTAGTGATGAGTATGCCTGTACCATCTCTACTACAGGGAATACAAATTGAAAATAGAAGTGCCTGAAAAACCAGAACAAACATCCATCTCTCTTCACAGGAGGTAGTCAATTAAGAGACAAATGACTCTCTCTTCTGTTTTTCTCCACACATTTTATACTTAAATTGACTTTGCTTCATTTAAATTTTATCATTTTATAATTACCATCTAGGAAAGACAGCTCGAAGAAGCACACTCTGAGCACAGAATGTGTTTGTTGACAGATAGAATGTAATTAATGTCAAATGAATATATTGCTCTCATGCAGCAAGGCAAATATATTTCATTTTCTATTTTAATGTTTAAATACAGTACAAGAAAAACAAAACTCAGAAAGTCTGTCTGCATTGAAATGATGGAATAAAGAATAAGAAAAGAAAATTGAGGCTATTATCCAAAAATAAAGAGAATATTCTATGGTGGTAAGACGTCCCAGGAGCTGTTCTAACTAAAATAGAGACAGGCCAGACACCCCTTTGAAATTCTCAGTGGGAGAGGCCTCTACATAGAATTAATAGGCACAATATCAAAAAAACCATACATGAAAATAAGAACAAGAGAACACACTGAGAAACAATTTTCACAACCTCTTAATAAAAAAATAAATAAAAAGGAAATAAGAAGCAGACAGAACACCATAAAAAGAATAGCAAACTCTGGGAGAACACACTAATAATAAATTCCTATCTTGAACTGGTATGTGATAAAAAGAAATCGAAAACTTAAATAACAACCATTAGCCTGATGGTCTTTCTTTCATTTTGGCTTCTCATTTGTTCTCTACGAAACTCAAACTTCTAGAAAATTTTATTATCAAAACAGAGCGTTCTCCTTGTTCTTTAATGATTTTCACTCTAGGTTTTGTCAAAAGAAAACTGACGCTGCACTTAAATGCTGAGGCCAAGGCGAGTGAGGCACAGAGAGAAGGGGAGGTGAGCCAGACAGGGCCTTGACTTCTGTATATTTCCCTCTTTAAATATATATAATGGCACTATTTTGTGCATATTTATAGAGAAGAAATGGTGGTATTTTATACCAGGCAATTAATTTATATTTTTATTAATGAAGAAAAATTTAATTAAATACTTATCCTTTTTGGAACTTAAAATTCTGGAATTGTATAAAATTGTAATTATTGGTTTCTCTTTACAACCAACACTTTATCTTTAATCTCTAAAATGATTATTGTTCCAGAGCAGTGTTGAGAGAAACCTTTATCTCAGTCTGTAAGATAAACTAT
Source organism: Miniopterus natalensis (assembly GCF_054644295.1). Classification (NCBI taxonomy): domain Eukaryota; kingdom Metazoa; phylum Chordata; class Mammalia; order Chiroptera; family Miniopteridae; genus Miniopterus; species Miniopterus natalensis. The sequence goes on from NC_142086.1 coordinate 69,697,452, forward strand.
TTATTATATAATTCAGTAGAAGGCATTGATAATGACCAGGCAGCAGGAGTTAAACTTTTTAAACATATCTCTTATTATATTTATCAAATACCTTAATACTGAAAGCATTCATAGCCTATGTTTAATAAACATTATTTTTTTAAAGATTCCAATTTCTAGTCCTATTCATTTTCATAAACCTTTCTGCCAATTATATAATCAAATAAGAACTTAGTGTGCATTACTAATTTTGAATGCATTTCCAAACAAAAAAAATTTGTTTTATAAACATATTAATAAATACATGGAGTTTTTGATAACATTTCTGGTATTTGGTTGTTGGGTGGTGGTTGAAATGTCCATTTAAAGATGCTCATTTAAATGCTCATTTAAAGATTTAGGGAAAATGCAAATAAACTGGAGAAAACTTTATATTTTTCAGCAAGACCTGGTCATAAAACATAATTTGTTTCCTAAGGTTACTAAACTTTGTCTTCAGAACAAGATAAAACTATTGCAACCACAAAATGATACTCTACTCTGAGCAGTTCTCTAAAGAATGAACAATTCAATAAAAAGTAACCCCTTGCCTCTTTGCCAGCATCCTTGGAGAGGGAGACAGAAAAACAAAATGCTTTCTAATTGATATTCAGTTCAATCCCCAATCTCCTACCTTTGGACAAAAAAACCAAAGATATGATTTTAGCGGCAAAGTTTATGGTCTAAGAGGAATCACTAAACCTGTGAGTCACTGTCAATTACATCCACTCCTAGGTGGAGTGAAAAGACATTGAAAGGATACTGCATTTTATCAAACACTTTTTCTGCATCCATGGAGATGATCATTTTTTTTTAATCTTTCTTCTGTTAATATGGCATATCACATTAATTGATTTTTATATGCTGAAACATCCTTGCATCCTAGGGGGAAAAGCAACCTATGGAATGGAAATAAGTATTCACAAACTATATATCTCTCAAGGGGTTACTTTCCAAAATATATTTTTAAAAAACTTCAACTCTGTAGCAAAAAAATAACATGATAACAAAATGGGTTAAGGACTTAAACAGACATTCTTCCAAAGAAAATATACAAATGGTCAATGGGTGTATGAAAAGATGTTCAATGTCAAATGCAAATCAAAACCACAATGAGATACCACTGCACGCTTGTTAGGATGACCATTATTAAACTGAAAGAAAACAAGAAATAAAATAATTCTTGGTGAGGATGTGGTAAAAAGATAAGCATTGTACACAGTGGAGAAAATGCAAAATGGTATAAAAGTTATGTGAAAGAGCATAGGTCCCTCAAAAACTAAAAATATATATATAACTATCATCTGATTCAACAATCCTACTTCTGAGTATTTATCAAAAGGATTAAGATCAGGATCTTGAGGGATGGTATTACCCCCTGGTGTTTTGCAGCACCGTTTACCAGAGCCAAGATGGGGAGACAACCTCAATGTGCATCGGCAAGTGGATGGATATATAAAATGTGGTATATACATACAACGGAATACTATTCAGTTTTTTAAAAAGAAATCCGACAATATGGCTGAACCTTTAGGTCACTATACTAACTGTAACCAGCCAGCTACAGAAGGGCCCGGATTGAATGCCCTTATTTACATGAGGTCCCCAAACAGTCAAGCTCATAGCAGCAGAGAGAGGAATAGTGGCTGTCGGGGGGGGGGGGGGGCAGTGGGGAATTGCTAACCCAGGGGCATGAAGAGTCAGTTATGCAAGAGGAACACATCCTGGCAATCTGCTGAACAATACTGTTCATGTCAACAATTTTGTGCTCTACACTGAAGACCTGTTAAGAGGGTATCTCATCAAGTGTTCTCACCGCAATGAAAAATAAAAAAAAATACTACTGGAAACATTTTCATCATGTTCTTTGCAAATTGTGTTCTTTAGCACCATTATCCTAACTCAACTTTGATAAGCTGTTATTTTTCAGAAAAATATTTGCATATCCAAATAGAAACTAATTCTAACCCAGCAAATCTTTGTTATTTCTAACCTAGAGATCAAAAGAGGATTCTATATAATCCTTTGGTATAATTATCTGTAATAAATGAAACTAGGTGAAATTTTTCTTTAGTACCTTCCTACTTCCCCATTTTACTCTAAGCTGGTTTTTTTGGTACCAAATTATGACACAGATTGTTCTAATAGTATTTTTTTTTTCCTAAGAGAGTGAAAAGCTATGATGGCAATGGTGGAATTATTTTTCTTACATAAACACAAATTTAACAAAAACAATATTTCTCTTTGTGCTGTATCTGATGGATTCTCTTCTCAGACGCCTCTTCCTACATTAAGACTCATGGGGGGGGGGATGGGATAAAATAAATTTTTTTTTCTGTGACTGTTCCTTGACCCATTTTTCTTTTACCCTGAATAGTTATTTTTCTTTGATTTTTAAAATTTGTGTTCCCATAACATTTATTTTATTGTATTCATGATATTTCAAAATGAATACTATTTATTTTACTTATAAACATTCTCTTCCATGTGTGGTTTCCTTGGGGACAGAAATCATTGTTATTTCTCTTTATAACTGACAGCCTGTGCATCCGTTAGGCACTCAGTGATCATTTGTTGAACGGATAAATGGAATAATGGATGCATACATTTGTTCAGTGCTTTTAATTTTAGAAAGCGTAGTCACATATTCCTCCCATGAAAGAAATCTCTCATGGAGATCCACAGAAATATAGCAGAGAGTCCAAATTTACACTGACCTGGACAACCAGGGCAAACTGGAGAAAGGGAAATTATCTCCGAAGGAAATAATAACAAGTGTAGGAAGATTTTAATACTAAAATCCTGAAGTAGGCACTGTTACAGGGCTTGTAATTTCCAGGTAGAAAATTTACCTGTAGATTTTCAAATTTTACTTGGTTACACCTGCATCTTCTGTGGCCACCCTGCCCCATCTATTCTCCTAAATGGGGCGGAAAACCTCAGGTAATTCGAAATCTCTGACCAGTCAATCGAAAACAAGAATTTAACCTCAACACTTCTCTGGTAAGGGTCATGGGGGGCGAGGGGGCAGGAGGTAGTGTGTTCTTTGACCAAATAACCTTGAAAAAGTCTGGGCTAATCATTTTCCATTTTTTTTAAAACTGGAACTTTTGGGATCCTTCTATATCTATGAACGCTTCTTGTATGAGCCACTAATAACTACTAATATCTGTTGTTAATCTTTAGGAGGGTGCTATAGAATGCAGATTCCTTAAACATATTGGACTATTACTTAATTCATTTGTTAGTAATTTCTGAATTTTATTTGTGTGTGTATAATATCATTTGAGAAAGACTGTTGTGTATACAGAGAAATGTTGTCACTTTGGTTTCCTTTATAATAATACAAGTTATTTCTTCCTATCATGCCTCTTTCCTCTAACTTTAAAAGTTTTTAATTTGCACATTTATAGAATAAAACAGAATGTTTGAGCTCTAAGATACATTCTAGATTTAAAACATAATGACCCTGTAAAACTAAAACAAATACTTTATCTTGTGGATAAAGTATAAGTAAATCAAATGGCTTTAATTAATAATTCAGATCTTTTTCTGATTATTTTTAAATGAAAATATTCATTAACCTAACAAGAAATGAACACCATTTATCTCTAAGATTTATGCGCACATTTGAAGATATTTAATTGAATTTCTGCCAATTTGAATTGCAATTTCATGGACTGATTTTACTACATGCCTCTCTAGTTTGTAGATTTAGTTCTTATGACTGTGAAATTTCTTTCAGTTGCCATGTGTACAGTCTCCTAAGTTAAATAAATGCTCCTATGTTCCTGCGGCAGTCTGTGCCATACATTTCTTTACTTAGGTACGTATAAATGTGTTCTTTTTGCATGTATTTCTGTTATCATGGTCTACTGTATAGTTATTTTATCATTGGCATTGTATTCTGAACTTTTAGAAACACTTTAATTGACAGGGTCTATATTTTTGTCAAGCTCTTAATTCTCTGTATGAGATAAGTGATATATAATAATAAAACATTTTTTAGTATAGAAACTTAATTTTAAATTTAACCTCAAGTATGGGCAAACCAACATGTGATGAAAAATGTACTCAGGTTAATAATTAAAACTATTCAGAATTTATATTCTAACATATTATATGTGTTTAACAAAACTTTTAAACTAAGAACACAATACAAAACCACATTACAACTTACAGCTTCATGTATTACCACAAGCCAAACCATCACCAAAGACAATAAATAAAAAAAGACGAGCACCCTAGAATGGTTCCAGCATTCATAAGGTCTCTCTCATACCCTACAGCAGTGACCTTCAACCTCTATCAGCCCATGGCACACACAAACTCATTACTAAAATTCTATAGCACACCAAAAAATATATTTTTTGCAGATTTGACCAAAAAAAAGGTATAATTTTGATTCATTCACACTGGACAGTTGTTGCGTTTGCTGTTGTCATTGTTTTAGTTGACAATCTAAAGGGGAAAGAGGTCAGTGCCCTTGACTAAACAGTCAGGTATTTCATGTTTTAAAAATTCTTGCTGCGCACTGGTTGAAACTCGCTACTCTAAAGTAATCGCTATTTTTCTCCTCTCCTCAAAGTTACTGCTGTCTTGTTGTTTTTAAGTTTGATTTTAATATTTGTATAAACAGAATCATGTAGGTTGCATTATTTTCTGCCCTGCTTCTTTAATTTAAAAAATGTGTTGCCACTATTCATTCTTAAGTGTAGCTATTTGTTCATTTTAATTGTTGTGTGTAATTCCAAGTTCATTATTTATCTATTTAACAATGATGGACATTTGAATTGTTTTCATTGTGAGGTTATTACAAATATCATAGCTATGAACATTCTGATACATGTCTTTACTGCATATGTACATGTATTTCTCTTGGGTATATATTTAGGAATGAAAGTGCTGGTCAAAAATATGCATATGTCCCACTGAAACAGATAGTTCCAAAGTAGTGACTGAATCAATATAATGTGAGATAGGGGATTAGGCTTATTTTTAGTTCTCTACATGAAAATACAAATTACCTAGAAATAGTTACCAAAAGGCTGTTTCCAGTACTACACTTGTGCCCATGTGTGTGGATCTGCTTCTGCATTCTATTCTGTTCCAGTTTTTATTTTTTAATAATATTTCATTGAAAACAAATTAATTTTATTGAACTTAATAATTAATATAATCACTCACAGTTGTGTATTTTTAAAAAAAATAGCAACAAATAAAGCAAAAAGCATCCTGCACAGAGAGACCTGCACAGAGTTCCAGGAGGTCTCCAAGAATCGGATGTCATTAACTGACATACATTGTCATATTGGAACTCACCATTATCCAATGTCCTTAGAATATAAACTATTACTTATGACTTTAGATCACAAATTCTGCAAGAAAGATTACTGAGTCAGTAACAGTCTTGATTTTATATAAAAGATGTATGAAACAGGAGTATTTGGGGGCAATCTTTTGAAACCAACACTAATAATTCTCTGTATCTCTGGCAAAAAAGATCTGTCCATTTTGAATGAGCTCATCATCTTTAGCAACTTTGAACTCGGCCGTGTGTGTGCATGTGTGTGGGTGTGTGCACGGGAGCATTAGCAGATGTCTGTCTACCTCTGTGGTGAGAATATCTGTTAGATTGGAGTTATAAGGCCACTGGGGGTTTATCAGATGTCTGTCACTAGTGCATTTCATTATGAAATGTATCAGTTTATTATTTGACATGTAACAGATTTGAAGAGAGCATTATCAAGAATCACAACAGTTATGAGATATGTTTTGTTTATCAGATTTAAAGCAGCCACTGCAAAAACTGAGGTTACTGTAACTGACAAATCGGAGACAAGTTTAGACATTTCTAAATTGTCAGCTGTTTCACTGTTGTGATTGTAATGACCCATGGGTAGATGTGGCATACATAGTTCACAAATGCTTCAAGTATTTTCATTTCAGGACTCAAAAACTCAATATTATATTGATTTTTTTGTATTAACTTTTCTATCAAATAAGGAAATGTGTTAGAATTTTAAAATTAATTTTAACTCAATGAGGGATTATTTTGACATCATCATGGTTCTAAATTATTTTTTTTAACTTTCTAATTTTAATGTACTTTAGCAATTATCATTGTCTAGCTTTCAGTAACTCAGTTTATTTGCAAATATGCCTATCTCCATAAGTGGATCTTAATACAGTTATTCTGAAAGTATATAAAAATGCCAAATTTGAAACAATATGTATATGAATAATCTAATTACATGTCTTATATACCCCAGATAAATCAATTAAATGATATATTATTTCTCTCTGATTTATGTGGAATGACAATTTCCCATGACTCTCATTTTCATTAGTCAATTGTAAACTAAGTTATGTTAGGGGCCCAATAGAAGTTTCACTGAACTTTCAAAAACCAAAAATGAAACAAGATTAATTCCTGACTGCGAAATTAATTATACTGTCTCTTGCACATGTATTTGTAATCAATCTATTTGTCAGCTAACAGTAAAATATGCCTTAAAGGCATATACACATTAACTGTATTTTCACCCTCTTACATTTCATTTTGTTATTTAATCATATTTAAATTTTTTAAAAATCCTGTTTCTCAGATGTTCTAAAGAAATTGATATTGTATAAGTGTAAATAATTTAAATGATATTCTGGAAACATTTATTAAGTTTTATATAAGGAGACTTTTGAAACTCCTGATATTGAGCACCAAAAACATTGAGTTCTTAGGAAACATTCATATGCACCAGTATAAATAAAATCTTAATGACTCAAATATATTATAAAACATAATGAGAGAGCTCACTTCAAAGCGGCCCTTTAGGAAATTAATTTATCACAGTAAAATGATTTATTGAAGCCAGTCTTGGTACTCGTATTTTTTAATTCATATTAGGTTTTGCATAATTGGTTTTTACATCTGTTTTGTAGCTTGAATTGTGCCCCTTCCCCCCAAAAAATGTTCTAGTCCTAATCCCTAACACTTGTGAATGTGACCTAATTTAAAAATCAGGTCATCGCAGATTCAATCAGGCGAAGATGAGGTGATTTGTGATTAGAGTGGGCCCTGAACTAATGACTAACATCCCTATAAGGGGAGTAATTGGACACGGAGGTGCACAGAGGGAAGACCACGTGAAGGCTCAGAGGTAAGAAGGCTGCAAGGACAGAGGCAGAAACTGGAGTGATGTGGCCGTCAGCCTAAGAACACGAGGGATGCCGAGAACCTTCGGAAGGTAGAAATGCCCAAGGAAGGGTCCTCTAGAATCTTCAGAGCGAGCATGGCCCTGCTCGCCTCTTGCTTTGGGCTTCTTGTTCTCATAACTGTGAGAAAACGTCTGTTGTTTGAAGCTACCCATTTGCTGGTAATTCGTTATTGCAGCCCCAGGAAACAAATACAACCTGCTAGGAACTTGTTCATGAACCTACATATTTGAAGGGACTTTCCACTATATTCCAGGGTCTGTATTAAATGCATTTTTATTGAAATCTTTTACATTTTGACTATAAATAATAGAATGAGGAGAACATTAATATCCCTAATTTGTAGGTAAAGAAATCAAATCACAAAGAAATCACATACTACACATGAGGGTCAATGTCTACGTAACTCCTAAATCTACCGCAGCTAAGTGTTTGCCATACATAGAGGAACCCATGTTTTTAATTTCTTATGTATTTCATCTTCAGTGTATCTTCTGTTGTACATATTAATATTTTAATATGTGAATTCCCAGAATACACAGTGATTTCATATCATATAATCATCTTTCTGCCAGGTACATAGATTGTTGTTGTATGTGTCTTTTTAGTATCTGTCCCTTCTCACATTCTGTATCAGTGTTTTTAACAGTTTTCTTGAGATGTAAATTACATACCACGAAATTCATCCAGTTTTAGGGTACAGTGATTTTTTAGTAAATTTAGAGTTGGGAGGTCATCCAGTTTTAGAACATTTTCATCACCCTGAGATGATCTCTTGTGGCCATTTGCAGTCAATGCCCTTTCCCACTCACAGCCCAGAAAACTCTAAACTCATTTCTGTTTCAATAGATTTGCCTTTTCTGCACATTTCATGTAAATTAAATCATACAATGTGTTCTTATGCATCTGGCTTCTCTCACGTAACAATGGTTTTGAGATGCTTCAATCCATGCTGTATGCCACACTATGTTTATCTTTCTCCATTGGATAGATATGTAGGTTATTTCTACTTTTTGATTTTAGGACCAAGACTGTTATGTAATATATGTAATAAACAGGTGTGGACACCTGTTTTCATTCTTCTGGGGTAGATACCCAGGAGTGGAGTTGCAGGGTAAATGCATGTTTAACATTTTTAGAAATTTCCACAGTGTTCTAACGCAGCTCAACTGTTTTGCATTTTAATCATTAACGGATGAGAATTTGTTGCTCTCTATCCTTGCCAACACTTTATTATTTGTGCTTTTTCTTAAAGCCATTATAGTACGTGTAAAGTGTTATATCATGATGGTTTTTAAATGAAAAATAAGGTTGAATATTTATGTGTTTATTGACCATTCCTGTATCTTCTTTAGTCAATTTTTTAAATTTTGATAAAGTCCAATATTTCAAAAATAGCACTGGTTTTTACTTCATTTTGTACATTTTAATCACAAAGTTTAATGCAAAAGTCACTCCTGGCCCCCTGTTTATCAGGGAAATCAGTCACTCTGCAGTACTGCTAGTTTGAGAATCAGTACTGTACATGGAAAAATGTTGCTTGTGGAGTCCTTTGAAGGGTTCTCTTCTGTAGCACAAAATTTAGATAAGAAGATAATTCTCCCTAAAATGCAGTGAGAGATGGTGACAAATTCACAGGTTTTGAAGAACTGCTCCAGGGTCAGGATCAGTGCAGGAAAGCAAGGCCTTCTGAAGGATGTGCTGTGGACTAGGATTTTTGTGTTTATGTAATATATATGAAATAAAGAATATTTTATAATGTTTACAAGTGTTAACAGATAACCAAAGTGGAAGTGAGAGAACTTTCTGATAGAATTTGGAAAAAGGGTTTTTCATGCTTCTGTGAGTTGTTGGAGGCTCAGTGAAGACTAGTGCAAGAGTGAGGAACCTATGTGGCTCCAGTCTTAAGGGGGCCTGAGCTACAGCGGGCTTTCTTCTAGCAACCCCATGAATTTCGAGTTCTTGCTATGAGGAATCAAGAAGTATTCTCTCTTAGCTTTGGCAAGAGGAGAAGGAGCATAACTGTTTGAAACACAGCCAGAGCCCGCTCCATAACAAAAGACTACTCTCAGGGGAAAGGATTTTGACAGAGCACAAGGAGGAAACATTATTCCAGCATGGAAAAGAGAACGGATCCCCAGTCCTGCTCCCTCTAGCAGGGGTAAAAAAACAACAACAGGGTCAACAGGGCACAAGGCTTCAAAAAGTAGATTGGGAGCTTTTCAGCCAGGGAAAAATGTAGAGGGCAGGGAAAACAATAAACTATTAAACAAATGCTTATGAAAGTAACAGCATTGAAACACAGACCCACTAAAAAACTAAATCTTAATCAGTAAAATATAGAACACATCCCTACCTGTCCCTTGATCACCACGCAAATAGGACTCCACTATAATATAATTACAGCGGGTTTAGACAAAAGAGGTACACAGTACAGACACTGTGAGAAAGACAGGGCATGAAAATAACGAAAGAATTTGAAACGTCTAATATGTAAAACTGCAACAAACATTCAAGGTAGCTCAACTTCTAGCCAAATTAACTTCAATCCTTGCATTAAAGGCCTATTTGCCTCATTTCCTATTCCCCAGTTTCCTGGATAATATGTGTGGCTTTCAACAAAAAATAGGAAACATGACAAAAGTCAAGGTGGAAAATGATATAGGTTAGAAACATGGACTTGCAGAGAGAAGTGAGAAGTACCAAAGAGCAAATAAATGAAGGTATAATAGATATTTTAGCCTTTATTTGTTTAGCATACAACCATTTAATTCAATAATAGTGACAATATATTAGGTGCTTTTAGCATACAGATAAATGAATTGAGTGACAACAATGTAGGTGTTGGAACTACTCCCTTAAATGATACCTGGACTACATGTAAAGGGATACAGTGTTACATGAAAGTGGGCTTAGATTAGTTGAAAATGTATATTATAAGCTCCAGGGCAATTATACATTTTTAAAAGATATATAATTGATATGGTAAGCCTGAAATAAAATGACATACTATAAAATGCTTAATTAAAACCAGACAAAGGAGAGAAAAAGGAGGAAACGATCAAGAGCAATGAACAAAAAACAGCTATAAGCAGGGTAAATATCACCCAAGGATATCAATAATAAAACTTTAATGATGAATGTCTAAAAACACCAATGAAAAGGCAGAAACTGTTAAGAGTGGATTATAAAACAAAGCAAAACAAGAATCAACTATATGTTACATACCAGAAACCCACTTTTAATATAAAGACACAAGTAGGGTGAAGGTAAAGACATGAAGAAATATAAACACCTATAATGCTAATCAAAAGAAAGGTGAAGTAGCTACACTAATTAAATCAGGCATGAAAACAAGACAGGTTGTTACGGATATAGAGTGGGACCATTATATAATGCAAAAGGCATCATTTCTCCAAGAACATGAAACAGTCCTATATATCTGTGCATTTAACAACAGAGATGGAAATATACGAGACAAAAGCTGATGGAATTGCAACTAGAAATAAATATACCAATATATTAGTTGGAGGCGGAAAACACCTCTATAAATAATTAAAGAATAAACAGGCAGAAAATTAGTAAGGATATAGATCACCTGAATAGCACTATCACTCAGTTTGACCTAATTTACATATGTAGAAAACTCCAGCAACAACAACAAAAACATTCTTCTCAAACTTACATAAAACTTTCACCAAGATAGAATATGTGCTGGGCCATTAAACACACCTTAACAAATTTTAAAGTATAGAAAGTCTATATAATATGTTCTCAGACCACAAAGGAATTAAACTAGAAATCAATGGCAGAAAGATAGCTAGGAAATTCCCAAACTATTTTAAAATTATGCAACACACTTCTCAATAACCCATGAGTCAAAGACGATGTCTCACGATAAGTAAATGAAAATACAATGCATCAGAATCTGTGAGGTGCATCAAAAGCAGCACTGAGAAGGAAATTTGTTGCACTCAGTGCATATATTAGAAAAGAATAAAGACCTAAAATAAATAGCCTGACCTCCATCTTGGGAATCTAGAGCAATAAGAGGAAATTAAACGTAAAGTAAGAAAAAAGAAAATAAAAAATTAGAGCAGAAAGCCGTGGAATTGAAGACAGGAAAGCAATAGAGAAAATGAAGGCAATCCAAAGCTGGTTCTTTGAAACAAAAATCTGTACATTAAAAAAGCTTTTACAAATGCTAACCAAGAAAAAGAGAGTAGACATAAATTACTAATATCAAAAATGAGAATCTGATCATTGCAATGGGTGCCATGAAAATTAAAAGGTCAGGAACTGTATCCCATTAACACTCTATGCTGACATATTTAATAACTTAAACTAATTCCTCAAAAACTATCAAAATTCACAAAAGGATAAATGAATAACCTGAACTTCCCTATATCTATTAATTAAACTTCATTAATAAATTTAAAACTTCCAAAAAGAAAATCTCCACATCCAGATAGTTTCACTGAATTATATCAAACATTTAAAGACAAATCTCTGCAATCTCACTACAAAAATAGAAACAGAGGGAACACTTCCTAACTCACTCCATGAGGCCAGCATTACCTTATTTGCAAAACCAATAGACATTACAAGAAAAGAAAACTACAGACAAAAATCTATGAATATAAAAGCGATAATTTTTAACAAAATATTATCAAAGGAATCCAACAGCACATAAAATAAATGTGACCAAGTGAGGTTTGTTCCATGCAAGATTGGTCCAACCTTCATATATTAATCAATGTTTCAATGTATTAGCAGACTGTATAAGAAAAATCATATGATCTCATCAACAGAATGCAGAGAGACTTGTAAGGAAACACCGTACTTGATTTGATAAGGTTGTTTCCCAAGGTACACAGGTTATCAGCCCTGAAAACACTATCCAAATACGCAATTTAACAAGTAAATAAACTCATGGCAGATGGGAGCCAGGTTTCTTACTGCTATAGTGGAAGTTGTAGTAGAAGTGTAGAGACAATGATGAGAGGCTGGAATTATCCTGGCAGTAATGGCTTAGAGTTGGAGACGTCAAAATGAACTCTGGCTTAGCTTAATGTGGGTCAGATGGATAATACAGAAATACACACACACACACACACACACACACACTTAGTATATGTACGCATATTTCCTTGCTTTGTCATTCGAGATGGCCTAGAAACAAGGATATCTGAGTAGCAATAAGCATGTCTAATACCAAGGCTTCGGTTTCGAAAGCATTATCCAATCAAAGAAGCCAGGCTCCTGGCAAAACGGCTGATTCCAGGAGGGAATGGGTTATATACGAGATGGTCTCGAAGCTTCTCGTCGTGGGAGAATGTAAGGAAGTGCTTGAAAACAACCCACAATGAAGAGCACACGTCAAAATGGCATGGAAGTCAAATGAAAGAGCCCTCGATGGCCGAAGGTGGAAGAATTTGAGCAACAAAACTATGTTGTATGGGATTATAACCCAAAGAATGAAACAAATAGCTATGATTTGTTTGTAAATAAATTAATGATTGACTACATAAATAAATGGGGGGGGGGAGTAAAGAAAGCCCCCGTGCTGAATTCCAAGTAACTTCTGCAGCTATTGCTCCTTTAAGGCGATGGAGCATATCTTCCCACTTTTTTAGTACTTGATTTGAAAGAGTGCAGTAAAGAAAGGAAAGAAAAACAAGAGTAAATTTACAGTGGATAAAACTGATAAACACTATCTCAAGGCAGGTGATCAAGGTCAACAGGAATAGTGGTAAGTCCTGTTGATTAGTATGTGCCATTGATATGATTTGATAAAAATGGCACTTTACCTCTCTGGTCTTCCTCCCAAAACACATCACCCCAATCTAATCATGATTAAAAATTTCATGAATAAATACCAATCGAGGGACATTCTACAAAATATCTGGCCACTCCTCAAAACTGTCAAGGTCATCAAAATCAAGGAGAGTCTGAGAAACTGTCAAAACCAAGAGTATCTTAAGGAGATATGACAAATAAATGCAATGTGGTACCCTGATTGGAATCCTGAAAGAAGAAAAAGTATCAGGGGGAATCTGAATTAATTATGGACTTTAATTAATAATGTATCAACAATGGTTGATTATGCCAAATGTATTATACTAATATATTTATAATACTTGTCTTATATACTCCCAAGTATAAGAAGCCTAAAAGCCTGGATCCTTCCCTCTCCCATCCCCAAGGGGGATGTCTTTATATGAGGGAACAAAGGTTTCTCTCTGTCTTAGCAGGAAGTGGGGAACAGCTGTCCTATTTCTATATAAACTTGCAGATTCATATTTTGGGGATCTTCTCTGCAGTGTTAGTACTTGACATTAAGCTTTTTTATTGTAATGTATAACACAACTACTGGTAAAACAATAAGATAAGAAACTAGCTGCCCCCACCCACGAAATTTCTCTCTTAGAAAGCCCGGGTAACCTAGATGACCAACTGACCACTTGAGGTACTCTGCATCTCCCTTCCCACACCCTAATTCTCCAATAAAGAGTGAACTCTCAAGACTCTTAGCCCTCAGAGCCTAAGAAAGGCAGAGCCCCAGGCCCAAGCTGCCTCCTTGTCTCTACCCTTGACTTTACGTGTGGCCCTAAAGCACGCCACATGTGCACTCTCTAGGACCCGTGTGGAGTAAATCTTGTCCTTCAAAGTTTCCTAATGGTTTTGCTGAGGTGCAACTTGCAATCATAATAAGAACCACAAGGGCTGGTCCAGTTACAAACACTGGCTCTGGTGGTGGCCTGGAAAGGTCTGTGGGATTCTTAGGAGTCCATATGGGTTCAGAGCAGTGTCTCAGGCAATCCTAGCTGAGAAGAAAACTATCAATAGGCTGAGACACACAATGCTCTCTGGCAGGACAACCTACTATATATGTGCAGACTTCTTCTGCCTGCAGTGTGCTAGATGTGAGAGACCAATGCTAGAATATTATTCCCCTGGGTTGCTGTGAGTAAATAAAGCTTTGATCTCTGACCTAGAGGCTTGATGTTTCTGCTAGTGTGCACATATATATGTACGTATGTATGCTTGTATGCATGAGAATATACATTTGATTTTATACTTAAAAATGTTTTTTCATAAAAAATTATAAACAAGGAAAAGAAATTATTCATAATACAAACCAAAAGTAACCATAGTCAATATTTTTTCTCTACGGGCTTGACTTTATATACATATACACATATACAAACATGCACAGAGGGTTGTCTTCTATATTATCATATTTGGCTCTCATTTTCTTAGCATCTTATGAGTGTTCCAAATTTAATCATTTTTAACAAGTTTTTTTTTATCATACTGGCATACTATTTAATAATTTTCTGTAAGTGTTCTTGAAAATGACTCATTTTGTTTTCCTTAGGCTTATTCTAAATAATGATATCCTTGAAATAACTAGATGTTATTATCTCAATTATAATTTTTCTACTTTACACTACATTGAAATGAAAATAAAACATTAACATTTTTAAAAGTTTATCCAGGTTTTATGCCTCTAATAATTTTCCTTCTTTATTGTGAAAATTAGAACTGATAGTTTTGTACTAAGAAGTAAATTAGGGAATCATTCAGCTCCAAAACAAAAACAAAAGCCTTGATGTACACAGGGTCCATGGTCACAGGACTGAAATAATATGTGATTAACAAGACAAAAAGGAAATAGAGCAGACCCGGGGCTTTCAGCAACAAAAAATTATGGATCTTCTATTTATAGTTCTAACATTAGATGATGCTTCTTCAATAAATTTTCAGTGTGTCTCTGGTCACCATTTAAATTCCTAGGTGAGAGATTGCAAAAAGCCCAATCTAGTCTACACATATATTTGTTTTAGATTAAGGTCTTGTAATGATCTTTTCTCAAGATTCACACAAAGTGGAGGGCAAGAAGGCTCCCTAATGGAGAGTAAATCTTTTTTAAAAAGAAAAGAAGTGGCTGCTATATTTTACCTTGTGGCCACTGTACACTCAAACTTTTCTTTCATGCATACAAATCCAGAAAATGTTCCCATTTAGCAAGCAACCATTCTTCTAACAAACAAAAAACAAATACATGTGTTCCTTTCTCAATCAGCAAAAAGACAAGCTCACAACTTGCTACTGAGTCTCAAGAGACAATATTATGGAGCCAGTGCTGTCCAAATCCAGAACCACTGGATGACAGCACTGCTCATGTTCCTTCCAGTTCTCACCACCAGCAAAATATGCATAATACTATGTGGGAAGATAATATTGCTTTTACATAGAAACAACGTACAAGAACTTTGGTGGCCCTGCCTGTTTGGCAGCAGTTGCTTTCTAATAATCTTTTTCTCTAAGCATAGGAATACTATGAAGTGCTACAGATATGTCACAAACATCAATTTTATTTAGCTCTTCTTTGGATAAACCAGCCCTCTTTCTTCTCCAAAGTAATGGTCAATCACTATATTTATATATATATATGTATATATACAGTTTTTTTCTTGGTTACCAAGACCTATAGACTGGAAGAGCCCAGACTCATATAATCAAGGCAAAAGCCTGTTCATAATAAGCTATCAGTATAATCCTGAGTGGCATATCTCTCAGGAGCAAACACTAATGCAGTTATTTTTGATTTTCCTGCATTATTCCAGAAAATTATATTTCTCCTGATAGAGAATATTATTTTCAACAATTAAAGTATCTACTTGAAATAAACATCAACAAATCCACATTGGCTTCTATTAATGACAATTTGCATTATGATAATACAGTCTGTATGAAATCTGCATTTCATGTTTTTAGATTATTTGATATTTTAAATACCATTCTTTCAATTACAAATTAGAGATAATACTCTACTCATTAATGATGAAAATTAGCCTGCCATACAATACAAATTGTTTTCAACTGTGAAAAATATCACTTTTTACTGAAAGCTTAGATAGTTTTCACTTAAAATATACATAATTGCATCCATTTATAGAAAAACATTTTCAGAAAACTATGGTTAGATTTTTGCTTTCTTTGAATGTTCCATATATATATATTTGAAAAGATTTGAAAACCTGATTAAGATGCCTTATAAATTTAGGGAAAGAACCTTTTATCTGCAATAATCCTCTTCTAAAGTTACAAAGTTAAAGTACTAAAATGTTTCATTTCTTTACTTGTAAATTTTGAGCAAATACATTTCTTTATCGGCAATATTTTTTTCCTTAAAAAGCCAGCAGCTAAATTCACTGAAGATTTATGGGTTCATATTTACAGATGTCATCTAACTCCTCCAGGTATTGGGAGAAGAGATATAGAATAAGTCACTCTAGTCTTCAGAATCATACAAAGTACAAAATGTACAAATTCTTCAGACTTATATTGCATATTAGTTTGCAGGAGGACCCCTCCACATCTTATCTCTACAAACTTCAGCATGAAAAATAAAAATACACCAAGGCAATTAACCACTTTTAAATTTAATATCAATTGGTAATAAATAAAATGATAGTCTATAAAAGTTGACTAATTCAGCCACCTTTCATTGAAAGAATATATTTAATAGAGTTTTCTACGATCAGGTAGTACTCTGATGTCTTTTGTAGTAGACTAAGTAAAATCCTAGTTGACTGCCCATCTCACCTCTAGAAACATTGTGGTATAAATTCCCTCACATCAAGACATCCTGGTTACCATTCCAATCCAAAGTCTATCTTGGTAATTACTTCCATCTTGTCTCTTACCATTGAGTGCTGTCTCTGGCCTTCTGTTTTTTGAGAATATTAACAACCCCATCAATACAAAGTAAACCAGTTTCATGCCTGTACCAAGGTAACTGGTATACAAGGTAATTAAAATACAGAGGTAGATCAGTTGTTACTGTCAACTGCGGTCTGTTCAGCTTCTTAAATATCCTCATGTGCTTTCCCCAGTGCATTTCTTAGGAAACACAGTTTCTTTTGAGCCCTTTCTAGGAATATAATAAAGTTGTGGTTGTTCCAGTAGTGTTCTTTGCAGCAACCTAAGGATATTTATTTGTTTTAAGACAAAATGAAGGTTAGCCTGGAAATCGAGGTATTGAGCTGGACATACCAAGTTTGTGCGGCATTTGCCTCAAGTGAGGTCTCTGCATGGTTTCCAGTGAAAGGGGCTGTTGTCCTATAGCAAGAAGAAGGGAGTTGTTCTCCTTGGCTGGGAATACCAGGGGCATTGGTGCATGCTGTTATGTTGACGCAAGTTTTCCCATTCTATATATCCTATCGGGGTCTGCACTCTGGTATGAATCTGCAGAGATGTGCATTTCGTGCATGTATAATGTATATGTATATGTGCACATATTCACATGTACATATATATGCGTATTTTCAAGTTAAGCAAATCAATACACACACACACAAATATGCACATACACATGTGTATGTGAGTCATGTTTTTCTGTGCGTAATGTATGTTCAGAGGAAAACCATATTTTTCTTAACACAAGAAGTTTTTCTCTAAAAACAATGATAAAAATTTAAATTTTCACATGTATATTCCTTTACATACTTCCACTTTTTTTAAATCATCATTTTTTAGGTTGCATGATTTTTAAATTATTTACTTAGTTTGTATTGAACCATATGATCCAGAAATCCACTTCTGAGTACATATCCAACAGAAATGAAAACAGGTATATGCACTTCCATGTTCATTGCAGCATTACTCACAATAACCAAAATAAGGAAACAATCTAAATATATATGTATACACACACAATAGATTATTATTCATTCATGAGAAAGAAGGAAATCCTGCCTTTTGCAACAACATGCATGGAACTTGAGGGCACTATGGTTGAGATAAGTCAGACACAGAAGACAAATACTATAAGATTTTTTTTTTAATGAGTGAGTTAACCCATGAAAATATGAACCAATTACTATGACTAGATTTATACCAAAGCAATTAGGACCTATTTGCAGAATAATCACAGATTTCAAATGCTTTTAATAAATGAAAGTCATTGATTTTTAAATTCTCTAGATCCTGGCAAATTGGCATCAATTGTATATTATAGCTTAAGACACACTGTTATCTCACCCCATCTTCCATCACCTAGATAATTCTAATGACTATAGATGTACCCAACCCAATGATGCTGCAATTCAAACTATTTATTGATAATCCTTTGTCCACAGAAATCAGATAGAGAGTTAGGTGATCCTGGGGGAATTTTCCTAAATCAGTCTTCTAAAACCCAAAATGACATGGATTAACTAAAATGTGGCTTTGTTTTACAGAAAATGTATTATGGAATTAGCAGTTATTTCAGAGAGATAAACTGGAGTTATTTGGAGGTTACCCATACAAGTTATAATTATAAATCTAAAAGAACTGCAATTTTTAAAAATGAATAATACAATAGAATACATACACTATTTTAATGAGCTGAATTAATGCTCTTCTTGAATGTATATATGTGATAAAATGTTAAACTAATGCTAAAAGTTATCTAGTCTTATTGGACAGAACTTATGGATATAAAATAAGTGGTGGAGCCATATATAAATTTGAACAGAAAATGAAAACGACTTGTAAGACAATTTAAAACAAAATATAGTGTATTGGCTGATGTTTCCCCAGTGCATAATTCCATGCTTCTGTGTGTGTGTGTGTGTGTGTGTGTGTGTGTGTGTGTGTGTGTGTGTATGTTTCCCTACAGTGGTTAAGAGCATCTTTCAGACAGTGATTTTATTAATTCCCAAATAAGTGATAAACCCTTGTTTGATCTTCAGTTGACCTCTATAGTGAGAGACAAGATAGGTAAGAAATACTAGTAGTTGTTATTCATTAATTGCCATTTCCTAAGGAAGGACTTTCTCAGTGTTTCTTGCTAAAAACAAACCTAATCAAATTTGCAAACCTTAATTTATGCATTCAAAATTGAATACATTTATTCTGGCCTATTACCGAAAGAACCACTGGTATAGAACCCTTTGATTTTCTTAGGACATTTAGAATGAAACTACTCAAAATAATTTAAACTACTTTTCTCTCATTGGAATGCAAAATGCAGGTAGGCTAGTAATTATGGTTACAATGGCGAATGAAAGTATATTACTCAACCTCCTGCTGTTCATGAAAGGATCATCACTCAAAACTCCTGGATGATTTCTCCTGGGTACCTTTAAAAAGGGTATTCTTTGTACCAACCTTTTATTTCTATTTTATTTCTCTCTTCTTGGAAATGCTAGCTTCTCAGATTTGCAGCCTTCCTCATTTCCATCCTGTGTTTTATACCTGATCACAGAGTCTACAGGGAATCTCTTAGCTATCTACTTTTCTTTTCCAACTGCAATAGAACATTCTGAATTACTGACCTCTTCAGTCCTAAATGAAGTTCACTCATTTGAAATGCTGGCAGAGATGAACTTCAACTTATTCCACTAACTGCTGTGCCTAAATAATCACTAGGGTTGTTTAAGTCTTTTGAAAACATCCCATCAGAATTTCACTCATGTAGGATACCCAGCAGCTGGAGACTGAAACAAAGTCCATTTAAATACAACAAAATGAGGTGGGGGGGGGGAATCACAAAAGAGAAACTGAATGCTTACAGGTTTATGGGATCCAAGTCTTCAATGTCCTGCGATTTTCAGTGACATTGACAAAAGCTCAGTCAAGGGAAAACAATTGGACTGGTGACTGATTTGCTTCTGATGTGGCTGTTCTTCACCACTGGCCACCAACGCAGGGAAAAACACATTATATTCCCAGGAGAACAGCATTTCCACGGCTGCCTTTTACTGTGGTTACCATGATATACGTAACACTGCTCTGTGACATTGCAAATAATTTCCAAAATGCATTAACAATAAAATAAACTTTGACCAAAAATTGCTCCTGAATATGCCTGCAAGATTTCCAAGATTAAGGTAAGCGCACAAGATTATTAAATGAACAAAGATGAAAAAAGAAGTAGGGGACGTGAGTAATGATTAGATGCTCTTTTGTATACACCTGTGCTGCTTGAAGTGCTACCCAGTCAAGAGTTTACCTGATTTATCCAAAATGTTTTCAAGGAACTTGTTCAATGTCAGTTTCCTTGTCAGAGAGACTAAGCTGTAGGTAGTTTGTTCCATTAGGTGGCACTTACATATAAATAATTGTGGCGCCATGGGTATGCCATATTGTTTATCGAATTGGAGGTACTGAACCCTCCTTTTACAGTCCAGGGCAAAGGTTATTCATGAGGACCAGGGGGCACAAACCTCCACCAGAGAACTGTGATAAATGTTTAAGGTCTTATTTTTTTAAATTAATTTCAATTTCATTCGGTACATTTCCAATACTGGAAGTATGCTCAGACGGTGAAGAAAATTTAATTAACTACACCCTTAGATTGATGACAGACAAGAGTGATAGGTGTGCAATGCTACTCCTTTGTTATAGTTTTCATTATTTTTAATGCTATTTGCCTTCTCCTTCTTTACCTCCAGGCCTCTTTTCAAAGATGCTCAGTCTGGTTTGCTAATCTGTTTTTACAATCCACCTTCACAACAGCTACTGTGATTATGGGCACATGTGAATATTTTGAAGTTGTGTATTTAAAGTTTTAAGTGGTACTGACTTGTATATATTAATCTTTTAATATGATTTTGCTCAAAACATTATGAGATTCACTCATGTTGCTATTTGAAACATTTTCACACACTCCTCCTGCTAACTTAATGCTATACACACGTATCCGGTTATTACTATGGTATCATCCTACATTTGTACTAGTTTCTGAGAGCTCATTGCATTGATAGTATCTTACCTATAATTTTTGGCTTGCTGATAATCATTAAATATAGAGCTTTTCAATCCTTCCCATATAAATGTATTGCTTAATTTACTGATGGAGAAGAAATGCCCTCTGCATAGTCCCAGGGGACAGAGGTAAGGGGTGGGAGAATATCATACATAATACATTAACATTTACGCTCATCTCCTTTAGATTCCTTTCTTTAGAGTATAAGAAAAATGTGTTGAAATCTCAATTTTGTTAAATTTAGGATAATTTTGAGGCCAGGTTTCATTCAATCAAATGAGTAAAGTGTTAGAATCACTTTAATATGCTAACAGATTTAATACTGTTAATGCTCAGAATTTATTCTTCAGAATGTGAATAAATTCATCCAGATCGAACAATATATTTTTCCATTCTCCCATAACACTCTTAGAACTCACTCTCTATTCAATAACTGGTGCTGCAAAATTGGACTGACACAGCTAGACAACCTTCTTACAACATATACAAGAATGAACTCAAAATGGATTAAAGACCTAAATGTAAGACTCAAATCTGTAAAACTCCTAGAAGAAAACATAGGCAGTGAAATCTTGAACATTTCTCTTAGTAATATTTTTTCTGATATATCTCCTCAGGCAAGGGAAATAAAATAAAAATAAATAAATGGGACTACATCAAACTAAAAGGTTTTTGCACAGCAAAAGAAACCATCAACAAAATTATGTCTTTACAACCCACTGAATGAGAGAACATATTTACCAATAATACATCTGACAAGGGTTTAACAGCCAAAATTTATAAAGAACTCATACAACTAAACACTAAAAAAACAAACAACCCGATTTTTAAAAAAGGGGAAAGAACCTGAATAGACACTTCTCCAAAGAAGACATACAGATGGCCGACAGGAAAAAGATGCTTAAGGTCATTAATCATCACAAAAACACAAATTAAAACCACAATGAGATATCACCTCACACCTCTCAAAATGACTATCATTAATAAATCAACAAACAACAAGTGCTGGTGAGGGTGTGGAAAACAGAAAATCCTGGTGCACTGTTGGCAGGAATGCCAATTGGTCCAATCACTGTGGATGACAGTACGGAGGTTCCTTAAAAAATTAAAAGTGGAATTGCCTTATTACTCAGTGATTCCACTTCTGGGAATATATCCAAAGAAACCCAAAACACTAATTAGAAAGAATTTCTGCATTCCTATGTTCACTGCAGCATTATTTACAATAGTCAAGATATGGAAGCAGCCCAAGTGCCCATCAATAGATGTGTGGAGAAAAAAGTTGTGGTATATATATGCAATGGAATATTACTCAGCCATAAAAAAGAATGACATCTTCCCATTTGTGAAAGCATGCATGGACCTAGAGGGTATTATGTTAAGTGAAATAAGTTATTCAGATAAAGACATATACCATATGATTTCATTTATATGTTAAATCTAAAGAATAAAATAAACAAACAAAACAGAAACAGACTCATAGATACAGAGAACACACTGATGGTTACCAGAGGGGAGAGGGGTTGAGGGACTGGGTGAAAAGTCTGAAGGGATTGAGAAAGTACAGGTTGGAATTCACAAAATATTTAAGGGGATATAAAGTACAGCATAGGAAATATAGTCAATAATATTCTAATTATTTTATATGGTGCCAGGTGGTTACTGGAAACATCAGGTGAACATTTTGTAAAGTATATGATTGTCTCATCACTATGCCGTACACCTGAAACTAATATAAAATAATACTGGTTGTAAACTGTAACTGGAAAAAAAAGCCTGAAACAAACAAAAAAGAAATTACTCTCACCTATATTCATCAAGTTTATGTGAATATAGCTTGGCCACATTTTGCACTTGTTTATTGCATCTGGTGCATCCTTCCAGGTTAGGCTTTGTGGTCATCCTTTTGTGGTCTGCTGGGATTTGTGTCTAGGTATAAGTCTAAAAGTAGGGAAATTAATGGATGTAGGAACTGAGAACAGACATCTGCCTAAAAAGCGAATGTCTTAGGTGAGATCATTGTGGGGATGTCAGGCAAGACAGTTAATCCCATGAGTGGGGAGGATTCTGCCACTTCCACCAGCAAGAGAAACTCAGAGGGAAATTCAAGGTCTTCATATGCATCAAAATCCACCCAAATGTTCACATTGTAATTCAAGGCCCCAGTCTGTTCTGATCAGCATTGTAACTTTAACTAAAAGATCTGCTGAGGCTTTGAATTAAACTTGCATATTAAAATTAAGCCTATTATAGAATCAAACTTATGTGATTTTCAGTTACTTTAGCTTGTGGCTTCAAGAAATTAGGGATTCTCTCAGGATAAGAAGAAAGATCTCCAGTTTTCCTACCCAAGCTTTTAGTGGGTAATTTGAAACCCTAAACTTATCTTTTTCTTCTCTCAGATTCTTCAGGGTTTCAAGTGTTAACCAACCACATACTTGCAGTTTCTGTAATATTATATTATTTATTTCCCTAATGTTCTAATTTAAGACCTAATAGGTCTCCCATAGCCTTGCTTTCTATAGGTACTTCATTAAAGACACTTTAATGTGCTAAGCAAAGTATTTTTTGCAGTCAATGCCATGAAATACCAGGGTCTCATTTCCCATTAGCAATGAATATATTAGTGCCTTCAAATCTAATCAGAGCAGAGAAGCAGTTACAGATTCTAGAAATTGAGCTGCTATTTCTCAGAGCCACTTACGGTACAAAATGCTTTGTTGGTTAGAATTTGTTTAGGAAAACACAGATGAAGAATTTTACCATAGAGAATCAGAAGCCTACAAACATTGGGCTGGTGAAAGCCAGAAAAGGTTGAAGTTGGTTTTCAAGAACTCTGACCAAAGGTACAGCAAATTTCAAGAAACCCTGATTAAGCCCCACGTTGTTATACTCTTTGGCACCTTTTATGCAGCACAAATCAGTGTGTAGATTTTCCAGAGGCATCCTTGGAAGCTTCTTAGGACATCACATCCACACACCTGTCTGCAATAGCCCCCAGGAAATAAATAATGATCTCTCTCTTTCCTACTTTCTGAGTCTCTCTTGAGTGTCTCTCTTTGATGGACAGTAATGTGAAACTATATACACTAAAGGAGCTTTGAGAGCAGGCAGGCGAGCACATAACATGACCATTGGATCTCTGGATATATGCACACTACTGTGTGTATATATACATATATATATATATATACACATATATATATATATGTGTATATATATATATATATATGTGTGTGTGTGTGTGTATTAAGCATGCGTGTGTGTGTAGGTGAATATTACCATAATATTAAATATAGAAAATACAGATACACTTTATACATTGAAGAAAGACTGGAGGGAACTACCACAAAATAAAAATACATTCAGTAAGAGTTCAAAAAAACCACTTTGTTCCTGGTGAGCAAAGTACTATTTTCCAAAAGAGCTACATACTGATGAGTCACGAGAATTTATTTCTATCCTGGCTGGAAGCATCTGTTTGGAATGTCCAAGTTGATTTTGTGAAATCTGCAGATGCTGTGTGTAATTCTGCTTGTTTGAAGCTATGTTGGCTGAACTGAACTAAGTTGGTTAAATCATGAGGAAGGGTGGGATGACAATAAAGAGATAACATTGTAAAAGGTCATAGAGGCAGCAAAAATAGTACATTATTCTAAATTTAGGTTCTTTGAAAAAATATAATAATGAAATCCTTTAAACTTAGAAAGCTTCCTGTGATAAATCTAAAATTTTGCTACTCAGAACATGTTTTATTGCATCTAGTTGTTTTTTTTTAAATTTAGAAATAGAAAAGACCCACGTCTTGGCCTCTTTGATGCTTCTGTCATTTGTCTAATCTTTGTTGATGCTGATTTACTATACGTTTGGAGTTTTACTTTGGAATTTTTAAAATCTCATTCTTTTTAGTAGTTCAGTGTTCAAATTTAAAATATGTATAATTTCTCAAAAATAGTTCATTTTATGGAGTTAATCAGAAGTACTGACCACAAACTGAAGCATCTTGAAATGGACCTACAGTTCAAAGACGGTGTTGCAATGCCAATTTACACTGCACTGTCCCTTTTTGTATCCAAAAAGCACATAGGATTATTTTCCCACACAACTATATTGATTCTAATCTTACTGACATTTCTCTATAGACCCATTGAGTAGCCCTCCCTGAATTTATGTAGTATAAGCCTTACTCTCCTAGTTTCCCAGGCTAGTTGGCTGACCACTGAAAACCAGTCTCTTACCTTATAGAAGGGTTATGAGTTTAAACCAATGGCTGAATAAAAGATTTAAAGCAAATTCACCAGGCTTTCTTTGGGGTTATTGTATATGCTTTCAGAATTTTGTATCCTGGATTGGTTCACTAGTTATAAATCAAATATTCTTTTTTGTTTGCTTGTTTTACTTTTTGTATTATTCTTTTGTTTGTTTGCTTATTAAACAAAGAGAGGAGCTACCATTTTATCCAGGGGTTACAGGGAAGAACAAGAAAGTAGAGATCTATTGAAGTTCCTTTTACTCCATACTTGGTTCTTCTTGACTTAGGAAACTTATAGATCATTATAGAGCAATTTGTTTCTGTAATTTAAATAATACACATGAAAAAGTATCCCTTCTAGGCTCTCATGCATACATATTTCTTTCAAAAAAGTGTCTTACTATTTCAAGGAGCTACATTTACAGTTTCTTATTTCTAGGCATTTCTAAAAGAGATTTTTGAGTATGCATGTATAAACCTAATAGGATAACAGAAAATCAGAACTGAAAGAAGGATACAGGCATGGCCTTGAAAGATTTTCTTGTTTTATTATGTGATATATTATTTTATATGCTTTTCAGGTAGCAACAAATTTACTGTGATATGTAAGAAAAAATAAAATACCTATATTATGGAAACTGAGGTATATGAAATCTTGAGCTCAAAGAAGAAACATGAAAATATTCCCTTAACTAAAATGATCGTGTCTAATCAATGAAAAAAATATGTAATTTAATGTTTGCTACCCAATCATAGAAAGATACACCAAATAATGAAAGTACTAGAACAGTAATGTCACCAAGACAGTGACAAAGGTCATTCCCAGCTTTGCTTTCTCTCACAAAAACAACTAACAATAATTCATGGACCTAACTTCGCTGAAAAAATTCTAGAACAGGGGGTGAAACTCAAGCAATCCCTAGCACCACAGAGACCAAGATAGACTAGATTAGAAGAATACGTGTAGTGGTTACATGGTGACAACACTACCCATCCTCCAGGCTGGTGTAGCACCACACTGACAAGTCTCCCCTGAGCCATTACCCTCTCTGACTCTACAGCTATTCCAATGGGAAAAAGAACCCAGGCTAGACACGTAACAAGTGACCCAGCGTGCTAGGTCACTTCTTAGGAGTCCCCACTCTGGTCTTGCCTCACAGAGACTGCAGGGGAATCTTCATAGCTGACCATTCAGAATTTCATTGTAAAGGAGAAGAGGGGAAGGGCTTGCAACAACCAGCACTCAGATCTTGGGAGACCTAGCTCCTACCTGCAGCACCCACATAGTAGTCCCAACCAGTGGCTTTGCTCAGTTACACAGCCAAGACAGTATTACCGTCTGACCAGGAAACTTTGCAGGGTGTAAGTTTAACTGACTCTGGTACTCAAAGAGTCTTACTAGCCCTGGAACCTGGTCTCCTCCTGCCCAGGCAGTGGAGCTATTTCATAGCCCTACCCATTACTGAGTGTAGCTTTCAGGCTTGCTTGACCAGAAAGCCTTGCCAAGCTGTGTAGCCCAGCAACACTCAAGCAGATAGTCTGGTAGATATTGCTGATCACCCAAAGAAAAGCCAGTGTCCCTGCTCTACCAGGGAACCTGAGGAGCGGTTAGGTTTAAGACCACAAATAAAGAGTCTGCTTAGCCCAGGCAGGGAAACTTCTTCATATCCCTGCCCATTACTGAATAAAGCCTTCAGCATGCCCGACTAGGGAACTGAACCAGAGCAACAGGAAGTGGCATAGCCTGTTCAACACCCCTGCTTAAAGGGAAAGTTAACAAAGAGCACAGCACATGGCTTAACCCATCTGCGGAGCAAAACAGGTGACCCCAACTGGCCAGGAAATTTAGTGCACTATCTATCCCAATTCAGGTTTCCAAACAATAGTCAATGTAGTCCCAGAGGCCCATTCTGCCCTATACAGGGGAGCTAATTTATAGCCCCACCTACTGATGACTTCAGTACCCAGTCCCAAATATCTAGGAACCCTAACCAGAGAACCCAGGCAACCATGGAGCCCATCCTATAGCCTCACTTGGGAGAAATCAAGTAACAGTTTCATCCAACTGCTCTCAGCTAGTGGTACCCCCACCCTCAACCTCAGAACTCAGGCAGTGGCCTTGCCCAAAAATAGATCCTCAGAGTAAGCCCACCTTGCCAAGGACATTATCAGGAGATGCATCCAGAAACCCAGACTGATTGACTTGTGAAAAACTCTGCCAAAGTGAACTTCTAAAGTTTAGAAGAGACCACTTACTCAAATGCACAGATACCAATGCAATCAAAATATCAGGTAAACATGGTACCACTAAAAGAAACTAATTAAGCTTCAGTAACTGAACCTAAAGAAATGGAAATCTAGGAACCATCTAAAATTCAGAATAATCCTCTTAAAAAATTCAATAAAATACAAGAACACATAGACATACAACTAAGCAAAGCTATGAAAACAATCTATGAATAAAACAAAAAGTTCAACAAAGAAATAGAAACAATTAAAAAAACATAAAAATTCTAGAGCTGAAATATACAATAACTAACCTGAAAATTTTAATAAAAATCTTCTAAAGCAGACTCAACCAAGCAGAAGAAAGAATTGCTGGCCTAGATTAAAAAAAAGATATTGAGATCATCCAATCAGAGGAGGAAAAAGAAAATAGAATCAAGAAACTCTTGGGGCTTATGGCACAAAATAAGAAGAAACAACATCTGCTTTATGGGAATTCCAAAGGAGTCAAGAAAGAGAAAGGGACAGACGTATATATGTAAAGCAATCCTGGCTGAAAAATCCTCAAATCTGGGGAGACAAATGGACATTGGATTGAAGAGGTTTAAGGAACCCAAATAGGTTGAACCAAAATAGGGCTGTGCTGAGACATATTATTAAATTGTCAAAAGTCAAAGACAAATACATTTCAAAGCAGCAAGAGAAAAATGTTACATACAATGAAACCCCTATAGGACTTTATGTAGATTTCTCAATAGACACTTTTTAGGCCAGGGGACGATGGGATGATATATTCAAAATATTGAAAGAAAAAAAAAACCTCTCAACCAAAAATTCTATACCGGGCAAAGCTGTCCTTCACAAATGAAGGAGAGATAAAGATTTGGTCAAAAAAACAAACAAACAAAAGGTAGAGGAAGTTTATCACCACTAGACTTACATTACAAGAAATGCTAAAGGGAGTTCTTTCAGTGGAGTAAAAGAAAGCTAATTAACATCATACAAAGTCAAGATGGTAGTGTAACACTCACTTATAATAGTAAATAAATGATTAAATAAATAAAATAAATATTTAAAAAAGCAAATTTAGTAAAAATAACCATAGCTACAATAATGTTATTGAGTACAATATAAAAAATAAGTAAGTTGTATTATATGTAAACTAAAACGTGAGTAGGAAGATAAGTAAAAATATAGTCTAGGAATGCTATCAAAACTAAATTGTCAGTTTAAAATAGACTTTTTATAGTATTTTATTTAAACCTTATGGTATGCATGTGGCAGTGGTGAAATTGGGTATACGTGTGGTAGTGGTGTAGGTATAGGTATGTCTGGAGAGTCCACAAACCTGGAGTCTGGGATGCTGACATATACTGAACAGCAATGATACCGACATTGTGATGTGAGCAGCTGCAGAGCCAGGGTCTGGGATGCAGTCATACAAGGACCAACGGCAGGACCAGGTTCTGGGTGCAAGTGAAGAATCATGCTTGTAACATTGGAGTTTGTGCACAGTGGTGCCAGGATAGGGTGGGGGGCACAAATCAACACTTCCTTCTCTAGGGGTACCCAGTGGCATGAACTCTGGGCCGCTCTGTCAGCCATGGCCTGCTTTGGTGAAGACTAGGGGAGTCTTTGGTGTTGCAAGTGGCAGGTTTCTATCAATGGTATAGGTGTTTGGGGTCCTCCTGATTTTATTTTCCCTCACAGGGGAATGTCATGGCCAAAGGGCTCCCTCTTGGCACCAAGTCATAGTGATGAACTCAGGCACATAGTGATGTAGGTAAAATTCTTCCTACTCTTTTCTATTTGTTCTTTGTGGTCCAATGGGTACTACAACTTCATTGTACTCCAGAACTCTCCCACAGTTGTTTTGTTTTGTTTTGTGTTTGTTTTTTATCAGTAGGTAGTTGTTTAATCATTGTTTTTGTAGAGGATGAGCACTGCATCATCTTGATGTCCTTCTCTTTAATTCTTTTGATTCAGAAATATAAATAATATAATTTAAACATCCATATAATTTTTATTAAGTTTTAACTCTCAGCAAAAGATATAATTTTGATGTAATAGTCACTTAAATGCATTAGATAGATACAGCTGAATGAGGAAAAGTGGTGAATAAGGAATTATAATCAAAAGCTAATGTTTGCCAACTTAAATATGTATCTGGGCCTTGAAGTCCCTAGACATCTGTGAGCCCAGGTGTAATCATAAATCATGAGAATAATTACCAGACCCAAAGGGTGATGTTGGGTTAATTTATCTCTAAAGCTACTTGCAACTGTTTACACACTCATGAGTGTTAGTCCTCTGGGGATACTGCTCCCTTGACTCATTAAGGATTACAGTTCAATAAGTGCTTTGCTTAAAATATCTTTATTCCTGAATATGAACCATAAAATAATCATTCTCACGTCTATATTATGGCTAAGTAAGATTGTTCAGGTTATTGGATTTCAACATTTACACCACAAAGCCTTTCACAGAGTTTTCTACAAGCCTCACAGTAATGGGTGGCCATATGGTAAAGAGGTGGACTTCAGAGCTCAAAATTTTATTGAACCTATTTGATGTTTAAGATAAGAATTTTTTGTCTTGATTTTAATAGACTGCCTAACAAAACAAAACAAAAAGGTTGATTCACTATGATTTCCCAACTTATTACCCCACTTTCAAAATCTATTCTTTATCTATGAGAATTCATAGCCGTAATGATAGTATAGGCACAATTTTAATGTATCAAAAGTATTCAACTAGACTGCTACATAAACTTTATAATAATAATCTTAAGAAAGTATATTATGACACAAAGGAGATATAATTTTATATCCATTCTCACAATATTTATTTTTAGATAGTACTATATATGTACATGATATATCATTTATAATATCTTAAAATATTTAATAATCATTGATTATAGTCATTTTCTAAGTTTATAACCATAATAATTATTTTTACTACATATGAAGTTAATCAGCTTTCCTTCATGTAAGCACAGTCTTAATGTTTTATGCTTGGATGGTTTTGAATGGGTGCTTATATCTTCATTATCAACTGTCATTCTTGTTTTACTCTCATATATGTAAAAATAACTTTATACAGTTTCAATCATGTTGAACCCCAAATTTTTATTCATTCTACAGTTCTAGTCACGTGAAACTTAATTGACAATAAAATAAAAATAAACATGGTTTATACTTTCAGGCATGCAAAACTCAAATGAAAGTCAGTTATATTTTCTACTCCCTCCTCCTCAAAAAACCTATAGGTGAAGAGCTGTTTTGATTTAAAAGGTCATTTTTAGTAAAAGTAGAGTTTTGACAAGAAACACAGTATAACCATATAACATACACAAATATATGTATTTCTTGTTTCATTATGCCCTCAGCAACCTAACATATGGACTAATTACTGGTCTTTTGAGATGCAAGGAGGAAGAACATCTATGGGGACATGTCCAGTTATAAATGGTCAGCAGTTCAAAATTTTACTTTTTTATTGATTTTAGAGATAGAGAGGAAGGAAGAGGGAGAGAGAGAAACATTGATTGGCTGCCTCCTTTACACCTCCCACTTTGAATAGAGCCCACAACCCAGGGATGTGCCCTGAACCAGTGACCTCTTGGTGCCTGGGATGACCCTCAACCAACTGAGCCACACCAGCCAGGGCATCAAAATTTTACTTTTTAAAATCATGTTCCTAAACACCCCTGAAAATCACCTCTTAGAGCCCTGAGAGGACAGGCAAAGGAAGGCTCAAGCCTTCTGCAAATCATGTGCAAACTGGTGGGCTGCTTAAATGCTATATTGGTTCTTAACTCTAGTAGACGAGAGGGGTGAGCCCAAGTTGAATTATTAAAGTTCAAAATCATTTGTAAAATGTCATCACCCAGAGCATTTGCTTATCCATAATACCAAAAAGTCATTAACATTCACAGCTCAAACATCAATGAATAAACTATCTTTACTCCCTCTAGAAAGAGAGCTGTTAAAGATTCACATTTCTCCAAAGGAGGAATCTGTGACTATCAGGCACACTTTTCGCATTCAAATCCTCTTAAAAATCCTAGTCACGCTTCCCCTTCAAGACTCAACAGTTGTGTCCTGTGCTGTAATAATTCCTCAATCTCTTTAAGCATCAATTTTTAGTAAATAGTAATGGTCTGGATTATGTTTTTTCATCAAATAAACAATTCTAGTTACTTTATGTTTTGTGTAATCATTTCTTAGTAAAATTACATTTCTTAGAGATATTAAGAACTAATTTTGTAAATACCATTTGAAAAATGAGGTTAGGACATGGTTTAAAACATGTATGTTTGAATTTCCAGTGGGAAAAAAAAAAAAAAAAACAAGAAAGTAGCTAAATAGAGACTTGCATAGAATAAAAATCTGCAGATCCTAATTGCCTTGTTTGGTTTTATATTCAAGCCTCAGGGGAAGATCAGCCTCAGGCAAAAGTGCAAATAGGATGCCTTCCCCTCCCAATCACAGATATTTAAAGTTCCATTTCCTGCTATTTTCTCCCTTCTTTCCTCTTTTTATCCTTGCTTTCCATAGAACAGAGCCTTTCTACTAATTGTCTTCCAAATATCCACTTTTTTATAGCTCTAGGCAATTTCCCATCTCTCAGGAATTTGCTTTCTCTAATATAAGGTCAAATCGATCTAGTGACATAAATTGTCTCTATCATTAAGTGGTTTTGCTTTTTATGTTCTTTGAGGATAGAGCTGGTGTAACTACGCAGAAACTCCATTTCTTTACTATGATCTTTTCTACTTTCTTTCCTTTCCATTCAAACTGGCTTCATCCAGCACTGACTCGCCTGCCTGCTTCCTTGCAGGACCACTTCCTTAATCATTAAGCCTTTAAGACAGTGAGGGTTTGATCAGCATCAAATAATCTTAGGAAACAAAGCCTCAGGTCTACTGACCACAGGGAGTTTCAATACAACTAGAGAGAGCCTCTAGGACTCAGTTGTGTTTCAGCTCCAGCCCCAGAAAAGCATGGAAACCAGACAAAGCATTGCCAAGGCTGACATCAGGACCAGATACACTCATCAACTAACACCTACCCTAAGCACCAACCGATCAGCCAGAAACCAGGACCCTGACCACCACCCTAACTCCCTTAGTCACCACGATTAATAATTTTCCCCCTATATAACCCACCTCCTGGAAGCCATCGGGGAGCCAGGTCTTTGAGCATTAGCTCATCTGTCCCTGGGCTTGGGACACTTCCTAAAATACACCCTTACTTACTTTGTTATAAACTCCAGTTCCTTTCTTATTGGGCTTTGATGTGTGCAGGCAAACAGGCCTTTAGTCAGGTAACACAGGTGGAGGAATGGGACTCTGCTATGGCTTGGCCATATTTTTTTATCCACTCCAAATACCAATTAGACAATTACTTATGTTATCAATGCAGGATTTGGCATTTCTAGCTACAATAAATCTTTACTAAGTATATATGCAGAGAATAACATTTCAGTCCTAATTAAGGTAAA
Source organism: Miniopterus natalensis (assembly GCF_054644295.1). Classification (NCBI taxonomy): domain Eukaryota; kingdom Metazoa; phylum Chordata; class Mammalia; order Chiroptera; family Miniopteridae; genus Miniopterus; species Miniopterus natalensis. The sequence goes on from NC_142086.1 coordinate 69,730,433, forward strand.
GGGCAAAAGGGAGAAGTATTATCAATCAGGCAGTATTATTTAGTACATAGATTTCATTTCAAATCTGATTCTTATTATTATCCTACTGGAAAGAAAACCACAGTCTATACAAAGTGATACTTATTAAAGGGCTTCAAAAATCATTTCTATCATTTTATGAAATTTGAGTAAAATTCAATACTTAGTTTTAAGCATCAGGAAAAGTGTTCCTGGTTATATGCATAGGGATGTATTTTGATTTTCATTTCAAAAGTATAATTTACCTAAATACAAGCTGAGTAAGAAAAATATTAAAAAACAATGCAATTTTATCATGAAAGACATTCAAGACACTATTAGAAAAGTAGTCATACATAGGCTTTTGTATGTATTTTACCTCTGAAATTATATTTAATAAACATTTGCAAAAGTAGAGAGACTAGAATGTTTCCTCCAAATTTGAAAAAATATATTCTGAAAAGATATTTCAGAAGAGTTATTTCAAAGCAGGATATGACACCCCTGCTAAGGAGAGATGCATGTGAAGCCAAATTCATTTTGTTTCCCCATGAATGCATATGGAGTTATTCTTTGAAATATCTAGGTGAACAGTGAAAGTTCTATTGACATTGAGCATACAATATAAAAAAGAGTAGAAAGGAAAATCAAGATAAAATATAGTTAATGCTTAATTTGAATTTTTGCAAATTAAATTTATACTTTGAGAGTATTCATATTTACAGGGTGTGGACTCTGAAGCAATCTACTTAATATCTAAGAAGGTAGAAACTCTAAAATAAAAAGAACTGATAGATGACCTAGTTAATACAATAAAAACAACAGCAAATGACTGTTAAATCCCAAAGTATATATTGAAAAAATTAAAACCTCTATAGTGAAGACAGAGCAGCAACAGTATTATATTTCTGGATATAGTGCTTAATGAAAATTTTCAACTCATTTTTTTCTATGGATTATTATGTTGGGGGTACAGTTGTCTTTATCAAGCCATGAATGTATAGGCCTGATACCAAAGCAAGTTATAATTTTATCAGAATCCATGTGTAGGAATTAAAATTTTTGGTAAGTATTTATTTATTTTTTAGACAGAGAGGAATGGAGAGGGAGAGAGAGAACATCGATGCAAGACCAGAACATTGAAGGGCTGCCTCCTGCACGCCCCTAGTGGGGATTGAGCCTGCAGCAGGAGCATGTGCCCTGATCCGGAATCGAACCAACAACCTTTGGGTGTATCAGACAATGCCCAACCGACTGAGCCACACTGGCCAGGGCAGAATTAAAGTTATTTTGAGAAAAAATTTAAAAATTGATTATACAAGAGTGGCATAAAATTAGCAGTGATTAACAAGCATTACAAACCAACATATGTTTTCACTAACTGCAAAGATTTCCTCATGAGAACAGAAAGTTACAGCAACTGAAGAATACAGTTGTATAAAGGGCATTTTAGCCAGAAACCTGAAGTTGCACTAGATTTAGAGTGCTGCAAAATTAGTTATAGGGTTTTGACATCTGAAATAAATTTGTCTCATATTGAGACTGTGGGGACTCAGTATTGCTTGCTGCATGCTATTGTAAGAAGCTTTTAGGATTATTTTCGGCCTTCTGAAATTTGTTCTTACCTTCCCGCAGAGTGTGAGAGAAATAGCTGAAGTGATCCTGATTGAAGGCAATGCGCCCCACGTTTGCCAGGTTCATTTTGAAGTTTTAAAGTTTTCTGTGATAAAGTGAAATGCTTCCCGGTATTTGTCAATTACACTTTGAAAAGCTTTTGGTTCTGACCTGTAGGTTTTAAATTTACTATCGATGGGCCACGAGAGGAATGTTTTAAAACTTGGAGGTGTTTAAAGATTTAGTTGGGACTGAAAGGAGCCTTAAAACTCTCAGGTTGCCGGCAAAAGGGGTCTAAGAAACTCCAGCAGCAGGTACAGGGATTGAAAAGATTATTTCTTTGGTAGATTACTGACCCCTGCTGCTCTCTGTTCTGGGGAGCATTTCCCAGCCCCCCTCTGCTGCACGGCGCTTGGCCCCTCTCGCGTCCCTCTCCCGCCTGTGCTGTGTCAAGGGCACACACTCGCGTTTCCTTCCACAGAGTACAAGCTTTCTCGTCTCTGCAACCTTTGCATCTATCACCACCTACCGAATACTTAGTAGGTACTCACCGAACATTGTCTGGCTTTAAATGAATTTCAAAAAGTTCTGTGGGGATACAGAAAACAATAGAAGCTGAAGAAGACAGAGTGAACCCATAACAAAACACATAAGAATATCACACACCATGAAAGAAAGTTAAATATCAGATATGAGAAAAATCTGTATCCCCACAGAAGTTGATAATAGAACAGTTTTCTAAAATTATAAAATATGATGCATGTTTATGATTTTAAAATAGTCTACAATGAACAGTTCATTGTATGCAGCCATGAGGTAGGGGTTGGGGGGAAGAGTTTCATTAGTTCCATATGGATATTAAATGTACCAAGTATTAGTTATTGAAAAGGTAGCCCTTTCCCCAATACTTTACTCTGGTGCTTTTGTCAGCATCCAGGTGCCAAGACATACCTGGGCTAATTATTCTCAGTAGCAGGTTTTATGTAAATTTATTAGCCCATCATTACCTGAAGATGGGGTTCTAGTTTTTCTCTTTCCCACTGTTTTTAATTTACTGTTTGTTCTATTGATTAGCGCTTAATTTAATTTACCTATCTATGATGTTTTGTTTCTAATTGTTTTTTTTCTTGGATCTATTTTAAAGATCCTCAATCCTCTTGATATTGCAGACTCATGCTCCCCACTAACCCTCACTTTTCACTCTGTTCCCCAATTGCAGCCCTGTGTGACCCTGCGTGGAGCAGTGTCTTTCTACCCCAGGGCTGTATGTGATTATTAAACTGCTCTTTATCTCATCTGTCCAGTGTTGGGTGGTCTGTGTTTGTCCTTCCCCCTAACTCTAGGGCATGAATCCCTCCCTCACCAATAATGACAGGAAGACGTGATTAAAATAGAGGGGTGGGAGGGAGGAAATAAGTTAGGATCATAAACATAAGATTTAGAAATTAAAAGAAAATGTGGCATTTTCCACTCAATAATTAAGAACATATATTTCCTGCATTTGTTCTTAGGTCATTGTTCCTAGGGCAAAAATTTTTTTTCATAGAATATAAGTATTGTTTCCTAAGTACTTCTTGGTTGATTATTGGTTTTTAAGATACACTACTGTATTATTTTTACAATACATTTCTATTCCTTTGGGGAAACAGGAAAACTATACAGTGAGAGTTTTTTTTAATGGTGTTTAAAATATAGTAAATACACTCCAAGATGATGATTTACTCAGCAGTACTAGCTGTAAAATAAAAGTCAAAGCTCTTTCAGAAACATAAGCACCATCCGTATGGTATCTGTCATCAACATTTTACTAGGGATGTCAACACAGCCCTGTTATTAATGCTAGAAAAAAATCTAGTTTAGAATATATTTTTTTCCATTATGAAACACTTGAAAATGCTTTGATATTGAAAGTCTACTTTTTAACCTAAGAAACTATATTTAGAATTTGTATATAAATATATGTATATAAAGGAGTGGGCAAAAGTAGGTTTACAGTTGTAAGTATGTGAAACACTTTATTCTTTTATTATTATTTGTTTATTAATTATTGTATTATTTATTTGTATTATTTGTCTTCTTATCATTGTTATTATTTTGAATTCTTACTTATGATTTATCTTTTAGGTAATGACGGCTGGTAACTTAAGCTACTTTTGCTCACCCCTGTATGTATTGCATTCTCCATAAGCACACAGTAAAGAAAGAGTTAAAAATATTGCATGAATTTTTCTCATCTCACTTTCATTTGTGATGTTACTTAGAAGGGAAGAAAGAGGTTTTCTAATGGGCCCCGAACAAGTCTTTTCTAAAGGGAAATCAAAGTAGATACATTATAGTTATGGCAAAACCCTGGCTATGGGGGCGCTTTAATATATCATCTCTCCCTTGTCGGAAATAATTTAAAAAATTTCTCTTCTACCTTTAGCTTCTCTAAGACTCCAAATTTCTAGTCAAATGCCTTCTGAAGCAAAATGATAGTTATAATCCTCTACATTTCTGTAGATGACAAAGAGATATAACAAATAAACAAATTAATAAAAAACGAATTAATTGCTGAAAATAGCAAATAAAATTATTGCTTCCTTGTTTGGTTTTAGAAAGCTCTTACAATAACCAAATTTGAAAAGTATATGAATTTGGTTAAAGACTATAATGAGGTATACCCCTGTTCAGTTTTGTTCTCTTATCTAAAGTTGTCTTTGAGGTTTGAGTGGAAATCTTATAACATGATAGTAATTTGAGTGGAGATCTTATAACATGATAGCAATTTAAAGTTCAAAAGCATCAAAGGGTAATGATGTTTCACTAAACTTAAAAAAAGCCTGGATGATAAATTCTAAATAATATGACATGTCCTTTAAATAGGCCATTTAAAAAATATAGACAATTGCACCTCAGTATCGGTGGAGGATTGGTTCCAGGACACCTGCAGATAATATCTGCTAATACTCAAGTTCCTTATAAAAAATAGTGTAGTATTTGCATACAACCTACAAACATCCTTTCATATACTTTAAATCATTACTGAATTACAATATCTAGCACAATGTAAATTCTATATAGTTAATTGTTATGCTGTATGGTTTAGGGAATAATGAAAATAAAGTCTGTGCATGCTCAGTACAGACACAACCATCATGTCAGCAACAATGTAATAGTTTTTCCAAATATTTTCTATCAGCTGTTGGTTGAATTCATGGATGCAGAACTCACAAATACAGAGGACTGACTGTATTGCCATCATTTTTGATCAGTAAGAATAAACAATTTTCAGGAGTGACTTGATTAAATTAATCTCATATTATTGTGCAGTATAAGAGTTCTTTTATATTGCAACAATTGTTTTACTAGACAAGAAGAAATTGTAATGATTAGGCCAATAAATGTATCTCTAATTAATTAGATGTACTTATTATTTTAATTTTAGATAGATGAAACTTTTATACTTGATTTCATCCTTCTGGAGTAGGAGTGAGCAAACTATGGCCCATGTGCCAAATCTGTCCCACCACTCATCTTTATAAGTAAAAATACATTGAAGCACAATTATGACCATTCATTGGTATATTGTCTAAGGCTGCCTTTGCACTATAAGGCAGAGTTGAGTAATTCCCACAGATCATATGGCCTGCAAAGCCAAATTATTTTACTATCTGGCCCTTTAAAAAAAAAGTTTCCTGACCCCTTATCTACACCATTAAGTTAGATCAAATAACTTTGATAAGTAGGGTCTGAATGCCTATTATACATTTATTTATATACTTTGATCAAATATTTGTGAATCACTGTTCCTCTTTATATCCTAGTCACATTATAGTTAAAGGAAAAGTTTGGGCTCGTGCACTGGAATGGACACATCTTTTATTTTACCACAGTATTAAATAATGGTGTTCCAAAAATATAACAGTCAATGATCTTAGATAAATTTGAATGGGATTTTGTCAAAATAAGAGAAAATAAGGATTCTTTGATCCTGTTGATTGAACTCACATGGTATGAAATAGAACCCATTTCCCTCAAATTTCTGCATCAACTCAGTACAGTATGTATTTATATTGATGAAAAATAGAAGAATATTGAAACAAGTTTGGAATGGGAGTTGCAAAAACACCACAGCCTTGAACTTGCATTACTGTAGTGTGGGTACAGGGACCCAGAGGGCTGAGTTAGAGAATACTGGTAAATTCTATAGTGTTTTCTTGAACAGAGGCAAGTAGGAAACTGTGTGTGTGGTGAAAAGAAGTTGGGGGAAGTTTCCGACGTAGATCTGACATATGTATGAGTGTGGCCTTCAGTGAAGCTAGGTTACAGATGCTAATAAGCATCATTCTGATTCATGTCCTTTTTTCATTTGAGCTTTGGGAAAAGGGAAGGAAACATTTTTGTCAAGTTGTATGCAACTAATAGCATACTGTCATTCACTTTATTTGTGGTTTTTTGTGTTTTTATTTTGTATTTTTGTGTGTGTCATTTACTTTAAATCCAGAGGGATGGTAGCCACTATAGCTGTGATAATCTGTCCCTATTATTTTATTATTATAATTAATCTCACAGCCTGCAAGATAATGGGATGCACTGTTCCAGGAAGAGAATATATTGTAAGAGAGTCAGAGTACTTAATTAACTAATAAATATTTAAAATTCATATTTAAAGAGAATTTTGTTAACTGTGTGGTCATATAAATTTTGGAATTAGTGTAAAAAGAATTTAAAACTCATTTAATTAATTGACCATGATTCCAGTAGCAAGAACAACGTAGTGGTGAGCAAAGCACAGGGAAATTCAGACATGAAAATAAGGAGGCACAGTCCTCTTATTTTTTAATTTATCTTTATTGTTGAAAGTATTACAAATGTCCCCTTTCTCCCCCTATTGATCCCCTCCACCCTGCAAGGAAGGCGTAGTCCCGACATACTTTCAAACACAAGAAAGTGGAAGGAAATAGAATGGAATTTAGCAGCATTGTGCAGAAGATAAAAACCCTGTGACCACATGAGGACATTTTGGATTTATAAATAAAATGTATTCACAAGCAGAACAGCCCTAGACTCTCTTAAGCACTGCACCTGTTATTTTTTCCTGCTTTCTTCGTGATGAAAGCAGTACTTAAAACACACCCCTCCTACCTGTAGGGATCACAGCATGGAGTACAATGGAGCTGATGAACTTCGCTCACTGAGGACATCCCTAGGGCCAACCTGAGTGGAGGTAGCTGCTGCTTTCGGGGTCCCTTACGCTCTCCCCGTTGTGCTCACAAAGAGGGCTTAATGACCAGAGAATGCAGACTAGAAAGACTCAATTGTTCACATTCCCTACGGACTAGTTTCCACTTTGGAAGTCTTCTGACGACTTGAAAGAGATGAATCTATCCTAAACCTATTGAAGCATGTAATATGCCGATCATTTAAAAAAATACTCAAAACCAGAACCAAAGCCAACTCAAAGGAGAATTGCAAAGAGATAATTCAAGGAAGAGCAACAGAATGGGTAGAAATCGTACTATTCGCCTACAGTGACTGTTCTGAGGGTAAACACATACGGAGACACACAAGGCCTGGTGTATTTGCTACAAAATCGTCTCGTTAGCAGATACGTATGAACATATTTTCACAGCTCATATACTTCTGAATTCAAATCATAAGACTCTGTGCTTTAATTAATGAAAGGCAGATTACAGAGGGAAAGAGGGGCACCAGGAGAATTATATTAGAACAACAAAGCTATTAGTAACACTTAGCACCGAAGCACTGGAGTGTTTTAAGTAACAAGCACTGTTTCCTTTTCTGGTCCATGTTCTAAAGACAAAATGAAACCTTTAAGTACATTTGCATACCTTAATACCAGAAGGTGTTTAGGGAAAAGAAAAACCAATATTTACTCTCATATTTAATCGTCATCTTCTTTGGTTGTTTCTCCAATGGTTTTTAAAAAGCAAGTGTTAATTGTATCAGGAAAATTATTTGTAAAAAATAATAAATAGCCTTTAGCTAATGAGCTATTCATTGAAATGAGAACATCTGACCCTAACTCATTTAATTATATTGTTTGACATTCCAACTCATTAAAGTACTCCCATCCTTTAAGAAATATATCTCGAGTATGTTTCTATCTGCTGAAGCTTACATCCTGGTTCACTTCTTTCTAAACTAGATATTAAGATGATCAACACTTTATTTTTCCCTAGACTCCAATTCACGGATATGCACAGTGCTCTAAAAAAGCATGCTTCATTTACCAGAAGAAAGAGTCCCACAGTGTCCCTCGGGCCTGAAGGCATTGATATATAGCACTTCATTCGGAGACCCAGTTAACGGGAATGATTCTGGGCCACACTGGTTTCTTACAGGTATTCACTGCTGAAAAAAGCAGTTCAGGGCTCAATAGCACTTCCAAAGAAAGCCAAGGCCATGTCAAATATAAAATTAAAACGAAAAGAGTGATAAATAATACTCCTTTAAAATTTTACATACGCATATTTGCATCTGTGTGTATGTGTGTTTGTGTATAGATGGAAAACACTAGGTTAGCAAAGGAAAATGGATTCTCTTTAAAAATTATATAGATTCTCTAGTCTTAATTACTCTACCGACAAATTACACATCATAAAGTTTTAATTTATAATTGGAGAGACTGAGGCAAAAGAAGATGTAGTTATTATTCCAATGACTCCAAAAATAAATATTGTTCATATTGGAGTTCAGAGTTGACTCTGGCTATGGATATAACATGTTATATTATTAGATAAATGACACAAATTACAGAAAGTAATTACTGCAGCTATTCCTAGAGAAATATTTAATTTCTGGAGACTTTCTCGGGCAACACTATATCGTTAAAATTTTATTGTAGAATCTGTCAGCTAGCATCTGATATGTTGTACCCGAGCATGTCTTTAATTGATCCCGCAGCTGTGCATCCAGAGAATGGGTGATGGGGGTCACTGAGAAAGAGAAATGACACAATTGCCCTTTTAAATCCACTTTGCTTTCTGGATGCAGCTCAAAGGAGATACTTCCTATAGCAAGTGAGCATCTTTTGGCAAACTAGTACCACATACCCCAGGGGACCACTTCAGCATGATACTAATGCTCAATGATTACAGTCCTGCCTTTTAAAGATACATATAAAAACAACAAAGTAGTGGTTACCAGGGTTTCGGGGAGAGGTACATGTGATCATAAAATGACAACAGAAGCTTTGTGGGAATGGTACGGTTCTATTTCTTGTAACATTACTGAGACTCATGACAGAGAATTGTTGAGCAATTCTGTTAGATCACTTCTAGGGTCTCCATCAGGAGATATAATTGAAAGGATTAATTTCTCCCTCATGTATTGTTCTCTTTCTTAGTGGTTCCCTCATATATTGAGACATAACTTCTCAAACATTGACCAACTGAAAATTTGTCATATCAGGAGATTGAAGAAACAGCCTGATGCAGAGCAATCATTTGGGATTCAAACCCAACAGTGTTTAAACTGATCTTCAATTTATAAGATGTGTAAAATTTGGAAAATTGTATAACCCCTATAAATGCTAGAATCCTCACTTATGCAATGTATATGATAAATACTAATATATTTCAATAGGATGAGAAGATATTACCATCAGCATGTTGTAAGTGCAAAAAATGCCCTCTTCTGTAACATTATCAAGAGTTATTCAAGTATATCCTTAGGATAGGTCAAGCAGCTCAGGACTTACTTGAAATCACTCTCTGGACCATTCTTGCCTCCTCCTGAGTGATAGATTGAAAAAACTTTCTCTCCAACATAAAGAAAATATTAAATATAAGACAGCAAGACACCTGTCACTAGAAGATATTATCACCTTCCAACTTCATTTTTGGCATGGCAAGATAAAGGAACAGGGCATGCTGGAGGGGAGCAAAATTCTTTTAGAAGTTTCTATTTTTAAAAAGACAGCTCAGCATAAATGAATTTTTTATGAGTTGAATAATGATTTCCCTTATGCCTCCTCTGAGTGGTGTCTGAAGGAAATTAGGACCGTATCTTGTCTTCTTGTTGTTAGATTAGACATGTGAAGAAAACAAAATGTGGGACTCTTTTAGAATATAATTTTCTCTCCTTTTTCCCTCTAAACCTCTTTTTTACCCGACAGCTTGATAATGAAGACTATTTTATAATTGAACATGATTTTTTAAGTAAATCAAATGTCTTTAAAAAGAGGCCAGCACCCAGCCGGTGTGGCTCAGCATTGACCTAGGACCCAGGAGATCGAGGTTCGATTCCCGGTCAGGGCACATGCCCGGGTTGCGGGCTCGATCCCAGTGCGAGGCCTGCAGGAGGCAGCTGATCAGTGACTCTCATCATTGATGTTTCTATCTCTCTCTCTCCCTCTCCCTTCCTCTCTCTGAAATCAGTAAAAATATATTTAAAAAAAAAAAAAAAAGCAGGCCAGCATTGCGAGTGTCCCCCCTCCCTCCTCCCCGCTGGCTGTCATTCTGCCTTTCTGTGAGATTCCTTACTCTGCAGGCCCACTGCTACGGAGCACTGGCATGCAGTATACGTGTCACTAGCAAAGCCCTGGAACCAGCTAGTGTATGAAAAAGAATACGATGCCAGGAACGTTCTTAATGCAATGATTTTAATTAGGGGCCTTTGCCCCCCTCATCCTGTATGAACTTCCTAAAGAAATCCCACTTCGCGCTGCGTGTGTAACTCTCTCCCTGAGGCTGCCTGGAAGGGCTAAAATGTAACCGTCACCGACGAGCCCCGGGCGAGCAGGTGGAGCCACAGGCAGGAGGGAATGGCCTGCCGCCCCCACACTGTAACCACCACCACGACGGGCAGCGGGGAGCGGGACAAACGCCGGCAGCCGGGCAGGGGTGTTGGCGAGTCTGCGGGGCCATCAGGACAAGCAGGAGCCGCAGCCTCGGAGGAGACCTGCGACAGAAACCGAGCAGCCTTTCCGCAGAGACCCGAAGCGGCTGCAAATTGGGACCCTAAGGGACAAAGGGCGGGCTAAGAGCGTGGCCCTGAGCCTGCAGCAGCTTCTTCCCAGGGAAGGTCACTTGATACACCTGCCTGCTCCATGCACGGAGTTTCCTTCCTGCATAAACCAGTTTCTCTGTTTGCTCTAGGAATTAAAAAAGACAAAAAAAAGCCTGGAGAGGTCAGGGGCATCTTGTGGGTACTCCACGTTTTTGCACAGGGAAGGGGGGGACCTGATTCCTGGCCATCGGTCTAGTCATTCTTTCTCCAAATATTTGCTCAGGCGGGCTTCTTAGGTGATGGGGATCCGGACACGAATTGAAAGGGGAAACACCCCAAGCATCGCGAACTGTACGTGCCAGAAGGGGGTGGGAGGGAAAGTCAATGGCCCCACAAATAGGGTGCATGTTGCGCAGGTGGGTAAGTGGTGCAGGGGAAGTCAAGGGGGCAGGAGGAGAGGAAGCGTGCGTGGGGAGGGGGCACCTCACTTGCAAGCCCAGCGCTGCAGAGCAAGGCCTGTTTTAGAAACAGAACTAGCTATTAACAAAACATTCATACTAGCTACCTACCTTGTTAAAAAGAACAGAGAAAACAAGTAGAAATTTGAAACGCATACACAACACAAAAATAGGGAATCCAAATAAATAAAATAACTGAAAGGTGAGATAATTTAGAGGAGAGGGTGGGATGTTTAAAAGTCTTATTAACATAAGAACAATACAGAGCTGTACCGATGCTCCCAAAACTTGAGCATGCTGTTGAAAGAATTAATACAAAGACATATGTGATGTTGATCCCTTTACGTAATATGGACAAAATACTAGATTCGTCTCTAATAGTACAGAATCATAAAAGAAAATTGGACTATGACTCTAATGTTATATGGAAAAATAATTCTGAACACAGAATATTATACACAGTCCAGCTCAATCAGTTAAGAAAATTTTCATATAAGCTAGCATTCACATATGCACTATCTGAAAAAAAAAAAAAAAAATTTTTAAATGAGGACTTATTCCAACAAAAATAAGAAAAAAAGAGAAAATAAGAAAAAAAGAGAAAATCTTAAGTTCTGAGAAAACTTGGCAGTAATGCAAGAGGGCAGGGTAGAGAGGTTCCATTTAATACCTGTGTGCCCAGGCCCAGGATGGAGCAGAAAGTCAGAGGGCTTGAATCTCCATCCCAGCAGCCCAACATCTGTGCCTTTTCCACCTGGGCAGTCAGCACTCCTTTGCCATCACTCTGAGAAGTGAGGCAACATTCCTGCTTGTCATCAGATCCCTATGTGTGCACAGAGATACAAGCCACAAACTAAGGGAATATTACTCATGAGAAGGACATCGACGGTAAGTGACCTGACTGCTAGAACTGAAGATATTTTAAGAAATATATATGGAGTCATAGAACCATAAAGCTGCAAGGAAAGTAGGGCTATTTAGTGAAAAATACCTTATTTTAACTCATGTGTTTCTTTTCTTTTTGGAGCAGTTGTAATTTTTGAAGCCAGGTTAATTGGTCAATAGAACATTAGCCATTTTTAAAAATCTATGCAAAAACATAGTATTTTCAAAATGTCAATAATCTCTGTTGCCACTTATTAATTGGTTGTTCTATATCAAGTCATTGTATGTGTCGGTTGAAGACCTAGTTATAATTTTGGTCCATTACCCTCAACATGTGGGAATTGAAATGTCACTGTGACCATACCTAAAAAACCAATTATCATGATAAATAAAATGTATTTTTTAATTCAAAAAAGCAAGGCACTCTTATCTGTTCTAATAGTTTTCTTTTTCTTCTTTGTAATTTAAATGATTTTTTATTTTTAATATAAGAACAATCTAGTTTAAAGATAAATTTAAATTTAATATACATCCAATTTGTTATGGCAAAATTAATTTCTCATGGCGTGAAATTAAAAACAAAATAAAACACCAAGTATAAAACTAGGAGAGTAAAATTCTAGAGTTTTGATCACATAATTTCTACAATTCTTTGAATTCCTCCAATATGTATATGTCCCAAATTACTCTCTTTTAGATGCCCTTTATAAAAACAAACAACAAACAAACAAAAACAGACAAAAATCAAAATAGCACTTGAAATATAACCAGAAGGAAAAAAAAAAATGCTTACAAAAATTACATTTGTTTTGATGGATCATTACAAAGAATATTTTGAAGTTCTCTGGGAATATTACATTTTGGCAGTTTTTAGGATTAAGTAAATATTTTATTATATAAATAAAAGAGGATCAGATAGAAGCCTTGGCATTTAAACACAAATAAAAAAAGAAACATACTCTTAAGTCTAATCTTACTGATGTGCTACTGCTTGAGCTGTTTATGACATGTAAGCAAATGTAGGTGGGAATAAATCACAAAATACACAATATTCAAAGTTCTGAGTTGGATAAAAGACTAATGATATTTATCCTAGAACTTCTATGTGCTGTAGTATCCCAGGATTCTTTGTTGTTGTTAGTTTGGTTTCACGTGTTAAAACATGAATCCCATCTTCCCCAACCTATATCCCTAACCCCTCCTCCTGAAAGCTGGGACACACCACTCCCTTCCTGCAGGTTCTGCCTCCAGTTCTTAGGATGAATCTCAACACACCCTCAGCCTTTAGCTCACATTCTGTGGCTCAGCATCTTATGATACCTAAACGCGTGCACCTTTTTGAGAAACGGGTTTCTGCATGTCCTAAGGACTAAATGCCTTACGGAGCCTTGGCCTCAGTGATACACACGGTCAACAGCTTTCTAAACGGCCTGACAAACTATCCGGCTCCCTCTATTCCTAGGACTTGGCCTTGCTCTTATCAGTTCTTCATGAGTGAATCGCGGACCTATTTGTAAATATTTTTGTTTTTCTTAATGCTTTATATACCGTCTGACCTGCCTCTTTAATGCAGATGTTTGCCACATGATTTCCAAATATTGCACCTTGTAAAGTTCCAATCTGTTGATATTTGAGGTATTGCAACGCTCTATGAAACCATCTTAGACCATGTGTGTCACCTTCTTGAACTCCAGTCAGTTTCTGACATTTTCCATAGATATAATTCTTGCTTGACTGAGATTCTAAAGCAGGAGCCCCCCCCCCTTTTTTTTTTTTTGAGAGAGAGCGGAGATCATTTATAATGCTTAAACTCTAAATCACACCAACTTTGGTTTTATCCCATATCAAGTAATTGAGCAAAGTCTGTTTAAGTCTCAAGATACAAGATACTCCAATCCCTGACTATGAATTCACATGCACTCAGACATTCGTGGAACATAAAAACAACAATTTTTAAAAAATGACTTTTTTAAACATTAGTGAGAGCATTTCTCACACAGTACTATGAATTTTAGAGTATATGTTGTGAGCTTATCATACAAGTAAAAAGCACTATTATAAAAGGCACATTCTTTGTAGTATTACTCTAATGGAATTTTCCTTGCAGGACAAAAATAAATTGGATGGTTTTAAAGATAATAAACCTGAACCAAATAGCAATGAAACTAAACAATCCTTTGAAACTAAACTAGGTACCATCCTTTCTTCTTACAACTCACTACCTTGCTGGGTTTTAATGATATTCTCCTATCAGGTAACAGGGATTCATTCAGGGAAACAGAAACCATATAGGTATTTCAAACAGAGGGAATTTAATTCAGAGATTGATTACATAGACATTGGAAGCTGAGAGAACCAACTGAATGAGAGGGAGCCCAGGCTTTGACAAGGCAGGCAACAGCTAAAGTTTCCAGAACTGGAGGTAAGAGAAGGCAGAAGGTTCTTACTCTTTCGTGTGAGGCGTGTATAGCTGTGTTTGGATCTCAGGGGGAGCGGCCCTGAGGCTGGTGCACAGAGCCCTGGAGGGCAGGCATTTCATGGCTGCTGCTCAGACCACTAAGATGACCAGGGCAGGCACGGTGAGCCTGGTTGGTGCTGGGGGGGGGAGAAAGAAGCTGGAAGCTGGGACAGTAAACCATCTCCCCCCCCCCCCATAGTGCAGTCATCTGCCAGTGCGTCCTTGGTAAGACTCTGAGAGGAATCCAACAAAAAGAGTCTAGAACTGTGGTTTGCAGGCGACCAGGTCCCAGATCAACTGACACAAAGAAGGGCTGAAGGATGATAAGTAAATAACTGATATATACACAAAAGATATTCATAGACAATGTGTAAACAACTCATATACAACAGCTACGTACGTACCTTCTGTAGGTAATTGATATATGCGCATTGAACGTTGAAGCAGGCTCTGCTGATTATGGGATTATGAGGAATGAATTCAAATCCCATAGTTTGGGGCACAGGAATTTTCATTATGTGGTTCTTACCTATTTCTTCATTATACACATTTACTATTAAATAAACCTACCAAGAACAAATTTTCCTTATGCTCAAGTGTCAGTCACTAACAGAATATTAAGTACCATTAGAAAAGAGACTATGATTAATAAATTTAAACTAACAACTAGATAATTTAAAGACCAAAATATATTTGCATTCACCAAATAACTTTTTTTTTATTTAGAAAGTAAAATGTATTTTTTAATTGTTCTTCAGAGAAAATAAATTGAACAGTTATTGAATTTGTTTTTAAAAGTTTCCATATTGTAGTAATTCTTTAAAGTACTTCTCTAAGAAAAGAACACATACAAAAACAACTTAAAATTTCCACTAATTTAAAGGATCAAAAAACTGTTATTTTTGCTGGAGTTGTTCAAATTATAAAGTGTCTCTCATCTCACTGCCTTCAAAAATCAGTGTGCTGCTGCATTATTCATATCAAACAACATTCCAACAGATTAGCAGTTTAAATAAGAATAAAATAGAGTTATATAAATATTCCAAACAATTGGATTACACTGTTGGAAAACTTGTAAACATCATGGATTACAAGATTTTACTGCCATCTTCTGATGAAAGTACTTTATGGGGAAAGCTAAATATTTAGAAATTATTCAAAGGAAATTCTTTCAGTGGGTTTTACTTGTGTTTGGGAATGGACTTTGAACTCCCTCCATTCCCTCATCTAAATTATCTGCAATGTTTTAAATACTTTTCAAAGGTTGTGAACTTCCGATTATGTTTAATGCAATCAATTTCTTTACAACTGTGAGTTAAAAATATTTTAAAGAGGCATGCATTTTGTTTTTTAAACCACTATATCATGTGATGTTGATAAAATGAATTTGTGTTCTCCACAAAAGTATTTTTCTAAATATCTTCAGAGCAATAATTCTCATCTTTTATCCTATGCTAAAAATATTTAGTTTCATCACTGAGTTCATATTTTCATAATGTTTATTCTCTACCTCTAGATATTTTATTTCCCAAATTATCTGTGGAATGTGAAAAAATCAGTTATGTCTCCTAGTTATTAATAAATTTAATATTAAAAGGGTTTGCAGGGTTTTATGAGAATGACTAAAGCTTTTTACTAATTAAAATGTTAGGTTGCTTAGATCATTTTATAAGCAAATGTTACACATACAGGATGTAATATAAGATATCTACTAAACTAAGAAAACTCTTAATAGTGCAAATCAGCAAATCATCTACTTTTCAGTAATGAGCTTCAGAAAATTAAACTAAAATTCAGATGACAGAAATGGCAGGATATCCATAATATACTGTGCTTATGGCTGAAATGTATTTATTTGGGAAAATCTATTACCAGCAGATAAATATTTTTTAATATTTACTTATTATAATATGAGCTTGTTCAAACATTTGGAAATGAGTTTGAGTCTTCAACAGATAAACTTATGCAAATCAGTCACATTTTATAATGTAGCAGATTGCAGTTTATTAAGAACTAAAAGCCTTAAATATATCAATGTTCAGACTGCTACCGGTCTTCAATAAAGATGGTTTATTTTACTACAAGAGTTTTAAATACATAAGCATGTGCATCCAAACGATTATGTAGCCTATTTATATAGGAGGAGCTGATCATGTTCCTATATGATGTTACTCTAGGGAAGTACACATGGCAAAGCTGCTAAGATGTTAGCCTTGTTATTTTGGGGGACGCATGTATTTAGCATTATTACATGATTGCTTTGCCTATTCAGGGTTTTTTGCAGTTCCCTATATCTATATAAAATACATTGTTTCTGTTTTAATCACCAAAAATATTCTTAATCATGATGCTTCTTTCTCAAGGAATTCAAACAAAAATAGAATATTCACTAAAATGGTATAAATAGGTGCATAAGACACAATAAATGTTGAATGACTGTAAGAAACCAATTCAGTCTATAAAAAAAAAGTTATAATCTAGTTTCAGTGGTAATCTTAATTCGATTATTTAAAGGAAAATGAGATATGATCTATGATTCTTACTAAAATAGAAAATAATAAAATATTTGCATTATTTTTCTTCACCCAATTTTTTAAATCAGAAGCCTAATTTAGGGAACAGAAGTACAGAAAGTCTTTACTTTGTTCTGTGATCTTTAAAAATTTGTTAAATATTGAAAACTTTCTTATATTTAATTAACAATGTATCAAAAAATAAAAATACAATAAAGCTGCATCTATTTAGCACACTGTAATATACAACATTAGAAACAATGAGAATTAGTCTCTTATTTTGTTGTAAAATAGTTATCAAAGTTGTTTAAACAGAGTTTATCTTCCTCCTGTTATAGTATAACTTTAAAAAACCAAGCAAGCATCTTTTCAAAGCCTTTAAGAATTGTCAGACACTTTTCCAAAAGTCTGGATGGGCCCCCATCATTTTATCCTTAGAGCTTTCCAATGTCATGAAATTCTCTATGATGTCCTTTTATGTGAAGTTAAGTGTCAATGTTGCTTCCTCTGGGATCTCTTCACCCTTTTATCAAAACCATTTTCCTCACTATGTCAACAACTTCACCTTCGCTAAGTTCCTCTGGCTGCAACTTGAGAGTCTTCCCAGTGGTAGTAAGGCCAACATCCCCAAGGTCAGCTATTTGAGGTCATCAACAATCAATTTCATTTTTGCTTCCAGTTTTATCGCTTTCTTTTCTTTCTTCTTCCACCTCCGCTTCTTTTTTCTTTTGGCTGCACTTTTACCTTTGTTGGCCAGTTTTCTTTTCGGATTACCCAATTTTGTAACATGTCAGGTGGGTTTATCACTGGGAGCAAGAATGCAACAAAAACACATGCTTTGTTGTCCATGTGTGAAAACTGACTCATAAATAATGTCAGGGAGGTAAGTACAAGTAATGCAGCAAAAATATCTGCTAATGTTCAATACTTATAAGTGGTTTAAAGCAACTCAACAATAAATGTAGGATAAACTCTCTTTTCTTGGAAAATAAAATACACAAAAATAGTAATGGATCTAAAGTTTATATAAAGAAGCAAAAGACCCAGAATAGCCCACTCAATATTACAGAAGAACAAAGTCACAGGGCCGACACTCCTCGTCTTCAAGTCTTACTATAAAGTACTCTACAGTGATCAAGACAGTGTAACATTGGCCAAAAAATACATAAATAGATCAATGGAACAAAAAAGAGAGACTAGAAATAGACCCACATAAATACAGTTAACTGGTCTGCGATGAAGGAGCAAAGGCAACACAAAGGAGCAAAGACAGCCTTTACATCAAATGGAGTTGGAACACCTAGATTCCCACATCCAAAAAAAAAAAAAATTTAGACAGAGATCTTACACCCTTCCCCAAAAAGTAACTCAAAATGATCATAGACCACAAACTAAAAAATGGATTAAAGACTTAAATGTAAGACTTGAAACTATAAAACTCCTAGAAGAAAACATAGGCAGTAAAATCTCAGACATTTCTCATAGCAATATTTTTTTCTGATATGTCTCCTCAAGCAAGAAAAACAAAGGAAAAAAAATAAACAAATGGAACTACATCAAACTAAAAAGCTTTTGCACAGTAAAGGAAACCAGCAACAAAGTGAAAAGCCAACCCACTGAATGGGAGAACATACTCACCAATGATTCGTCTAATAAAGGGTTAATATCCAGAATTTTCAAAGAACTCATATAACTTAACACCAAAAATAAACAATCCAATTAAAAATGGGCAAGGATCTGAACAGATACTTCTCCAAAGAGGACGTACAGATGGCCAAGAGACATATGAAAAGATGCTGAATGTCACTTAATCATCAGAGAAATGCAAATTAAAACCACAATGAGATATCACCTCACCCTTGTCAGAATGGCTACCATCTACAAATCAGCAAACAATAAGTGTTGGCGAGGGTGCGGAGAAACGGAAACCCTTGTGCACTGTTGGTGGGAATGCAGAAACAGCCATACCATGCATGTGAATATCAACTCTATTTCTAGATTATATCCCATTTTAATGAGAGATGGCCAAATTCTTCAAGAGATTCATACAACATATCCAGTCTTATCAGCATGAGTGGGCAGCCTTTCCTTAACATCTTTTTTGAAAAGTATTTTATTTATTTTTTCAACTACAGTTTACATTCAATATTATTTTGTATCAGTTTCTGGTTTACAGCATAGTGGTAAGACAATCATATACTTTACAAAGTGTTCCCCCCAATATTTCTGGTATCCAACTGGCACCACACATAGTTATCACAATACTATTGACTATATTTCCTATCCTGTGCTTGACATCCTCATGACTATTTTATAACTACCAATGTGTACTTCTCAATCCCTTTACCTTCTTTAACATCTTTCTAACAACCCTTGCATGACCTAAAACGAGAACACTAGGTCTTTTGGAAAAGGTATTAGAGACATACAGTCAGTCTGTTCCATGTATCCATGCTTCTGGTTCCATTTTGTTCACCAGTTTATTTTGTTCATTAGATTCCACGTACTAGTGAGATCATATGGTACTTAATTCAAATGTTTATTAAGCAGTGTTATTACAGGAGATATTTTTTGAATTCAAATAATTAATATTGTAGTGTTAGCTATTCATTTATACATGCCACATCCTGTTCTTATGAGTGGTTAAAACTTACTATACTCTTATTTATCTACTATTTTTTAAAAATATGTTTTAATTGACTTTAGAGAGAGAGGAAGGGAGAGGGGTAAAGAGATAGAAACATCAGTGAGAGAGAAACATTAATCAGTTGCCTCCTGCACAAACCCCCACCAGGGATCGAGCCCACAACCCGGGCATGTGCCCTGACCAGGAATGGAACCGGTGGCCTCTTGGTTCATGGGTTGACACTCAACCACTGAGCCACACCGGCTGGGCTATCTATCATTAAAGAATTACCAGATCACTTTTTCTTTTGCAATTTTAGACTTCTCAATTTCTTTTAAGAGTTGGGAACAAAAACAACTATTTTATGCTGTTTTCTTAAAATTATGTTTTTAGTTTTTCAACATTTATGTTGACCTTCAGTTATAGCCCTATTTATATGCAGATACAGAAAGTAAAGAGGTACACACTGTAAAGTAACCAAATCGGTAATACGGAAAACTTCATAGTACCATGCCCACATGCCCATAGATCAAGGCAAAGGAATAAAGACAGCCTCTGTAAATTAACCAAACCAGAAGCAATATTGCTTCATATACATTCCACAGGGCAGAAACAATTCACAATAATGTTACCATTTGGTTTCCAGAGAAACTCAGTAAAGTACATTCGCTAACACCAAGCTCTTGGGCATGGTCTAAAATAGTGCCATTGATTAGAAATATGAGAGCTACATATGTCATTTAAAATTTTCTAGTAACCACATTTTTTAAAGTAGAAGGAAAAAGGCAAAACTAGATAATACATCTTATTTAACCTAATGTTAAACCCAATATATCTAAAATATAGTCATTTTAATAATTAATCATTGTAAAATTACTGAGATGGCTTATATTCTTTTATTTTACAATGTAATGGAAAGGTACTGGTGTATATTTTACATAAACCCAAGTTGTTTCAAACATACTTTTAATGTCTGATTTGAATATCGCAATTCATTTTCATTTAGCTTTCATACCCACATTGATGAACCTGGTTCACCCTTTTTTTTTTTTTTTGGAGAATGGATTTTACTTTGAAACAAAAGTATGTCAATTTCAAAACTAGATCTCTGACATTAAGGCTTGTGTCAACTTAGTATTACCAACACTGAACTCAAAGTATTGTTAACATTGAATCAAAAACTAAATAAATCAATATCAAAAAATGAACATAATGCCAATTACAATTACAAAATTGTATCAATTAATTAAAATTTAAGTCTACGTATCAATGTTAGAATTATGGGTAAAATCATTATTCTTAATTTATATTATGAAATGTTTCGTTTACAACATAAATTCTCATATTGTCTATTTAGATCTGAAATGAGCCTTTCCTGTCTTTGGAGTTTATTTGTATGCAGTGTAATATTGGTGAGAAAACAAATCACACTGACATTTTTGTCTTGATTGTTGCATATTTGGCAAGCATTCCTTTTGTTTCAAGAAAATCTTGAATTGGAGTTAAAGGAACAAGCAATCTTTACAGCACTTTTTCAAGATTCAACCAATGAGCATTGACAAAGAACACAAGATCATTAAATTCATTGTCTTCTATTTTTCTAAACAGTGCTGCAAACTGGTGATGATTCATAGCATTTGCATAGATACACTAAAAGACTTAACAACTATATCCATGACACTTTTCTAAGCATCTGCTTCAGAAAACTGAGCACAAATATGTTCAATATGTATCATATAGTGGAATAAAACTAGAAGGTGAACATTTGTCTTTTGTTTTGCAATTGCAATAAATCTTAATTTTTGGCTTAACAGGAAGAGTACCATCTGCCATGATAGAAACTAATTTTGTTTTATATAGCTGAAATTTTTCCTTGACAGATAAAATATACAAAAATTACTATGCCACAAATCCTATATATTTCAGGCTTCAAATTTACATTATTTATGTATATATTTGGAAGTCTTTAAAACAAATGAAAATATTAACTGGGCAGTGTCTCTTTTATTGCATGGTTAATCTAAAGCTGGAAAATTACTTGCAAGTTGAATTTTGAACCAATCGATCTTTGACATTACTAGAAAAGTCTTGTATTATGCAGTCAACTTTGGTAGCTAGTTGAAAATATTTAACTTTTTGTGAAACATCTATTTTAGTCTATTCCTCATAATTTTTAACAAAATGTTATTCAATTTTTACCATCACTATCTAAAAATGACTTTCTTTTTGTGCAAGAATAAAAGCTAATCAGTTACAAGTTCAGAACCTTTTAATTGTTTAAACATTTTTATTTCAGGCAACACATTTCTTTGTTTTTGATTGGTAAGAAAAAAACACTGTTTACTATTTATCAACTGAAAATAATTCTTAATATTGTCCATTTGATTACTTTAAAATTTTTACTTATATCTTTACCTGAAAACAGTTTAATGATAGTAATAAGTATTAATTACCAATTACAATTTGCACAGATATAACTATTATTAATGCTCTCTGCCATAAATAATATATAAATATTAAAATGAAATAGCTATGACAGATCATTATTTTGATAGAAAAGTAGTACACAAGTTTCTAAAAATAAAAAAAAAAAATGAATGCAAGAAAAGAAAATGCACTAAAGCATCTAACAGGAAAAAAATATGAAATTTTCTTCAAACAATGCTATGACTTATTCTTACAACTTATTAATGTACCTTTTTTATAGTTAACTTTTATATTCATCCTTTTATTTTTAATATTTCAGACTTGAAGAAAAGTTGCAAAAATAGCATCATGTCTATTTAACATTCTCCCAAACTTCTCATTGTTAACATTTTACAGTTTCACTTTTTTAATCTCTCTCTCTCTCTCCCTAGTCTTTAACCCCCTACACATAATTTTTCTGAAACATTTTAAGTTACAATCATGCTGCCTATTTGCCTCTAAATATTTAAGAGTATGTTTTCTTAAATATTTTTTATATAACCATAATACAATTATCAAAATCAGAAAGTTATCAGTGGCATTTTATCTAATTTATAGATTATACGCAAATCTCACCAATTGTCCCATTAATTCTCATTATTGTAAAAGGGAAAATAAATGTTTATTTTTCAGGAGTAGGATCCAAGTATGAATAAAAGATCATATTTATTTGCCTTAGCCTACTAAATTTGCATATTTGAATAATTTTAGTCTTTCACTTATTTTTATAAGGTAAAGTATATCCAAAATTTAATAACCAACTATAATTTATAATTATGCTTTAGTCACCTGTTTTTCCCTGAGGAAAGCACACTTTGTGTTCTAAGTGCGGGCATGATCAAAGCCCAACACTGACATTCAAGTCTGTCATTCCTCATATTTATTATTATCAACACTGATCGCCATAAACAACAAAGTTCAAATGAAAAATGCATTTAGAATTGAATTTATCTTGCCAGGAACACACATAATCACCAATTTCTTTTTGGACAACTACACAGAGCTTAGGCCAAGTAGGTAGCCCCCATCTTTTTCTTTTAAAGAAAAAGCTAAAGAATATTTCCTGATCCGGATCACAGATAAGGAGCATTCTTATGTATAAAATAGTAGGAGTACAATAAGGGTGGTCACATCCTTCCTCTCTTTAACGTATTTTCAGTGGCTCAAAGGGAATGCAAGAGGGAGTGCCAAGGGTTTCTACGGCGCTTTCAAACTCAAGATCCTCCTTTGAAACGAAGTCAGTAATCTCTCTGGACAAAAGAAAAGACAGTTCTGCCCGGGAGCAAAACATACCAAAAACTCAGCCACCCTGGAGCAAAGTAAACAACCACCAAGTTCAGCTTCTTTGCTCAGAAACTGTGGGCTCTTAAATAACCCAGATGGCTTCTTTCTGCTAAATTCTAAATCATGCATGTACATTTCTCTGGGATGAGAACCTCTGGAGAGGAGAGAAATAAGCAGTTTTGAAGGAAATATAAATTTAAGATGCCAGGAAAGTTGCCCCTGAGAGAGTCAGAGGTGTGCTGTTGTAGTAAAGCCTAAGGAGGGGTTAGAGGAGGGGTGGAGGAGAGTCAGGACAGCAGAGCCAGAAAGGAGTGTTCTGGAAACGTGGGCCGAGGTGATGGTGTGCAGGAATGCATAGCAACGCAAAGCGCTAGGTTCCTGTAGGTTTCATGACCTATAGTGAGCCAAGTAGCCTGCCCTCACGATGGGGATGGACCTCATGCAGCTACTTGAGGACATGAATTAAACAAGAAGGCCGACGAAGAGGAAATTGCACCTGCCTGGCTGAGCTAAAACATTGGTTTGCTGCCCTTGGACTGGAACTTTCGGCTCTCCTGGCTGTCCAGCTGGCCAGCTGCGGGTGCTGGGAGAATGGAAGTGGGCTGCGCTGCATCTGGCCTGAGCAGGCCCTGAAGGCACAAGTAAGGATCACAAAGAAGCCTAGAAGGCATGTGGCCCCCATGCCCACGACACTGCCTTCTCCAGCCCATCCTGAACCTAGAGCCTCCCGGGGAAGTCCCTACAATCAGCCGAGGGAAGAAGAGGTGACTCAGGCTGGTTTACAGATGGTTCTGCATGGGGCGCGGACCCCACTGGAAAGTGGGCAGTGCCAGCGCTACAGCCCCTTTCTGGGCCAGTCCTGAAGCACCCTGGGGAAGGGAAATCCTCCCTGTGGGCAGAGCCGTGAGCAGCACACCTGGGTGTTCACTGTGCTTGCTCTGAGAAATGGCTGGCCGCACAATTATATACTAATTCAAGCCAAATTTTATGGCTTGGTGGGTCAGTTAACAGCCAATTCATGATGAGGTACTCTGGTAACATGGTAATTTGGTGACAATAGTTAAACATTCAGTCTCTGTTAAGGTCCAGTTGCAGGCCAAGAGCCATTTCTTAAAAGGAGAGTAATGATCTGTGGAGGATGTCAGGGATTTGCTCCAAAATTCTGAAAGCCTGCTCTGTGATTCACCTCTAGGGGCTGCCAAGTTCTCCCTATTTCCCTCTGAACTTCAAACGCCATTGGATCTGCTGGACCCCATGGCCTGAGCAGCAGAGAGGCTTGCACAGCAGCCTGGACCTGTTGCAGAGTCTTCTCTTGTTCTGGGCTCCACTGATAATAGCAGCTTTTGAGGTTGCTCAGTAATGGGCTGAAATAACGCAAAGTGAGGAATACACTGCCTCCAAAATCGAAAGGGGCTCAATAGGCATCGTACCTCTTTTTTGGTTATAGGAGGGTCTGTAAGCACCCATTCAGTCTTCACTTTAGAAGGGATATCTTGGCAGGTCTCATACCGCTGGGCCCTTCAAATTTCACTGAAGTGGAAGGCCCTTCAATTTCAGTTGGAGTTATTTCCCACCCTCTCTCATGGAAACATCTGACCAGT
The DNA here is from genome assembly GCF_054644295.1 of Miniopterus natalensis. NCBI lineage: Eukaryota > Metazoa > Chordata > Mammalia > Chiroptera > Miniopteridae > Miniopterus > Miniopterus natalensis. The sequence continues at coordinate 69,755,290 of NC_142086.1, forward strand.
CAGTCTAGAGCACTTGCTGTTTCTCACTCACTAGGCTCACTCAGCATAATGTCATCAGTGTAGTGGACCAGAGCAGTACCTTGTGAAAGGGAAAGGCCATGAAGATGCCTACGAACTGAATTATGGCATCCACCGGGAAAGTTAATAGAACCCTGAGGTATGTCAGTGAAGGTGTACCACTGGCCAGCTGAATGCAAACTGTTTTGGGTGGGCCTATGCACAGTGATGGTGGAAAAATGCATTTGTCAGACCAACAGCTGCATACCAGGGACCACAGGATGTGTTAATTTGCTCAAGCAATGAAATCACAGCTACAATAGGAGTCACCACCTGGTTAAGGTTACAATCAATCACCCACTGTCATTCTCCAAGATCCGTCTGTCCTCTGCACAGGTCAAGTAGCCATGTTGAATGGGGATGCGGTGGGAATCACCACCCATGTGTCCTTCAAGTCCCATGTGGTGGTGCAAATTTCAGCAATCCCTCTAGGAATAAGGTATTGCTCATTTAAACAGTAGACCTTTTGCAAGACTGGGAGTCCAACTTGTACTGTAGTTTAGCCAGTCACAGGATGAGATTCTGCGTTTCATTTTCAGCAATATGAATACTGTGGCTATAGGAGATAAGGGTCCCCTTCAAGGTACACATAGAAGCTTTCGGGTCACTTTGTGGCCCTTGAACTTGGAATTTAAATTCATGATCTTGTTTTTTCACTGCTTTGTCAAGTGACATTAAGAACAACCAGTAAACCACATTATATTTGTTAGTTTGATCAAATGTTTGAAAATATCATATGGCTCCTTTCTTTTCATACATGGCAGATTAGGGTAAACAGTGGATATATTTTCCATATCTCTATTAGATCATGCCATGGGCTATCAGTGGTCCCTTTACCACTGAAAATAAAGTCACGAATGTCTTTAATCAGATTAGAGAGACAATGTCAGAAACCTCAGAACAAACTCAGAGAACTCATTTTTAAAATTATGTTCCTCTAGAACTACTCTCAGTGCCCAACCTGTATTTGTCTGGGTTCTCTGGAGAAAAAGAACAAATGGGAAATGGATATGACTATACATATTGTAAGGAATTTGTCTGCATGATCATGGAGACTGCAAAGTCCCAGCATCTGCAGTCGGCAGGCTGGATGCCCAGAAGAGCTGATGGGTCAGTTCCCGTCTGAGGGCAGAAGACCAGGGTTTTAGCTCAGTCAGGCAGGCAGGGGAAGTTTCCTTTTCCTCGGCCTTTTTGTTCAGTCAGGTCTTCAAGTAATTGGACAAAGTCCATCTACCTTAGGGAGGGCAAACTGCTCTACTCAGTGTATCTATTAAATGTTAATTTCATCCAGAAACACCACCATAGACACATCCAGACACATCCAGAAGAATGTCTAACAGGGCACCACATGGCCAACAAATTGACAGATAAAATTAATCATCACTAGTCTAAATGGCAAATGTAGTAAAAAAAATGAGCCCAAACCACCGAAATCATTATGCCAAATATTCCAAAGATATCAGCAGATGCCTAAATACTTACTTAAAAGTTGACTTTAATATCATTGACTACAAGCAATACATTTTTTCACAATGAAAATTATGAATGTCTATAATTAAAAGTTAAAGTAGTATAAAATTTCACAATTATGCTGATTATATTTTTTCTTCTGTGTTTAAAAAATGTATGAAATTTGTTGTTTTGAGCATATTTATTACAGTCATGTGATAATCTATTAATTTATTGAACATGATTATTCCTTTAGAATCATTATAGTTCCTTTTGCAATTTTGGTACTTTTATAAGCTGCAATGTAATATTTCAATTCTATTGGGTAATGAAAAGAATATTAAGTGATGTAACGTTGACATCATTCAAACACATTAACTGGCCTTGAAAAGTGAATTCCATAAATCATAAATAAAAAAGATTAAGCAAACATAACACATCTGTACCTCACATCTGTACTGCACATCTGAAGCTACTGTTTAAAAGGCTTTTCCCTATGAACAGCAGATACCATATCCAAGTGCAAAAGGAGGTAATACAAAATGAATTTTTACTAATATGATGCCTAAGTAATGGAAACAAATTAATAAACAAAATTAGGAGCCTGGTCAGATCAAAAAGCTCAAAACTATTTGAGGAGGGAAAATGGTAACACAAAGTGTGTATTTTAATCATTAAATAGTTGGATTCCCCATCCATTTGTTGCCTGGTTGCTTGTATTTCTGCATCTCACAGTTTATATGAAAAATAATTAAAGCTATAATTAGTGCTGGTAGGGCTTCTAAAAATGTATATATACTCATGAAAACGTTTAAGTCATTAATGCCAATAAGGAAAATGAAATTGTACACAAAATGTGCAAGCAGTTTTTCATAAACCCGTCATATAGCCAAATCAGGTAATTTTACATTTCTTCTGTTAACATATTTGCATTAGGTATTATGGTTAACTTTTGAAATCATCTTAAAATTCAAAAACTGCATAAACCTGGTTTATGTGTATTGGGCCTAAGGTATTTCCAATTTTAGACTGTTTCACTTCTGCCCCACAAGTTTCATCCACACAACAGATGCAGCCCCCGTTTGCTTCCTAATCAGGAAAACGTTGGATCCGTGTCAGCCTATCAGAGAGCCAAGGGCTTCCAGGGCAGAGGGACACTGATGCTTAAAATAAAGCGTCTTCACTGTGTATCTGATTCAGGACAAGTTTGTCGCAGAAGTGCAAACTGTGGCTTTATTAGCAAAAGGACGCTGAGGCGCAAATTTATGTAACATTTGGCTAAACCAATTCTTCTCATCACTTTCAATTTCCCTGAGCTCAATTAGTTTACTTGCCATGATTTCAACCTTGAAATGTGTTTTTATTAATCACAGGACAAAATGTTCAAAGTGCCCCAACTAACCAAAGCAGTTACTTTAACGTCAATGAAATAAATTCAAGCTCTCAAAAAACTGATAAATGAAAACTTAATTATGCAATGTTCACATCTGTATATGAAAAAGGTGTTATAATGATTTTAAATTGTGTTCAACAAAACTCCAAGACTTCCCAAAAATGCTAACATAAGTCTAAAAAAGTGGATTCAGATTTCAGAGTTATTCTTTGGTCTGTAAAACATATAATTGTTTATACTCTCCAGGACAAAGTTGTGATTTTTGAAATATTTGGTGAATGGCAAATAAATTGGTTTGGCAGAATATTCATGGGCAACATTGTATTTTAAATTGACCTGTAGGAATTTTCATTTTGTAGGTCAAAAAGTTGAATAGTTTCACTTGTTCAAAATTAGTAGCTTTATCTTTATCAATATACATAATCCGTATCACTTTTGTATTTTGCTTGAGTCATTATACCAGTGGTTCCCAAACTCTGCTACACATTGGAGTCACCTGGGAAGATCTGATACCTACTAATGCCTGCTTCCCACTCCAGAATATTCTGATTTCACTGACACAAAGTATCACCTGGGCAGCGAGATTGTTTAAATCTTCACTGTTCTACAGTTTCAATTAGTTATAGTGATAAAAGCCATGACTGCAATCCAAAACCGTAGTTTGAGCCCTATAATGCATTTAATAACCATATAGCATGAGATAAATATAACATGAAACTTATTTAGCAGTTTACCATAGGGATCGAATGACAGCAGACACCTTACCGATATAACTAAAGATTGACTGGAAAAACATTAAAGTCATTAATCCTGATATTAAAGTATTTCTCTTTAAAAAAAAAACAAAAAAAAAAGCAACAATAACAACACAAAACATAGTCAAGCCCTTTCCTCCCTGTGGCTAAATTGCTCTTCCTCTGGCACACCTTGAATGGGCTCTGGAGTCACACATTCACTGGTCACCGGTCACAATGAATTTATTGATCCACAAACACTCACCTCCGTCCTCAGAGCCTGGGCCGCTTGGGGTTTTCCTCTTACCTTTTGGCTGTTTCTTCCCGTTGTGAAGTTGGGGAGCTTGGTCTTGGGAAAGCTGCTCTTTAGCTGCGTTCTCTCCCCACAAGGCGGCCCCGGAGCTTTACATGCGGCTCCGGTGCCAGCGCCTCTGAACCCTATTTCCACCCCCGAGCACAAGTCAGGACCAGCTGCCCCCCTTCCTAATCCCTCCCTAGAACCACCCAGCGCGCCCGGCCACTCTAGGGCCTCCCGGGCCCCCGAATTCAAATCCCCTCGGCAGCTGCCTCGGGCGTGTGCTCTCTTCAGCAGCGACCAAAATCAGACTTGATGGACTTCACGTTCCCCGGAGGCCCCGGCTCGGGCTCCTGGCCTTCGACAGCTGAGCCGCACGTTTGTCGGTCTGTTACTTGCTGCCAGCCCTGCTCAACCATAAACTTCATGAAAATCAGACTTTTGTTTTTTCACTGTCCTAGCCCCAGAATCTGGTTCAGAGGAGATGCTCAATAAATATTTTTTGAATCAAGAATAACGAAGGCATCATAACATTGCTATAACTGCTATTTTCTTCTCTGTCACACTTACCGGTTTTATAGAAACAAAGCTAACATCTTGCTGTTCCTCTACATGTGCATTGTAACCTATAGTCAGAAATGTAAAACCATTGAAACAGACGAACACAACAGCCACAACAACAGAACCCCCACAGTGACCCTCTCTAGGTCTGTCCCCCAAATAAAGAAAACCTCGAGTCATTTTCCGTAAGTTTCTGACCTTGGCGACCGCGGTAGGTGAGAGCCCTTGCAGTAGCAACGGTCATGCGGGGGCGAGCTTCCCTCTGCCACCACGGACAGACTAGCTGTAGCCGGTTCTCCAGTGCGGATTTCTGCTTGCTTGCTTTTTAAAGTTTGTTTTCTTCTAAATACTTGTATCTTTTATTTGTTAAACCTGTATATCCAAAACATGGATCCTCTTGAAAAAACCCGCTTAAAATAAAGTAGTTTTCTTTCCAAAATTATTTTGCCTTGGAGTCTTTGTATAGCACTAGAAATAAAAATCAATGAACTAGATAAACGATTTAACTTGTAAGTGAACAGTTTGATTCCCGAGTTCCTAGTCTCCCCCAATTTTAAAACACATAGAAAATGGAAATGCTATAACCATATGGAATCTCACAACAGGTAAATATTATATATATATTTATACACACACACACAATGAAGAAGATTAGAAAATATCAAATGTCATTGGGTTAAATGAAAGTTCTGTCCTTATAGCAGCTGCCACATACAACACAAAATGCCTTGCTGTAGGTAGACATTGATGGTTTAACTAATTGCAAACAGATGGACTATTTGAACACAGGGCAGCAAGCACGCTACCATTCCTGGGTTTGGCTGTTAATGATAATAAGATCATTTACAACAGCAGGTGTTTTAAATGCCATCCATGCAAGTGGGAAAATATGTGTTGAGCAAAGAACGTTGCTTGGTTTTTTTTAACCTATTTAGGAATTTTTCTCAACTTGAGGGATCAGGTTCTTTTGAAGGAGATCTAAATTGTATCTCTTCAAAGAAATTCAACTGATTATTAAAAACATAATTATTGAATACATGAATGGGGTGACATATTTTGATAATATATAAACTGTTTATTTTTACAGTCCCGTGCTTAATCTAGATCTTCATAACACAACATTCTAAGCAAAGATATCTTTCTTATAAAGGGCCCAAAATTGAAATATAGCCGGTAAAAAGGGGGATAAAGAAAAATGCCCCATGTTGTTTTATATGACATTGTATTAAGAGTCAAGAAAATGCTTGAAAGTGTATATTATTGTAGAGAATTTGTTGTTTACATATTTAATATTTATGACTCGTAATTTCCATTTTTAATTAAAAGATATCGGCTAGGCGCTCTCTTTTCACTTAACGTGTGGTTGTTAGCTGATGATAAAAATAATTCCCTTGTGAAACTTACAATATCATGCCAGATTGTGAAAGTTAAAGTGAATTTGCTTTCTGGGTTTGAGTGACCTTGCTTAAGCCTTTTATGTGTGGTGAGATTTTTCTCACCATCTCTTGGTTAAGAAAAAAATATCCCTGACATGGAAGTAAAGCAGGAGGATGGCTGCATGTCCTTTCAATGTCATTGTTGAACAGGCTCACTCACGAATTATTTAATTACCTAGGAGAATGCACCTGCATTTTGCTTTGCTATTTATATTTTATTAGAGCCCTGAAACTGTGAAATTAAATGTTAACTTACAGGTTTTTGTCAGATAGAAAAGATACGCCAAAAGTTTTCAGGGTTTCACTTTTAAGGCTTATAGAACATTTAACAGTTTTATTTCTGTTTCAGTTGTTTTCAGGAATTCTTTGACTATATAAGTCTCTGTTCCTCGAATATCAGTCTACACCTACTAGGATAGCTAAAGTAAAAGGGGTTACAATTTTGAATTATATACCCAGCAGTTGAGAGTAAACTGGATCAACTAGTTTAGAAGCTGTTTATGGTTCTCAGCGACAGCTGAATACAAACATGTCTATGAGCAAACAATTCTATTGCTCAATAAAAATGGCTACATATGTTCACTAAAAGATATGTGCCGAAATATTTCCGGATGCACAATTCATAATAGCCCCCAACTGATAACAATGCAAACAGTCAAAAAAAAAAAAAAAAGTGCAATGGGTATGTTATATTCATGCAATGGGACGCTGGCAGCAAGGAGCATGAATAAATTTGCTACATATAGCAGGATGTAAAAATCTCACAAACATAACATTGAGAAAAGGCAGATGCAAAAGAAAACATGCTCTATGACTCTAAGTCTAAGAGTTCAAACCTAAGCTAAGGTACAATGTTACAATTCCAGATGGTGTTTATCTTCAGGTATAAAGATGCAGGTACTGACAGTGGTGCAGGACAGACTCTGGATTAGCTAACAAAGGACTTTTTCTTCATCTGGATATTTTTTGTATTTTTTTCTTGGTTGTTATATTTCAACAAAATGTATTGTATAAGTAGAAAATAAGTTATTAAACTATGAATCAAATAGTCAGCTATCTTCAAATATGTAAGAATGCATACCTGCTACTATCATCTACTACCATGTAGATGTTGGATATATTCTTTTAGATGATGTTCAGCTGTTTGAAATTTTCCAATAATTTAAAAAAAATAATAAAGTGCTTTGAGGAAATGTGACACTGTGGATAGCAATTAATTTTACCCAGGAATTGTGCATATTCTACAGTACATAGATTTAAAGGTTTTCATTTAAAAAATTGATAAATATTTTCATTATTCTCATATTGATCCTATACGTCTTTGCAAACCTGTTTATTAAAGATTTTATGTCAGCTATTGCTTTCATATATTCCACAAAAATAGAAAACTGTTATCAATTCCATTGTGTAAAATTATATTGACTTGATATGGTTTTTATTGCAGTTAAGTTGGATGCACTCTGTCTACCTGAAACCAAGAATTGATTGAAAAGGTATGTGACAACTGATTTCTGGAAGGAAATTTTGGGAATTATGTTCATAATTAATGAATTAAAAAGAATTCTAGGGCTGTAGGTATGAGGAATCAAAGAATAGTCTCCTTAGGTGCCTCCATTGGTATTCATCAGCTTAAATTATAGGGGATATTTGGGCTATTTTAATACTTCAAATTCCAAATTAAATCTTCTGAGTGCTGCCAGAAGATTTCTATGATTTTTTTAAAGATGAATTTTTAAAATTCAGAGATGCTCAACTGATACTTGAAATGGGGAAAAATATTTTCTTTAGAGATATAATAGTAATTTATAAAACACTATGCAGTAATTTAGTATATATTTGATATTTCTACCTAAAGTAACCCAAATAACCTATTTCATTAGTTTTTTGCTTCCCTTCCTATATTTTGTACTTTAAATTTTTATTCTGATTGTACTTTATATGTTCAAATCCAAATCTTTAATAAGTATGTGAAAGAATTATATATAGGGTCAACCTTTTGGTTGCAACATAAATTAATAAGTGGCATATAAAATTAATTAAGGAATTAAGATTTAAAAAATCATTTAATTTTTACTAATGCCACTACAAGAAAAATGTTAATAGAGAATGTCTAATTTTTTGAGACTATACTTCCTTTTAAATGCAAGGGAATTAAATATACAAAGAGTATAAAGAAGAAATGAACCTTATGCATAATACTAGTTAGTCCCTAGGGTTTTCTGATTAATAATTTTTTCTTTAAATGTACAGCAAATCAAGCTCAGCAAGGACAACCATCCTGGCATAATAACATTAACTGATTTATTCAAGTGTTTATAAACAGGCTTGGAAGGTTGTGGTAAACTTCATCATTTGCTCATAGATCCGAAAGCTGCATCCATTCCTCCCATCCCAAATTTGCCGCCATCAGGCCGTACCCAGGCCCACTTGATCAATTTCAAATGGAAATTGAACACATTTCACAATTCACCCCCTAGCCTATCCTTGAAGCACAGTATATTCCTAAGTTCTGGGGCTAAGATATAAAACCATAAATGCCAGAGAAATGATGAACTGAACTCCATCTTAAAGAGAATGTTCTTTTTTTGTATGTTTGAAGGAGCCACTGTCAGACTTAAAGAAAACTGTGATCAGAGCAGATATTAAATATAGCATTTGATGATATTATTCATGAGCAGTGCTTAAATTAAAAAAAAAAAAAGACATGTAGGTTTATTTGTTGGTGCCACATTACCATCACGTCTTGTATGTCACTGTAAAATATTAATATAAACAGGTTATTTTAGATGAATTCCTAATCTTTTAACTCTGGATACATCATGCTGAGAATGCCTAAGCCCCAGTCTGTTCTCTGGCATATAAATGAAGACAGGCTTACGCGTCCTTCTAACCCCGAGATACCTCCTGATGATAGCTTGTGAGTTCAGTTCAACCAGATAGAAATTTAAATATACAGGCTAACCTCCTAGAATGGTCTTTTAATATGGCCATTAATTATTATAGTCAATAGGCTAAAAATTGTAATTCCCTAAGAGGCTTAAAACTTCATTGAAGTAGATGTTCACATTAACCAGTAACACTGGCTCTCATTCCTATTTTCATTCATAAAAATGTATTATAATGAATATGTAAAATGTACTGACTACTCATCACTTATCAACAATAATGTTTTTATATTGTGACTCAAATTTCTGAATCTTAACTATTTTCAAAACTGAAAACAATATGCTGGCTTCAAAGCAGTGTTATGTACAACAAAGAAACTAGTATTCTAATTGTAATAGTGAAGAGAGATAATTAGCTAATTATCTTTCTACCATATATATGCCTACTACCCAATGAGATATGTCATTTAATAGATTTATTATTTTCCTCAATTTTATATAGAGTAAAATTAGCTAAAATTTTTAGTATAAAAACAATTAAACTGTTCCAGGTCACACATCCCTTAAGTTATGAATTTAGATATCAGATATCAACCCAAAAGCTATTTGACTTCAAAATAATCATTCCAGATGTGAATTAAACTAGATTAGATTCCTACTGAAGTGTTTTGTTTAGTTTGAGGTCTGCATATTGAGAGAAATATACAAATATGACAGAATTTGGAGAGAGTACTGAAACAAGAATAGAAAAATATATATATCATTAATATTTGGCTTTACATTTTTGCTTCTTCTTGTAATAACTTTTTAGCAGAACATTGAGAATATTCCCACTGTTTTGAACCACAGAAAATGCTCTGGTGAAATATGTTAAAGAAACCTGCTACCCACCCATGGTGAGTTCCTAGAAAGCTGTAACCCTGAAATTTTTAGATAGTAATTATGACTTTAAAAATACTATCCAAACTATTAGTAAAAAGAAATGAGAGAAGAAACAGAAACTTTGGGAAACATATTTTATTATAGAATAGTAAGAAGTCATTTAGGGACTTTGAGGTCTTCGTAAACCAGCATGAAAACCTGGGCTCCTGTCTTAGTACCATGGCAGGTAACTCATGGAACCTCTCTGAGACTTAGTTTCAACTGTAAAGAACAGGTAGTTTTTCCTGTCTCCTAGTATTTTCTAGAAGCAAATATCACGATTACTTAGAAGCACTTTATAAACTCTAAAAAGTTTATTTTCAGTATAAAATCGTATGGTGCTCTTAGAATGGTGGTTGTTAAGTGCTGCGGAAATTGTTAAAAAATGTTTTTAAGAGAAATTCGTAATATAGTAGACGTTATGGCCTAAATGTTTGTATTCCCCTGAAATTCATATGTTGAAGCTCTAACCTCCAATGTGGCACCATTTGGATTTGGGGCCTTTGGGAGTAATTAAGGTCAGATGAAGTCATGAGTATCTTGGGGCCATCGTGATGGGATTTGTGCCATTATAAGAGACAGCAGACCTCTCTCTCTCTTCCATACAGAAGACAGAAAGTGGCTATCTGCAAGGCAGGAAGAGAGCCATCACCAGTAACTGACCATGCTGGCACCCTGATCTTGGACTTCCAGATTCAGAACTGTGAGAAAATCAATGTCTATTTTTTAAGTCATCCAGTCTATGGTATTTTGTGATAGTAGCCCTAGCAGTCTAAGATAGTTAGATATGCTATAATGATAATTCATTTCAATGTTGTAGTTAAAAACAAAAACAAAACCAAGACTGCATTGGGTTATTATGTCTAGATACTATATATTTTTTTCTCTAACAAATCAAAATTTATATTGTGAATTTAAAATCCAGAACTATAATTCAGAACTAACTCACAGAGGAAAATAAATAAATAACTCCATGGGTTTACTAGCAAGTGTAACCATAAAGCTCTGAAGAGTAGGAAAATGTTCCATCTTCAGCCAAAATCATTCAAGTGTAACTCGATCAAAGATAATATGCAGAGCGCTGCCTTCAGTGAGACCACAGGACCAGACGGCACCAGGTGGACACAAGCCAGTTCTGAGCACTATGGCTGACAGTAATTTTCTCAGCAGTTCAGATGCTGTTCTTCCCAACTCTTCTTTCATATTAATGTCTACATACATTCCCAAAGCTGCCGAAATATCGTTTATGTGGAGGAATACTGTTCCTTTTAAAACAGTGGACTGAAAATCCCACAAAACTAGCATATATTGTACATCAAGTGAGTCAATAAAATATAAAAGCAAATTTCTTATTTTAACCGGGATAATCAGAGTGGAGTGACAAAGAGAAAACATGATTTCCAGACCATGTCACCCTGATGATGTACCACAGGGGGACAGAAGTTAGTAGACGATGACATCATAGCTGATAGTTTGAAAGGAGATTATGTAAGCGACCTAGTCGACTTGAATAGCTCTTTCCCCAATGATATACTTAAGTAATTCTTTTAGCACATTCTGGAAATCCTGCTACTCTCCAGGTAAGGATCGAAAACTGCTGATTCATAAAGCTCACATTTATACAAATAGATCATATTGATTTCAAATAAAATGTTATAGAAAAACCAAGTTACATTATCTGTGTTTGTGCATTAAGACTTTATTTTTTATTTGTTAATTTTTACTTAGAAAATAAATGAACATCTAAAATGAATCCAGGAAACTTAATTTCATTCTTTAATATAGTTTTAAAGCATATCCCTGTTGTGTTTTATAAAGTATGTGGCCATTTTATGAGATATTTCACGGTTTCTATTAACTGATAAGTTAATTGTAACAAATATTTTATAGTGCTAAAGAATATAAAAATAACATTGAAAATGCATTATTGCCCTGGATTTCAGATGAGGATACTGAGGCTTTCTAAGTTCACTATACAGAATTAAGATGTTTCATGAACTCAAAAGAAAGCATTTATTATGTTGTTATATAATCAAAATGGACTTTCCATTAAAACAGGGAAACGGAATAAGTGATTCATAATCTTGTTTTAAATTATCCCTAGAGTATGTTTCACATGTAGTTTCAAAAGTGAAATATTCTTTTCTTTCTACCATGCTTCCCACATAAAATTCTAGATAGTGATTATAACCATGAACTCTAAGTAATGCATAAAATAATTGTCTTTCTACACAAGAAAAATGGATTTTTAAATTCCTACTGATCTTTCACTTTCTATGTTAAATCCTAGGGTCAAATTTAATGCCTCTAATTACTTGTACATTTTTAATTCCCATTTAGTATTATCTTGCTTTCATACCCACAGCGTAATTTTTCTCTAAATGTTCTATTTACTTTAAAAAATCATTTTAGTTCAACATTATCACAACTTTAAAAACATTTGTTTTTGAGTAGTTATAGATGCACAGCTAGTTGCAAAGAAATGTGCAGGGATGGGCTGTAGACCCTTCGTCAGCCAATCCCAATGTTAACACATCTTCAGTGAGTAAAGACATCAAAACCAGGACGTTGACATTAGTTATTCATTCTTTTATGCTGAGCTTAGAGAGTTAATCAACTTTCTCTAAACCTTTAAAATTTTGCACAAAGCATTTTTATAGATGTGGGTGTATGTAAGTGTGTGCATGTATGGATGTGTGTATACATAACTGTATGTTAAATATCTGAATATTAGCTATACCTTCCCTTTTTCTTTCACATAATCTAAACACACTTATTAGCTCCCCCATTTACAAAACCATTCTTAATTAAATATCTTACTCATAATACATTCATCATCATTTTTTGGTTGTTTGTCTTACTTTTTTAAAGACAGATTTCTTTTTAAATTTTTTTTACTGTTGAGAGTATTAGAGATGTCCCCCATATCCCCCACCCATCTCCCACCCCTTCCAGGACCCCGCCTGTCCATTGTCTATGTCCATGGGCTGTTCATATATGCTTATAAGTTTTTTGGTTAAAGTTAACCTGAAAATATTCATTCTCCATCCAGATTTAATACAAATGTGGTGAATTGAGTATCATCATCCCAGATATCCAAAAATAGCTTCCAGAATATCTCATTGGGAGAGCACTTTAGGACTTTGTCTGCTCTTGAAGAAGCTGGAACTTCTTCATGTCTCATGTAAAGTTTTCAGGAATCAATAACATTTAATAGGATATTATATAGTTTCCTCCTGGAATTTATTTAAAGCCTAATGTCTCATTGCCATTTCTAGTACTGGTTACCAATATCCTTGCATGACAGTATTTGTGAGGTAATTTTTTACACCATTAATTTTACAGTTTTCATGACAATACTATGGCTAAATTTCATATTCCGGTAGTTGTAGAATCAATTATTTATAGTACTGATGGGAAATGAATGATAAAGCAGGGCTCCTATTTTTTTCCTTCTATTTGTCTGCTTAAGTAATCTTGGATTTGACATCCAGTGTGCTCTATTTTACATGTGCATCCCCTTAATTAGACACGGGTAAGGAGGCACAGATTTTATTTTAGGCTTTGACTTTCTTCAAAATTGGCTCTGTTTATGAAGCGTTGTTAGACTGGCAGCAAATGCAAAGAGCCTGGCACCTTTAGCTTCGTGTCTGGATGAAAGGAATCTTAGAGGGGAAAAACACATTTGCATGTGGGCAATATTTTCTGTTTTCAAGATGTAAGCCAAGATAAGAGGAAGCAAAATATGGGACAAATAGCTTTTTATCCATTTAAGCTTTCATGTCCCTAGCATGTTGAGGTCTTCAGGAATGATAGAACACATTAACGGGCAACATGGAACTGGATAAACGAAGATTATATCACTGGTCAGTGTTTTTGATAGGACCCAAGGAAATATTGCCAGATTGGTGATGGCAAGTGAAAAGGAGGAATGGCAGAGCAGGAGAATTAGATTTTCATGCATATTTCATGTGTCCCACACCCACAGAGTTTGGCATTATTACCCTTATTTTTTTAATACAAACAAGTGAAGTTTAGGAAAGTTAAATTACTTACCAGTCAGGGTACAAATTCAGTTGTGACTTTTTCCCAAAAGCTCTAAATAGCTCCTTTCTCTACAACAACTGGTGACTTCTTGAAACAGTGGTTTGTTTTCAATGAATCCTGAAAAATAAAGATAAAAAGACATTATTATTATATTTCAATTAACGTAAAAAATAACAATGCCTATTGTTGGTGTTTTCCAGGAACACGACAATTAATAAGAAGAAAAAAGTTAAAACAAGTTCTTGTAACTGAGTTACTTGTGATTACAATTTACAGTGCGCTAGGTAGTCAGCATGAGCAGGTAGTTGACACGTCACCTAAACCAGCCTACCATGGGCCACTTTTGCATTGTCCAGTGGGCTTTTCTTTCCGTGTCATTACTGTTCACTCTATTAGTGCTTCAAGAGCCTCGCTTAATGATTGAGAAAATTGAGAGGAGGCTAATAAGTGTTCTGGACTATGGGCAGAGTTGACGGGTGTTGGGGAAATATCAGAGGACAGGATATTATTTTTCTGCCCCAAACTAAGCAGGCCCCACAGGCAGCACATAGTTAATGAGGCTACTGAAACCCTCGCCCAACAACTACAAAACTGGCCTCCGTGTTCACACATGAAGGATGTCACATGATAACTTGAATGACAAAGAATGGGACACAGGCATGCTCATTTTTGAGGTAAACCCTGGAACTTCCCAAAACTCACTCAGCCATCTCAACATCCTTATATCTATCCACTCCTTCTATCTCTCCTTAGTGGTCAGGACCTACTACCACATGGCTCCCCTCAAAGCCCTGGGGGACTTACATCTTGGGAGCAGAGGTCAGGATTGATTTTTGTGCATCTCCCTCTTTCCTGTTTTTTAATCTTGTTGCGGCATTATTTGAAAACGCCTCTCCCCTCAGGTGCCTTCCCTTTTAATTTTCAAAAGTCTTGCTTGGAAAAAATTTTTAAAATACACAAAACCAAACTGAACATTAGTTTCCTCCTTTATTTTCCTATAACACTTCTAATTTGCCTCCAGGAAATGTGAATTTTTCTGTCCACCAGAGGAAAATTTGGAAATTGTGGGAGAGGAAAAATGCACACAAAAGTACATATTCTAAGATCCTATGTAGCTACATGCATATACATGTATTCATGTAAGTGAGAAATGCATGCACACCCATGCACATGCACATTATAAGAATTACTAGAATATGAGCTTCAAACAGGCCAGGGACTGTGCCTACTTTCTCATCTTTGTGTTCTCCACACCTTTAAGGATACCTATCACAGGAGAAAATACTTCTTAAATAACTATAAATCCTGGTTGTTCATTCCAGGCACTTGGTTCCTGTGTCCTGGATATTTTCTGTTGGCCCCTCAAGACCCACTGGCCACTCCTCATTGTCCTCTGGGCCATGTGGGACTAACTCCAAGGACTTCACCGCAGGGCTCCTTGCTCTCTGGATTCCAGTTTCTTTCAGCCAGTGAGTGTCATTGGCAAGAGACTGGAGGTTGGGAATAAATATTCATTCCCGCATTCTCCCTTCCTGAAGGGCCATCAGAGTTTGTCAATGTCTCTACCAAAGACCACAGCTTCTGTCAGGGGAGATAATGCCTCTATTAGAGCCTCAGCTCTTCTTTCTGGATCTCCGTGCCCATTCCCTCCAGGTACCTCTGAAGTCTACAGGTGGTCCAAGCTCCAGATAGTTTAGGTCAGCTCTTGACAGTTCCCATTAGTCCTAGCCATGTGTCCATAACAATTCCTTTATTAAACTCCCCTCACTTTCAAGACTTGATTATGAGATGTATCTCTCATCGGGACCCTGACTGATACAAGTTACCTTGTTTATTTTCTCTAGCCTCTTAAGTCAGACTTCTACAGTCTCACTCAACACACACACACACACAGACACACACACACACAAACACATAATATTATAATAGTCCTAGTTCTACCAAGAGCAAGACTCCTTGCCGAGTCTCCACTTGTTAACATTCTACCCTTCCAGCTCTAGGAACTCCTGCTGTATTTTCCTATTCAGAGCAAAGACAGTGTCAGATGAAGGGCAGAAGCACAGATGATTGTAGCTAAGGAGATTGTAAAACACGGTGCACACAAAGACCTTTCAAAGGTGAATCACACCACCCCGCAGAAAAGAAGCAGATGAACAAAAAGTTAACAGGAAAATTGCCCTGAAACGACTGTGCCGTGGACCCGCGTCAACGTGACTTCGCTCCTTTCCCTCTGCACAACCTGCAGCTTCCCTTATCGTTTGTATGTCTCTACAGCAGTCATAAATATACATCTGTGAGAAGAATCCCAAGTCTCATTTAAAAACTCTTTTCCTTCTAACTTTTCCTGATTGTTTCTCCAAAGAGTTTTAACAGATTTCCTCTTATTCCAGTTGTGGTGATGGTGTCCTCCTCTGATTCTTTAAATTGGTGTGTTTTCAATTCAGACTACTTGTCAAAGTACAATATTCTACAATCTTCTTTCTCTACTCCTTCTAGTGAGTAAGAGTCCCCGCAGCCCCCCACAGGCCTCCACTAAGCTCCTCACGGTTCGGTTTCGGGTTTCCAAGGCTCCCTGGGGAATGGGCAATGGGAAGTGTGATGCAAGGCAGTGTGCACACTAGTGAAATCCCCTCCCCGGGCCTCGGGGGCAAGGGGCTGAACAGAGGTTATTTCCTTCTTGGATAGCAGAGCTGTCACAAATTAGGTTATTGTTCAGGGGTCACTTCACAAGGCAGCCAGAGGCATCTGTTATTAGTCATTTTTCTCTATTCTTCTAACACAATTAGATCTCCAACATTATTTCTAATGTATACCCCATGGAAAGACCCTACCTTCTTAGAAACAAAACTATATCAAACATATGAGAGAAAATATCCCTGAGTCCATTTTGATAAGCTTTGAGCTGTATTCCTCACTTTCTAATTAAGTTCAAATGCAGGCTTGCAAAGTGCTTAATCCTAGTATTCAATGACTTCTTTTGTTTTGACAGTGCTGGAGCAGCCGTGCAGAAATGATTCAAGTAACTCTGTTCATAGGAGATGCATGTTTTAGTTACTTTAAGGTTTAAGGGTTTCGAGGAAAGTTGAAAGCCACTTGCATGTTGATTTTGCAATTAATATGTTGTTATAGTTGGGTTCATTACTACAATTAATTATTCATTCCAAGACAAGAGCAAAATTGTCTCACTGTGCTAAAGCTGATAAAACTGACAACGAAAACTAAGTGAAATAATATACATTTATCTCTTATTAAAACTTAAACCTGATCTTAGAATCCAGATCAACTTAATAGGGCAATTTATTTCCTTAACCCTTCACTTTGTTTCAACAGAAGACACTGAGAAATCTTCAATAGCCAGAGGGAATTTTAAAATTAATATAAATAGCTTTCAAAGTAAATTGTCTTTAAACTGTTTTCACTGAACAATAGGAAGACAAGTTTTAAAATAGGTTAA
Source organism: Miniopterus natalensis (assembly GCF_054644295.1). Lineage (NCBI taxonomy): Eukaryota > Metazoa > Chordata > Mammalia > Chiroptera > Miniopteridae > Miniopterus > Miniopterus natalensis. The sequence continues at coordinate 69,772,522 of NC_142086.1, forward strand.
TAAGTAGATAGGTAACAACTAACATATATCATTATGCATCAGGCATTGTTCTAAGTGCTTAAAATATTTTACTGAGTCCTCAAAATTACTCTAGGACACGTAACTATTTTCTCCCTTTTACAGATAGGGATAATGGAATTAAGGATTAAATAACATGACAACACAGCAGATCTGACATTCATACAAGAGATCTGTTCCTGCCCAAGGCCATCTTTTTATCCAATATGCAAAATTTTAAATGCGATAAAAGCTAATTTTTGTTATGCAATTTGTAGGAGTTCTTTTCCAAGTGCCAAAAACAAACAACAAAAAAATCACTGGCATATTTCAAATCAGAATTCAGTTATCTCAGCAAATACTTTCCTCTTCAATTTTTTTGGATTAGTGCAAATCAACCAGTTGAGGCACATGATTCTGAGAGTTTTAAAATAAAAAATTTATTTTAGAATATGTAAATCGGTTATTTAATAATCATGTACCCAATGTTTTAAATCCTAAAAGAACCATTTAAACATCACTACAGCTCTTATTTACAAGTGCTATTTTTTAAAATACAAGCTTTGATTGCTTCCAATGTTTGAACTCTTAAATTGGAGGGAGTTCAATGTATTTACATTTCTAAGACCAATACACATATATTACAAGACAAAGTTAGAACCAGAGGTCTTGTCTCTTGGTCATTACAAATGACGACAGATGTATACAGACACCTGTTCAAATTCTCTTTCAACTCCTTCTGGACTTAATCCCATTTTGTCTAAACATTCTATCCAGGTCCTGAATTTGGTTGAGGCCAATAACTGGTAATACTGTTTTCCTTTATTCTGGAAAAGTCTTATTTTCTTTTCTTCTAGAACACGTTTTGTTTTAATTTTTAATAAACATAAGCTGATTTAGATTAATGTTTCTTTCTGTAATTATTGTAGTAACACCGAAATAAGAAAAACCATTGATGAATATTAGTAAAAGTTAGCTTATTGATAATAACTATGCAGTAAACTGAATAGAGGAAAAGTGACAGATTGGGAATGTTTCTGATACTGATCAGAAACAATGGCAAAATCCAAAATATATAAAGAAAACCTAGAAATTAAAATGCAAACACTGGAAAACCTAAGAAAATATGCAAATGATAAAAACCAACCAACTCATAGTAGAAGAAAAATTAATGGCCAATAAATGTAGAAAAGATTGTTTATCAAATAAAACTCAGGAATACAAAACTGAAATGACAAAAATATTTTTAACATTCAAGACTCAAAATCGAATGGATTTATAATATCTAGTACAGGTGAAGTTTTGGGAAAGTATCCTTTCTAAACTCTAAATTGCCAAAATAAAGCGACAGATAATGTCTAGTATTGATGAATATTTGGGAAATCATTAATCTCATCCCCTGTGAAACTGTGGGGTAATGTGATATAATATCTTTGGAGGGCATTTAGTTTGTGTGTAAACTAAATGTAAAAATTTAGTTTTCCCTAAAATTAAAATTGTCAAAATTTTCATTGATGTCTAATTTACATAGTACAGAGAAATACTGGCATTTTTGTACAATGAAGCACATAAGAAAATTCATTACATCATTACTTTATGAGCAATTTTTTTCAACTATCAAAGTATAATGGTTACAAAAAATAGTAGGAAGTAGTTCTAAGGAATGAAATAAATCTAAATACAATGATAGAGAAGGATCTCCAAGACATATTTTAAGAGATAAAGTCAATAATCAGAATGATATGTAAAATATATTACACACATTTCTCTACATGTTGATATCTATTATATATAGTTATAGAGGATACATGAGCTCTTCTATCTTGTTTGAGTTTTTAACAAAATAATTAATTCATACATTCTTTATGTAATAAATATTTTAAATTGGACAAGAAAAAGCAAGATGGTTCTTGCTAAATTTATTAAAGGATCCTTTCTTTTTTTCTTCTACATAGAGGGATCTTCATAATAAAACTTACTCTAAATTGTTTTGAGAGACAATACATACAGATTTATTTTTTTCTATGACTAAATAGTGTTAGTATTTTTCTAAAATAATATATAGTCAGTGGAATTTGTAAAGAATTGGAGCTAGAAAATCAAAGGATGCAGGGTGTTTGCAGTTGACAGTCTTCAGTCCTCTCGCATTGAGCCTGAAGTCAATGAGCCAGTGTTTCTGCCTTGTTATGTTCAGCAGGGTTTCTGCAGGAACACATCACAAAGAAGATGATATGTTTTTGCCTTAAGTTTAACGTACCCATCTCCTTCTTCTGATAAGTTGAAGTCCTGTTAGGAAAATGGTTTTGAAACTTGTTTTGACAAACGGAATCATCTGGGAAATTTCTTTATAATGTAGCTATCTGGAAATTCTGACTCAGAAAGCTTGTGGCAGCTTCAGCAATCAGTGTGTGTGTGTGTGTGTGTGTGTGTGTGTGTGTGTGTGCGTGTGTTTCTGGAAACTGGAAAGACATATATATATATATATATATATATATATATATATATATATATATATATATATATATATATATATTTAAGAGGTCCCTAGGTAATTTTGATAATCTCCTAGATTTAAAAATCATCCATGTTTTCTAGAAACATTGAATGTAATGAGTAGACCACCTGGTGCTATTTTTCTTCAAAGTATAAGTAAGCTACTGCTTAAGAGGATGGTGAACACTGTGTGTTTGAAATTGTATATTGAGATCTATATATTAGTGGTTGTTATGGGTTGAATCGTATGCCCCAAAATGATATGCTGTCATTCTCATGTAAATGAAATACTTTTGAAGTTATGCTAAGTAGTATTTTATAAAATATAGAGCACAAAAGCTATTAGAAATCTTACAGATTTATTTCTTTCCAAATAACAACTTTAAAGCCTGCTTTCATACTTCAGTGATGATTTCACACATTGTGTTAGTAGAGTGTCAATAAGAGCCAATGAACTAGATCACTATTCAAGGGTGCAAGTCAAGTGAGAAATTGGGAACTCTGTGAATTCGAAAAACCTGATGGAATATCATCCCCAGCATCTACCAAATATCACTCCAAACATGTGCTGTGAGAAGCAGATGTTGAGCCAGAGTTAGAAGTTGAACAGGTTTTTTGGGAAGTAAAGGGAGGAAGGAGCCTCAGGCAAGGGGAGCTGGTCCACTGGGATGTGGATCGAGGTTATATCTGCCACCCAGAGGGAGACTATAGAGCAAAATCCGCAGGTTAGATGTGTGCCCTGTTGGCACAAATGCCAAGGCCCTTGAACCACCTCCTTGCAATTTACTGAATAGGAGCTACTTGCAAGATTTATTAAATTCTAGACTGACACCTCATTTCTCTAAGAACTTAATATTTGTTGTTTCCCTCTATGTTCAACATTTATACGTGAAATTTTCAGCCATTTGAATTATGGTTCCCATATATATAACGTGTCCCTTTTTTTGGTGGAGGGGCTATTTGCAAGATGTTTTCTTTATTTATGATTTATAGTGTGTGTGTAATATGTCCGAGAGTGGTTTTCTTTGATTTTATTCCGTTTGATACTCACTAATTTTTTTGAATCTGTAAATTTCCCTGTGGGGAAATTGTTAGCGATTATTTTTAAAAATATTTTTCTGCACCAATATCTTTCTCCTCTTCTGAAACTTCAGTGACAAAAGTATTATATACTTGGATATTATCTCAGGGAACACTGAGGCTCTGTTCTTTTGTTTTCCATTTTTTCCCCTCTGTTCTTCAGTTTGGATGATTTCCATCAACATATGATAAAGTTCACTGACTTTTTCTCTATTATTGTCATTCTGTTATTGAGCCCATTCACTGAAACTTTTATTTCAGATAGTGTGTTTCTATCAGGTTCTCTTTTACAGTTTCTATTTCTCTGCTGAAATATATCCTTCTATTCATTTCGAGTTTTTACTCTTATGTCACAGAGCATAGTGAAAGCTGTTTAACATTTAAGGCTGAGGATTCCAACAACTGGTTCATTTTGACTTGGCATTTGTTCACTTGGGAGAGGCCTCGCACAGGCATTTTTAATAAGCACCTTCACTCTGATGCAAGTCATGGACTCCGTCTGAAGGACAGAGGTAATACAGAATATTGGAGCGGACCTTCCTGATCTCTGAATGAAAGTTTTCAATCTTAAAGGAAAAGATATTTGTGAAGATATATTCTCTCCCAAAAGAGACCAGAATTATCCAACTTCATAATGTAAATTATCATCCTTAAAGCTCCTCCCATGAGCCTTTTGATGAAACTCTGTGTCTTACCCTAGTAGATACACACACACATACACCAGTAGTTTAAGAGTTGTCAACACTTTTTTGTATTATTGAATACCTCTGATTAAAATAATCTAACATAAGAAAATGCCAAGCAAAAGAAAGCAAGCATTTTGCATAATTAGAAGCATAAAGCCCATTTAAGAGGACATACTTAGATTTTTGACTGCATAAAAGCCCAATTTTAATCTGGTTGGTGCTTTCTGTGGAAAGAACATTAACATAATTAATAACGAAGAAAGCAATGCTCACAGAGAAACTAACTTTTTTTTAAGTAAAGATATTGTTTTATTTACTGGATACAAAAGGCCCAGTTGGAGCTGCTCACTTCAGTAATTACAATACTCTCCCCCAAAACCATAGGGTAATGGGAAAAATGCCCCCCAGAATTATATTATAGTTTTTCACCTACAAGATTATAGTATATAGAAACAAAATCTCTTATCTATTCTCTTCACGTATGTGAAAAATTCAAGTTAATTCTCTATTGTCTATGTATAAACAACAAAAATTTAATCACCTTTACTTTTCTAGCTTCAGTTATTTTGAGGAGTGGCTGTGCATTAGTGTAATGGAATCCCTGACAGATCTTCTCTAGCTGACAGCTTTTCTCACCATAAATTTTTAATTTTCCTAAAGCTACTAATCCATAACAAGCTATTCTACCGAAAAGACTGCTAATTCTCTAGGCAGATATAATATAGAGTATTATTGCTCTGTCATGACACTTTTTCATTCAGTTTAGTCAGGCAACAAATATTTATTTACGTTATGTGAATAGTGTGTTAAATTCTGAGAAGATAGCCATGAAGGAACAGTCATAAACTTGGCTTTTGATAAAACACCTCAATTCTTCCGTAATCATTGAGTACATACCATATATGAACAAGGCATTGCGCTATGTATGCATGTGTGTTTACATATTACTTTATATATACATACATATGTACACACACAGAGGCTTTCAATCAGTATTTATTTTATCTGAAACAATAAAAAGAGCTTAAGGTGTACTAATAGTATACATGGAGATATTATATGTACATATTTTATAAATAAACATATGCAGTTAGTTATACACTCAAAAATGTGGAGAAATTATTGGTTACTGGTTTCTCATGCATCTATTATAGCAGCATTATGTTGAATTTTAGTTAGTTTGCTCCTTTGAGGGAAAAAAATCTTCTTATTCATTAATATGCCTAGCACAGTATTTAGCACAGCATTGCAAAAGCTTGAATTAATTTTTTTAAATGACAGCTACAGAAATATGGAATATGTGGCCTTCTAATGTAGTAAATACCCCTTTGCAGAAGTTGTTCAAATAGAAAATCAGATTAACTATGAGATATTTTAAATTAATTTCTATAGTAATTGTAAATTCTCTGTGAATTTATAATTACTACTTATTACTTTCTTAAATATGTCATATGAATAGAAATAAGTATATTTGCCCCTTACGTGAAAAACATACATTTTAACAATATATTATTGTACTTAATCTAGTTCCCAGTGATTTAAATATTTCTTTTCTTTTAGACAAAATAGTTACTAAAATGTGTATTAGCATTCTTGAACAAAAATTGCCATTATACACCTTGTCATTTTTTGTAGGACTGGAAAACACTTACTATGACCTAGCCAATCTATAAAGCAGATGATGGTAAATACTGGTGTGTTTTCAGCTATGATCCGCACATGACAAAATATATGTAAAGGCTGACAGAAGAAGCTGAAAATGGACAGAAGGAAATAAGGGAAGGAGCAAAATGAGTGTAAGGGGCCTGATAAGACCAAACTTTAAAAAACAATTGTCCACATAAGTAATTATAAATAATTAAGGGGGCGGGGCTTACCCTGAAGTGCAAAGCCTGCATCTCTTTGTTTCACACTAAATCGTGGAACGGAGGGCTCAATGGTTTTTGACAGATGTCCTCCTAAATCTGGTATCAGAAATGCAAGGGAGGCAAAGCCACATACAAAAATTGCACAGACTAGCAATCTTTACAAGAAGCCACTTTCTCTGTGACCACAAGGAAGAGCTTCCCTGTTGAACAGCCTAGAAGCCTGCCCTTCCCTATCCCTCACCAGAACCTCCTGCAAACACCTGAGGCAGAAAACCCAGCTCCTTTGTTTAGCAGAAATAAAAGCAAACTGACAAAGAGATTTCTAGAAATACAATAAGAAAACATGTAAAAAAATGAAGTGAATTTACTCAATGCAGATATATTTCCACCTAGCAGAATAAAATCATGATCAACATTTTACCATGAATAAACTAAAACACAGTTGTAAAGACTCAATCACCCCCATTAAAAATTATAGAGCAGAAAACTAAGAATTCAGGGTCAAATTTGTAAGACAAAAGGATTTGAAAAATGAGCTACAAGACATTAAAAAAAAGACTTAAAATATAGGAATTAATGTCTGTCATAGCCTGCGCCCCTCAAAACAAAACAAAACTCATCCTAAAGGAAAAGAAATATGCAAATATATTGTTTGAGGGTGCAATTTCAGGAATGCAGAAGCGGGAGAGGAAGGAAATGAAGCAGAGAAGAGAGAACCAAAGTAGCAGAGTGTTTCACTGCACTGGTTAAGGCTGCTTTCGCTGAAGGACACTTTCCCAGAGGCTTTATTGGACCCTTGAAACATCTGCCCTGAGGACAGGGAGGAAGAATTTACCCTATTAGTCAAAGTTTGCCTCAACCCTCCCATGCTTCTGAATTGGACCCCAACAGCTGCTGTGAAAGCCAATGCCCAAGACAGCGACGGTGGCATCCTGGGCCCTGCTCAGGTCAGTGAACTCCCTGCCCGCCCAGGGGTCCCTGCTGGCTAATGGGCCCGCCAGGTACACCTGGCTGACAAGCACACCCTGCCGTTTCTCACGCCTCAGCAGCAGCAGAAAAGCTCAGGGCTAAATGTGGGAGGCCAGTGAAGCCGGCATCAGACTACACACCACTGGGGCTTTGTTTTGTTTTGTTTTCTATGCGTGACAGGAAAGACCTGGAGCAACTACTAAAGCAGAACCTTTGGTCTTTAGAGCCTATGGCAGCAACCACAACCTAACTGCCTGCCCGCTAGAAGGGGAAGCTCTTGCTGGGGATGCTGTAGCCAGAAAGCAAACAAGTTCACAAATCCAGTGCGGTGCGTGAACTGAGTGCGGTGCAGTGTGACAGCTCGGAATGCATACATAGCGTGCAATGACAATGTGCCAAGTAGGGGACGTTTGCTGATAGCCTCCCTGATGATGGATGGCACACAATGTCTCCTATAGCTGTCCAACCAAGTAATAAGAACATAAACCTATTTAACAGTATCAACTGAAACACTGAGGAAGGTTACATCATTTCTGAAATGGAATAGGAGAGAGACGGAAAAGGGTCAGAATAATTATTCTTTTCCATGAAAATGAATGAAATTAACTTAAGAAATTTAGCGATATGTCAAGGTCACAAAATTATTAAGAAGCAGGATCAGGAAGGGAAATCAGGTCTTCTGACCTTTGGCAAGTGCTGAAATAGTGCTCAGTACAGCACTGTTCCATAATGTTTAAGAAACAGATGATAGTCCTTGGAAAACTTAGAGCTGTAAACAGCAGGATGCATGAACATGTGCATGCCCAAATACACGGAGGTGGGTGAACACACACATTCACACACATGCCCCTTAAAATAAGCCAGTATTCACCAGGAGTACTGCGTACCTCGTTTTGTTATTTTTAATGAACTGTAAGTCCAAAAGGGTAAAACACCCATCTCCCACTCTTGCTTTATTTCAACTTGAACTTCTGACTTTCTAAGATAGTTCTCTTTAAACATTTAGGAGTGTTATGACAAAAGACCACTTGGTGCAGGTGAAATGCTAAGGAGGGACTAACTCGTCTATCACAGATATGGCCATATATTGGGTGAACAGCATCCAAAGTAGAAGAAATACTCATTACTTAAAATGCTCAAGGGATTTACAAAGTTGCCATTGAGCTCATGCCTAATGCCCTTTTTCAGGCAACAAGCTGGATTGAAAAATAGTTACATCTTACTTGCAAAATGCATTTGGAACACAACTCTGGAGTATGAAAAGGACCTGCTAAGAGCCTGCAATTTGATTTTCAATCTTGCTTCCAAACTTTTGGCAATTTATTATTTTTAGTTCATGTTACAGTCAAAATTAGAAATCTTATAGTCATTTACTTCTTTTTTCTGCTGTAAATTATATGCAGTCACTTTATTGGTTTACTTGCAATAACCTTTGAATGCTTTCAGTTTGAAACACTGAACAAGGAAACCCTGAACATGGCTAGAGGAATAATCTTACAAAACTACAGAAGAGTAACAGATAAATGGCCAGAGAATCAAGTGACAGGCCTCCTTTATTTGGCATTATTTACTCAGGCCCAGCAATGAGAAGCCTGATGGACATTTTGCTTCTGAGAAGTGTCAGCAGGTCGTCAAGCCAAATCCTGGCTGGAAGTTCTGTGGCTATTTGCAATACAGGCTTGTTCCAAGGGTCACAGAAGTTGAGCTTAGTTTTTCATTTGATGCCAGGCTATATCAACAAATTTAAAAAGAGCGTACAGCGCCCGGAAACCTCTGTGAGCTGCCTAAACCGGAAGAACGGCTGCTCTGACAGAAGCCATTTGGTGTGTGGCATAGCGAGGCCTCGAGGGTGAGGAACAGCTAGTCTATTAGGGCTGATTTCTTCTTTCCTCCGAAAACACAGAATCCCTGTACATATTTGTCTTCTGGCCATGGCTCAGTGATTGTCAGAGCCAGGAAAACAAGATCTGACAGGCGGATGGGTGCACTGAAAAACAGCAACCGAGTGTGATAAAGCAGGGACTAACCCGGCGGCCTGTGGTTCAGATAATGCCTTTGTAACGACGGCCTGGAACCTATGTTTTTCCAAGACTCAGAGCAGTGAATCCAAAACCGGCTGCCACTGCCCACGGGCTGACGTCTGGAACAACCTAGGGCAGGGAGAAGCCAAAGAGTGTTTCAGAAACAAGAGTTGAGGAAAGGGCTTCTCCTCCTTGTCATATATAACAGTCAGTTGCCCAAGATCTCAGATGTTAAAGAGCTTTGCCGCAGAGACGATTGATTCTGAATGTCTTGTTAGGGGGTGGTATGGAGGCATGGAGGAGGCACCTCAGCGTGTACAGAGACAAGCAGCTCTCAAATGGAGATACTTCCATCATGCCTCAGACAGGGCAGCCCGAGCTGTTCGTTTACTGTTTGACTGCGAGCCGCACACTGCGAGGCAGTGATCACTCATCAGTGCCTCCAAGGACTGGGGGTTCAAGGCTTCCTAGGAGTCTCTGTGGCCACTTAATCCGGTTTCTGTGTTTTTGGTGGGTTAGATGACTATGCAGGCTGGAGAGTGTTGAAAAATAAACACCTGAGAACACAATATATTTATTCTGGTGGAAGATCATGAGGCACCCTATTTGCCTTCATAGAATGACTATTTTCTCCCTTTGAGATGCAGGTTACTCAGAATTTGCGCTGGTGACACAGCCCCTACCTTGGATGACCTGCGTTGCTGCAGCCCTGCGCCCAGTGTGCTAATACTCGATGATGCCACTGTTTCCCTGTTTTCTGCTCACCTTAAACACGTGTTCCCAGCATCAAATGAAACTCATGAGTAATCAGCTGACATCATAAGAAACAGCTGCAATTTAAAGAAAAAGACTAGCGACCCACATTAGAGCTCCACAGAATTACTATAAATCAGAATTGCCCCTCAGAACGTGAAACGGGTCCACGTGGGACACATGAAGGTGTAATCTCATCAAGTAGTGTCTGCCAGCCCCATACAGTGTAGTGGTTCAGAGGCAAACTTTGACATCCAACAAATCAGTGTTAATAATCTCTCCTTACTCTCTACGTGACTTTAGGCAACGCTAATCTTTTTAAGCATCCACGAATTCATGTACAAAGAAAGGAAGATGGAAATCATATCTAACCCACGGATGAAAGAAGATAATGTTGAAGTGCTTAGCATAGTGCCACCTAGCGCAAGGGCCTGAGAAATGTGTCACAATGATTACGATTACCATCGCTGTTTCCAATAAGGCATTTTTCCCAGAGATTTCTTTCTATTGTGAAGTCCTGTTATGGGATGGCCTCCCAACTTATGCTTGTTACAATGGGTAAATTTATTACGCTAAGTATGTGAAGTGGGTTTGGGACAGAGAAACAGGTCATATCCCAGGGCAGGCTCAGCAGAGCATGCTACCAGCTCAGTGGGAGCAAGAGGGCCTTGGCACCGGCTCTGTGGGACAGGCGCTGTGAAGAATTCACAGGGGGAAAGTGATAAATGAGGAAGACAAGACAATTCATCCAGCAGGTGTGTCATTGGCTGTTCATAGTTGAGCCCTCTCTCCACGGGTTGAGGGCCCAAAATAAATCCAACAGGAAGAAGACAGTCACCTCATTGACACACCTAGAGCCTCCCCTCCTGTCATCTGCTCATTATCACGTTCTGCAAGAGCAGGGGTTTCTCAAAGGTGATTTCCTCAGTTGTTATTATGTCTACATAAAGCACAAGGGTGTTTTGGATATCACTTTCAAATCCTCTAATTGAACCTGGAATTTCTCTCTCTCTGTCCATAGCTCTATGACTCTCAGCTTCTCCCTCATTTAAACTGGAGAGAGAATCTGCAGCCTGTTCTGTGGTTGAGAGGCTCAGATGGAGTCAGACCGATGACAATGCTTTGTGAAGTTTAAAACACTGCTGAAGTTTCAGTTCGAGGGAATCAGGGGGCCATCAAGCCACCGCCCTCTTCTAGAGCGCAGTGTCTGCAGTGCTACAGAAATACCACCTGGGTCTTACAGACAGAAAGAAGCGAGTTCAAATCTAAGCTCTGATCATTCAATTATAACATTTTTTATAGCAAAAAAAAAGTAGCTCTGGGAGAAACTGAATGTGTCCTAAGTCTGTGTGTGCTTGTATGTGAGTGTAGTATACAAGTGGCAGGGATGACAGGAATCTAAATAATTACTCAGTGATCAGAAGAGTTTCTGAGCTTGTCTCAGCAGGTTGCATACATTTGCAAAACTGTGGGTTTGATGGAAAGGATTTGACTGAAAACTGGGAGAAAAAAAAGAGAAAATGTAGTTATCATTTCATGAAAAGGCATTTTAACAACTGGTACAAGCACAAAAACCAAACAGATTTTCTTAAAAACAAACAAACAAGCGGAAACACCTAGGAGGTTTCTCTAAGAAGCATAAGGAGAACCTTCTCTATTTACTGAGAATAGTCTTGATGCCCCTCCCCCCCAAATGAGAGCCTGCAGGCTATGGGCCAAGCTCTCTCAGGACAGCCTCCCACCCCAAAACACACATCCTTCCAGCCCTGAGTAGGTTTTCACCTTGTAGCCATGTAGCTAAAAGTTACAAGTCATTTCCTTATTTTTAAAACATATTTGGCCTCTCTTAAAATAACCAAGAAAAACTCAATGAATGAAAAACATAACACTAGAGAGATGATATCTTGCAGTACATAATATTCTACCCAAATATATTGTAGCAAAAAGAGAAGTAAAACTGTGAAAACCATAGTAAAAATATTTGATGTAGGTAGGAAGATCAAGCTGTATGTTATAACAATCTGGCTCTGAGTAGGACATGTATGTGTCTTAGAGCTCACGCTGTGGGTTAGCATGACGTTCAGGAATGTGGACAGCATAGGTTTTGCATAAGAAAGACACAATGAGAAAAATAAATTATAACATGCTCCTTAGTCCACAATATATTAATATTTGGCCTTTGAGACCATAAATGACAGTACTTACACCTTGAGAAATGACTTCATCCACCCCTTTATATGGAAATGGCTAATTATAACCTGAATTTCCTTGGGGCAAAGTATCACAGTTAAGGCAAAAGCACCACAGCTAACTAAAGAAAGAGCAGAAAAGAAGCAAGGGGTCTAATCCTCGGGATTTTACTTCTTGGCTGTGTACTGCATCAGTTTATAATTTTTGTGAGTTTTATCATCACATTTGCTACAGTAAGTTTGAAGGTACACCTGCCAGACTGCCTTTTAGTATTATTTATGGAAGAAATTTTCATAGGCTACAAAATAAATAGGACATCCAACAAATCTAACAGGCTATTATTCTTTTGAAACCTGAAAAGCACAAATGGTTTTCAAACACTTGAGAATAAACTTTGAAACAGTTGAATACACTTTGTAAAAAAAGTTAACTTAGCTTTTTTTCATGGATTTACAAATACATGGGTAGTTTCTGATAGCTGAGCCTATCTTTAGCTCTTGTCTACAGTAAAGAACAGGAAAGAATCACCACATTATGAAATTATGCAGAGAGGTGAAGTAAAAGGAGGGCTAAGAGGGTTGTGGGCCTACAGTCCGCCTGAGTTGGCAGCATTTCTTAAACATAGAGATGTTAATATTGTGGGAAGATACTTATTATTGTCAATCATTAGGTGTTTCAGTCTTAAAAGTAAAAAATATCAGCTATATCTCACGGTTTCCCCAAACTGTTATTAGAAAAAATAATGGCACTGGTGAGACAATGAGAACAGAGAAACTGCCTCTGGTTGGATTTTCAATGTATTATTTTCCAAATACTTCATTATAATTTGGCCAGCTTTTAAGTTCAGAGGGTGCGCATTCTGAACAAAAGGAATATACGTTGATGGAATCGCCATGTGAATTTTAAGGAACATTAATAAATTAGTTATTTTGACATTCTGTGTTCCAGTGGGAAGAAAAAAAAATAGCACAAGAAACAGATAAAGTCACAATTCCATATAATAAAAACCTTTTAAAGGAAGTTAAAATGAGCAGACTTTGTAATTACAACTTTGATTGAACATTTTCTTAAAACTTGTCCCATGCTTCTTTTACATTCATCTGTCACTTATAATATGCTCTAAGGAACCCAAAGTTCAACAATTAATAGTTGAGTTAAATACAGAAGAATTAATTATAGTTGTGATAAATGGTACATATTACAACGAAAGAAAGAATCAAATATTTATCTTCATATATTTATTTGATATTTCTACTATACTAGTAGATTACACCTTCATTATCTTAAGTAATGTAAATTACTTAAGGAAAATTAGGTCATTCATAAATCAAGGTTAAAGTTGTGATTGTATTGTGTCATATAATCATTTGATGATTTCAGTAAGTTTATCTGAATAGGAAAACATAGTTTTGGGTCAGAAGAATATATTAATATTAGATTTTAAAACTTAAGAAATGTTAATGCATTTTTTATATGTTGTTGGAAAATGTGGATTTATTAAAGGCAGAACATTTGACAAATTAAGTGATTTGTCTTGACAAAGGAGTAGGGTCAGGTTTCCCATAGTATCTCTGCTATGCATTAAAAAGGGATTGAGTTAGAAGCAGAGAAACCTGGATATTAATTTGGGTTCTGCCATCAACCATCTGAGTGATCTGAGCAAGCTGCTGGAGGTTTTAATTTCTTTATGAACAATCAGAATTATTTAGGTTGAGCAGATCCGGAGGAACCGGAATCTGGAATTTCTTTTTCTTACCAAATAAGAGTTGTGTTATGTCTAAATTGATTGTAGTTTATCTTAGTTTTATGTAATTGCTATGGGAACACTACTTACTACTAATTTTGATCAAACAATAGCAGTGGGTTTCATGCAAAATTTATTAAACTTTGAGAGATCCTTGAGCAAGATTTGCATATCAGTGACGGTTAGACTACTTATTTTTGACAACATTTATTTAAACAGTGGAAGCACAGCCCTTCCCTGAATACTTATTATTTACATACAAAGTACCTAGCATAATGCTAAGCTCTAGAGAGACATAGAATGGCCTAGACATTCAAATACCAAAATTTATTTGAATTCTTAAATGAACAGAAAGTTGGTATTAAAAAATAAAACAAATGATGATGAACTACAGATTTCTTTTCCGTTGTCAATGCAGTGTACTCTCTAAGTGTGTAGCATTGTTGTTTGCTTATTGGAAAAGAATGAACAATTGGGATATAAATCATCTTTTTGGCATTGCCCTTCTATCTTTATCCTGTTCAAGTACCTTATTCCGGGGAACACTAACAAAACAACAAACGCCACTTGGCATTTTGCTGTAAAATATCAGATTTGTTTCAGCGCTCAGTATAGACATTGTGTTTATAGTTTCAGGAAATGTAATTAATTATCGCTATGTTTACAATAATATAAAGTAGCCACTTCAACAAAGATTGCTTATGACATTCAACTGATCCCATTTATTATTGTGTAGATGTCTAACATCTCTATAGTTAATGGCCTCTCAGTATCTTGTTAGCAACTCCATTTTTTATAACTTTAATTCAACAAGATTTGAAAGAAATCCATTTGGAGACTCAGGCTAAAATCTAGTAAACCAGATTTTGGTGAACACATTTTTTATTCATCATTCACTTTAAACCAGTTGAAATTTTAATGCTAAAAAAAATTGCCCTCATAGTGTAGTTACTGTCTATAATCTCAAAGGCCAAATTTTAATTACTGTGGGCTATGAAGCATTTTATAATGAAAAGATATATTTAATAAGTAATAGAGATCATGTGTCAGATACTGCACTAAGCCATTTTTATATATTTCTATTGATTTAACGTGTAAATTTTGAGGGCCTACTATGTCTCATGCTTATGTAAGACAATAAGAATGCAATGATAAAAACAGACACAAGATTTCTACCTTTATGGCACTCCCAGTTATAGGGATATATATACTTACAATAAATAAATATAAAATTACAACTGTTATGAAAATAAGTGCATACTACCTGGAAACATAACCTCATAGTGTCCTTCCAATTCTTTAAGTAAGAAGTATTATCACATTTTGCAGATGAAAATGAAGGGTAATTTACTTAATCTCTGTGCATCCAAATCTTCAAAAATGAGTGATCCCAAGATTCAAACAGAGGGTATATTTAATTCCAAGGTTAGAGCTTATAAGTAGTAAATCATACTGGTTTTAAGATATTCCACAGTTGTAAAAACTATAGGGGCATTTCTTCATACAATTCAGGAATAGGCTCAGATGCATACATTTGTATCAATG
This sequence comes from Miniopterus natalensis, assembly GCF_054644295.1. Classification (NCBI taxonomy): domain Eukaryota; kingdom Metazoa; phylum Chordata; class Mammalia; order Chiroptera; family Miniopteridae; genus Miniopterus; species Miniopterus natalensis. Next base: position 69,787,868 of record NC_142086.1, read on the forward strand.
AAGATAAAGATAGGGTTGAGCACCAAACAATCATTTAAATTTTTTTTTCATTATCAGTGATATATAAAGGAGTGGGCAAAGGTAGGTTTACAATTGTTTGCATGGAAAATAATACAATAATTAATAAATAATACAAGAATAAACTCTGCTTTGCATACTCACAACTGTGAATTTAGTTTTTTGCCCACCCCTGTACATCTGCAGTTCTTAGATAGGACTATACTTAACTGTATAAATAAGTTACCTTTAATATCCCTCCTCAGACTTTTCTTTAATATGCTGAATGGGGATACTGAATCATTCTAGAATGCCATCGCAGTAAATACTAATTTACTTTTGTTATTTTAGTAAAAGTATATTAAAGTGTTACACTGTTTATGTTCAGACCTTCAGTGTAATGTTATCACAAGAACACCTAAGACTATCTAAAGAATGCTTTTCTTTTCTATTTTGTTTTACTATATGACAAAAATAAAATTGGATGATTTTCCCCCCACCCATTTGCAGGTAAGGCGCAACTTAGGGTGTAGGTAAGGCCATGTGGCATATGTGAAATTCACTATTGGGAAAGGGGACAATTTTAAAACAATTCACACCAAAAGTCCCAAAAGGTAGATGCTCAGAATTGCTAGGGTTATCTTGAATCTAGCTGTTTCTCACACATGCAGCTCAGTGTAGCATATTCCAGGACAAGTAGCAGCAGGGATTTTTTATTTAACAAAGGTCAACCGCTCTCCTGAGCAACACACCCAGGCCTGCTCGCCTTGCATGTATGAGTATATTGACAAAGACACAGTGCGATAGGATAAAATTATCCGTGTTGTATAGCTTATACTAAAGTATCACAAACTCTACGTTGTATCCCTAAAGTGAACATAATACCTTCTTTTAATGTGAGCTTATAAAAAAAAATACGTGGAGAACATTAACACTATACCTGACACACTTTCTTTCCTCTTTTTCCTCTTATGCAAACATTTCTTTCCTCCTTTTCAGCACCCGTCTCATATGTTGAAAGTGTGCCCTCCTGCAGTTATCATTAGAAATTCTTTCCATGAAAAGGCCATGAATGATTGAACTCATAGTAGTGGACCTCACTTTATTATCTTCTAGCTAAAAATAAAATAATCTTTATGTACTTCAACATCTAAAAAGGGTCAAAAATTTGTGGAAAAGTATCTTAGCAGATGAAAAACTATAGAACCGCTGAAAGAAACATGTGGGATGGAATCATCACAGTAATAAAAAAATAGATCAGTATAAGAGAAGACTATTCTACAAAGAAGTGTTAGCAGATAAGAGGCAACCAGTAACCAAATAAACTTGGTATTTCAATGCATTAAAAAAAGAATGGTGTGTCTAGAAAATAGTGCTCATACTAGAGATCTGAGAGAAAGCAGTGGATAAAACCCTTCCTAATATCACATAAAATTATTATAGATTTTTAAATTAAAATTTTAAACATAATAAGAATGATAAATTATTTTTGAACAAAATTTAGGACTACATCCAATCAAAAAACCCAGAAACTATTAAAGAGGCAAGGTAGATATAGCTATGAGTTATAAAAAGCTAAAAGGTTAATAATAGCCTGGGGAAACAGGGAAATGTACATAGGAAATATAGAGTTGACATTAATATGCAGAAAGTTTATACTAGCTGATTTTTAAAAAAATAGAAACAATCCAATATAAATATCTGCAAATAATCAATAAGCATTTGAAAACAAGCTGAAATGCCCAGCAACAAGGGAAATACAGAGTCACTGTACAGTTATATATTAATTTTTCACCCATGAGATTCAAAAGATTAAGAAATGCCATACATTGATGATAGATTAATCATTTATGAATTTCTATTGTTGTTAGAATTTAACATTGAAATATCTTTTAGAATTTTAAATGTGCATGCTTTTTATTCAAACGATTTCACTTTTAAGAAAATAACCAATAGAAATTAAAAATATACATAAATATTGTAACAATCACGTATAACATAGCATTATTCTAGTAGTGAAAGAAAGAAAAAGAAAGGAAAGAATCCAAATATCCCTCAATTGACCTATTATTCAGTGAGTACATAAAACACTTTAAAATCATTTTGTTAAAAAGTTTAATCAATTGACCTTCATGAATGGATGATGGAAGAAAGTCCATGAAACATTAATAAATAAGAAAGCTAACATAAAAAAAAACCAAAAACACACACACACACCAAAAAAAACGATGAATGACCATTTTTTTCATAAAAATAATTCACAAGGAAATACAGCATGAATGTGTGTTTATATTAATGTGCATCTCTTTGTATGTGAGTGTGAAGATAGTAGATGAGATGGGATGGGTGTTAACAAAAATTTATGCCAACTAAGAACAAACCAAATGTTTGCTAAATGAAGCATAACCACCTTGGGGGGGGGGCTGGAGCCAAGGAAATTTTTACAAACAGTCTACAGACAAATAAATAATAGACAGAAACTAAGCATGGAATTGAAAGGTAGCAACAATCATTTATGTCAAGCAGGAAAGTTCATGCTTTGCCTGCATTCGGACACAATTGCAGAGCTGTCTTTTGTCTTTTTTGCTCAATCCCTCCATCCCCAGTCTACCCTCCACCCCTGAAGCTGCCAGCCTGCTCTCTACTCTCAGTCTGTCTCTGTTTTGCTTGTTAGTTCATGTTTGTTCATTAGATTCCACATGAGTTTAATTATGTGGCACTTGTCTTTCTCTGACTGGCTTATTTCATTTCAGCATAATGTTCCCAGTTCCATCCTGGCTGTCAAAAAGGGTAAAGGTCATTTTTTATTCCCATTAGCAAAAAACAAGAGGTCCTGTTGTTCCACACCCTTGCCGGCATTTGGTGGGGTCCATGTTTTAGATTTTGGCTATTGGAATAGGTATGTAGTATCATCTCATTATTTATTATCTCATTAGTTTAATTTTCAATTTCCCAATGACATATGACACTGAACATCTTTATATAGGCTAATTTGTCACCCATATATCTTCTTTGGCTAGGTGTCTTTCTCAGGGCTTTTGTCCATTTTTTAGTCAGGCTACTTGTTTTTTATTGTTGAGTTTTAAGAATTCTTTGTCTATTTTGAATAATATTTATCAGATGTGTCTTTTGCAAATATTTTCTCCCAGTCTGTGGCTTCTGTTCTCACTCCCTTGACATTGTCTTTCACAGGACAGAACAAACATAACAGAAACAGACTCATGGATACAGAGAACAAATTGATGGTTGCCAGATGGAAGTGGGTTTGGGATGACGGGTGAAAAAATGATGAAAGGAATTAAGAAGTACAAATTGTCAGTTAATAAAGATAGTCAAGGGGATGTAAAGTACATAGGAAATATAATCAATAATATTGTAACTGAGCTACCCAGCCAGGGCTATTCCTTCTTTTGGGTGTGAGTTTGTGTCTATACCTTTACTTATTGTTGTAATTACACATGATGTTTCTACTTTTGTTTTTTTTGTTTTGTTTCGTTTTAAATATATCTTTTATTGATTTCAGAGAGAGGAAAGGAGAGGGAGAGAGATAGAAACATCAATGATGAGAGAGTCATTGATCAGCTGCCTCCCGACCAGGGATTGAGCCCGCAACCCGGGCCTGTGCCCTGACCAGGAATCGAACCCTGATCGCCTGGATCCCAGGTCGACGCTCCACCGCTGAGCCACGCCCGGCCAGGCTCTACTTTTGTTTTTTAACCTTTGTACTAGCTTTGTGTGGTGGTCAGATGGATACTTCGTAAGGTATATAAATGTCTAATTGCCGTTTTGTACACCTGAAAGTAATATAATATTGTAAGTCAACTGTAAATAGAAAATGTATTTTTAAAAAGATGAAGGTGTGTTTGTTGCATAAACTGAAGAAAGGCTTCCATGCCAAGCATTTAATCATAGTGAGCTAACAATTCTTGGAAGGTTTTGCATAGAACAACAGAGTGAGGTGTGTTTTTTGAGAGAACTCATATGCCCCGCATGCTCAGAGGAAAGACTTCAGATAAAGAGACAAGTAGGAGATCATTGACCAGAAGAAAAACTGTAGTTTTCTGAGCCCTGCAGGAATGAGAAGATTTTTTTGGTTTAATTTTTCTTTTTTCTTTTAGCAACTTCCTGACATAAATGCTATATCGAGAACACTAAAGCATCTGGAAAGTACTAAGGTTATACTCAGGATTGACTTAAATATTTAAGAGCTGTGATTTGCCCCTGTGCTTACCTCCAAATCAAGTAGCCTAAAATGCATTGCAACTGTTGTAACAAATTATGCAACCTAGGATAAAGAATGAAAGTAATACAGCATTTCAGAAATTATCTTTTTAGTTATTTTAGCTAGAAAATAACCAGTGCCGATGTCTTAAAACTTGGGTGGTTTAACCCAGGGCTAAAAAACTAAATAAATGTCATTCTTTATTATAGAACTCTCATTTGGTATTTGAAGTTTTTCAGTATATCTTTGCAGTACTAACATTTTAAAAAGAAAATCATTCTACTCTTTTACCTAACACCAGTGTAATGTCTGGAAAATTCCAAATGGGGAAAATATTACACAGCCTGTTTCATTCTCAAGAACCTTAATCCTGCTCTAGCCTGGGGCTTTAGGATTGTTTCCCACAACAATATTTTCTGGTCTGAGCAAGTCATAATCTAAAGTTTTTAACAGAACCAAAAATGTCTCTTTATGAGGGAGGGGATATAGGAGAGGAATAGGACTGTGAGCAATTTTTCATGGAAATAAGAACACTCTTCCATCATTTTATACTTTCTGCTAAGCTTAATATTCTAATTCCAAACATTCTATTTTCTTCAGCTTGAGTAAAAATGCATTATCTGATAAAACAGTCAAGTGGGCTAGGAGTTTAAAGATCACATCTTTAGTCCCATTTTTCTTTTCTAATAGGATGTCACTTCTTAATTTATGAAACAAAAATGAAGAGAAAAATGCATTTCTAAAAATATGGCATTGTGATTTTTAATAGTATATTAAAATGATATATAAATATTCAGGGAAGCAATTACATTATTTTTCATATAACCCTTGATTAACCAATGATTTATTTGACTGCCTTAGAAAAGTATAACTGAAACCCTGCATCCTACATCTTATAAACAAATGACCTTTTAAAAGCAAATAGAATTGAGCTGAAATGTGATAAATACCCAATACAGTCCAACAATCCAACCCAACCTGTGATAATGAAATTACATCCTAAAATTACTCCCTTCATTTTAGAATCCATATATTTAGAACCAGGATTGTTCTTAAGCCTAGAATCACAGTTGTTTATACCATTAATTTAGAAGTAATATGCCTGCCTTTCCCTCAAGTCTTTATTCCAATTTTAATGTCTACTTGATAATTAGTTTTCTATATAATTGTTTAAACATCAAGCATTTATTCAGCTCAGGCGCATTGATTATGTGTCGAAAAAGTACAAAGTGTCGTAAAGGATAGAAAAACATACTAGGGTAAGATAATGAAGACCTTGTCAAGTAAATGCCAACCAACAAATACTTTATCATCTCCGACTGGAATCTCAAAGGCAATCTTCCACACAAAATAACAGCCTAATAGCTATGTGATCTGTTCACGGGGGTTCAAGATTGATACTGACACACCACTAATGAAGGTGTTAAGTTAATGAGGACCCAGCATCACATGGTCACACTCATATGTGGAATCTAATGAGCAAAGTAAACTGATGAACAAAATAGATCCAAAGACATGGAAGCATGGAGCGGACTGAGGAATTTCAGAGGGAGGGTGGGGGTGGGGGAGGGGAGGGAGAGACTAAGCAAAGAACTTCGATGCATCTATGCATGACCTGTGGACACAGACAACAGAGTGGAGAAGGCCGGGGGGGCGGGGGGGACAGAAACGGATGCCAGGTAGAGGGGATCAATGGGGGGAAAGGGGGGGGGGCATCTGTAATACTTTCAAGAATAAAGATAAATTTTTAAAAAATGAAGACCAAAAGAATAAATAAATAGGTTCAGTTAAACGTTTAAGTTGTTAAATTTGGCATCCAAATAATTTCAGCACAAACACACTAATAGCTGCGTTTCTTTGTGTGTGTTTTCCCCCTTCCCTCTCTTACTTGTCACATACACATTCCTCAAAGACCAGCTCAATGTCGGCTCCAACATGGAAACTTCCCAGTCGCCCCTCCACCTCCAACTAGAGCTAATCTCTGTTTCCCCCAATCATGTGCATCTTTGTCAAAGAAATTCAACCATTTATACTTTTAAACACTAAGACATTGGTTAATACGTGAATGTCATATGTGTGATTGAAAAAACAAAGTGGCGAAGTGGCCAGTTATTGAGTGGCTGTCTGCTAATAAGCACTTGCTAGATTATTTTTAATTCTGACAACCATTTATAATGGATGCTGGAATGCTTGAGGAGTTTTCCCAACATAATACCAGTCCCTCTAGGATCTAAATTTAGGAAACCCAATCTCCAAATCTCATGTTCTCTGTACAAATATACTTTTTATTATCCCAAATAAAACAATAAAATAGACTACCTTAAAATAGTTATTATACTCATTATGGTCATAATCTAATATTGTTCTCATAAATTATATGATTTATATCAATAGAATAGGTTCAAGTTTCACTTGAATGCAGTAAAAACACTTATAACCCCCTGCAAACTCAATAGAATAGTCAATACTGTCTCTGGGTAGATTTGCCTGGAAGTAAAGCATGACTCTATTTCTGTGAAACTCAGAAATTCTCCTAAGTGAAACAGAAATACAATACGTAATTGTTTCTTGTCCTGAAATAATTGTACCAATGGGCAGCGAATGAAAGGAGGGAAGAGCAAACTGTCCCCTCTTCTTCTTAGCAAAGGCACCTTTTGTAGATGTGACTGGTAGGCTCCTCATGGATGGTTGTGGGTCAAATGACTAACTCAAAATATCATGGGTTTGGGGGGGGGGGTTCCTCCGAGTAAACTGACCGAGACTTAGCATAAGCAGACAACAGGTGAGGGATGGTGCATCTGTGCTCTCAGGATCCAAGGGCCCAGGATCACCACCAACATGCTTAACTCTGTTAAAGGAACTACTGGGATTTTTATTTGGTTTGCTTTAAAATAATTGCTCTTAAGTGACTTCATTCAAACTCAAGATCATATTTTAAGGAACAGCAAACTCCTTGGGCAGCCTGAAAAAAACCCCCGACCACAATGGGGGCAACCTGCACTCCTGTGATTGGCAAGAGCACCTCAGCTCCCTAAAGCCAAGGAGATACCACAAGTGTAGCTAGGACTGACATATTTTTAAAGGGTCCTGCCCAAGAGAAACACCTCGTCACAGAAGGGGTCCCAGAAGAGAGAATCCACAATGGGCTCCACAACAGAATAACAGGTATTATTAATTAATATGAGGTCAGCCAGAGGGCATATCACCTTGTTAGAGGCAGTAACGTTCAGGGGGCTTTACACAGTCTTTGAGAGAATGCACCAATGATCCCAAACAAAAGAACAAGCATTAGAACACCTGCTTTGGGAAAAGGGGTTTCACCAGCTAACATTGAACCGCAGGTGTCAGACCGGTAAAGAAATCATTGTCTTTACTCTTCTCATGCTGCTTTACCAGTTCAGCTCTACGTGACTTAGCAGATGGGGGCAAGTGGCTCAGGAGAGGAATTACATGGAACAGGGGGGGCTGAAAACAGACCACAGCATTTTTACCCACTCTTTGTCCTGGAAAAAGCAGACCAGGCTTGAGCGGAGGGTTCAAGGAGATGACTGGGGAAAAATGTGAGAACAAAGCTCTGATTTAGAATTTTCTTAAATGAAAATGAAGCTGTTTTAATGTCTGAAAGTAAACAGAATGTTGTGGTGTCTGTTTAAGATGTCAATGATAGGGTGCAAATCAGCATCTGATGAAGAATGTTTGAAATAAGCAGCCATAAAAAATAAAGTACTTACCTGGTCATAACCATCCACTTCACTCTGGTCAGGACAGTTGTCCCTTCGTGTCCACAGGGGATTAGTTCTAGAACCCCCGCAAATAACAAAATTTGAGGACGCTCAAGCCTCTTATGTAAAAATGGCAAAGTATTTGTATATAACCAACCACATCCTTCCGTATATTTTAAATCACCTCTAGATTACTTATAATACCTAATACAATGCAAATGCTACGTAAATGGTTGTCAGACTGTATTGTTCAGGGGACAATGACAAGAAAGAAAGTCTATGCACGGTGCAGACATAGCCATTGTATGTGTACACAGTGCACACCAGCAACAGGCTAATATTGTGTTTTTCAAATATGTTTCGTCTGCGAATGAGAAACCCACGAATGTGGAGAGCTGACTGTACCTGTTAAATGGGAAATAAGGTGAACTGTAAGAGACAACTTAGAGCAATTCACCAGTGGTTTTGAACTTTATTTATATACCGATTAACTTTTCATACTGTCAAAGAAACTCTTGTCCTTATTTGATATGATACTGCCTCAAAATGCTGTGTATAAAACATTGCACTTTAAATGTTACAGCATCACACAAATTATAAATCTTCACTTCTTTTATGTTGTTTATATATATATCTTACAATTTAAATTGCAAACATAACTTAACAAGACAACTTTTCAGACAAATAAATAGCTAGCTAGTCTAGGGGAGCACTTCTTATAGGGGTTTAAGATGTCAAAGGTATACTTGAATGCATGGAGTGGGGAACAGGAGGAATGCCCTAGAAGTAGCCTAGATAGGACTAAAATAAACTCACCAAGAAATAAGAACTAGTCTCTTGCTGGGAGAAATTTATAGATCAAATCATCAACTCTTGAGGGGACCATTAAAACCCATGCCCCATCCAGACCTCGGTGTGTATGTACCCAAAAAGGACCAGCAGAAATTGTCAGGACTAGAGGGGCTTTATGTCAGTGGTGATAGCTATTTATCTCTAGCGAGAGAAGGCCATCAGAGTGATGTGCAGCTCCAGGTAAAAAAAAAAAAGAAAAAGAAATTTCATGGGAATGAGGAGAGCTCTAGGCAACATGCTTGACTTTCTGGAACAAACTCCTGTTCAAGTAATAAACATTAAGCAGAATCTGAGGACTGAGAACAAGTTAGGCCAGAAAATAAGAGCTGGGTTTAAGAGTGGAAAAAGAAGACTACTTATAGGTACTTCTACATATATTTTTTTAACATTTTATTGAATTGTAATATAAAATAAAAGTGCAAACATTGTTAAGTGTCAGCTTGATAACTTTCCACAAATTGAACACATCTGTGTAACCAGAACTCAAAACAAGAAACAGAATATTATCAGGGCTCTTCAGGCTTCTTTGATGATCCCTTCCAGTCATTATTATCTCCCAAAAGTTCCCATTATCCTGACCTCTAAAAACATTAAATAGGTTTTACCTGGTATTTATTCCACTTTACAAATTAAATTATATACTATGTATGCTTTTGCATCTGGCTTTTCTGGCTCAAGAGAACTTTATAAGATTCATTTATACTTTTGTGTCTGGTTATAGGTCATTGATTCTCATTGCTGAATAATAGTCCATTGTGTCAATATACCACAATTTATCTACTATTCTCTTACTGTGAGCCACAATTTATCTACTATTCACTGCTGTAAACATTGTACCTCATGACTTTTGTTAAGCATATATGCCTACTTCTTCTGGGTATATAGCTGGGTATAAAATTGCTGCATCATGAGGTATGCAATTCAGCTCTAGTAAATGCTGGTTAACTGTTTTCCCAAATCTTTTAGGTAATTTATGCACCCTCAGGAATGTAGGAAATTGTGTTGACTACACATCTTCATCACAGGTGGCTTTTTCTGTTTCATTTAGCCATTCTGGTGGTATCATATTAGAAATTTGATTTGCATTTCTTAATGACTAATAGTTGAACAACTTTTCATATCTTTATTGGCTATTTGGATCTTTTCACTATTGTGTTTTCAAATTTTCTACCCAAAGGACCACAACAGCTCAAAGCAGGATATTTTAAACATTGATCTGAACTTGGGAGCTCCAGACTAAGATTTTTAAGAAAGGAAGAAAGCTGTTTTTAGTACATTTACTGTATAATTATGATCTGAGAAGATGTATGAGAGTAATATGGGTGAAATTTGTAGTAAATGTCAAAATAACTCTTTAGTTGTTACAATAGCACTGATTTCCACAAGATGACATCAAGCTCTTTCAGGCTCTTCAGTTGCCTGAGGCACATGTTATTGGTACAGATGAGTATAACAGCCTTCCTCTCAGTTATACCTGAGAGAGTTATTTGACTGTTACATGTAGAGGAATTCAGGGAGGTATCGACAAATTTGAAAATGCTCATTGTATATACCAATGAGTTAGACAATCACTGGTTGCTTGTTACATACTGGTTATCTGAATATACTGATAGCATTGAAGGCTATATATATATATATATATATATATATATATATATATATATATCTCCATCCTGATTATTTTGTTTACTTCCACAATCTTCAAGGTCTAGCTTTAACCCTTTTCTGGCTATTTATTATCCCAAACATATTTCCAGAAAGTAGGGCCACAAGAGAGATATCCAGACATTTACACATTTGTGGTGTAGGTTAGAGGCAGTTCACTCCAGCTAACATACTTACATCAAAAGATATTTGTTCATGCTCATCAAGATCAATGTAGCTTTCAAATGATTCGATACAAGGAAAAATAATAGAAGAAAATTTTCAGCACTTGGTTCAAATTTATTCTTTCCTCCATAGGCTCAAAAAATCTCTCTTTTACAGTCTAATAAATAATACATGAAAGACAATGCTTTATGCATAGCTAAGAGATGTGCATTTTCTACCACTGTCAATTTTTACTTTTGTAATTCATCTCTATTTAAAATGAAATTTAATGTCTCAGCAATATTTATAATGGAGAACATCTGTATTAATTCAGATGCACATTGCTCACAGCTATTCGTGGTGCTGCTTAAAGCTGTGGGATAGTTTGCTTAGTAATGCCTGGGTTTCCTATTTTGTCTATGAGAATAAAAATATGAAGCCCAGATGGGCCATATTAATTATGCTGTAAAAAGTGTTGGCTAGTTTTCTTTTCAGTAGGACTTCCATTGATCTCATTTCTGTCAGGATCTGATACGACTGTAGGCAAGTCACTTTGTCACCATAAGTCTCATTTCCTTATTAGTACAATGAAGATGTTGGTTTTAATTCTATGTCTTTGTGTCTATCTCCCTCTCCTTTCCCTTATAAAGACAGCAATCATTGGATTTACTGTTCATTCATATCTACCATGACTTCACCTTAACTTGATTACATCTTCCAAGATCCAATTTCCAAATATGGTCACATTCACAGGTACTGACTGTTAGAACTCCAATACATTGCCTTTTGTGGGAGGCAGAATTAAGCCTATAATAGGCTCCATGAAGATATACATGGATATTCAGCTTAAAATGTTAAATAATTTAATAGAAGTATGCATATTATAAAAATGATTAGACATTAATAAAAGGAAGTTGAAGAAGTCTTAACATAATATAAAAAACATCTAAATATATTGAGTAGAATGTTTTAATGTATAGAAAACTCAATAATTTATAATGTCCCCAAAACTCCTTCTCATATTAACTATTAACTCAATGCAGTTCCAATAAAAATAACAAAAGATTATTGAATATGCATATAGACTTAATAACTAACTCTAAGATCTATAGGATCTAGCAAAGGGTCAATAAGAGCCAAATCAATTTAGAAGGAAAGGCATATGTTTGTGGACCTTGAACTACTATAAAATGAGACATTATTAAGCTATCATAATTATGACATTGTGGCACTATCACAAAGATAAGCTTGGGAGAAGAGGAAAGGGAAATAGTGAATGGAAACTGGCATAGAAATTGCGAGGTGTTTACTAAAAGGTTGACCAGATATTTCATTAAAAGCTATGATGTAGTTTAGTTTGAATGACACATACATTCAATTTTTGCCTAGGATGAAGCAGACTCTTTTCCCCTTCTTTTTTTTTTTTTTCTTTTCTTTTTCAAAAAACAATCTGTTAATGATCAAGGTATGTAAGGCCAACTCAAAAACTTTCTAAATTAAAAGCGTAAGTGTACATTTGTCATTCCCCACAACGCATAGAGAAGTATTGCCAGTGATCACCAAAGGAAGGGAAGATGATCTTGAAGAGGCTAATCTCTTTTTATAAATATGCCCATGCTAAGCTGTCACTCTGTTTATTATTTTATGTCTATGTTAATAAGGCACTGTGGTGGTTAAATTTATTTAAGAACCTACAGTGCTAGTGTTCTGTTAAAAAGTTTCATTTGCTTGTATACCGTGTATAAGCACTGATAGAAGACATAATATATTCTTCAGGAAATGGAGCTACTACAAGGCTTTCTAGCTAAAATCAGAAAAGTGTCTGTGAACAAAAGCAGACTGCTAATGTTCTAATAGGCCATTCCTCTAAAATAATAGTGTAAGTGCCACTTGAAAGGCCTCCATTTTACTCTTAAGTAAGTCAGCTTATGATTTGTACTTTGATGGTATTATTCGATAGTTAGTTTTAATAGACAAAAGCACAGATAATTATGGACTGCTTAGCCATAATTCTATTAATACATTATTAAAGTTGGAGGAATATGCTGAGCTATTAAGATATTTCGATAAATCCTTAGTAATAGTATATTTTAAATATTGACTCAATTAAGAATAAAGTTTTCAACATGAAAGTGCACTCTTTTGGTTTTCCACCAATATATCGTTACCCAATACAGAAGATCCACTCTCCGGAGGCTGTCAGAGGTAGATGGCCGCAACATTTTCACCTGACTCTCCCAGTTTATTTCATGGACTCACTGCACAAGTACTAAAATAATCCATGAAAATTCTATACTGTGTTTGAATGCACTAAACATTTATAATTACATTTTATTAACCACTTCCACATTTTTCATGGTTGATTGTTTGGTTTCTAGTTTTCCTTTATCAAGTTATAATGAGGACAGTAATATTTGATGTATGTTGAGTACAAATCTTATGCCAGGGAATACTATACTCCAAGTGTTCTATAAACATTCAATTTCCACAGCAACTCTAAGCATAAGGTGCTTTGGTTATTCCCCTATTCTAGAATGACAAAACTGTGACCCAGAAAAATAAGTAATTTGCACAATGGCACGCAGGAGATAGGGAATGAAGACAGAATTCATACTGAGATAGAGGAATCTTAAGCCTGAAATTTAACTGCAAAGTATCAACTCTTCCATGGAATCAACCATATAGATACTGAATTAAGAAGTTGTTTTTAATAAACTCCAAACCTCACACATCAGAATTTCAAATAATTGCATGAAAATACAGCATGCATTTAAAATTATACATTAAAATTACACATTATGACCTAGAAATGTCCTTTCTAAATAAAGCACTTTTATATGTTGGGGTTATTTTCTTTATCACTCTTGTTTATTTTTTGTTTTTGGAGAGATTGTATGTTCTGAGAAAGTTGTTTATGTTTTCCAATTTAAACCTGGTTTTCTCCTTTCCCAAACTTAAAGTATACCAGAAACACATTCATAAATAAGGTTTTTAGAGGTGAGCCTGTAAGCCTCTGCAACTTTCTACAGAGAACCAGCAGATTAAAAAGATCATCTCCCCCTCATTGCCATTTCCTTCCATTATAAATCTGAAAAGCTTATAAACTTTCCAAACTTCTATTGGTGTCTGGGGGTCAGACTGAAATTTAGAGAGGAGTAGGGAAGACAGGTTTAGAAAATAAAAATACAGTATGTCCAGTTAAATTTTAATTTCAGATAACTAATAAATAATATTATATTTTATCTGGTAATCCTGAAGAAGAAGCATAAAAAAGGTGAAATAAAAGAGGCATCTTAATTAACATTGCATATCATCTTGGAATATTTATCAGTTAAAATAGGCCATTAGCAGTCAACACAGCCCCAGAAGATAGGCCACATGACTGACTGTCCATAACATTAATGAAAAAATTTTAAAAAATTGTTTGAATGAATGCCAAAATACTATCTGCCTAGGCCACCAATTTGGGGCTCGTTTGGTATGCGTAGTGGTGTACTGGTAAATCAATTGTGGGAGAGGATAGAGGGCGTGATTTCTAGCGTGTACCAGCTTTCATCGTGCATCGTGTAAATAGTATCACCATGGTAAATTTCAAGCTCTCACAACTGGCTTGCTAAATATTTAATAATCTTAAATATTTAATAATCAGTTCTTGCAAGATTAAAATAATAGCCCCAGCACAACATGTCCACATGTCCCAGTCTACCTTATCATTAAAACTATATCAACATGCTCAAGAGCCCTTTCCAAAACCATGGGACATCAGGAGTTTTAGATCAATGTGGCAGAACTCACAGACAGAATAACCAGTCCTTGGGAAGTGGAGAGAGGGGAGGCAGAAAAGAATCCACTAATGCAGGCTAATTCAAATACCTCAAATAGAGACGCTACACATGTGGGAGTGTATACAGAGATTCCTTCAGGTGTCTCTTTAATATTCATCTCTCAAGAGGCCTTGCACAATCACTTCCTAAAACCCCAGACCAAACATACTTTTCTCTGTACTCACAGGAATGGACAGCATGTTTCAACTCTTAGTAAACAGTCAAAATTTTATTATAATTAACTGTTAACATCTATTTTTTAATGTGTCTTTATTGATTTCAGAGAGAGGAAGGGAGAGGGAGAGAGAGAGAAACATCAATGATGAGGGAGTCATTGATCGGCTGCCTCCTGCAGCCCCCCACCGGGGACCTAGCCTGCAACCCGGGCATGTGCCCTGACCAGGGACCTAACCGCCATCTCCTGGATCCTAGGTCAATGCTCAACCTCTGAGCCACACCGACTGGGCTATATCTATGAAAATATCTGTCATAACTGACTATGAGCTCTCTGAGGGCAAGAAAAAGCCTTATTCTTATTTGTATGACAGAATCTTTCGGAGTCTCTGGTATATAGCTGATCAGTTAAATAAAGCTTGCTAGAATGGAGTATTATAAACCCTTACACTGTTTAGAAAAAGGGCTGGTGCGTACAGGATTCTTACCTCATCCCTTCCATTTTAATTCTTCAAAGGAAAAAGAGCATTAATTTATCATCCTTATCAGAATGCCAAGTAAACTGAGTTTCATGCTATTGTTTATTGCCCTCTGCTCTAAATGCTGATGGGATTTCCTGTTTGAAGGTGAACAACGCTTTATTCAATTATCTCTATGGTGAACTCTCAGAATCCGAGCTCCTGCTATAATTTTAGTATATAGTTTCTGTGACTCGTGTAGACACCATTTCAACGGGATCATATCTTAGGATGGAAATGTCAAGTTCACACATACTGATCTATTGCATAGCAGTACAGCATACGATTGATAAAAGTGGCCTGTCAGTGAAAGACTGATGAGAATGTATTTTATTTCGGGCCTTATGCCTAGCTAATGATGAGAAATAAGATAAACAAAGGGCATAAATGATGAATTTGCTGAATTTGTTTTTATATCATTCTATAAAATAATGTTGTTTCCATTAAAATCAAGCATGTTTTCATTCTTAAAGTTCACTTTGTTTTATTATTTTCTTTAGGAGAAAGTGAAGGTAAAGCTATGAATGGAAGAACTTTGGATCACGCTATAGCCATTTTTGAATTTTTTTTCATTCAACACTTACAATCTAGTGATATGTTAACAGCCTCTGCATATGATTTTGAACTGCATTTAAAATACTGTTAACAATTCTCTGCTTAAACTTTGGTTATTGGGGGAGGAGTCTCAAAAGAGCAGATCATGAAACACAATCCTTCAGACTCCAGAAGTCACAGGTTAAGAACCAGCATAAACTAAAGTATCCAAAATACCAATCCAATTATATTTTATACAGATAATATGCAGAAACATTTTATATGGAATTTTTTTCTAAACTGAAGCTTATGTTATACCTAGTCTATGGAAAATAGAAATGTTTCTCCATAATTATAAGTAAAGATAAATATATTTGACAAAAATAGGTCCTAGGCAAATAAAATTACATAAATTATGTCACACTGTATTGATAAAAGAGTCAAGTGCAACATTTGTCAAATTAATGCTGGTTGATTGGTTTATTATTAGGCTAGAAGGTTTAATATTAACTCTATCATTTTCACTTGACATTTTAAAATATTATACCAGAACTTCACTCCTGCTTATATGAAAATCTAGATGCCTAAGAATTCTGATAATTAAGAGCTGACCTAGGTTAATTATTAAACCACAGAGAGAAAATGCATGATTCAGAAACCAAAATAGGTATCAATTGCTGAAGATGAGTTTAAGTAAAGTTGATGATCTGATTATAGAAATTAGCTTTAATTGTAGAGCAAAGAGAAATGAAATACTAATATAAACTGATTTTAGTAATTTGGCATTTTTATTGAAAGGTGTTAATATTGAATCAGAACTTTTATAGTCCTTATTAGCAGTGGGCACATTTATGAAATTTTCCTCTCTATTTAATCTAAACTTGCTTTGAATTAATTATTTTTTGTAGTTTTTCTTAATTTTTTCTCAGTAACCCCATGAAATTTCTATATAGGACACCACCATGACATTAAATCTGACTTTTTAATCAGTTTAGCTGTTGTTTAGGGTCTAGAAACTGACAGAGAATCAGAACATGTCAGAGCTGGACAGATTCTAGGAATCAAATTGTTCAACATCTGCTTGCACTTCTGGGGTACTAGTTGCCAGAATTATTATAATTTAAAAGTTTATACCTATAATTAAAATTTAGAAATCATATTATATTTAAAATCTGAAATGTTACTACTGTTAATTTAGCATAAAGTATGACATGTATCTTTAATCAATTGTGCAGCAAATGTGCACTAAGTAGTTTTAAATTAAGCAGATATTGTAAGATTACTTTCCAAAAAAAACAACCCTGTAATATTTTACATTCGTTCCAGCAATATATGAGTGCCCTTTTCTGCACATGTAGTCCACAAAATGAATATTTAAGATTTTGGTTGTATGTTCCCTTATCGATGGGTATTTTGGCTGTTCCTGATATTTGGCCTGCAAATTGTTAACCTTAACTTTCTGCTGATACCAAACATGGAAGTGTTCTTGCTCTCAGAGCTGCCAGTTCATATGCAGTGTCTGTTTAATAATCAAAAGCACTCCGTGGTAATATTCCATATTAACTCTTTTTTTACTGATTAGAAAATAAGGCTCCAAGAAATGAAATCATTTCTCAAGATCATCAAGGTCATATGTGGGGAGACAACATTAGGTCTAGGTCATTCAAATAACTATATTCTAATCAAAGCCTTTTATAATATATAACTGATTCACAAAATTAAATTGTTATACTAATTATTTGTTCATGTTTTCACAAAGCAAATATTCTTCCTGAACATATAATTTATAGCAATGATAACGAATAACATTCCCTAAATAAGCTAAAATCCAATTGATAGAATGTTTTATTTACAAAAGGAGATAGTGGTAAAAACAGTTTTCCTTGGTTTAAAAATCTTAGATACAAAGAAAGAATTTTTTGGACATAAAATGATAGACTGTTACTAATTCAGCTTAAGACAATCAAATGATAAAAAATAAACTCTAGGGATTGCTACTGGGTGAGGGAACCTCAAGTTCATCACCTTCAGGTCACAACTTTGAATTCTTGCAACCCTAATGCTGACTGAAAATCACTATGCTCTGACAGCTACATGGCTTTAATTTTTTAAAAAATCACAAAACAATGAGAATCAGCATTTTCATCTCTGCAGAAAAAGTTTCAGTTGCAAAATAAAAGATAAAGTGTTGGTCAGATTATTTGTTCTCAAAACCAGAAAAGTTTCTCTCAAAACCAGAGAAGAAAATGTGTTTACAATTAATAAAAGTCCCATATTTGAACAATAGAAATATATTCAGGCCCTGGCCAGGTTACTCAGTTGGTTAGAGCTCAGTCCTGATACGCCAGGGTTGTGGGCTGGATCCCGGGTCAGGAAACGAGGGAAGAGTCAACCAAAGAATGCAGAGGTAAGTGGAAGGGCAAGTCAGCCTTTCTCTCCCCCTCTTTCTCTCTCTCTCTTCCTCTCTCTCTCTAAAAAATCAATTAAAAATAAAAATACTTTTTTAAAATGTTCAGAATGTGCACATGTGTTTGGGGTGGGGAGTTGATAGGGACAGAGAGAAACTCTGCACACTAATAAAAAGAGGTAAAAATTAAGCTTACCCAGAAAGGGATTGCTGGGAACCTGGAAACCTTCCTTTTGAACATTCGCCAATAACCAGAGATCCCGTCATTCTTGCATGACATTTGTTTCATCAGAAAAATAAAACAGGATAAAGCCAAAATTCCCCTTTAAAGGGGGCATTAAAGAGCAAGTGGATGTCAGCTATTGTTTTCATAGTGTAAATTTGGCTACTAATTTCTTGCATTTATATTTTCAGGGGCTGTTTATTATTTTTAAATGTCAGGATATGTAAGGCAATGAGTACAAAGTACACATTTTTAAATATCAAAATGGGACACTTTAATGTTAACAGTTTCAAGATATCAATACAGACTTTCCTGTCGAGAAAGTTTATTTACTTTCTTAAGCACCCTGCTTTACAAATGCCTATATATATTTTTTTAAATTAAGACATATGTAAGGATGCTGTACTCATAGAAAATGAGTGTATTAAAAAAGTGTTTGTCCTCACAAGTGTCCCTGATCAGGACAAAACCCAAGGAGAACATATTTGCCACATACATTACCAAGCAAATAATTTGTATTGCAATTAATAACTCATATAAATTCATAAGTAGAATAAGTAAAATAAATACATAGATATTCCACAGAAGAGAAAAGATGAGTGGCCAGGAAATATAAGATGATCAATATTAGAATACAGAGCTACGTTAGTTAAAATGACAGCAAGATATCATTGCAAATCCGCCAGGCTGGCAAAATTAAAAATGTTAGACAATGAAATTGTTAGTCCAAATATAATTCACTAGAAACTCATTCACTGCAGGCGGGAGAGAACCTGAACTTTGGAAAACAATTTCACATTACCTAGTAAAACTTAATAAGATCATTCCCTGACCCAGCAAATCCACAAGTGTGTCACCTATGGAAACCCTTGTCACTGTTAACACAAGACTGTACAAGAGTGACCGTAACAGCAGTGCTTGTAATAACAAGAAGCTGAAAACAACTGAAATATATATTGAAAGGAGAATGTAAGAATGAGAACTGGTGTATCCATAAATAGAATACTGTTCGGCAATAAAAATGAGTGGGCCACATCCTACACATCATAGTTGCAATTCAAAAACAAAGTGTTGGGTGATAAAACAAGCCTCAGAGGAATACTACATGCACGTGGCTGCTTACATAAAGTTCCAAGATGTGCAAAATGAACAATATGTATTTTACTAATAAATACACACATAGAAAACTATAAAGTAAAGCAAGGGGATGGTAGCATTAAAATTAATAATTATCCTTGGATTAAAAAGCAAGGATCTGATTATGAAGGGCTACACAGAGACTTTCAAAGGCCTAGGTGATATTGGTATCCTGTTTCCTAGTGACTTTCAAAAATAAATACATAAATGAATGAATAAATATATGTACAAACAAATGTGTGGAACCAAAAGATGTAAGGCTGTCACTGATAAACTCTGTGATGTTAGTGATGTCAGTCCACTTTTCTGCCTATAATTCTTTGTCAATTAAATGAAATTTTATGGGATCATATCCAAGAGTCTTTTATGACTAATATTCTTTGATTTCTTATAATAACTTCTGTGACACACTATTTTGATAAATGTGGGGAATGCATCTACAAATAACTTCGAAGTAGCGAATTAACCTTTCATGATTTTCTACATCCATTAAGCCTTTACCTAATCTTTTCTCTGAAGAAATAAATACCTAATGAGACACAGGGAATTCATTCCATTCCTATGAACAAAGATTAAGAAATGTTAAAATTATGTATTTATGTGTGAGCTAATATAATACATCTACAGATATCAAATATTGAGGTTATTGGTACAAGCAATGAGAAATTTGCAAGTACTGTGTCAAGATATAATTTTAAGAGTAATGAAAACTTCATATTCCCAATCAACATTCCACGAGGAAATAACCTTTGCCTTATTTTGCTTTTACTTAAAGTTGGTTTTGCTCTCTAGAAATTATCCTGTATCTTGCTGCCAACTTTGAGTCTGAAATGGAAGATGCATGATCAGAATTTTGTAGGTGTATTAAGTTTAACTCAATATGCAGATCATAACATATGTATTTGTTTGAAAGCCAATTATTGAACTGAATTAGTTTCTTTAAATGGGAGGGTTGGTTAACATTTCTAAGAGAATGCTGAACAGAGTTTAATTTTAACTTCTCCTCCTCGTAAAATGTGACGGCACTAATGTTGCAGATATCCTGTCCCGAATCCATACATGGCATCTAATTCTTGTGCACAGCAGAACAATATCCCTCTAATGAGCAAAGCAGGTAGGTGAATGCCGCTGGGCCGCTCCCTTTGCCTTTTAAAGGAAAGACAGTTTCATTTGATAAATGACACAAAGACTAGGCAGGAAAGGCTGAATGCCTGAAAGTAAAATTACTCTGTGCTCACTGTGGAATGGACTAGAGCCAAGAACTCTGTCAACCCCGTCAGAGTCAGCCTCCCTCCCTCTGCACCTCCAGGGATTTTAATGGACAGCAGTAGTGAGGTCACCATCATTACTGCGATCAAAACGCAGTGGGAAGGTCCTGGCCAACTGGAACAAAGAAATTGCTCTCTGGAATTGCACATCGGATACATTCATAAGGTCCTTGGCCTATGCCAATTCTTGATGAAGAGTTCCTCTTTTTTTCTCTCTCAGATGGAAAGCAATTGCTCTGCTTTAAAAGTTAAAGCTTTTTAAAGACCTACTGGTCAAGAACTAAAGGAATAATAATTATCAAATATCTAACAGAAATGGTCAACTCACGTCACATAAAAAAACTTAATCTTTTTCCACACTAAAAAAATGTTTTAATATATATCCCTTAAATATCTGCTTGATCTTTACAAAAATGCTATGGCTGTCTGTTTGAATTTATCATTCTTGAAATCTGATGGGGGTGCTGGTTGCTCCAGGACACAGGCGATTTCCCCTGGAGCACTCCACATGTGTGTTAGGCGGCTACACTTCCACCAGCGCCACACTGGTTTTTACTTTTAGATTGGTAGCTAGAAGCTAGATAAGACATTTTCCACATATGCAACACTATTAAGACTTATTTTTTTCACATTTCACCAACTTAAACACGTAAGTGTGTGTGTGTGTGTGTGTGTGTGTGTGTGTTTGAATCTCTACTAGTTATGCCCGGTTTACTTGGGTAAAACTTCAGGATTACTGAAATGATGCCTGTGACCGTCTATGGTCTCCTCTGAGCAATTCAGTTTATCACTGTGATGCCCCCAAAATACTTTCCACTGCTTTATCTGGCTCTATTAAACTAAGATTTTTTGGTTCAATTATCAGTACAAGAAACTGCCTCAGCACTTTGAAACCTGTCGTCCCGCCCTGTTCCTCCATCAAGGACAAGTGGGTTATGGCCCTTTTCCTCTTAGGAATGGTCCCAGGGTTCAGATCTCACCTTACCATCAAGGTCAGTTTCTGGCTGCCCAAGTTATCCATATGGAACATATCCACTCAGTTCCTATTATCTACTATTATCTCTGCCTCTCCACATCTTTTCCTTGGGGAACATTAGCTTTTTACTGTAAAAAATGAAAAATTTTCCTGTTCTGCAGTCCTTGTAGTTTTCCCAGTTGGTACTGCCATTAGTATTCAATTTTCCCATATTTTAAAGAGGCCAGACTTTTCCTGTACCTCTAAACTTTTTTGTCTCTTTGATTATGAAATATATGTGTATAACTATATATACACATATATAATATGCATAAATATACATATATATATATATAAATACCTAATTATATGTCCATATAAAATGCTTCTCCACATCTGCTTTTATACAAGAGCAAATGGCATATCATGATAGAGGGAAAGAAAAATCCAGCTAAAATAAATGTATATATTTTTTGTTCTACTTGGCTTTTTTCCATTAGTTTACATTTAACTTCCACACATCAACTTTTAAAAAGAAAAATAACATTGTGCTATGCTCCTGTCACCCTCCACCCAAAAAATTTTTGTAAAAACAAACACCACAGTACTCAGTAACTTCATGTTATTTGTAATTGAATTTGAAAAAACTTTGACATTTTGAGAGTTCAAGTTAGGAAAGCAGCAGTTGTTTTGATTGATGGGCATATGGTGTGTGTAGCACCCTATGTCCTTCAACATATTGCTACTATTATTAGATATAAAAAAGATGACTCAGGGCTAGGATGAAATGTTCCTGATTTCTTTGAATGAAATAATGTCTTTTTACTAACTGAAGGCTAAGCTGTCAGCAAAGAAAGATATGCCGCTCATGTCAGTATTTATAAGGACACTGTTTCCTGTGAATAATCTATCATAGTATACATGTATTCTTTTGAAATTTGATTTAATTGAAAATGACATTTGATAATTTCCAAGTTTATACTTATTTTGCTATTAAAATAAAGCAATCAAAATTATGTTCAATGATATCAGACAGTTTCAATACAACCCAATGTCCATTCATTTAGAATCAAGAATTTAATACCATCTATGACCCACATTTTCTAAATGCCTTTTCAGTTTGATAATATAAACTGCACTTAAAAGAAGAACATTAAGAGAACTCAAGTATATTATAAGTAATTTAATAGTACTTTACTATCATTGAAACTGCATAGGAAATTGTTCTTCTTTCCATTATCTCTATTTTAGAATAAAATTAATGTCCATTAAAACTGAGAGGCTTATTTAATCAGTATGATGTAATTTAGCTTCTCACATATTGCAACATGTCTCACTAATTTGTAAACAGTGACCTGGTGAATTGTAGGATTTTAAAAAGCAACATTCAAGTGTTTCTCTCTTTTAATGGATATGCCTATCCATAAAATATTCTCTCAACTGTTCTCAAGAGCTGATCATTATAGTGTATCTGTAATGTTATTAAACCCTCTTTAAGGGTTATTCTTAAAGCTGATTTTGAAATAAGTTTGCTTAAATTTAACTATGTAACAATATATTATAATTAATTCATACTGTTCTTTAAATCCTCATTTCTTGTGTATAGATGCAACAATCATTCTAGTATAATTTTCAAGAGACCTTAAAATGCAAACATATGGCCTTCCAAAAGAATCTAAATCACTTGGATTTTTCAATTTCCACAACTTTGTAAGTCTTCTATTATTGCTTCTAGGCTAAGCTCACTAATTATTTCCTGGTATTAGTACATTCGATATTTAAATTGCTAACTACACTGTCATTATGCATGTCTGTGTTGTTTTGTTTCACTGCTGATTCAAAAAGATTTTGATAAGACACTTTTTAAAAATACATTTTTCTTCATTGGTATAATATCTATTTGCTTTTTAACAATTTCTCTGAATTTTAATTTTCATTTACCTTGCAGAAAACTATTTAAATTGATTATTTCTGAAATTAAATTGTTTTCAACTAAATGTGATTTAAATCCCTTAATACAAGTGATACAACTACCTTACTCAATAGTGATATTTAAGACCTTGAAACATTATCAGATAAATGTTTCAGACACTTTATTTGACAGGTGTTATATTTGTCATAGATTTTTATGCTCAATTAACAAAAATATCTAATTTGCCAAGTTAATTGATCCAGAACTCAAGTTTCGGTCACCAAAATCTTTTTTCCTGATTATAATACTATTCATCATGATGGCATGTATTATTTGTAACATAAATGCCCGTATATTTTGAAATTGTACTTAAGTTGTACGTATTATGCATCCAGCAATGCTTTAAGCACTTTTAAAATAATTCGCTTAATTCTTATTTTACAAATAAGGAAGACAAAGCAAAAAGGAGATTAAATTAGTTAGTCAAAATCACACAGGTAAAAGGAAAATGGAACTAGGATTCAAATCCAGACAAGCTGAGTCAAGAGGTCCCCCTAATCAATTAAACACTATACTCTATTATCTGAAATAAATTTTCACAACAGAACTGAGCAAACAAGCACTGTGTGCCATAGTTCTAAGTTAAATTCTAATCTTCCAGAGTTTGGGGACCAGCAGATTAGATGATTTCAAACTGTAAATCTAGGGAGGGACCATCTGTGTTTTCCACTTGTCAGTGATTCCCTGGCTGGGCTGGGCAAGTTTATTTTTTATTTATCCTTTAACTAAAAGTATAGACTTTCGCATGCTATTTTTTGAAGAGAGACTCTTTACATGAGCCTCTGGGGTCCCAAATTCCATGATGCTCTGAAATGTGAAGTTGAAGCCCACCTTGGCCAATGCTCTCAATTCTCAAAGCCAGCTTCAGAGCTCTACTTAATTCTCTGACTACCTACTTAGATTTTGGGAACAAAACTCCTTACTTTGTTGCCTGCTTTTCCAATCATTTAATTTATATTTAAAATTTTCTACATTTAGATCAATAATCTTAACAATACAAAAATTCACTAGTTAAATTGAATATTTAAGGCAACGGTAGTAGAGATGAGACAGGGAGACATGGTTAGAGACAGAATGGTGCAATATAGCACATGGAGGAGATCTAAATTATATATAATTATTAATAAAACTTGCCACCTCACACTCCTACCATGTGCTTGGAATGTGCTCAGTTATTTTAAGGTCTTATTGTTGTATAACATACCGTCTCAAAGCTTAGTGATTGAAACAATAAGCATTTATTTGGTTCATAAATTGGCAGGTCAGCTGGGCAGTTCTTTAGCTCTGGGCCAGGCTCAATCGATCCTTCCTGTAACGAGCTGGCATCTGGCTGAGGCTATCAAGGTATAAGATCATGGGTCTGTCATTGTCTCTCAGGCTAGCCTGGGCTTATTCACAGTTTTAAGAAAGTAAGGGGATACTCTCAAGTTCTTGAGGCCTATGCACAGAACTGACTCACTGTTACTTCCATCATGTTCTACTAGGCAAAACTTGTGGCAAGAAGGAAAATAATATAAAATTCTCATTTTCCAATGTAATGCTTCATAAGAACTCATAATATTTCTTTTTAGAGATAGATGTAGGAGTCCTGTGAAGCCTCAAATTTTTTAAATCGTTAATGAATACTGTGTATCTTTAACAATTTTCTCAATAAATATTGTGTGGTTTTGGAATTCCATAATAAGATGTAGAAACAATGTATTCTAAAGGTACTATGTGTGTTAATTTTTGCTATTAAAAAATAAGAACTAATTTTGAGATTAGCATACTTAGCACTAGTGACACTATGTTCATTTGCCCAATAAATATACTACAAGTAGAAGAGAGTTGAGGTCAAATGAGACACTATTCTTTCCCCCAAAGGATGACTGGGGAAGGATGCCTCTATCTCAGGAGGGAGAGGAAAAGTAACCTTTATTCCTGTATTTGTAATTATTAGTCATATCAACTCAAAATAAAGTTCAACTAAGCAGAAGACCCTGTTTATTTACTAATTATCTAGTGTGATATGGACCATAGAACTACTATAGATTTTCAGACTGAGAGAAAGCTAGGATCAGAGTGAGCCTTAGAGCCACACAATATAGATCAAGATATGAAGGGATGTAATTGAGTCTTTGATGAAAAGTGTTAATAATCTAGTTCAAGTGGCAAAATTATATTTGTGGAATTATTAAGAAAAAACATAGGCACCTTTTGAAATAATGAGGGATACGAATAATTAGAAAAGAGAAGGCTAAGTATGTCGAATATATATCAACTATAGTTTGTGGCTACTAAAAAGTTAATCTGCTGAATATATAAATCAATTAATCAGCCCTCAC
Source organism: Miniopterus natalensis (assembly GCF_054644295.1). Taxonomy (NCBI): domain Eukaryota; kingdom Metazoa; phylum Chordata; class Mammalia; order Chiroptera; family Miniopteridae; genus Miniopterus; species Miniopterus natalensis. The sequence goes on from NC_142086.1 coordinate 69,813,806, forward strand.
ACAAAATGAAACAAAACAACAAACAAAACTGTGTTCAAATACACAGTTGTATTATCTGAATAGTGACTTTTCCTTCTCAGAAATTATTAATAATAGACTTGATGATTTGTTTACTAAAATAAGCCATTTTATATTTTTCAGTTTTCTTTTTTTCTATTGAGATTAAAAAGAAAAACATGTTAAGATATGTGTGTACATATATATGTATATACACATATATTTTAATTACACAGCTTTCAATTTCATTGTCTATACAAGTGACATTTCTGAAAATTCAAGTTATGTACCACAAGTTTAGTATCTTAATTCATGTGTAAGTATAACCTGGACAGGAATAATGAGTACTGAAGACAGGAAAACAGGAATTTCATGATCTTCCCAGTTAAAGAAGGATCTTAATTCTTTCATTCAAGCTAGTCCAAGATATTCCTGAAAATGCTTAAAAGTTGACTTCTCCTAAGGCCCTCCTTTGCATTCATTCTGAATATCAGCTTCATATTGTTGAGGTTTCTTTAATCCAAGCATTCTTAATTTCCATTAAGATTGCACAAGTTAAGATATTTTTCAATAGAAGAGAGCAATGACTAAAGCCAGACAATTTTGTCTAAAGTAAATATTTTTCTTTACACTTTCTCTTTTTACCTGTTATTGTGGCTGTTGCTCTTAATGGTCACCCAAGTCAGGCATTTTATGAGATATTACTCTTCCCAGATTCCAGCAAGGCTACAGTAATATAGGTTAACCATTGTCACGATTAATATGTTGCATCATTTAATCTGACATTTCAAGATAGTTTATCGAGTATATATATAATACAGATAAAATACATGTAATTAAATATAAATATGAGTAATAAATATATTAAAATATATTAAGGATAATTATTAAATAAACAAACCACTGAACCTACAAATAAATGCTTGCTCAAGCATTGTTGCAAGGCGTGTTTGATGCAACTTTGTTCACTGAGAAATATAATTCACTCTAAATTCATTTTATCTTGGCCATTCTATAAAGTCACTCTTTGCACAGAAACACATTTTTATGAAAACATGGCTTCAGCTTGGAATGGATGACACAGGTGTGCTTCTCCAGCCTCCTTCAGACTGGTTAAGGGGAGTCTGTTAGCCTAGCGAAGCATCAGGTTGGCCTCTCCTACTAGAGGGTCCTATGGCTTGAGGCAACTACTGCTCTCTCCAAAGGAACCTGACAGCACTTAATTAGTAGGCTTGTTCAACACACTGCACAATAAAGCAGTTGAGTCACTGAGGCACTGGGTCAACCTATGCCTACTTCATGTTGATCTGCTCACCACTCTGATAGGCGATCCTATGCCTTCTAGCCGGCCCGTTTAGCGGGAACAGGGCGTGTGTGAGACAGCAAAGGCACGGCACACCCAAGGGTGCCCTTGTTCAAGCTGCACTAGTGCCCTGAACGGTCCGACCCATCCCCCAACGATGCTCATCAGAAGACAAACTAGGGTTACAATTAGTTTGATACCCAAATCTCACATGCACATTTATCGCAAAATACTTTATTTTCTAATTTTTACATAGATTGCCACCTTAATAAAGTGAAACACTCTCTATTTGACTATATCTGACTTTACATTAGTTACTCACCTGTCCTAGGATCACACTGACACCTTGGTTGTGTTTCACACTGAGATTTTTGTTCGCTTTGTAGAAGGTTGGGAAAGCATTGATGTGCAACGTGGAGCCTTGCTGAATGGCTGTGAAGTAGATGGCAATATGTGCCTATGTTTTGTGCCAGTGAGACATGCCTACTAGACACAGGGCAGGAGACGGTGGGAGTGAAAGGCACCCACTTTAGCACCAAAGAGACCACTCTTATACCTTCTTAATGGCCTTTTAGAGCTTCAGTTTCTATCTACAATATGGTAATATTCCCTCTCTCGCTCGCTCTACTTGCCTCATTCTTTACCCTTATTGAAAAAGGAAAATGGGATCTTCTGCAAGACAGGTCATTACAGGTTATTATCCTGCCTGCGTCTAACTAGGTAATCTCCAAGAATCCAAATGTTCCTTATTGACAGGTCCTACTGTTCACATTTTAGGGAAGAGAGCATGAGACCTCAGCTCCAGGTCCAAGTCAAGTTGGTAAGTACCGCTTTATGAGGAATGAGGTGCTGGGAGTATTTTCATTCCCACATAGTCCCCACTATATTGTTCACTCACTCAGCCTCTGGATTAGGGGAGGCTGAATGAAAGAGCTCCTCCAGATCATCTATCACTCATGTGAGCAAATTATTTCTATGTGAGCATGTCAATTATTTAGATTGGAAAATAGGAAAAATATACATTTTTAAATATTTAGAGTATTGAAATGTTACCTTACTTCAGGCATAAACTAATCTACTTTGCTAAATTCCCTAATTTATAACTGACTGAAGTATTATGAAACTAAAAATAGGATAGCCAAGGACAACATGCAGTCAGAATGTGATCATTTTATTCAAATTAACTTTAGTAAAGTAATGGTTTAGAGTGAAAGTGCTGAGAGAGCTTCACTATTAACCAAAAGGCTGCTATTCATCATAGAACATCAGTAGATATTTACTGGGTTAGAACATGGGTGACTTCTAATCTGAATCTTTCCTCATACAGATGAAGTAATTGAGGTCCAGGGAGGTTAATGAACTTCCCTAAAGTCACCTAGCTAATGAGGTGAAAGTGACAGAAGCAGAGCCAGGGCTAATAAAGTTGAGCAAACTGAAGCACAGGACAGACAGTTCTGGGAGCAGGTGGGTAAGGGATCCAATAGGAAATGTAATTATTTAATTAAAGCAGAATCATTCTGATAAAACATTAATAGAATGCATTTTTCAAGATGCATATTTTAGTAATAAGGTTTTAAAAACAAATATATTTTAGGCCTGAGAGCCTAAAAGCATATATTTCAAATGGTTTCCTTACCTTAGAAATCTACCTGTTTATTTGTGGGTTTTAGAAATGTCTGAATCTGATATAAATAGCAGTGATGTCATCAAAATATTGAGATTTTTTAAATTTGTATGCTTCAGTTTCAGATAACCTGGAAGTGCATATGCCACTTCTATGCCCAGTGGCTTATAAGATACTTGAGACAGCTATGAAACCAGCGTTCAAGCACCTTCAGATTAATCAAAGCAAAACTCTGAAAGCAAATGAATGAAAAACATAAAGTGGTCCTTGTTCCTGGAGATGATTAAGCTCACTGAGATTCCACTATACACACTCTGTAATAGACGGTGGCTTAGCCAGAACCAGTTTGACCATGACAATTTCCTTTTTCCACTTCTGCTGAAAATGATAATTACACATACTGAAGGGAAGTATAAAAACAGTGTGTGTACTGATGGAAACAGTAGAAATCTAAATATTAAGGGAGAAATACACATATTTCGACATTATCATCTTAAAATTGTTAACCTATATGCTGGTTACAATACAGAATCCCTCAAACCGATTACCTTACCAATTTAAATAGAGGTCAAGGTCATTAACAGAGGCAGTGTGCTATTTCAACATGCACCTTACATTAATTTATCAGGGCGATGATGGTTATTTAAATAGTTTAACAGCTGTGTTGACCTTTTTGATAGAAGGCTACATACAATGTCTATGTGATATTTTAACAGCAAGACTTGAATCTTTTCTAAAGGCACAAGATTCTGAGTAGACCGCCTATTCTCGGTAATAATAGAAATGAGTGCTGTTGATACAATAAAAAGAAATGAAGAGGAAATAGGAAGTGGGATAGGAAAAGAAAACAGCCTTAAGAAGACTGCAATCATACATTAATCCTTGGAAAAAACTTTCTCCATGAGAAAATCTGATTCTTTGTGGATTTAACTAGTGATGTAATTTTCTCTTCAGTCATAAGTCAGTTGCAGTCAATCAACTCACTAGCATCCAAGAAGCCAGGCTTGATGACAAAAAGCTCTGCAAAAGGGGCTTAGAAACAGATATACAGGACTCCATGCCCAAAGGCAATGGATCCATGATATTTTGCAACATTAGCAAGCATTCCCTGGTTTACCTTCCATAACTAAGTGGGAAAAACATCTCTCCTTATGGTGTCAGATAAGCTGCTCTATTTTTGTTTTATAACATCGTTATAATTTATCTCTCTGTATTGTCAGTGTCTGTGTCTCCCATGAGGATATAAGAGTCAAAGGTGATGGACAATTTTTGTCTTATTACTTTATCTCTAGTGCTTAGTTAGCACAGTGCCTGGCCATATATATACATATACATATACATATACATATACATATACATATACATATACATATACATATACATATACATATACATATACATATACATACACATATACATATACATACACATATACATATACATACACATACACATACACATACACATACATATATATATAGAGAGAGAGAGAGAGAAGGAGAGAGAGAGGATAGACAGATGATGATGATAGATGATGATGATAGATAATAGGTATAGATAGATGATAGATGATAGATGATAGATAGATGATGATAGATGATAGATAGATGATAGATAGATAGATAGATAGATGATAGATAGATAGATAGATAGATAGATGATAGATAGATAGATAGATGATAGATAGATAGATAGATAGATAGATAGATAGATAGATAGATAGATAGATAGATGATAGATAGATAGATAGATGATAGATAGATAGATATAAATATACTTTACAATTTTTAAAAATATGGGCATGAATATTGGGCATTCTTATCCTTGTATTTTTAGGATATTTATGGTTTTTCAGCTCTGTATTTTTGGCATTCAGATGGATACTGGTACATTGCCCAATTCCATCTCCTGGGATCCTGAATCTGGTTTCCAGTCTCCCTATTTTATACCTAATAGCTTCCTCAGCAGATAAGCAACATTACCTGCATTTATAAAGAGCCTTGATACTTTACAGAAATCATAAGGTCCTTGGTTGATCTTTAACTAGATATTTCTTATATTGACACATGCCTGAAACTGCACTGGAGCACTGTGACTCTCCTTGGAACCTGGCTTTTGCAGATGTGGGTCACTTAGGAGAACAGGGAGAGTAGATGCAGAGAGGACCAGTGTTGCTTCTATCCTACAGCACTTTTTCTGTTAAAACTTTGTGTTATCCCATTTCTTACCTCCCTATAAACCCAACATTTTATCTAAAGTAGTATATAGCAACATGGACATTTATATTTTCATTCTAAATATTTACAATTAATTCCAAATATTCTGCTGCTTTTTGGACTAGGGATCATGAAAATGAGACTAGACATTTTACAGGGCCTTTAAACATTGAATAACCTCAGCCTTATCTTTCATAGCATCAATTATTCATCATTATATAAAACTGATGTTCAATTGTACACATACTTAGAGATTTTTAACCATTTTAACACTTGGCCAATTATTATCTTATCTTTTTAGTATATATATAATTATTGTGGTGAATGGGTTTTTAATTGTCATTTGAAAATATAAGTATTTTTAGCTCAGAAACTATTTGTTTTCAAATGCACAGTAAGGATCTTTGTAAAATGCCATGTCTGCATCTTTGCTTTCCAGATAACCAACTACCAAAAATTTATATGAAATAATAACTCAATAGCCTCCAAGAATTTGGAACAGAGAGGAGATAAAAATACTGTTAAGAGTGGCGCATGGAGCATGAAGTCGAATGCTGTAATGGAGCCTGAGTGAAGTAAGACTTGGCTAAAACATCAAGGAAAACTTTTCAAGAAAGAGTGTATTGTCGTAGATTCATAAGGAGTTACAGTGAAAGAGGTGGAAACTAAAGCCTGCAACATGCTGCATGCCAAAAGATGTACTTTATTTCTTTTCTTTCTTCCTATCATGGCCTTTGGGGAAAAAAGTTGAAAAAGTTAATAATAACACTGCAAGGGAATTCAGACCATGAGAAGCAGCCAGTTTCCATCCTGCTTCACAGCAAGGAATGCATTTAGACGTATCTGAGAACCATTCAGCGTTTCAACCTCAGGCAGAGCTTCTGGACAGCAAACAGAGAGGAGGCCTGGAAGTGCAGCAGGGGGAGCTATTTTTTCCACTTGTCTGGACATGACAATGTTTATTTTTAAATGCCAAGAGACACTTCATAACAGTATTTCTACCACCTTAGGCAAGTGCATATTTCACGGTCCCAGGTATCAGCCATAGAGTCCAGGTCTCTCTAATGGACAGGAAACTTTTTGAGGAAGGTCAGAAAAAATTTTTAAGGCTATTTCTATTCCAAAAATAAAAAGAAACATAGAAAGAAGTATAAAGAAGGGAAAGATAGTGATTTATGTGACTAAGTTATAGTCATTGTAAATTTCCAAATTCAACTTAATTTTACAAGGCCTTGAACATAGTGTTTAAAAAAAATCATATAACAAATCAATACTGAACAATATTTGCATGATACATAGATATTTTATAACCAAAGACCTTATATCAATGACTCAACAACATACCTTGATTCTGAGGCTTTCAAAATTCCTAAGGTAAGGCAGAATTAGTGATTAGATCCCCATTTATTATACTTGTAAGTTGGAAAATGTAAATATTTAAACCAAGTCATAGTATTTTACCGCAGATCACAGCCAGAGAATGTCATAGTATAAAGTAAATGAAATTTGTTTTTCTTCATAATGTTGCTCTTTCAGAACAATGTCCTATATAAATGTCTGCCTGGACACCGTAGAATATAAGTCCTGCACTTTTTTTAACTTGGAGTTATCATTTTCATGAATTCTAAATCTCTGCACTTCATTTTTCTCATTTCACCCCCTCTCCTTTAAACTATGTTTACCACCTCACACCTGCCAGAATGGCTACCATTAATAAATCAACAAAAAACAAGCGCTGGCAAGGATGTGGAGAAAAGGGAGCCCTAGTACACTGCTCGTGGGAATGCACTGGTATAACCACTAAGGAAAACAGTGTGGAGTTGTCTCAAAAAATTAAAAATGGAGCTGCTATTTGACGCAGTGATTCCCACTTCTAGGAACATACCTTAAGAAGCGAGAAACACTCATCAGAAAGAATATGTGCACCCCTATGTTCATAGCAGCACAGTTTACAATAGCTAAGATCTGGAAACAGCCCAAGTGCCCATCAGTAGATGAGTAGATAAAAAAACTGGTACATTTACACCATGGAATACTATACAGCTGTGAAAAAGAAGGATCTCTTTTTATATGGCATGGAGGAACCTGGAGAGTATTATGCTAAGCAAAATAAGCCAGTCAGAGAAAGACAAGTATCACATGATCTCACTTATATGTGGAATCTAATAAACAAAATAAACTGATGAACAAAAAAATCCAGAGACACTGAAGCATGCAACAGACTGATGTATTTCAGAGGGAAGGGGGATTAACCAATACATTTACATCATTTACATGCATTTTTGCATAGTCCATGGACAGACAATAATATGGGGAAGGCCAGGGGAGGGGGTGGGAGTGGGATGAAGGGGGTCAATGGAGGAATAAAGGAGACATCTGTAGTACTTTCAATAAAGAGAAATTATATATACACAGACACACACATATTCATCCTTTATCCCTCTCTCTCTCTATATATATATACACATATGTGTATATATATATGTATATATGTATATATGTGTGTGCGTATATATATATTCATCCTTTATCTCATCTATTCTAGTGCTCCAAAAAGGTAATAGGCTAAACTAATCCCTCACTCACTACAGAGAAGGCAGCTCCGTGATACACTAGGTATATTTTACCTGATCTTTGATAAATCTTTAATTTTTAACGTAGCTATAAGCAGAAATTCACTGAATTGTTTATTCTAAATTTTCACTTAAGTGTTGGCATGAAAGCTTGGTAATAACTGTTTGCGTACAATGAAGGTCAGCAGTGGGGAATCCAAAAGGTTTTATTTTAGCAATTGTGCAGGAAGATTTCCTAGCCAGTTTATGTTGTTTTATCCTGATACTTACCAAGGAGATGCAAGAAAAGCCCTGGGCTATCAACTCTCAGGTTACTGTTGAATGGCTGAGGAGCCAGCTAAAGGCACTGAGATTCCACCCCAAAGGTAGGAATAATCAAAGCCACAAACTCATCTGTGAGTAATCGCGGTGGAGTTAGCCTGACCACACATTATGTGATGCTCCTCACATTGGGAGGGAGTGGCTGCCTTCTCTCCTGGCATCTCGGCTGGCTGGGGCTGCTGTGACCTGAAGAGAAGGACCAAAATAACACTAGGAAGCTCTTGGTCCAGCCTTCAAGAGGACCGAGAGCTTCTGCTTTGGGCTTTTGGAGCTTTAAACTACATGTGAACTGTCTGACTACCCTGATGGAGGGGTCCATAGAGAGAGAAGTGCTCAAGTACACCCAGTTTTCTTTTGTTCCCACCAAGATGCCAAGCATTTGACTGAAACTGAGAGAGACCTTTCTGAACAGAGAAGCAGTGAGCTGAATAGCACCAAGTTTACTCTGTTAGGCCATGTGGAGTAGAAGTATCACTCTGTGAAGCCTTTCCCAAATGCCTGACCTTCAAAAATTATGATATAATATAAGATGGTTGCCATTTTAAGCCACTATTTTTTGGGGTAATTTGTTATGCAGCAATTAATAACCAGAACAGCGACAGAGCACTTTGTGTCATTTTTCAGCAGTCCAGATGAACTGTTCCTTGTACCCACCTGGGAGAACCCTAAATTGCTTTTTCAAAGCAATTCACACAAATCTGTAAATAGCCGGAGGCCTATCCTCACATCAGACTTTGAAGACCTCTCTAAGTGACAAATTTCTAGTCATGCCCTTTGAGCAAACTATTACATTAGTAGATAATTCTATGATATGTTTGATTACCTGATTGCCTAACAAACAGGGAGAGTGGGGCATGGAGTAACATACTGTGCATAAACTTCCTTTACAAAATATAAAATACATGCCAAAATTGAGGTATCACTACTGCCAAGCTTTCATGAATACCTTTCTCTCTGAAACATTTGAGACTGGAAAACATTTAGTCTGAAACCAGGGGAAATAAATGATATTGTTACACAGAAGCACTGTTAAAACAAACAAACAACAAGGAAACTTTTAAAATAGATCTGAAGGAAAGGGTGTCTTTAAAATAATGTTTAAGATATAGTTCACATGCCATAAGATTCACATTTTTAAGGTGTACCACTCAGTGGTGTTTAGTATATTTACAAAGCTGTTCAATGATCACCACTCATTCCAAAACATCTTTATCACCCAAAAAGAAATATTGTACCCAGACGATATCTTCTGGAATAGAAAAGTTGACAGTGGTAATTAGAGAAATACGTAGTCATTTAGGACAAACATAGACTCAAACAAACAGAAAATAAACAAAGAGAGCTGTAAGAAGAGGAAGGGACAAAATGTGTATACAGAAAAGAGTTCACACAGGAGGCCTGAGACGTCTATCACTCAAACGCCTGCTTCAAGGGTTGGCCCATGGCTTATGCCTGGGAACTTGACTGGTGGACACTCACCCACACTGATATGATAAGAGTGTCTCACTTTGTGTAATCTGTACAAATAATGTGATTTATACTTTCCTTCTGGAAGTCTGGTACCTGAGAGGCCAAAAGTGCCTAAATGACCTCTCAGAATTTAGGCACTGGGTCTCTAATGAGCTTCTCAGTTAGATGACACTTCTGTTGCCAGAACTTGCTGCTGGAGGAATTAAGCACATCTTGTGTAACCCCACAGCAAGAGGACTCTTGGAAGCTTGTGCCTGGTTTCCTATGGACTTTGCCTTAAGTGACTTTTTCCTGTGCTGATTTTGCTTTGCTTTGTACCCTTTCACTGTCATAAATCTTTGCCATGACTGTATTCTGTGTCCTATGAGTCCTCCCTAATGAATCACGAAACCCAGAAGTGGTTTGGGGGACTCTCCAACAAAGCGTGTTAAAGGGGATCATTCTTTAATTACTCTTTACAACGTTTTACAATTCTGCTCTAAGATCTCATTATCTTCTTATTAATCACATCAACATTCAAAAAAATTAACAGCTAAAGCTTTGCCCCCACTTTCAGGCTCTGTCTCTAACTTTGTTTTTAAGGAGATAGAGAATACAGTGTATGGCATAGCTGGAACAGAAGTATCTAGTGGCCTTGGAAAAGCAAAGAAACTTAATTCTTATCTGCTACTGAGAATCTAATTGTGTATATATGGTTCATGGAAAAAGACTGGAGAGTTCTTCTAGTTTTGCCTAATCAAGGACTTAAAATTAATATTGGAAGAACAAATAACTTCATGTTGAACAATAAGTTGTTTTTTCAAATCTCTGTGATCACAGAGAGGTTTTCTTCATACTCACATGAAGGTGAGTAAGGCATTCAGTTTTATGAAAATCTTTTCAAAAATATCATCCCCCCAGGCCGGGCATGGCTCAGCGGTTGAGCGTCGACCTAGGATCCAGGCGTTCGGGGTTCGATTTCCTGTCAGGGCACATGCCTGGGTTGTGGGCTAGATCAATGACTCTCTCATCATTGATATTTCTGTCTCTCTCTCTCCCTCTCCTTTCCTCTCTCTGAAATCAATAAAGATATATATATAATCTCATCCCATATAGACATTAAAAATAAGGAGATTGAACATCACCAACTTCTTTATGAAAGAATGTATTTATGACAACGCATTTCTTATTTATAAAAACTAAAGAGTCATCAGGAAAAAGCTTAATGAAAAGATACACTAGAGACTGCCTATTTTTGAAATTGTACAGCTTATTTATTTACCATTGAAGGTGGAAGGCCATGGAATCGGAAAAAAAACCCTGAGTAAGAGATGTTTTCCCTGTTCCAATTTGATAAAAAGAAGCAAAAACACAATGAAAGACAGAAAACTCTTACAAAGCAAACTGTAAATGTAAGGAGTTACAGCAACAGCTTATAGGTGATGGCTAATGGAAATATTATAAATAATGAAATGATCATTTATAATCTGGTAACAATTTTAGGTTATTCTAAAAAGATAAACACAATACTTAACAGCTAGAAGAAGCTACTGTGACCGTAAATATAGATTAAGTCCCATGTCTAAGGACAAAATAAGAGTCTATTTGTAGTTTCAAGTTGTGATTGTAAATTTAATAAATACCAACTGTGTCTAAAAAGCCTATTTCTCTAAGTCTTAATCATAATTGAATCTTTTTTTGCTTAATGATATTCCTTAGTGATTGGTTATCTCATTTTCACGGTTCCCATAGTAAAGTTTATTTTAACTTAGAAATCAATGTGGTAAATCAAGCTCAAGCCACCACTTAGAAATGACACATATCACTTCCATTCATCCTTTACTGTCAAAACAAGTCTCATGCCCTCATGTATATTCCAAGGGGCAGGGAAAGTACAATTCTACCGTGAGTGTAGAAGAGGCAAAACCAGAATATTTTTGAAAAGTCATAATGATTATTACAGCTCATTTTGAGAGCCACTTGAAGATGTTTTTACTTCAACCCACTTAAGGGACTGAATAGCCAAAGCATACAAAGAGACACAAGGCACTCACTAGATTGACTCTGAGTGTGCTCATGATCTTATTATTAACAAAATAATTTGCTCATTTAATAAACTTTTACTAAAACCCTACCATGGGCTAGATATTATGGTAAGTGATAAGTGAAGGGGAACACTGGCTCCCTCTTAAGTTTCTAACAGAAGCCTACTATTTTTCATATAAACTTTGAAAATATATTTGTTTTCTAATATAAAATTGTTTTAAAATTGTGTATTATAAGCTGGTTGCAGATAAGGGTGCACAGGCAACAAATATAAAAGTGTTATAAACGGTACTGTAAGGTTACATACCAGGTTGTCAAGGAATGAAATGATCATCAAAAGTATTTAACCTGAAGATGTGTCTCATTAATTATTGTCAGAACATCATGTTTGGGTTTCTTCTTATGAACAGAAATGATTAGATAGCTTATATTCAATCATGATCCAAGTGGCATTTATGAAATATTGACCAACCGCTGAACACTGATGCAGAAAAGTAAAGACGTGTTGATAAGATCTAGTAAATGTGTATGAAACGAGTATTTTTAGACTTCCTTCCCTAACCCTTCCCTCTGAAAAAAATTCCAGAGGTGGGATCTGGAGGTTTGACTCCTTGCATAATCTGAGAGTGCCTATACTCTCCAGGTCAAATATCAGCACTAAGACCATATAAAACCTTAATTATGCTGAACTGATGAGTGTCTTCTGTTGATCTCAGAATGCCATTCAGAATCTGCTTCTTAGGATATTCCTAAATTAATTTTTATGGTCACCCTGTAACACGTAGGGATTTAGGAGGTGTCCCAGAAAACCTTTTCCCACCATTTCTGCATTATAGGACACCAGTTCTAATAAGACACATTCATATGAAGCATCTCATGCTACTACAGGTAACAGGAAGGATACAATAATTTTTCTGTTTTTTCAAACTTCACATCTCCCTTGGATGTAATTGCTAAAACAGTACTATGGGAACACAAAGAAGGAAGCCTGATATAATCCTATGCTTGTTTATAGGAAAGGAAATGATAAAATGGTTATCCCTAAATCTACCTTAAATTCATGGAAACTTAAGAATTAAAGAAATGCAGCAGCAGTGGAAGCAAATCTAACCAATTCTGATGTTTGTTTTCATCTAGTGGGTCTCCTGTCGCCGTATCCTATGTGGCCTCTCTTTGTTCTTCATAAACTCTTGCCAAAAAAAACTATGGAAAAAAATTAAACTATAAGCTGAGGTGATAGAGGCACTGGAGATATTGAAGCATATAACTAAGGCCTGAGAAGACTCAACCAGTCTATAGAATGAGAGGACAGTGTAGGGCAGAATGTTGGGTAACTTTGTGGTAGTCTCATGCTGTTTGTGGCCTTTTCTTTTGGGAAGATTTTTTCTATTTCTCAGGGTCCTAGTGGAGTTTTCAGCCATAGTAATCATTTCCCCAGGGATGGTCACCTAACACAGGCCCCCCAAAATTCTAGTGCCCCAGACTGCTGATAACTGCTATTGGTCCATTGGCAAGTAACCCAAATATCTTCAGAGACATGGTTTCCTGAGGTTGGTAAATGTGCTTGCCAGGAGGCAGACACTCTTTTCCCTCTAGGACAACTTACTTGAGTGATAGGAAACTGGCACTGCTAATTGTCATTGTCTCTGCCAGGTGGATAGAGACTGTATACAAAATGAATCCAAGTGGAGACAGGAAAGATTTTGGTAGCAGTGAGATCCTTCCAATCCTTGACGTGCTTTTATCCATTCTGAGCTACTCCCACACCCTCTCCAGCATCATGAATCAGAACATTTCCATTTTGCATAAATTTGTTGCATTAGGTTCTTGCCAGTGATAAAAATTCAGAATTTAAGAAAGAAGCAGGTGTAGAAATGTCTACAAAAGATATGGCCATACATTTGTAAAACTTTAGATTTTAGTGAGGCCTGACCACATCAAAGGAGTAAGTTCCAGGCTGCTCCTTCTACTAGCCAGAGAAGCCACTGCTGGGAGACAGAGAAGAGTAATGGAATAGAAAGCACAGGACTCCACAGACACAGCCCAGAAACAGAGGGGAAGACAAGAGTGAGAGCCTTGTGTGGGGTAGAAAAGAAATAGTGACAACAGATAGCAACAATTTAAGATTTGGATATAATTAACCAAAAGTAGCTCTGGAGAGCGTTTGATTATAAATTCCTCATACTTTAGGCTATTATTTTTTCTCCATACAAAATATATCGTCAAATAATTATTTTCCTAAAATAAAAATTCCTTCTGAAACACCAGGGCCAGGATTTTGGCAAGAAGTTGGATTTCTATTTATTTCTTTATTTTTTTGCCTGTGCTAGAGCCAACTGATTTTGCCTTTGAGCCAGAAATTCTTCTAGCCCTAGGGATAGATACGTAATGAGCATATCTCTACTAAAATGAAACTGAGGGTTCACATTTTAAAATGAATGTTTCTAATACATAGAAATAAGCTCAGTTAGTGCTGAGATTTCCCACGAGGTCTTAACAATACAGATAATTTAAATATTAAAGTATTATAATTTTGACTATATTAACAATTGCAGGGCAGACCTGGTGTTCTTCAAAAGAACTGGGCTTCAGGTTTCCTGAGTTTCCATTATTTCAGTCTGAGACAACAGGATAATAACACTTTTTTTAACCACCTGGAGTTCACACATTCCCAAAACCTTTTGGACCATCTCTCCGTATTGCCACACTCCGCATATTGTGCACCCACTCAGCCAAGGGAAAAAAATGAGAAAACTTTTTCAGATCCCTTTCAATAGTCACATGATTTAAGTTTTACCAAACTCATTGGATTTCTTAAAATGTGGATGTGGGAGGAAGATCTGGCGAGCAGGACGCAAAGGAACCTGCTTCCCCTGGAGCAGCGCCACATGCCCACAGTGACCAGCCCCCAGCAGCAGCTGCGGACAGCTGCTGACAGTCCTGTAGTGCGGTGGCAACTTTGCCAACTACTCTGTCCCGAGTGTAATGCCCACGTGTGGCTTCCCCCGCCGTGGCAGGCTCCATGAGATACGACATAAGCCACTATGTGCTCAAATTCACAAGCTTGAATTCAGTTGTTGCAATTAAGGACTGATAACTGTAGGTGCAACATTTTAAAAGAGAAAGGATCCATCTGAATAATGCTCAGTACACCTTTATGTGCTCTGTAAATAAAAGACTGTGTTATTTTTGTTATGATTATTACATGTCCTTAAATAATTACTATACTTCTGGTTTTTTGTGCTTCTTAAAAGCAATGAAACAAATTTTGCATATATTTTATAAAAATCCAGCTATGCTAGGTTCTTAGCCTTTTTTTCTCTACTATTTCCCTTTTTTTATAATGAATAATTTACAATGGATATTAGTGGGCACAGCAATAGGACACATTTGTCCCAAAGATTTTAAGTATCACATCTGAAACTGGTCAATAAAATGAGGGACAAAGAAGACCATGAGCTAACAATGGTTTTAACTAACTATGAAAGTGAGAAGGGCAAGAGGGACTTTGACAAGCTCATGCATCTTAAATTCAGGACCATTCTCTGCTCCTTCCCAAAAGGATGCCTAAATAGCATTAGACAATGGAGATATCTAGCCATGGGGTGCACTATACTGAAACATCACCATGCATGGAAAGGAGAACGGTTGTCCCCCAGAGGCATCAACTAGACACGAATTGTCACTCCTTGTAGGAAAGGAAACATGCACACCCCCCAAGAACAGCAACAACAGTGCAGCTGTGGGACTGCAAGTACCTCAGCAAGTAACATAATGCAAACAATATATGGAATTTTTGATTCTCAATAGAGTTATCTAAGACATGTTTCAAGAAAGTTATACTGATGAGGGACTGTATAAGTTTTTAAATGAAAAATAAATTTCCAGAAGTGTTCTCTGTTCACCTGTAAAATAACATTAATTTACCCTTCAAAATTCAAACTCATTAAACCAAAGAGTCCTGCATCTGTTGCCCTGCCCACCCTCTCTCTCACATCATGATGCAAACACCTTCCCTATTGCAAAACTATTCTCTGCTTTTCTTTGCCTGTTTCTAACTGGTTTCAGCTTTCAGAGGCTGAGCTAGGGCTTGTTTCCCTTTTGCAAGGAGAAAGCTCATGAAGATTACATTGGATCTCTGAAGTTAAAGTGCCACCTTGTGCCAAAGAAAGGCATCTCAATATGGACTTTTAAAAATCATTAGCAAGACACATAATCATTTTCAAATAACAGAAATATATCCAATGCATATAAAACTCTCAATATTACATTGCTTGAACCCGAACTTCTTAATATCAATGTACATCCGGCTTTGTTTTATTTTGTTAGCTTTCTTTGGGGAGTTTAAATCATGCCTGCCCCCCTTTATTGCAGTACCATCAGCATAAAGTGAATGCAATACACCCCCTTCCCTCGCACAGCAATAAAGATTGTTTAAGACTTAAGTGCTGGTTCTTTAGTTCTTTCAGGACCAAGGCAAAGCTCAGTCCCCCTAATAAACTTGCACGGCCTGTGCGGATCATGCCACTTGGAACCGGCCTATTCTATTTCAAGCATTTCGGCGGCAGCCGCGCTCCAGCGCGGGCACCGCCCTGCGGCCTGCGCGGCCAGCGGCCAAGGCGACTGTGCAGACAAAACTGTTTCCTGCACGCAGCCCGGCAGCTTCCAAAAGCCGCCTCATGGGGCTGGCCAGAGGCTTCAGAGGACTGTTCGTGCTGGCAATGCCGTGATGCTAACAGCATATAGGACTGTCAGCAACTTAGCAGTATAATTTTTTTAAATTAATAATCGATAGGTGGAACTTTTTTAAAAAGAAGAATCTAGAGGGTATTTTTTAAGTGCATCAAGTAACAGAAACCAACTATCTGGAATGAGAAAACATCTCATATAACCTTAACCATGATGAAAGAAAAACAGTTACTAAAGTAGACACACTGGTCTAAACGGTCTTGAATGTGAATTTAAACAGAATTCCAGGAGAGCCTGATTTGGGGGCCAGTGGATCTGAGAGATTCTAAGATAATTAAGAGCAGATTGGTGTCTAAAATAACTCAAGGGATCAGTCCAATGATTCTTTTTCCTCTTGAAAAAGATCCCGTAGAGGGTGACTGTCTCAGTCTTTATTTTCTTATCCAAATTTTGTAACACTTAACTTCTTTAAAATAGCATTTCTTTTGTTTATAACATTTTCCTTGGAGGGACCATGAAAAGGAGCCACCATATAAAGAAACACATGCATTCTTGAGATGATTTTTTGTCATTTTTGGTACATGAAGAAATAAATGATATTTGCTGAGTTTCTAAATAGCCTAACTTTACATCTAATTCTGCAGTTTGCATCAGAAGTTGTTAGAGGACATGATAAGACTCATGGGGATCATTACTAGTATTAACCTCTCCTAAAATATAGTAATAATATGAGTTCAAATTATATCCTTTTGTTTAAAGATATATCAGATAACTTTAGTTTTTATAATTAATTCTTTTTTATTAAGTACTTATTTTATGTCTACCATTTGGCTGAGTGTTTTTTAAAATGATCTAATTGAATCTTCACAAAAACTGAAGCTCAGCATGGTAGAGCAAATTTGCCAAAATTAAGAATCTAATTTGCGTTGGATGTGGCATGTAGCTTTATTTTTAATTTTTACATCTGCTAAAACCATACTCTCAACCCAGCTTCTAACAACTATGACACACACACAAAAATGTTCTTAATTTAATCATTACAAAAATGTTCCTTCAGGTTAAAGCACTGCAGCATTTCAATAGGTGTGATATGCTTATAGGACACAAGTTTAAGTTAACTAGCAGAATATAAATATATAGTGGGCTTTGTTCCATTTTCTTCCAGCAGTTCATTAAGTAGAATGCTATATTGGGTTCTTCTGCTAAATATCTTAGACTCTCACCCCAGGAATTAACTTTAGTGGCATCCACTGTCCCAGAGTCTCTCAATATTACTTTGTCGCATTACAAAATGGCTTTCCGTGGTTCAGCTGTTTTCTCTCACATAGTCCAATGTCTACAGTAGAGACTGTGCCTAGAGAGGTGGAATGACTGACATGCAGGACTCTCAAGGCAGCCCTGGAAACACTCTCATCTCACAGGACATGCCCCTCCCCTTGTCCTGTTTCCCCACCTTCCTGTTTCTCTCTCTCCTTTTGGGGGGGGACGCAGGGAGAGTGGAGATGAAGCACATTATCTGCAACTCCAGGATCCATGGTCTACCAGTCCTTAGAAGAAAACAATCCATTTAAGATTTATGTGCAGACACCCAGGCACTGCTGTGTGGTGTCCCAGAAGACACTCAACATGCTACAGACTACAGCTCGTGCAGTGGATGAGGCACGAGTCTGAGGGCCATACCCACTTCAAGCCTCTATTTGACGTGAGGTCATTGAAATCCACAGCAAAGTCTGGTGGCAGCTTGATATTTTAGTGAACAAAAAGCATGTCTCTTTATTACCATCAGCCACTCTCCCTTTTCTGTTTTCCTTTCCCTGACTTAGGTTCACCAGTTGCACCAGAGGACATGACACTTTGGGTGGTATTCAAGTCTATAGAGCCACTAAAGACAAAATTGATTTTTTTTGATAGCCAGATTTCCCTATTTTAAAAAGTGAGAATAAGCTCTCTCTCACTCTCACTGTCTCTTTCCCTCTGTACACTTAAACACACACACGCACACACACTCAAATACATTTCTGATGCAATTTGTACAAGGTAGGGAGAAAAACATATGACTCAGTTTAATTCATTTCTATTCAAAAGCACTGACAATATAGCATATTGAATGTCTGACTATGCTCAGGGTCATAAAGGAAACAGAAAATGAAAGCCATTTCCAACATGCCTATTCTTATATATTACTATTAATTGGTTTTGAATCCCTCTTTGCCCTGACCCCAACTACTGTAAGGGAAAATGTGTCTGCCCTTCTGAGGCTTCAAATACAAAAAGATGAAAACACATAACCACACACTTGAAAAGTGAGAGAAAAGGCACACTTGTTGCTTGTCTTGCCTCCAGATACAACTCTATGAAGGGAAATGGCAGCTGCTTTTGACAATATCACCCACATCTGACCTCTTCTCTTCTCATTCAAAGTGGCAAAATTAAAACCCAAAGTTATAAAGTGAATTTAAAGAATTTAAAGACTTGCATATTATGCAGCAGTGTGACATGTACTTTGAGTTTCCCTCAATAGCTGTAAGCTCCTCTCTGACCTGAAAGAATGGGTGGTGCCACGCTCCCAGGGTGCAGGCAGGGAAGCACCCTCCATGTGTCCATTCCCTGAGTCCCTCCATGGGCACTGTTTGGCCAGGCCTGGCACTGGGCTAGATACTGAAGATAGAAAGGCGAGGAAGCAATATATCTGCTTCCATATTGTTTACAGTACAGGGCAGGAGCCCCAAGGAGCAGAAAAATACGGTGGTGTCTCCAGCCTGAGGCCAGAAAATGGGAGCGTGAAAGTGGAGTCCCCTGGGACTCACATGAGCTGAGCCATAGGAATAAATAAGAGTTACCCTGTTGGAAAGGGGACTGCGGCCAGGTCAATAAAGGCAGAGGTCACTTCATGCACTAAGGCCCAAAGGTCAGAGCTAGTGGGGCCTATGTAACAAGGAGGAATTTCAAGTTGGTGCAGACTTTCTAGCATTAGTCTTCTCAAGAACATGCACTGGTTTATTTTATTTTTATCTTACTATGTCTCCTCACTGCAAAATATATTACTCTTTATATAATAGGGGTCTAACAATGATTCTTAGTTTACCTTTCATCAGGAAGCTTAGTACTATCAGAATGATGTCACCATCTTCACTCTTTCCTGAAGCCTGGAGCAGATGTCCCCTCGTCACTTGCCTGCTCCACAAAGCTATCCTATATGACATCTGATGGACAGCACAAGGTACACAGAGGTTTATGAAACTGTCATAACCTGCTTTACATCAAGTTCAAGACTACAAATAAATCCCCTTTACAATTTCCTTCCGTTAAACCACTGGAAGTAACTGAGAAGAACTTCTGCCTGATATCTGTAGACATCTTAGTAGATTTCTGTATAAATATTTAAAACCGTTTCTACTGAAGAGGATCTGATGCATTTCTGCAGGCAAGAAGAGTTCCTTTCAGCTCAAAGATACTTCTTAAAGTTAGAGCAGTTGGAAGAAGAGTTTTAAAGCTAGGTCCAATAGCTATTAAAGTATGCATACCTTCCATTTTTTCCTTTTGAAGTGATAAATCATGTCTTTAAATTTTTAATTAGTTGTCAGAATTGATAAACATGATCGACAAAAGCCCATGTTTTCCTTTGACCATCTGTCAAATGGCCTCCATGTGAGGTCCAACTCTACTTTCTATAATTGTTGGGGGGAAAAATCAATCTTTTTCTTACAAAATAGATCTCATAACTGGAGTTCTGTTTTACTGCTGTTATTTGAACTGAAATATAGTCGCTAACTTCTCCCTTCTTACTGTACAGTCTTCCTCCAAAGCTCTATGTGGAAGTCAATTTTACTTCATATATTTTCTCTGACAGCCTCATCACTTCTTTTATTTCTTGCTCTGGAGGAGATACACACACACACACACACACACACACACACACACATTGCCTTCTTGGTCTTCATATTTTCTACTAAGACGAAACCACTTTTGATGAAGTCCACTCTTAGTGATGGACTTAAAACGGTGTCTAAGGGCATTAGAAGCTCAAGAAATTAGTTTATCATTAGCCAAAAAATAAGATAAAATCTCCCAGAAAATAAAAAAGCGAATACAACCATCTTTCTTACCATATTTTCAACCATTTTCTCTATATTTGATGTCAAATGTCCCCAGATCTCTCACTTTACTTTAACTTCCCAGAGTTAATACCAATCCCATGACATGCTACCCACTGCCCAGTGAGTGAACAACATGATCAAACTCCCTGGAGAAGGTAAAGCAAAAATTCAAGTCTACTCTAGGTACTTATACCCTGTCAGCTAAAATGATCTGGAAGAGTCAGAGTCCACATGTTATGTTCATTTTATATCAAGTATTAAACATAATTGTCCTAGTCTTTTGCTAAGGTAAATAGGTAACAGCAGTCATCAATAAATATCCTAAAAAGTATCTATCTCCTAAAGAAAGATATATTAATATTTTTCAATAACAATAATTACTTAGGCAGTCCACTCTTTTATGGTTTTCCAATAAGTTAACTAAACTTCTTCTTGGACTCAGTGTCCTTGTAAAAGCTGATGATTGACCCAAATCTTGGTCCTTCTAAGGCTCTACGTCATAGAGTAGACCTCACATTTTCACAATCTTATTCTTGGTCTTGTTAGATGTATATTTTGCAAGATTTCACTGGAAGTATACCTCATCCTCTCCAAAGTGCCCCATAAGTTTCCTGAAAATAAGGGTTATAAATGGGTGTAAGGCTTTTTACAACGTGAGAGAGCAGATGAGATAATACGGACCAGTCGCAGTACCTGGAACAATGGGCTAAAGCCACCCATGGTTTCAGTATAATGATACTGTGAGCACCTGCATCACACTAAGACATCTACCCACCTCCACCCCAATCGCCATATATGCCTGAAGATAGAGTTGTGAAAATCTAGAAGTGATCTCTAAAGAGAAGCTAAGAAAAGAGAAATAATAAAAAATGTCGCTCCAGAAAAGAGTGCATGTAGGAACTTAGAATGACTATTTTTCAGAAAACCAGCTTTAGGAAAACAGCCATAGAAAACAAAACAAAACAAAACAAAACAAAACCCTCTTATTACTGAGATAGAACACAATGAGCAATGGAAACCAAACACGAAAAATATTCAGAAGCAATGAAGACGTGAATGAACTAGCTACCTTCAAAGAGCACACTTAATGTGAGGTTTACATAGAGATAAAAAAGCAACATTCTTTAGACCAGAGAACGTCAAATACTAGTATACATTAGAATCAGTTGAAGTATTTTTAAAGGCAAGCTCTTCAGTCATTTTCCCACGATTCTGATTTGTGTTTCACTGATTTAGAACTTTTTGAGGGGAAATTTTGTTTATTTTTCTTCTTCAATTAAAATTATTTATTGACAAAAGTTACTTTAAGTAAGGTAATGTGGTAATGGCTTTATTTTGATGAATGGCATTAAAGATGTACTTTGAGAGCAAGTAGGCAACTTTGGAAACATTTAGAAATATTTAGAAACATTTCCTCAGAAAATAAGTAAAAGCATTAATTTTGACAATTACTATTTTAAGGAAGGAGCTATAACATAGAGCAACATTAGGAAATCTCATGCCTTACATGAATTTGAAAACTTTATTGTCATGGTAATTTTCATCTTGTAGAAAGTACCTTAACAACAATAAAAATAAACAGATTGAAAGGAGATATAGACACAGACATACAAGTAGATACCTATACTTATACACATACACATAAAGAAAAGCACCCAAACTACAGAAAAACATTCTTACATAAACTTAGGTAAAATTAAGTAATTTGTGGTCCAAAAGGCATAAATACTTTATTTGATCCACTTTAGGCATTATTCTGTGCTGTTGAAAGTAATAAGAATTAAGGGAATGATTTTCTTAGGATGTCTAAGAAAGATATTTCATCCACTTTGAAGTCAAGTCTGATATTAATAATAAATAATAAAATCATATCTAATAGGAATAGTTCTTTAAAAAAGACTCTAATGGTCATTTTAGAAAAGACCACATTGCACAGATTGTTTTGGTATTATTTTCATTCATTTACATTTTTCCCTTGTGAAGGTTATGGTTGACTTTTCATCCTCAAGGAAACTGACCAAAAATACTAGAAAATAAAAATATTGTTGTCACAGCTATAAGGGGAGAACCCCAGTGTGTTCCACTCACTCCTCTATGACTCATGGGTAGAAAAATATTTGTCATATGTGGAAAATTTAATGTTTCCTATTCAATGTCTCCCATCTATCTAAAACAGATTCATAAAATGTAAAGTAAGCTATACAAACAAAACAGAGAAAAATAACAACAATAAACACAAAAGCTTAAAATATCTGTGTGTGTGTGTGCCTGTGTGTGTGTTGACATTAAAGCTTACTGATTATGTGATGGTTTAGTTTTTGTTTGTGTGTTTGTTTTTAATTTATCTTTATTGTTGAAAGTATTACAGATGTCCCTGTTTCCCCACATTGACCCCTCCACCCCACAGCCACTCCCTGCCCCGGCCTTCACCACACTACTGTTTGTGTCCCTGGGTTATGCAGAGATGCATAAAATTCTTTGGTTAGTCTCTCCCCACCCACCAGTAGCTGTAAATCAACGAAGAGAAACTCAACTACATATATGTAAGTAATTTCTTTCACATTTATAGGTAATGTAAAATATGCTATATTAAGATTGATGTTACTATTTACTGAAAAAATAAAAGATAAACCAATAAACAAACAGCCAATACTAGGAATCTCTAAAAACACTCTGTTTACATTCATCACTCTTGGACGTATCTATTACTTATTAGGCTTTAAATTGCTATATAAGATTAAGTCTCAAAGCTTTTCTGAAGTGACTTACTTTTCTAAAACTTGTTTTCACAATCAAATATTTAATATTCTAACTCTACAAAAAATTTCTATGAGGAAGTTTGCCCTTTATTATATATGGATTTTGAAAAAGAATACTCAGTTATTGATCCAAACCATCTAAGTTTTTAAGTTTCTTGACTATATTTGAAAATCCAACATGATTTGTATCACCACGGATCAGTATTCATGGTAAAAATCATCCTAATCTTTAATTCTTAAGTAGTTCCTTGAATTTATTTTTAAATAATAGTAGTTGTATCATTCCTTTCATGAGAATAACTATCTGATATGTTTCTTCACATTTTCTTTCTAATTCTGCCAAATGACACCCTACAGTCTCTCTCTGAAGTAGAGTGACAGACTGACAGGTTTTGTCAGCAAGAAGTCTGATGGCTGAGAGATGTGTTTGTCTTCTAATAGATTCAATAAGGCATAGAGAGAGACAAAGCAGCGGCACATGCAGCTTGGGGAAGCCTTTGGCAAATCCCCTTTGAAAGATGGGAAATTTCTGAGTATTCTGATGGAGGCACAGATACTAGAAGTCTGCACTGTTGTTATCTTCAGCCAAGACACCTGATGGCATGCTATCATCTAGAAAACAGTTATACATATCATAATGAGACCCAAATCCATTGGATTTTTCATGCTTCCAAAAGATACTGTGGTCATGTGCTGTTAGAAAATGACAAAAATTTGTTTTAAGGTACGCTCTCTCTTATTTCCTCTGCATCTTTGAAACTGTGCTGTGGGCATCATCTCAGCAGCACAGATCTAAAGCCTGCTGTGAGTCTTTACACCCTCAGCAAGACTGCCTCCCCTCTTCCTCCAACTTTCATTTAGTTCCCTAAGAAAACATTGTGTGCTGTGTTCATTTTCTGCAGCCCTTGGACCCTGGGTATAGCTGAACAGAGACTGACCAATTCCTCAATAAGCAACCTCCTCAATTAGTCACACTGTCACCTGTGATAATACAAATTGTTCTTCGTGATTCTAATCATCAGCTGTCATACATGTAATGCCAGGTGCTTGGCAAAGCGCTCTGTGGAATTTTTCATCCATCTGTCCAGTCTTAGAAATGACCTTCCATTACTTTCCTTTGTACACATGTTATCTTTAAATAGGGCATTTGCATAACAAAAGAATGCCTTTGACTACACTAGGAAGTTGCTTGGTGGAAGAGGTGACCATGCGATCTTCTTAGTAATCCATAGGATTTTGAAGTCCCTTGCTTTTCAGCCTCAGGCCACCAGCACTTCAGTGTATTTATTTCAGGGCAACAAATGCTAATTGTTAACAAAAATATGGCTCTCTCTTTTATCATCTACAAATTTATTAGCAGCTGAAAAAAATCTATTCTACAAATAGATATTTGTATTGCAAATGCTTGAAGGAGTAACTAATGAGGCCATTTATTTTCCAAATTTGACTAATTACTATGCTGAGAAACTGCCTAGGAGCCCCAGTATGTGCTTTGAAATTAAGCATTTTCAGTAAGTGCATCAAAGGAGCTGGAATCAAACGAACAGCAAGAACTTCAGAAATCTGCCTGTTCATATTGATTCCAACTTGCATGGTGTTATATAGAAAACTAGCTACAGGCACTTTAAAATAAATACTCCACAGGCAAATGTAAAGAAATAATGAATAGCCTCCCAAGGAGAAGTATTCTAACTAGACTGACCATAGAATTAATCCTACAAACTGAAATATTTTTGAGAATGAAAGAGGCCACCCCCAAATATCCCAGTTTGTAGGATTTATTTTATGATTAGTCTCCTTAGAACGCTTCTTGAACCATAGCATAGAGCTGGGCTTTCCCAAACAAACCAAGACGTATACCTCTATGTCTACTTCTGTTTCTCCACAGGCCTTAAATAAGCATTTAAGTGATTACCTCTTGCATAAAGAGCACATTTCTTCAAACACTTCCACAATATTGCGCCGACCCACCACTCCATTTTCTTCTCCAACACTCTACCATGAACCCTGTGTCCAAATGCACTGTCTTCCATGTATTAACTGAACATGCTTTTCAGAAATACTCTTACTAGAGCTATAGGCTCTGCTTAGAATGATGTCTTGCAAATTAACCTATTAAAGTCAAATCACTCTTACAATACAAGGTTGAGTTAATGTCACCTTTTGACAGCAAACAGCAGAGGCTTTAGGCCCCTTTGTGCTATGGAATGGAAGCAGGCTTTCCAGAAGCAAGGCAGCTCTGAGGAATAGTTTTGCTGTTCGTCTCCCTTTGCATTTTTCTTTCTAGATAGATATCGCAAACTCCTTTCATTACTAACAATTCAACTATCTCAATATTATCTGCTCTATATCCTGGAGGGAGTATTTTTGATTGATTTAGCTAACAGCCATTGTTCCTAGGAGTCCAGTTTCCATTCCACACCACTCACGAAAGGGTGGCACTTGATTCTAGAAGACACGGTTGTTCAGTGAAAGGACAATTCAACATGGTTGTCAGCCGCCTCTTAATTTACAAAAGGACATGACCTAACAAGCTGGGTAAAGCATATGGAGCACTTCTAACCTCCTTCTCTTTATGAAACCATTTTAGAACCTTCCAGGTAAAACTGAGTTCTTTCTACTGAGCACAGAATTTTGTGGTATATCTGCTGAATCAGAATATTTATGTTTGCGTTTGTCTACTCCCCTCAGTCTACACTTTTTTTCAAGCTTTATAGAGATATCATTGACATAACACATTGTGTAAGTTTAAGGTGCACAATGTGTTGATTTGATGCACTTAAATAATTTTCCCTTGAACAAGTTGGGGGTTAGGGTCACTGACCCATCACAGTAAAAAATGTGTGTATAATTTTGACTCCCCCAAAAGTTTAGTTGATCCTTGTTTATTCACAGGGGATTGGTTCCAGGATCCCCACAGATACCCAAATTCATAGATGCTCAAGTCTCTTATTTAAAACGGCATAGGACAATGAATATAGTCACCCTCCATATCCTTGGATTCCCAACTGTGGATCAAAAATACTGTTTTCAATCTGCTGCTGGTTGAATCTTTGTTGCAAAACTAGGAATACAGAGCCTGGCTGTATATTTATTGAAGAAAAAAATCTGTGTATAAGTAGACCCATGCAGTTCAAATCTATGTTGTTCAAGGGTCAACTGTATGTTGTCAAATAATTACCACCATAGTAGTATCTAATACCGCTCTCATATCACATAATTTTCACTTATTTTTTTGTAATGAGAACATTTGAGATCTATTCTCTCAGCAAGTTTCAAGTACATAATGCAGGATTATTTAGTATAATCGCTATGTTATATGTTAGACCCCCATAACTTATTCATCTTATAACTGGAAGTTTATACCCTTTTACCAACATCTCCACATTTCCTCCACTCCTAGCCTCTGGTAACTACCACTTTATTCTCTGTTTCTATGAATTTGGCTTTTTTAGATTCCATGTATAAGAGATATCATAGAGCATCTGTCTTTGTGTAACTTATGTCACATAACATAACGCCCTTGGGGTCCATCCAGGTTGTCACAAATGGCAGAATTTCCTTCTTTCTCCTGAATAGATAGGTAGATCTCCTATCTTCTTTATCCATTTATTCGTAGGCCCACTCTCAGGCTATTTCCCTGTGTTAGTTACCGGTAATAATGCTGGAATAAACATGGGAGTGCAGATATTGCTTTAAGATCCTACTTTCATTTCCTTTGGATATATACTGAGAAGTAGGATTGCTGGATGAATCATGAACTTCTGAACTTGGTCTTCCTTATGGCACAGCAACCTGGCATTTAGTGTATGTTCAATATACGTTTATTATGTTAAACTGACAAGTTAGTAAGATATGATAGTTAAATGCAATGTTGAAAATGACAATATAAGCAAGAGATGTCAACAGGCCTGTCATTCTAAAATATTAAGAAATAAATTGACACTCATCTCATCTCTCACTCTGTCCTCACCTCTGTCACTCTTGTGCCAGACAGAGGAACAGAAAGTAAAACTGTTCACAGGATATTAATGAAGGCACCAAGAAGGAAAATTATGGAGGCACAAATCATATATTATTAAGGAAGAATATGTTCAATTAATTTAAAGCTTTATCCTAGTTTTGGAGGGAAATCGCTTAAATTTCATATAGCCAATGTAGTAATAGGATTAACAGACTCCACTGTAACTTGTGTAAAAGGTCAGGAAAATACTGGTGAGTAATGAGCCTTTTATCAATCTCAGTACCATTTTAAATTCCAGTTAGCAAGGATTGGCTTATACAGTGTTATGAAGATATATATGTAACCTTCTTAAGAAAAAATACTGTGCAAACACAAACTTTTGTCACCATATAACTGAAAATTCAAGAGATGCCAAGGACTGAAAAGTCATTACACGAATGCACAAGGGAAATATAAATTGAGGTCAGGGTTATTCTAACTCTGTGAGTTATCATAGGATTAACATAGAATTCAATGGGCAGCATATCAAAAGCCACATTTTGTCTTTAGAAATATACAATTATTCTTGCAGCTTCCTGGTCTTTGCAAGTAAAATGGAGACAAATCTTTTGCCACGCAAATTTTAATAGAGTCTAAACTCTTTAGCTATCCCTTCCTTCATTAAGACGCAATGATTTCAGAGACTACTGCGCACATTGAATGTGACTGGGTCCCTTTACTTTTACCCTTCCGTTCCTCGGAAATGCTTTTGGAGGGTTATTGAATTTGCAGCCTCCCAAGTGAAAGTCCGCTTGTTTCTTGAGAGCACCATTTGTTTGTCTATCCCTCTATTACGAAGCTAAAGTTTGGAACCAGAGACACAAGTGAAAAAACATCACTATATACAAATGGTTAAAGAGGGGTGGGATGGGCAAAAAGTGACCCAGTGAACAGAGGAAAACTCCGCTGTGGAATGTGTCAGTATTAATAAAATACAGAGGACTTAATATTCAGGATAATTTTGTTTTTAAATCCTCACTTGAGGATATTTTTTTCATTGCTTTTTCAGACACAGTGGCAGGGGGAGAGAGAGAGAGGAAACATTGATGTGAGAGAGACACATGGAGTGGCTGCCTCCTGTTCGAGCCCCCCCCCCAGGGCCAAACCGGCAACCGAGGCACATGCCCTTGGCCGCAATCAAAGCCCAGCCCCTTCGGTCCATGGGCTGAAGGTCTAACCACTGAGCCAAACCGGCTAGGGCAGGACTTTTATTCTCACTACAAGCAGTTAAATATAAAATGGATCAATGATGTGCTAAAGTGCTGTAAAGCCTTTTTCCTTGCAGGTTAAAGAATGGGTTAAGATTCCCAGCTAGGGAAACGCTGTTTTATGAAACCTCTGACTCATGGGAAGAAGCACGAGCTGGATCTTCTCAGTGAACTTCTGTCCTGCTCTAAGGTGAAAAAAGAAATGAATGCATCGCTGAGCAGGGGGCGGAAGAAGTGGTTATAGCGGCATGATAAATGCAGAAAAATGCTTTTTCTTCCAATGCATTGCAGATATTATTTAGCAGTTTTTCTGTACACAAATAGAATGGGACCCTTCATAAAACAGCCAAGGTCGGTGAGCTCCGGTCATGCAAGAAAAAGTTCCCTTCGGCCTCCTCAATCCTTTAAGACATTTTCTCTCCTTTCTAAAGAGAATAAGACCTTTACAGAGGTCTGGAGATTCCATTTGAATCTCTAACAACTTTCCCACTTTTGTTACATGCATTTCTTTCAGAACTGTTATTAAAGAACATTTAAAAATACTCCAGATTATTTGAGGAAGTAAGGACACCTTGTGGTAAACAAATTTGTTTGCTACAAATTTTATGTTTCAAGTACTCATGCTGCAGTTAAGTAATTTTTTGGAGCTACATATATGGAATGATCTCATTCTATCCATATTTTTAAATCTCTTCTTGGAGTAAGGAGACACTCCACAAATAGGAGCTGTGTGAGGAAGATTTACACATTGGAAGATTTCTTCTTGCTTGGAATTTACATTTACCAATAAATAACTTAAAATTTATGGTTTTAAAATTAGGAGTTTAGGTTTTTTTTTAGCTTGAGGTATTCATTTATTATTAAGTCACTGTGCTTGACAAGATATTATAACTAAAGTTTAAAAATACAAGTTCTTTAAGGGCAGGTCTCCCCACCCCCACTATCCCCTGATAACTGAGTGCCTAGAACCAACAGCCTGGCACTCTGATAAATACTTCTCATTGGATAAAAGAATGCAAGGACGAATGACAGGTTGACTCAGACATTGAACTTGTACCCTGCATAAATTCAAAACTAACCCTATGCTTTAGTAAAAAGAGCAAAGGTTTATTTTTAGAATATGAAGAAACCTGAACTCCAAATGGGCCCCAAACCCAGCATTTCACATTGGTTTGTAAGCTATTGGATTATATCTGAGGACATAAGCTAATTTAATTATTTTAAATTCAGTCCTGGGTAAAACATGAGAAGACAATGAAAGACTCTGAGAACTAAGAAATATCCACTGCAGGTCCTTGTTCTCTGTAGCTGTTCCAGCCTTCCCTTGCCCCTCCAGGCCATGGCCTTAACCTGGAACTCTCCCTCTCTCTTGCCCTTGATAAAACTCAAATAGCCCAAATAATGGCTGCTAATCTGCAAAAACCATTCCCTCCTTTTCTGAGTACCACCCTGACCAACTAGTCTGAAAACTAGCCTAACTTCACCAGGCCTCCTGCTGAAGCCCTATAAAGAGCCAGCTATGCTTCCCCAAGTCACACCCTTAGCTCCTTTGAAGTTTTCTTAAGCCTGTTTTTTCCAAATAAAGACTTACGCTAATGGTGCTGGGTTTGATTTTCTTCCACAAGAGAAT
Source organism: Miniopterus natalensis (assembly GCF_054644295.1). NCBI lineage: Eukaryota > Metazoa > Chordata > Mammalia > Chiroptera > Miniopteridae > Miniopterus > Miniopterus natalensis. Next base: position 69,843,721 of record NC_142086.1, read on the forward strand.
CATTCATTTCAAAGCTAGAGGAAGTCTTAGGGATATGTGACTATGTACACTCAGTTTATGGATAAGTACATGAGGTCTTCACCTCCATGAGGAAGGTAACACAGGCAACAACAACAACAAAAATACCACAAACAACAACAACAAACAATGCCCCTTTGTAAAAAACTATTTGCTACCCTTTGGGTCTCCTTTATTGTCACTACAAAAGACCTCTTCTTTCACCTCCCAGGAACTGGAGTTTTCATTCCTTCCATGTTCTCTCAGTCTTTCAGAGCCTCCTGCTCCACTCTACCCTCATCAATTTCATAGGATGTTATTTCAATCCATTTTTTTTCTATGTCAACAACTGCACCTTTGTATTTCTCTGAGCTACCCAGCAAAATCCAATTTTGAATCACTCCATCATTCAGTATTTATGTACCTATGCTTGGATGTTCAGCAATTCTTATAAGGAAAAAACACCCACAATGCTACAGATTAATGCCCTATAAAGTGACAGGTACCTTCAATCAAATTCTTTAAACCGGGATATAGAAATACAGAACACCAGGTATACAAAGCTAGACTTTCCAAGGAAGAGTAATAAAAGCATGGAAACAAAAATAATTTGTTTTAAGGGAATTATTTTGTATGTCTTCGACTTTCATATGGATTCTAAATTTCATCTGTTTGAGAAATCTTATGATTTCTTAATAGCCTTTATGTCACTTATAAAAGAAAGACGTGTCACTCTCCAAACCCAGATCTTATGAGACTGCATCTCCGTGAGCATAGTTTCCAGGCTCTGAACAAGGGAAAGTCTCTTTAGTGATTGATCACAATGTTAGAAACATTCGGTCTTAAGTTTCTGATTGAACAATTTTAATTATGACTTAACACAGCAAAGGGGGCATTTTGATTTGAGTTGGTGTGTTTGACATAAGTATATATGTGGTAGTGGGTAGAGTGATACCATTTTTATTTGAAAACTTTTTTCTCTCCCTTTCTCAGACAATTTTCAAGAAGTGCTTTCAATAAATACTCTAAGGAAGTATTTATTTGCCCACTCCTTCTCCAGATAATATTTAATAAATATTCTTGAAGGAAACTTGTTATGAATGTAATGAAAGCATCAAGAGAAAAATTGAATATAAAAAATGCTTCTCCCTACTCCCAACATATTTTAATACAATAAAGTATTATTGATATTCTTAATTCTACTCTCTAATACATGTCAATACCTGGAAGGAAACCACCTTTGGAGAGCTGAAGTATGGATTGGTGATATGGAGTCTTCTACCTGTAACCATTATTTTCCAAAAGTATCAATATTTTCAAAACATACAGGGTGTCCCCCAAAAATGTACACACACTTTAACAGCTGATAGCTCAATTTAGAAAATGAAGTGTATTTTAATAAGCACCGCCTTTATAATAATTGCAAGTGTGTGAATAAATTTTGGGGGGACTCCCTATATTAGACAAATATTAAAGATAAAATTGTTATATAATATTTTTCAGATTAAATGTAGTTGAGACATATTTTATCAAATAATATAATGTGGAATATATATTCCAATTATAGGCAGTCTTCATATATATTGTAAACCCATCCTAAATAAAATACATATGGTTATAAATATATACACATATATTTTAAAAGGTATAAAATAAAGATTTGCACAAGAAGCATATACACCATCTGCTGAGTAGAGGTAAAGGAAAGGAAAGTAGATGGTCTGTTGGGCAGGGTAGAATATCTGCATCTGTGAAATTTTACTTAAAATGTATCAATCAAATATGGGAGTGTACCAACATTAGTAAAATCATTAGGAGAATACTTTTATATCTGATACATAATTTTCTTTATAGATGCTCAATATATTTTAATATTTTATACTTAAAAATAAAGCTAACCATTAAAATCATGAATTTTTCAATTAATTATTAAATTAATTTATTGACCCACAGATCAATAATAATGTATAGAAATATATGATGAGATCCCCCAAAAAAGTGATATAAAATTGAATCCAAATAATTTTGCTCTGAATATGTATATTTTGATCATTGAATTTAAATATTCAATAATGACAATAATCTTCAATAGACTCAGTGAGTGTATCGCAGCATTTTATATCTCAAATAAAATTTATATTTGACTTCCTTAGATAATAGCCATTTATTTAATTCATAAGCATTGTAATCTAATTTTTCAGTTATTCCAACTGGTTTTATTTTTTATCATTGCAAAATAATAACCAAAATAAATTTATTTTACAATTGACCTCTCATATTTCAAGATTTATTAGTATGTCTGCCCTAGGTGGGGTTGAGATGGGATAGTATAGACCACAGAATAATACTTTATAATATGTTAAATAGATGTTGATCATATATTTTCTTGGTTTAAATTTACTACTTTATTGACATGTGATTAGTTATCAAAAATCCTAGTGATGATTAATACAATCTTATAGCCTAATATACTTTTAAATTTTTGAAAGAATCTATTATCTTAGTCTATCTTTTGTATTAAATAGGAATTTATTTAAAATCTCTAGGAGAATATAACTCTTAATGATTTAGAAGAGAGACAGGAAAAATCTCTGAGATTCTTCCTATGGTAAGTATTTGGAGAAGCGTACATCTATTTTTATTTACCTAGACAATTAACTTATCTAACAAATGAACCGAACTCAGGCCCTTCATGACCTTAATGTCAAGGCATCCTCCACAAAATGTTAGAGATAAGACTCCTGCAGCGTATAGAAGAGGGAAAAAAGAATCTAGAAAATGGAGTTCAATTCTGGGGAAGGTAAGTCAGACAAGGGATGTAGTAATTTTAGGAAATAGTGTGTGTGTACAACGGGGACATTTTCTTTTAGTTTTCATTTGATAGACGAAAAACTTTAGGTACGAAATGCCCACCCAGCATGAGATATTTAGTGATTGTGCCAAGTTAAACAGCATCCCCTCCCCTAGGCCTGTGAACACAGTGGAACAGTCTTCGCCACGGAGCCAGTTGAGATGAGGGAGGCTGTGTGGGTTGAGGGTTAGCCCTAATCGAATGATGGCTGTCCTTCAAAGAGGGAAAGCTGGACAGAGTCCCGCACAGGGGACAAACGATGTGCAGAAGAACAGGGAAGATCCTATGTGAAGGAGAGACGGCGACTGCAGGGACCCATCTGCAAGGAGAGACGCCGGAGGTGGCTGGCCCACCAGAAGCTGGGAAGAGGCAAGGAAGCGTCCTCCCCTGGACCCTCCAGAGAGGACAGGCCTTGTCCACATGGTGATTCCAAGTGTCTTCTCTCCAGAACTACAAAACAAAAAATTTCTGTCGTTTTAAGCCACCTAGTTTGTTACACTTTTCTATAGCGGCCCTAGGAAACTAATACAATAAGCAAAAATAGAAACCAAAATTATGCATTTATATTTATGATGTTTCTTTTGGAGTACGTGGCCTGCTAATTTTTGAACTTTGGAAAATATCATTATTTAATAGGATGTTTTTCTTATCTTTAATAACTGTATAAAAAAAGATGATAGAATGTATTTGGAAACCCAACTTGCAACATATCTCAAGTGAGATAGTCTGAACTGTTAGCATCCTGAGCACAGGGCATAAAAAGAAAGCAAGAAACAATGCATCTGAGGGCCAGGAGACAAGGCTATGGTAATACAGAATGTATGTTTAATGTGTTGGGCATGTAAGTCGAGTTCAATACAAGTTAGTTACGGTTTTTCTTCTATTTGTTATAAATGGCAGAACATTTTTATATTTAGATATAACACTTAATGATTTGGCAAAGTTTAGCTAAACTTAAGTTCACAGCCTTTTAAATCTTTGTAATAACATACATTGCATTATCAATATCTAAATTTATATTCAGTATTTCTTTCTTTCTTTAATTCATTTTAAAAGCCAATAGTTGGCTTTTAAAGTCATGAATTTAATACTATACGTATTTTATGGGATTTACTTGTTTTAAATTTCAAAACATTTTAGCTATCAGTGAAAAGGCATAAAATTGTACATTTCAATGTGTTCTGACCAGAAGCCTCATGAATCAAACATATTGAGTGATGAGAAGCTCCTTATAGAATTTCTGGATTAGGCAATAAGAACATAAATAGTTACAAGTGTGAAAAATAAACATGGTAAATATAAGAAAAATAAAGATTGAGAGGGACTATGCTGAAAGGAAGATACATAGACTATCACAGCTCAGTTCCAAGTGACTATTGCTATGTTGCAATATTGTTCTGTTATCTTTGTAATTAGCTGATTAATATTAATAATAAAAAGAGAGCAAAAAGGATGCCAGAATTATAAGCGCAGTCATCTGGGCAGCTTCACCAGGAAGCTACAGTTTCAGGCTCCTCGGGGACTCACTGGTCCATTCCCTGCAGATCACTGGAGGAAGGGATCAAACAAAGGGGGAGGTGAGCACAGGTGCAGTGAAGTCGGGGTGACACAGGGAGGTGCTTGCTTGTCAGTCTAGTCTGGGGAACAATGGACTGGCTAGGAGGGTGTAGCCACTGCAAGTGCACAAAATCTTGGAAGGGTAAAATCCCCAAAGAGTTCCTTCTCTCTTCTTCTTATGCTCCCTTGCTCCATGCCCAGCACTTGCCTGTGTGCTAACATGTTCTCTCCATAGCCATGTGGCCTTAAGCAGCTGCATGGCTCATGGCCGTGCAGACCCCACACACAATGGACCGCAGCTGGGAACACAAGCTAAGCCAGCCAGATGCTGGACTGGACTGGACTGGACTTTGATATGGAAAAGAAACTCTGGCCAGTGGCCTTAATCCTGGCCCTGCAGGAGAAAAGATTGGACTTCTTCCATGGTGAGATGGATGAAGATGGGACCTTGGAGGGGAACCTCCTTAATTTTACATCATCAATAAAGCTTTCCGCAAAGCCCCACCCTCTTATGGGGGCCTCAGGAAATTCTTTTCCCCGTGGCACCCCAAGGACTCCACTTCCACTGATAACAGTTCCAGAGACCCATATGTTCTAATTACTCTTTTCAAATAATTGCTGGAACTCAAATATTTAGGTAAATGTAACTAGCTTTATCTAGTTATAAAATAAATATTTGCGGTTAGAAATTATAGCAACTCACGAAATGTGGCTTTTCTGTGTATGATTTTTCAAGCCTGGCTTGGGAGCAGACACGTATCACGTGTATGGATCTCGTCATAAAGTGTTGCTCTCCATTTCCTGTGAGGTCCCCTTAATGTATTGTGCCGAATTTGAAATGAAAAATATTCAATTTATTTGGCACCTATATTTTTGATCAATTTCTTTTTAACACAAAAGTGAAAAAATGTTCATGTTCAAAATTTAAATAATCTTATAAATTATATTTAACGAGTATTAAATATTATGAATGGTTTTAAGCAGGGGTAGGAAATGTCTGGCCTGTGGGCTACATAAGGCCTGTGAAATCATTTGGTTTGGCTCTGCCAAGGCCTCACCAAAGAGAAGCAGTTCCAGCCATCACCTTAGGGATAAGTTAATTAAATGTTCAACCAAATATAGCAGGCTAATTTTTAAGTTGATAATTTTGTATGGCACGCAAATGATGTTATAAATATCCAAATGGCCCTTGGCAGTAAAAAGGTTCCCCACCCCTGGTTTTAAAGGAAGACTTCCTGATCTAGCAACATTTCACTACTCTAGCACTTAGTATCAATTTTGCAACCTTTACTTGTTGACCTAAAGTTTTAGCATAAGTGTTTAAAATTTTCACATAGATCTGGCTCTTACTCCTTACAGGAAACACTCCAAGACAGAATTTGTCCCTTGATTTGGGCTGGGAGCCACGTATACAATGAAATGGAATCTTGTACAAATTGATATGATTTCATCACCGCTATAATTGGATTTGTTCTCTTGTTGAAAATAGAATGTGAAAGCATACTCTCCATGTTGCCATACCTGATGGCACCATTGGATTGAATGATCTACAAAGTATTCAAAAGCTGAGTACTAGTATTATAAAACTCTGCAGGCGATTAACCCCCAGCCCACATTTCCACTTCTTTAGTGCTTACTTTTGATGCTTTAGTTGTGGTTAATACCTTTTTGTCAGTCAGTTCTATATAAAAACACATTCCCCACTTAGCTCTATTACATTCAAACAGGTCACAATGCTTAAGGGAAATTTTTTTTCTGAACAAAATACTGAGGGGGAAAAATGACGCGACTTATTTGATGCTTTCATGTGAAAGTTATTTTTCCTTGTCTTGTGGAAAGCATTGCTTAAATATTAGAATTATACTCCCCTTTACTCCATTAGAAAATGTTTTCCTTCACTTTATCTTGGCTACAAATAATCTGACCAATAGTCATCTCTAGATGAGGCAAGAATTCCCTCAAAATGCTAATTTACTTAGCTAAAAACTTTTGCTGTTCAATTAACATATGATATTAAAAAGAGACATGTGAGCCTGGCTGGCGTGGCTCAGCGGTTGAGCATCGACCTAGGATCCAGGAGATCAGGGTTCGATTCCCGGTCGGGGCACATGCCCGGGTTGCTGGCTCAACCCCCAGCAGGAGACATGCAGGAGGCAGCCGACCAATGACTCTCTCATCATTGATGTTTCTCTCTCTCTCCCTCTCCCTCTACTGCTCCTCTCTCTGAAATTAATAAAGACATATTAAAAAAAATTTTTTTAAACAAACAAAAAAACAGAAATGTGAGTTTCTGTAAGCAGATAATCAACTAAAGGACTATATTACATATAAGAACTTTCAAATATTTAATAATTTTAAAAAATTGAATCTGATTTCTATTTATTTGGCAGGGACAAAATAGATGGTGAAAACAGCACTAATCTAAGGGCCCGATGACTATCATTCAAGTTCAGGGAACATCACTAAATATTGTTCTAACCTTGGGCTTAAGCACTCTGAGACACTGTCCTATTCTCTAGGAACTTCTCAGACTGTAGATTTGGGTAAAACATGCAAGTGAAGCAAAATATATGAAGGAATTTAATTTTGCTGACCAGTATCAGCCCAACAAATTCAATTAAAACTAACGCTATCCAAACACAATGAAAAAGTATTATTGAACATTAATCTGAGAGCTCTTCATTACACCTCTCCCAGATGACATTATGTTTTCAGAGGTCTCACTTTGTTATTGTCATAATTAGCTAGATTATTAATATTAATAATAGGAAAAGAGTAAAGGGAAGGCCAGACATTATAAGCATGGTCATCTGGGCAGCTTCACCAGGAAGCCACAGCTTCACACTACCCAGGAAACCACTGGCCCATTCCTAATACTAAAGTATCTAAAGAAAATTATTCTTTCGCTCCTTGAAATTCTTCAAAGCAAAGGTACTTTAACGGTGATTTTTAAAATTAAAGGGAATATACATATAAATATTTTAAAAGTAGAAGAATAAAAATCCTGTAAGTCTAAGTGTTTATTTTCTAGAGTGATGTTGAATTTCTAATGCCTGCTCTAATAATATTAAGCCATGGAAAGTAGTATTACTCTTTTTTATATTTTTAAATACAAGCGTATTAATTTTACACTTCTTATTATTTTCATTTGTATATGTCATATTTAAAAGTAACTAATTTATTTTAATGCAACTATTAATAAATCAATTTTGTACTCATATTTCATAATAGTTAATTAGATACATATTTATTACTTGAGGATAAATAGCAAGCATAATGTAAACATTTCAGTAATTAGCATTGCCCAAGAACACTAGACATATTAAATAAAATATAACGTGTTAAACAATAAAATATTTGTATAAGAATATAACAAAATATAATTTCTTAAATGAAATAAAAACTTCCTGAGGGAAATGATATAAGGCTTATTGAAAACATTTATGGAAATAGCTATAATGAATATACATTCACAACTTAATATTTTTCTTAATATTCACTTGAAATTGCATGATATTTTTCTATCGTCTCTAAACCCTGGAGGTAATGTTTTTATGCAGATATACTAAACTCTAGAATACTTCTTTGTTTTGAATCATTTCAATAGGTCAAGTATCTTCAGTTTATTTAAGACTATGGAGTTACATCTATTTTTATAATTAATAATCTAAATACTTCCTTTTTGAATGTATACTATTAGAACACAAGAAACCCTTCTGCAGTAGAAATCAGAAACTTGATGTGAAGTTTACTTGTATTCAAAACTTAAAGATACCAGCATCTTATTATATCTTCCAGACAAATGAAAGGACAACATGTCTTCCTGATGGATTAAGGGAAAGATCACAGAGTAGAGGGACAGAATTCTTGGATTTTAGCCTCATTAATTATGTTTTATATTGACTCACCATGTCATGGAATAAATCTAAGTCTTATCTGTCCCTTCTGAAAGACTGAATGACCAAATAAAACGTATTTGGAAAATGTAAGTCATCATCCATGTATTGGCTGTTCTCTTAATGAGGAACACCTAAATACCCAGGCAAGACTCAATCGTATGTCCTTAAGTTCAAACTAATGGTGAGCCCATGTGACCTCTTGTCTTGTCTTCGACGTCCCATCAGTCACAATCCAGTGAGTTAATAGAAGCATTTAGTATGCGCAGCTAATGACAAAGGAGAAAGAAGGAAAGAGAAAAAAAAGGAAAGAGAGAACCACCACCCTTGGCAGGGCCCGTGACATCAAAGAGCAGAACTAGTTGGCAATTCGTGGAACCAAGGAGTAAATGTAGCTACTGTGAGAAATTCCATCCAAAATAACAGAGGGGAAAATGTCCTGGGTTTTTCCTTTCTCGCACCCTCCAATGGGCTGCCATTGGCCTCCCTGGCAATAGCCACTTACCAGGCAGGACAGATAAAGTGCAGTGTCGCTGTGCACTGTGACACAAAGGACAGGGAGGAGACGGACATGGACTGGAGAGCCAACAGGCAAATGATCAGCACAGGTCTTAACTGTTTATATCTCTACGCCTGCCTCTTCTCAGATGATAATAGGCATTTCCAGAAGGAAAGGTTATACATCCACCAAAATAAAACTGATAAAATGTCCTCAGCAGAGAGATGGCTTTATCCCAGGGTCTGTACACATGAATCCTGCTCTCTCGAGTCATTGGCTTTATTGACTGTGTGGTTTTCATTTAAATTTGTACACGTTGTTAGAGCATGAGCACAGAATGACTATACTTTTACTATGACTTAATAAAAAGATTTTTACAAAGCATTGGAGCTTCTAAGATTCATTTCCAGATGCAGAGCAAAAGCAGTGGCGGGGAGCACTTGGAGCAGTTGATGGGGTACGTAAGAAAGATCAATGTGGACTTAACTGGCAACTTCAGAATAAACATCACAGAGAACAGCTATCATATGCTTGCCACAGGTACCATGCCTAGCACTTTGCATGTTTTATCTCATTTAATTCTTAAAATGACAATATCGTGGTCAGCAATATCATCCTCACCTTACATATGAAGAAGGGGAAACTTGTTTTAAGCAACTCATCCAACTTCAGACAGCTGAAAGAGCCTCTGTGGAAGTAGTTTGGTTAAGATGCTATCAACTCCCTGGATTGACATCAGAGAACTAGCAGTGATTCTGGATAAAAAGAACTTTCAAGATAATTGGCAGCATTATTACATGAAATTAGTAAAAGCTCAGCTTTTTCTATGAGTGACTAACTCAGTTGATTCATAAGCAATTTTTGTTTTTGTTTTTGTTTTTCTAACTGACTGATTTCATATTTTCTGCATTGAACCACGCAAGGAAACAAAAAGTGGCACTCATAAATAACATTTAGCTACATTGTAAATACTAGCGGCATGAGAATGAATCTTTTTATTTTATTTTGTTGCACATTATTTTAAAGCATTATAATCTATTTTATTGCAATTAATTATGCTATTACTTATACAAAGCAAAACTATGTTCTAGGAAGGAGTTAAGTGAGATATTGCTCACATTTCAGCTGCTGCGTTCCAAGTGATTTTCCCTCAGTGAAATATACATCCGTGGGAAGTATGCTTATATATAGGGTATATGAAGTATACAGAATAGAAGTTTATGCGTCTGTCTCTATTTTGCTTGTTGGTTCAGTTTGTTCGTGGATAGAGAGCAGACACAGCTTTGGTGGGGGGGGTGGAGGTTGTTGGTGGGGTGAAGGGATTGAGGAAAAGAGAAAAAAAAGGGAAAGAACTCATGGACGTAGAGAACAGTGCCGTGACTGTGGGGGAAGCGGAGGGGGCATATGAGGAATAAATGGTGATAAAAAATAATAAGATAAAATAAATCAAAAAATAAATTTAATTTAATATTTTTAAAAAATTAAAAAAAATAGAAGTGTAACAAAATTTATTAATAATTAATTATATGAAGATCATCCAAAACTTAAATAAAATTGAAGATGAAAAAACTAATTTTGTAAGAAGTCTAAATGTTTATTACAAAGCATGTTTTATTACAAAATAAGAAAGTCTACATCTTTTTTAAAAATTTTATCTTTACTGTTGAAAGTATTACAGGTGTCCCTGTATTTTTGCCACTATTGATCTCTTCCACCCTGCATCCCCAACGGGCCTTTAAGAGGAGGTATCATGGGAAGTGTGATGAAAGAGAAGAATTTCTATTGTTTAGATTGGGGTCAGCAATCTATGGCACTTTGCCTATTTTTATACAGCCCATGAGTTAGAAATGGTTTTAAAATTTTAAACTGGTCGAAATAATCAACAGAAGAAAATATTTCATGACACATAACAACTTTATGTAATTCAAATTTTGGTGTGCACAAGTAAAAGTTTTATTGAATGCAGTCATATCCATTTATTTCGTATTGTCTATGGCTGCTTTCATGCTGCGATTGCTTTGTTGAATAGTTGTGGCAGAGACAATATTGCCTACAGAGCCAAAAATATTTACTACCTGACCCTTCAGGGAAAAAATTCCCAAACCCTGGTTAGATGATTGAACCAAACAAATAATTTCCCCTCCCCAAAAATGCAACTATATACATATAATTTTTATAGCTTCTCTCTTTAGAGCCCCCTTCCCATGATTCAACTTTTTCCATAACCTTTAATGAATCACTAATGACTTTAGAAAAAAGTTTAAATTCCCAAGCCAGAACTTCAAAATCCCTAAAGTAACACTAACCAAAGTTTCCAGTGGTAGCTCCTATGTCATTAATTACCAATGTCTGACAAGTTTTACTGCTCACCAACCTTACAAGTCTAGTGGGTTTGCCACCCTACTCTTCTCCTGCAAAACCCACCTTCTGCCCTTTCTAGATTCCAAATCTTCCCTTTCTATTGAATCACTGCATTTTACTCTAGGCTGGAGTTACACCTCTTCTCTTTTATTTTTTACCATTTTTTATAGGAGACATTCTACCACATATCATGTTGGTCTTGGACTCTCTCCCCCTCTCTGACTCTAAATGTTGTTATATTTTGAAATATTTCCCTACTTTTAAAATGTGCACCCCTAATCTCCAAATTACTGGCTTGCTCCCTTATAATTAGGGACTGTATTTTTTATAACTTGTGTTCTTTACTCCTCAACAGTGCTTTTCAATTCATGTTAGATTTATTTTTATTGTATCTAGAATATTCTGGAAAAAAACGTAATATAGAAATCAACGCATATTTAAAAAACATTGCTAAATATACGAGCCAAATCTATGTCTCTAAGCATGTAGACTCTTGGTATTAAATTCATGAAAGGATCCATGAGAAACAGGATGAGAGAGGGAGAGAAAGAGAGCAAAGAGAACGGTTATCAAAAGCAACACCAGCAAATAGCAGCAAAGCCCGTGGTCTGACATCTGCGTGCCAGCCCCAGACTGCAGATCTCTGCTAAGAGATGGTAGAATCAGTGCTGTGGCCATCTGCACCAATTAACTCAGCACCGATGTCCCTGCTGCAGCTGATAGCTGAGGCCTCCGCAGCAAGATAAACTGTGTGGAAATTCTATTTGCCATTTCCAGGGGAGGGGTAGGAAATACGGATCAAGGCTAAAACGTAAGCGCTCATTCAACTCCAAGCAATGGAGAGAGACATCAAGACAACAAATATTTTCAACTAAAGCACAAAAGGGTTGATGATACATCAGATATACGTAGAATTATGAACAGTTGCTATCTTGTTAATTGGAGGGCTGAGAAAAGCTCTTTAGTGACGGGCTTCCAACTGGCAGGGTCAAAAATGTTCACTGTGTACGCTGATGTCTGATGAATGGTTTTCATAGCCATAGCTTTTGCTATGTCTAAATGTACTCACCTTTATTTTCTCAATAATAAAATCAAACCGGCCTCAATTTATGTTATGATGAGAAGTGGAAAATGAGGACGATTACTTTTTTCCTTAAAACTTATGACAGATTTAAATCAGCTAATTAAGGCACAAAAAAAGGTGCTCTTGTGTTATTTCCTGAAGCCACGTATTTCTGAGTTGATATGTACTAACATAGTTCATGCAAAAATACTTTAATTTTTGGTTCCAATGGATTAAGAATTATGTATATTTGTACAAAAATATTTTATTTAACTCAATTTGCAGGGCTGTGAGAATAGTATGTATAAGCTGATAAAAATATACTTTGGCATCGTGGCGGCAACAACAGCCAGTGGAGCAACTGCCTCTGGATATTGGACTGAGACTAGTGATCCAGGGAGAGCACTGGTATTTTCGTTGTCCTGGACACTGGCCTTCATTGTCTCTGAAATTATCTGGTTACTCCCAGTCCATTTCACACAGTCCACCGTGCAGCACAGTTGCCAGTGTCAGCCAACATTGTTTTTTTAAATATATATGTCATTTTTGTACTAAAATAAGTAAAATTTTATCCATTAAAAATATACCATACAGTAGGGAAAAAAATGCAACTTTCAGAGTAGAATGAAGAAGGTATTTCTTCCAATGCACTGCTACATTGAAAAAAACTAGGTTAAGATTTAGCTTACTTCTCAGATAATACACTGCAGCAAAATCAGAGGGAATTTATGTCTGCCAGGGTGTAGTTATAGTGACAGATATAGATACTGCAATCTGGTTTCCTTCTAATTGTTCTGTCATTCAAAACATTTGTGTGAAGATTAAGAAATTAAAAAAAAAAGATGATATTTAAGCACGGGAGAGGCTGAGATATAAAATGAAAAGCATCCTGATTCCCTAGTTGACTGTTTCCTACATTCTTGCCTTTGTGTCTATGAATTTCAATATTGTGCTAAGTACAACTGTGCTGCGCTATGATAATAGAGGCTTTCAAAATCCCAGGGACTAGAACATGAGCTGAGCCTCCATGCTTTATGATGCTATTTCCCCAGGCAGCCAACTTACTTCACCTCGTCTCGCCCCAGCTCTAGCAATAGAAGGAAATATTAAGAGTTCCATCATTGCCTGAGAGGTGAAATACATCTTTGAAGTCTCCATAAAGGCAGGAATGGAAATATTATAAAAACTTCACCAGGGAATTAAAAACACATTCCATATTTGTTTTTCAGGTTTAAGAGCAAATGCCTGAGAGTCTGTTCAGAGAGTAAGTTTCAATAAAACGTAATCATGCAATGGCTTCAGCTATAATAGGAAAGTCATTATTTTCCCCAATCTTAATTTGTAAAGTAAGAGCAACATGTGACATACAAATGTAAAAACAAAGAATAGCCAAACCTAAAACTAAATTTTTAGAGTGCAGTCTTCATTATTTAATATCCTAAGAAATAAAATTCTCTTAACCAGCATGTGTACAAAAGCCCTATGTGATAGCTACAGAACAACATGGGTAACTGGGATCCTGTATCAATAGCTTAACACCATTAAAATTAGTACCTATTTTTCAATTTCACGCAAAACTTCAAAGTTTCAAAATTAGAATAGCAAACATTTTCTGCAACACCATAAGTTCCATAAGGGTAAAAACATTTTTGTATTTGCCTGATAAAGATGAGTAGCCAAAACAGTTCATCATACAAAGGAAATGCTCAAAAATATTTCTTAAATAAATAAAATGCTAATTATTTTCAGAAATAAAAATGACAAAAAGATAGCAATTTTAGAATTTCTGTGCTTGCCAACCCATTATATTTTGCACTTTTAAAAATAAATCTTGACAATTTCTTTTGTATGATTTTTATTGTTGGTTATATTTCATAGCATCATAGTTCTCCTTAAACCGATGATCTGCTGTTATGAGTTGTGTCCCCACAAACTCATATGTTGAAGTCTAAATTCTCAGGGCCTCAGCATGTGACCTTCTTTGAAGAGAGAGTCTTCACAGAGGCAATCAAGTTAAACTGTCGTTCGCTGGGCTTTGATCTAACCTGGCTAGTGTCCTCATGCAAAGGGCAGACATGCACGTGGAGAGAACACCAGGCAGACATGAAGGCAGAGACCAGGGCCACGCTGGTACAAGCCAAGGACACCAGAGAGTGTCAGTGCGCCACCAGAGGCTGGGAGAGGCATGAAACAGATCCTTCCTCACGGCCTCAGAAGGAGCCAGCCCTGCAGATACCTCGATCTTGCACTTCTGGTCTCAGGAATTGTGAGAAAATAAAGTTCTACTGTGTTTATGGGCTTTGTTTCAGCAGACCTAGCAAACTAATATATCTGCATAAGGTTTGTTTGGTGGTTATTTCATAGGAAATACAATAATTATTGACAGCATGCCATAAATAGTATACTATTTTATTTAATGAGAAAACATATTTTAAAAAAACTGTAATCCTTATCAAAATAAAGCTTATAAATTGGATTTTCTTCCATATTTAATGAAGATTAAATTAGCTGGAAAGTTCTCCAGTTAATTTTTAAGACCTTTAATGAATAAATATAATATTTTTGCAGTTTTCAATAACACTGGCTTATACATCAAATTTACTTGTGTAAGAGAAGATATGCCTCAAAAACACTTTTAAAATGCTCTGGTTAGATCCTGGCTAAGTGGCTCAGTTGGTTGGAGTGCCATCCCACACAGCACAAAGGTTGCGGGTTTGATCCCCTGCCAGGGCACATGCCTCGGCTGGGGGTCCGAGCCAGGTCAGGGTGTGCACAGGAGGCAGCCAGCTGATGTTTCTCTCTCACATCAGTGTTTCCCTTCTCTCTCTCCCTTCCTCTTTCTTTAAGATCAATAAAAAATAAAAATTCTCTGGTTAGATTTAGAAGCTTAGCTACTAGAAAGAAAGCTTGCTTGTGAGTTCAATTTTTTTAAAAATTGCATTTGACCAAATACAGAATAAGAATATTCTGTAAACTAGAAAAAATAATATAAACATAAATAATAAAGGTATAAAAATAACTATATCTTACATTTATAAATGATTTTTTAATTTAAAAATGTACTTATAAATCCTTCAATCCTCACAACAACTTTATGGGACAGTATCTTTGGCATTATTTTTGTCAATTGACCAAGACCTGGAGGAACTAAGTATTTGTCTGTGGGACAGAGGTTTAAAAGAAGTAAGGTAGAATGTAACATAATGTCCTGTACTGCTGTTGTGCATATGTACACAGTAATCACCCCAGTGCTTTAAATCAAACCCTACCCTAAAGTCCTTTAATGGGACCTGGCAGAGATATGTGTCTTCACTTTTACCTTTGTTTACAATTTAACTCCTCAAATTAACTACAATTGGAAAATGTTTGCTTACTTTGCTCAAAGGTCTCACAAGCTCAGCACAATCTTTTTAGAAACACAAACCCTTAGCTCTCTGCCTTCCTTTCCGTCTGTGCTATGCAATGCTCCGATAATGCTATTTAACCTTTAAAATGTCTTTTTTAACTACTCATCTGTGTGTGTGTGTGTGTGTGTGTGTGTGTGTGCGCGCTAGGTATCTCATCCATGCCAGTAAAACTTGCCTACAAATCTGTAGCTATGATTACTCATAATTTAAATGTCAAATCCAGGACATGTAACCACCTTAAATTAAAATAAGTCATTTTAAAATAAGTGATTGTTCACTTATAAAGTTGAAGTAAATAAATAGCATTTTTTCAGAAATTTTATTTTAAAATTTTAAAATAGTTTATCTTTGCAATTACTCTTCCTTTGTCATCAATAACTTTGAAAAATATTTGGAAATCTAATTCAGATGACCTATCATTGATAATAGTAAATATTCATTGTTCAAAAGCATTTCCCTAAATCTTTATTTTCATTAACAAATGGAAATAAGATTTGAAATAAAGATTTGAAGCTATTGCTCACATTTGCCTTTTAAGTGGTGTTATTTAATACTTAAATGCAAAACTGCTTGGAAACAAGGACAATATAATGTTTTTGGCAACATTTTGTATAACATAAACTGTCTCTAGTTATGAAAATTTTAATTTCCTTTCACCTCAAATTAAATGGAAAGCTAACTCTCCAAAGTAGATTTGAATCAAAGCACGTTTTCTGATGGCCTCCTGCAATAAGTGAATGTACTAATGAAAATGGAAAACTCTAGAATGCCCAGATATGGTTCTCTACACTAATGATTCTCCTAAACCAAATATATATCAATGACATATTATGCAGAAGTTCATGCTCAGTGACGGATGCGATATAACTGAAACTGGCTGTCCAAATAGCTGTTTCAGGGACAAAGCAGTGTCTGTGGATAACCTTGTAGCATTATTATTAAAATAGCTACTAAACACCCAAATTTGCTTTATGGTGGATACTGATAAGAAAACCTCTGTAGCTCTGGGGCTTTCTCGGAGCTGCCTCACGCAGCATTCATTAGTGATGCCAACCTCCCCACCGCATCACATAACCCTCCATTCTCTGGTCATCATGCCTTTGTTTTCATTTTACCTGATACTGCATCATAGAAAAACAGAAAGATCTTATTAGAACCCCCTCCTTTCTCTCTTTTCTTGTTTTTTTTTTTTCCCCCTGTATTTTTTCCTTCCTGACATTATTACGGTCTCCTATATACAAGGAACTTATTTTGTATTTAACATTAATAGACATATAAAGAAGCCTATTAAAGTCAGTATATAACAGAATCAGAAGCAGAAAACTCATAAAAGAAATGTAAGTGAAAAAAGTCTCAGTTTATGTACCACAAGATACAGTTGTTTATTTTCACTAGTGTAGGATGTATTCATGTTTCTAAACTTCCCACTTGCAAACTCCTAAAACTGTCCTGAGTAGACAATTTCTTGCAGTTTTAGTCATTACCATAAATTTATTGAAGTAAATGAAGACATTCTCTACCAAAGAATAATGTTTAATTAGGAGTCCTTTGCTCTGGGAATATTCCCAATTCACTGTAAAGGGAATTTCCTGCCTTCAAAATGTAATACTGCTTTGATTTTCAGCAAGCTAGTTGCTCTCATATTAACGTTAATGAATTTGAGATCAGCTTTGCACCTGGAAAATCAATAAAAAGCGTAAATGCATTTCAATAAGAAGCCTACAAGAACACTCTGTGCCACATGAAAGGTATCTGAAGACACTGTCTAAAGATTAAAATGTCAACTGTTAATTTGTTGTCCTGTATAAAGGAGGCATTCATAGTCTTGCTGTTCTTCTAATAATGTTGCTAATTACAATATTATGCTCTTTCTTTGAATGTTATGAACCTGTATACAATATATACTTTGTAAAACATAAGAGGCTTTCAAAGAACAGATAACTACAAACCAACTCGGTAGAAAAACAAAGTCATTACTTTGTGCTAAAACTCAGGGCTCAAATTTGCTGCTTCTGAAATATTTTCTTATATGCCTTTCTTAGCACCCAGAGTGCAGTGGCCATATCTTGCTACCCTCTGAATCCATGCTTACTAAGAAACTTAACTTAGCATCTGTGTTCAATAAATTTATTTTTTAAATTACATCACATGAAATTGGATAATATGTAACAAATGTTTGAATAAATTAATTAATTTTGAATTAGTTAAAAAGACACACTGATTATTACTAGCTTTATTTACTACTTTTAATGTTTTTTCAGTCAATTAAAAATATTAAGATTACATTTGAATTAAGTCACAAAGTGTCAATATTGATGAAACATTTTTATTTTAAAATAAATTGAACTATATTTAAGGTTCACTAAAATCTTGCAATTAAAATGCTGTATGCCTCCATTTGATAGAAAATAATTTTTAAGTTGAATAATGAAAGCCTGTTTTGTCTTGTCAGTTCACATTTTCTATGATAATTTTTTAACATACACCAGTAATAAATCAGGTGTAGACAACATGTAAGTTAAAATTTCTTACAAATATAGATATTAATATTCAAGTCATACAGGTCTTAATGAAATTATTTTTAAAATATGATTGACTTTCAGAAACATGGAACCTTTTCATTGAATGATAAAGCCACGTGGGAAGGGCTTGTTCATAAGGAAATGCCTGGAGAGAATATACAGATGGCGTGATTTCATTTCATTCAGGTTTAGTGAGCTGCCTGGAACAGCACTAGAATCAGATACACGGATCTACCAGGAAGAAGGCAGGGAGAAACAGGGAGGTAATTAGCCCTTGAAATTGTTAAAAGATGATCATAAAAAATTTATAAAAATCTGACGCTAGGTCTTGAAATACCATACCTTCATTAGCATTTTAAGCAGAAATTTTATATTCCTCCATAGCCATCCCCACTAAGAAGGGTACTTCTCAGAAAGAA
Organism: Miniopterus natalensis; assembly: GCF_054644295.1. Taxonomy (NCBI): domain Eukaryota; kingdom Metazoa; phylum Chordata; class Mammalia; order Chiroptera; family Miniopteridae; genus Miniopterus; species Miniopterus natalensis. The sequence goes on from NC_142086.1 coordinate 69,862,293, forward strand.
AACAGGCTGTGGGCTGCACAGCTGCGCTTTAATGTAAACTGGGACAGAAAGGAAGGACGCCGTGACCTCTCGAAGTTGCTTGCTAAACTAAAAATTCAGCTCAACTCTGAAAAAAATTTTACAGCTTGCATCTTGTTAGCTTAATTGAGTTTCTTCTTTATTCCAGATAAGCAACAGAGCTCCTCTCTCTCTTTTTTCATCAGTGAGCTTCAGAACTTCCAAGTTCCTGTTTTATTGCTTATTAAATGTTTGTCAAACGAGAGCTTGCTCAGGCCTGTTAATTGGTATGGCTTCCCACATCCTGTCACATTGACTTGGCCAGAAACGTAGCAAAATAAAGATCTGCTAATTAGTTGTGTGGGTCTGTTACAAGTGATTTCACAGTGCAAATGTGCACAGAAAACATTGGAAATGCTTTCATTTTCTTTTCCTGTTTCTAAAAATCTTGGTTCTAAAACCTATGCAAAAGTGGCAAAAGTATGTATGGTAGGTTTATGAAGTTTTGCCTAATTGGTGAGATTAAATACATATAGGATAAAATTGAGAAGAATTTATATGATCTAGAAAAGATAGCAATTTAAGAAGAATTATGCGAAGATAAAACCTTCTAAAAACATAGCTACATAAGGTGAATTCAAAAGCGATTCATTAGGTTAAAAAGAAGGGGAATAAGAAAGTATTCCTAAGACCTTTGTAAATAATAATAATAACTGGAAAAATTTTAATACTGCATCTAATCCTCAACATTTCTCTGCAAAGATATGGTGAAATTGATGCTAAGGCAGCAGAATGGAATGTAACCCAGAGATCCCCGTAGTTGATTCCCTCTGGCCAGTGTTTACAGCTTCCCTGGGACAGAGGTTCCCAAAATTCTCGTCTTTGGCAGCTAATGAGACAATCATGGTGGGCATCAGTGTGTTGGAGAATCTAACCTTTTCATAAATAATTTTCTTTTATTTGAAACAGAAGTTTGTTGGGTTTTTTTAATCTTTCCTCTAGATTAAATAATGCATGTAATCTGCCATGCCTTTCTAAAACTGGAACCTACAAAGAAACAGGCAACAAGAACCAGTGCCTGTATGCCTGTAAGCCTATATGTGAGGCACTGCCCCTGAATATTATTGTTTAATGTTTTTTTATTAATCACATTTTACTTATATGAACACCCAAACTCAGAGAGGATAAGTAACTTACACAAGGTCACACAGGAGAGAACTGACAGCTGCATCTATGGGAAACTCCAGTAATGAGAGCTCATTTTATTGAGAGCTTACTATAAACCAAATGATGTTCTAAGAACTTTACACATATGAACACATAAAATCTATACAACAGTCCAATGAGGTAAAAAGCATTATTGTCCCCATTTCACAGGTGAGAAAACTGAGGCACATAAAGATGGTAACTTGCCCACCACTATACATCCAGTAGGGGAAAGAGCCAAGATTGGAATAATAGGCAGCCGAGCTGAAGAATCACGTCTGAGCCAACTTTGCTTTACATCCACTCTTTTTTTTTTTTACAACCTTAGGACTGTGAAGTAATTGAAAATTTAAACTTTTTGAGATTTAAAACACTCATTTTCAGGAACACTTGGTAGTATTACAGGTAGAACTACTTAAGTGGTGTAACTTAAGGGGCTCTCAAAAGACCCACTCAAAATATATAAATCAAGCTTTCAGTCTTAATGTTTTTTTAAATTTATCTTCATTGTTGACAATATTACACTTTTCCCCCACTGACCCCTCCACTTCTCACCCCACCAGGCCTACTGCATTTTGTCTGTTTCAGAATATAGTAGAAAAATATGGGTTTGGTGCCCTGTTTTATTCATACGACAAATCCCATAGGAGCCTGAGAAGGCAAGAATACTTGAGGCACTAAAAGAAGGTCAAAGGGGCTGGCCTGGCAGAATAAGCAGAAGAGATGTGCAAAATGGGGCTGGAGAAGTGAGTGGGTGCTGGCAGTTATTTAGCTTACACTGCCACAATGCTACTTAAACAGGTAGCCTTCGAGATTTTAAGATCCAGAGAGTCCGCGGGATTCTGGGAAAATAACACCCTAACAGGTCCATGCTGCCCATATACATTCAGTCCCAATTTAAAAACTAGTTACTTCTACCGACTGAGCTAAGATGCCCCTTGGGTCTAAAGGAGGTGGTTTGGAGGGCTCAAGTGAGACTTTTTGCCCTGTTAGACTACAGGATGGCATTTCCATTTCTCTTCTCCCAATCCAGGCCCAAAAATGAGCCAGGAGACTTGCATTCAAATTTTGAAGTAAGGATTAGTGTGAGCTTGAGAGAGGGGTGGTGAGGGAAGGAGGGAAGGAGGGGAGAGTAGGGGAGGAAGGGGGGAGGGAGAGAGGGGGAGGGGAGGGGGAGGGGGAGAGGGAGAGGGAGAGAGGTCCATTGATTGAGACTGATTTTGTATAGGGAGCCCAGAGGCTGGGCCTCCACTGGCCTTTGGGGAACTAGAAAAAGTGCCTGTTTTGGATGGACGATTAGACATTAAGCATCTCCTCTGGGCTGACAACTAGGTACGCATATGGTGCTGATTGTTTGAAAAACTTAGTGTCCCTTCCTCCAGGTGGACATAGCCCAGTGATGGTGTGCAAGCTTGGGGAGAACAGCAGGTAGGTCTTGACTTGGATTTTAACTCCTTTGCGAAACTGATTACAAGTTGCAATTTTGTACTGAACGGAAAGCAGCTAAATACCCATGATTATTTTGAGGGCGATCTAGCTTCAGGAGCACTGCAGAGAGCTGAAAAGGTCAGCAGATTCTACCTCAGTCTTGAGGGTTAGAGGCTGACAGCTGTGGCAGCTGAGGCCCTGACAGGGGAATAAGAGCTCTTAGGTCTGTGGACAGCTGGCCCCCAGGGAGAGATGCTTTTGCTTAAGCATCTCAGCAGCTAAGCATGAGCCCCACTAAAGTTTGTTAGGGAAGCAAGCAGACAAAACCATAAAAGGCCATTCCAAATAAATATAACTATATGAAGAGACAGCTCACAGCTTGAACAGAAAAGAATAGCAATGGCATTTGCTCAATTACAGCATAAAAATGCTTTCTGAAAATTAAAAACAGTGCTTTAGAATTAAAACAGTGTAGAGGTGAATTAAGGGCCACGGTTGCTACCTGATTTATAAGCTTGGGAGATTGAGAATTTGAGGTGGAACTCATGATGGAAAAGAATTTGTAGGCAGAAGCAAGAAAAGAAATACATAAATTTACAAAATGTAAAAGTAGATGACGGGGAAAATGCTTAACCAAATAGACCAAGATTAGGTAAAACCTCTAAACATTGTAAAGAGGAAAATTCTATAATGGTAAAATGCTCGATTTATTAAGAACGTAAACATTATAGCAAATAAACAGCATTGAGTATCTGCCCAACATATTAATCCCAAAACTATTACAAATACAATTAGAATATGATAAATATAAAATAATAAGGATATTTTAGTAACTATTCCAAAATCTGACAGAACTAGCAGCTAAAAATAAGTAAGCTTACTTATTTTTAAGATCACCAAATTCTATTTAATCGATCTTTTAGATAAAGAACACATACTTTTGGTTTGTAATGAAAATATACCAAATTAAAAATTATGCAGTTAGCATGAACTATGAAAATTCAAAAAATTAAGCCAAAGTTCACAATCGTATTCTAAAATTTTACAAATAAAAAATAAATTTATCCTCAAACACTTGATTCATTGAAAATTACGAAATATACCTTGTGTCAAAGAATAAATAAAACCTGAAATTGCACCTTCTCTAGAAAGCAATGCAAGAGAGAAAATATATCTTCTTCTAGAATTTGTTGAACTTACAGGATATAGCAAAAGACACCTTCAAAAATGCCTACGACATTCCAGAAATATTATAAAAAGAAAGGAAATCCTCAAATTAAGATTTTTTATAAAAGTATAAACAAAAAGCAATCAAAGAATGTAGGAAGAAATGATAAAAGAACTAAAATTAATGAAATATAAAAATGAAAGGATAAAAAACAAAGCTGATTCTTTGGTTCTATTTTATTGTGTATTTTATTTACTTTGTTTATTGCTTTGATTTGATTTGATTATTTTATATGTTTGATTCTGTATTATTATCCCAATAAAATAGACAAATAGTAAAACAAAGAAACCAAGGGAGCAAAGCATTCAAATTTAGAAATGGAGAAAAAGCTGTGTGGCCAATACATGGCGTATTAAAAGAGGCTAACGTTACCTCCTTCCTGAATTATAATTCGCCCAGGGCCCGACTGTGAGCATCTGCAGTCATGCTCACCTTCCCCATGGGCTTCTCAGGGGGGAGTCTGATCTGGACACGGGGTACAAGCATGACAGGGGACCTGGGGTCAAGGGGTAGCCCTACATGTTAGCCTTTTAGAGGTCTATGACGAATCCTTCCAAGCTTAGAAATAATTTTAACAAACTAAAAACTGGGTAGCCGTACATGGTATTAAATTAAATTTTGAGAATAAGTACTTTATCTTTCTAATACCTTGTAATAGGGCAAGTGCCCTGCCTTTTTAAGAGTTGCTACTAATACCTTCATCGGTAGAAAATGTATGAGTTTTTCAAATTGCTTTCACAAGCATTATCTCGTTTCATTTTAACAACAGCCCTGTGAGCCAGGGAACAGCCTCAGAGCCCTAATTTCTGTTTGACGTGGTGAGAAAACAGAGACCCAGGAGGAACTCAGACCTGGATATTTTGTTCTACACACCGCACATTGCCTCCCCCCGCCCATCCCCTTAGGTCAATCATCACGTTAAGTAACGCCTGCCGTCCTGACTGTGACCCACCCAGGCTGGTCCAGGCTGTGCCTGCGCTCACACCCTGACCCCTAACTTGCCCATACTGTTTGACCGTACGTGGCTCACAGAAGTTATTTTTGTCCTGTAAATAATTTGCAAAGTTGTTCGCGAAAACCCATTTCCATAACAGTGACTGATGTGTTTCCCAGCCTCGCCTTCTGATGAAATCACAACCTTATTTCAATGCCATCGTTTCCCCTTCTGCCTCTACACATAAACCTAAAATGTCTTGTTATTTATCTGTCACTTAAATTAGTTCTTGCGAGCTGGTTTATAAGTTTCTAAGGCTATACACTCTGCTTATCAAACACTGTTCCCAGTTTTTCATTTAGACACTCACACCCAAGGAAGGATGAAAGACAGACAGACAGACAGACAGGCAGGCAGAGAGAGAGAGAGAGAGGAGAACAAAAGAAAGTAAAACCCCGATAAAGCATTTTCTCAATCTCTCAGGTGGAGTCGATTGTTCCATTCTGTAGGCTAAACACATTATAAAAATATCTTTGAGATAAGATTTCTATTATATCCCCAATAAGTTTACGAAAGGCATAGTCACAACTTCCAGCCCCAAGCCAGGGAAATCCCAGAGTTTACAAACTTTTGAACCATTTATCTGAGTGTAATGAAAGTGAGTTTTTCTAGGATCCTGGCTGGAGGAAATTTTGAGCTGGTTCAGATTAGCACCAGCTAACTATGAACACCCAATACTGGTGAAGGGGAGATGCCCCTCTGAGTACAGGGCATTCCCAACCCCGCATGCCCCCCCCTCCTGACACGGGGTGCCGGGTTTGAAATGCCTTAGGGCACAAATACCGAAGGCCAGCCTGGCGGCCCGCCTGAAGGCAACGGGCACAGTTTCGAGATGGCTCCTGCTGACATGCAGGCAACATGCGGCGGCCGCAATGTGGCCCTGCCACGGAATGACACCCACACGGATTCCAGTTTCACGTACACATTCTGATTCAAAACTACTTGGGTGAGATTGCAAAGTGACGATTATGGAAAGAATGTTGAACGAAACTGAGAAGTCAGAAAAAAAAGGAATTTGGGGGAATAAAAAAGATTCTAACTGCATAGAAGAAAAGATATTTAATGGGGAATAATTTCTACTAGTTAAGGCAAAAATGACAGATCGTGAAGGGCCCTGGATGCTATGAAATAATCAGCAGGGGCACTGACAAAATTGGAGGCATCTTTTATGATGATTACTTAAAAAGCAATGGGTATCATAGACTGGGGATAGGAAAGATAGGAAGATCAGTTATGAACTCACTGTAATAAAGCAGCTAAGAGCAGCTAAGAGAAACTAGGGCAATTACCAGAAGACCGGAAAGACAAAGATCAGTGTGAGAAATGTTCCAGAGATGAACCCCAGTGGTTTTGCCATGACCCCATATAATTACAATCAGACTCCCTTGTATTGCAAAGGAGCTTCTAGAACAGCTAGGACTCCATTTTCTTATTCAAAGACCTTTACTGAATATTGTTGACTAGAAATCTATCACCATTGGACAACTGTCAGAATCAGTGCTGTGCTTTCTGGTTTATTTATTTTTTATCTTTATTGAGAGCATTACAGATATCCCCGTTCCCCCCCATTGCCCCCCTCCACCTGGTTCCCGCCCCACCCCAGGCCTTCACCACCCTATTGTGTGTCCAGGGGCAATGCCTATTGCATATAAATTCTTTGGTTAGTCTTTTCCAGCTCTCCTGGCCTCTTCCTTCTGAGATTCATCTGGTTTCTAAGTTCAGCAAGCACCGTGCCTCTCTACCTATATGCACCTATTAGAGAATGTACCTATTAACTCAATAAATATTGATCAAATATTTATGAAGTGTTATGCACTTTTCTAGGCTCTGAGGATATAAGAGCAGTAAACAAAACAGACATTATTTTGTGCCCTCCTGTAGCTTATCATCTGGGAGAGGGAGACACAATATATATATACATACATGTTATATATTCATGCAGGACACTATGACAATATGACAAAACTTACAGTAGATCAGAGGGTGGTAAGAACTGTAGACGAATAAAGCAGGGGAAGGGGAAAGCTGCCCTTGGAACGACCTCTGCGTAAGGACTTGAAGCAGGAGAGGAAATGACCCACGTGGGTGTGGGGACAAGAGAGTTCCCACAGAGGGCACAGCCAGTACACAGACCCTGAGGCATAAGTGGACCCAGCACGTTCAAACAAGTGCAGAGAAGACAATGTGGCTGAAGAAGGAAGGGCAGGAAAATATTAGTAGGAGATGTGGTTGGAGTAACTTTGGTCCAAGCTGCGCAGGGTAGTGCAGGTCATTGCAAAGACCCAGGCTTCAGCTTTCACTCTGGTGAAGGAGGGATCCCCTTTGGAAGGTTTTGAGCGGAGGAGGGATAGGATCCAAGTTCTAAAATAATCTGCTGCCGATACTGGACCGTGTGGAGCAGGGTGTAGAGCAGGGTGGTCAGTTGGGCGGCTAGTGCTAAGATAGGGTAATAAACAGAGCGCATTGGCCTAGCCCAGGGAGGTAGTCGCGCAGGTGGTCGGAAGTGGCCACGGTCTGTATTTACTTAGAATACAAAAAAAGACAAACTCTTCTTATAGAGTTACTCACGAACAAAGTTATTTCAGTTATGTGTATATCAAGATGAATATTTGGGCCTTAAAGTGAGTTTAAATTTAAGAAATTGTTTTAAGCCAGCCTGTCCAGATACACCATGCCCCAGTCAATGGCCCGCAGTATCTAAATTTGCTTAGTTTGCTTCCAAAGCAAAATATAACAGTCTAAACTGTACCGATGGATACACGCATGTCAATCAGTAAAGCATCTTCCTTATTTAAGTGTACTCCAACATTCATGTGCATATTCAGAGATTTCCCAGCTAGTTCATTCTGTACTCTTAGAACTCTCTTTTGCCCATTTTTCACGTTTCGTACAGGTGTATTTAATTGAATTATGTAAAGAAGATAGCAGATTCTCTGACATCTAGATGAATAGTGTCTGTTCTAAGGCTTTTTAAAATGCAAAACCAATTTTTAAATTTAAAATAAAGCTTGCCAATGTCATTGGTATGAACTGCACATTGTGATTAATGAACTGCAAGCAGGAGTATTTAAGAGACAACTAGTTCTGGACCATTTCTGAGCTTGACCAAGGAAAAGCTTGAGAAAAATTGATATTCATGACACTAATTTAATGCACAATATTAATATGTATATACTCTTACATAAAATAAAAATCTAACAGTTATGTAATTTTTTAAATTAAGTTGCACACTTTACCCAAGTAATAGCTAAGGGACACACTGGTACTGATGTTAACAGCAAGGATTTCTAGTAAAATTTATTCACTAAAAAGCATTTGCTTGGGCTCCAGTTCCAGGTGTGAGAGTAGGCACACTCCCTCATGTCTTTCCCAGGGAATGCAACTACAAAATTTGGGGCAGAATGCATGGATTTGCTATCTAAGGGCTCTGAAAATTAAATAGTAGCAGGTAGATTGGGGAAGATGGCAATTTAAAGTCTCAAGAAACCCGTGGTGCATTTAACTCTTTTCTTTTTCTCCACTCTCCCCAGCCTAAGGTCAGGTAGCCCCACACCTGGAAGCCAGCGCTAGGCTGTGGACAGAGCTCTAGCAGAGGTTCTCTAGTCCTGCCTGGTTCCAATAGTCCTGTAGCAGTAGCAGTAGCACCAGCAAGGGGACCCCACAGGAACCAAATTTATCAGAGGGTAGAATCTTCCTATCCAACTGGGGCAGCTGTGGTCCCAAAAGAGTGGACTGAGTTAGCGTTGAAATTTTTCCTTGCAATTTTGTCTTGGCCCCAGATGTTGGCATAGCCATGGAAGGACCAAAAAGGGAAGCCCATAGGGAACCAGAAAGTACTGGGGAAATTGCAAAGAGGGCTCAGGAAAGAAAACTCATAAAGTTATTTATAAAAATCCTGGGCTCCTTTCCCAGAGCTGTGCCTGCGTGACTCTGATCCCAGCCAGCAAACTAAGACTTTGAGGACTCAACTAACAGAAAACCTCCGCGGCCCATATAGGCCATGGAGTGACAGCTCTGTAGGGAGTGAATAGTACTGTGCACGCTTTAACTGAACTGACACTGAAACCACCACTAAACTGAAGCCAGCTGAGCCATCACTTTTTTCCATAAATACGGAACCAACACTTTCCTGCATACTTTGCAAAAATGAAAATGCTTTCTTATTGGTGAATAGAATAGTCTAACAGTGTAGTCACTATTACAATAAAGTCAAAATTATTTGATAAGTTTTATCCTGAGAATACAGTAGCTTATAGTGTTCACCTCTTATCTGTTAAAATGTTAGCTTTTCTTTGTCTATTTTTAAATAAAAATGCACACTTATTAAAGCAATATTAAGAAATGTATGTATTTCAAATAAAGGAAAAACTGTCAAAAAATGTCTCACCCGTTTGCTTCATCTTTGTTTCTCTGCACAAAAGTTTTGTTCATTTTATATTATTTTTAAAATTACTTTTACATGAAAGGTTATTTATGGGTATTTTCTGGTTGATGTTATTTTTATTTTAGCTATTCATGCAGGGGATTGCATACAAGTTGTTGCCATTTCAAACAGTAATGCAAGGAAAATGTTTTGGCAAGTATTTTTTCATGTTTGTGTATATTTTTCTCTTTATTAATCGATCAATTGAGGCATAATTCACAATGCAATGAGTTGCACATAACTGTACAGTTTGATGTTTTGACAGTGGATACATACTACAAACCATCCCCACAATCAAGATGGTGCATATATCCACCAGTCCCCACAGTTGCCCTTTTTTAATGTTATCCTCCTGCCCCTCAGCATTTTTCCTAGGCAACCAGTGATCTGCTTTCTGATACTGTGAATTAGTTTGCATTTGTTGGAGTGCAGATATATTTCAAGGTAAATTTATAAACTCTAATTCACCGTGCTATATATTACTAAATTGACAATTGAGTGACAGGTATTACCAAATTGTTTCCAAAGAACCTATATCAACTCACTTCTCCTGCAACATGTACAGGAGAGTTTATTTTGTACACCCTTGTCTAAACTGGGTTCCATTAAAATCGTTGATCTTTTCTGTTCTAAAGGGAAGAGGGAAAAAAAGCAATTGCTTTGCTGTTATTTTCATTGAATTAAAAGTGAGGAGACACTTTGTTTCATTTTATTGGTAATGGATAGTTATACTTATAAAAATGTCTTGTTCATGTCATTTGCTTAGTTTTGTATTAGGCTATATATTTTTGATTAATAAGAGCACATTTTATTTTACAAAATTAACTTATTTGCTGTTATAGATGATTTAACTACTTTTTAAAAATTATTTTGGATATTTTCTTCTAACAATAATTTTTTTTAAATTTAGTATATAATAAAGGTGTTACATTAATTCAGTGGAAACAAAAGGTGATTGTATTTCCACATCTTAACCTATATTTTTTGTCCTTTGCTTTTTTTAAACAGCCACCCTGAAGAAATTCCACAATACGCAATAATATGAATGAATCTTGAGGACATTAATGCTAAATGAAATAATCCAGTCACATAAAGACAAGTACTATATGATATCACTTATATAAGGTATCTAAACTAGTCAAATTCATAGAATTAAAGAGTAGAATGATGGTTTCCAAGGGTTGTGAGGAGGGAGAAAGAGTTATTAATCAATAGCATAAAGTTTCAGTTAAGCAAGATGAATAAATTCTAAATATCTGCTGTGCAACATTGTACGTAGGGTCCAAATGCTGCAATGTATACTTAATATTTGTCAAAGAGTTAGGTCTCATGATGTGTTCTTATCACAATAAAAAAATTAAATTTAAAATTAAATTAAATTAAAATTTAAAAGTAAAAACATGTTTTCTCTATTGTTTTAAGTCCATCTTTTATATATCCCTTCCAGGTTAAAAAAAAGATATTTTTTTCAGCAGTTTTCATAAAGAGAATAAAGTTATATTAAATATGTTTCTCTTTGTTGTTTGTTGAACATGCTTCTTTATGATATAAACAGATATGAGATAGCCATGTTCCTCTGGCAGCATGTGAAGAAAGAACTACAGAGTAGATCATTAATTGATACATGGGTTGTCAGTGGAGAAACTTGAAACAGTATGGAAAATACCACTAATACAAATATGTGAGATAATGTAGAGTAGGTAGCTATTATTAAGGATTCTAAAGTTGAAAGATTTGGTCTGGGTATTAAGGACAAAACTGCTAGCCGATGCTTTGGTGCTGAAGCCCTCCTGGGCCACCAGGAGAAGGTGAGTTCCTGAGTACCTCCCTCTGGTACATCCTCTGCTACTGGGCTGCACACACGTTGGTAATGCTGGGTACAGAGAGAAGGAATATAGGGTTTTGATTACTGTTTCCAACCAGTTCTCATGATTGTTAGACACAGCATTCAATTAGGTACTCACAACTCCTTATATCACAGATTAATACTTTAAACTTAGTTTTGTTTAATTGGAACTGTATCATCTTAGATGAATGGAAGATCTCATCTGCGTTCCCCATCCTTAACTGACTGCCTGGGTCCTTACTTTTTGGTGCTGAAACTCGGCAATGGCTGCAAAAGGGAGCCACAGGCAAGGTTGGAGAGGGCTTTGTTGGCTCCTTGTACAAAAGGCCTTAGGTTCGTATATAAATAATCATCCTTTGAATCTTCCATCTACCTAAGGAATAGCCTATATCCAATTATTCCTTGAGACTCCATGATTTCCTATACCGCCTTTTTATCTTTAAAAATGACATTGCCACTCATTTTGAAACCGTTTGACCTCCATGCACTATACCAAGGTGATGAGGGGGGTAATGAGAAGCACTAAAGATTGGCTGTCCCATGCTGCACATGTTACTCTTCTTACAGCCTAGGAAGTTAAGTGGGAAAGGATATTTGCCTGTATTAGAGTGTGGTTTCTGTTGGCATTTCCATTATAAACCCTTTGTAGGCTATTAAATATAGTCATTAAATTTATTAAATTATGAAGCACTTTACATAGTTTCTGGTTCACAGCAAAAAAATAAAGGATTTCCATTTCATATTACATTAAATTGGTTGATCAATATTTCTTTTAGATTACTTTATTCACACACAAAAAATGGTACTATATTTTAAAGTATACATGGAAATAAAATTAAATGATACATTATCACGAGTGTTTATAATAGCTCTGACTAATGTCCTATTTTTAATTTCCCTTAAAACCATATTGAGCTACTTTAAAACTGATAAGTTTGCTTAAAGGAAGGAAAGTGGGTATATGGGGAAAGTAATTTGCGACTTAAAGTTTCTACCTTAATTTCAATGATTCAAAAAATAGATATATTTACATATAGAAATATAGACAAACTTAGAGTGGCATTTTAGAATGGTGATAATGGTACTCTTTCAAAGAACATAGCTTATATACACTTTTTTAGGTAGAAGGAAATGCATAAAAGTAATAGTTAAAAATTAGTAAACTGGCTCTAGGTATTGTGTTCTGACTTTGGAAGTCTGGAAATTATAGGAGTATGTTCAACTTGGTGTACATATATAACCTGATACAAACATCCTTCCTTTTTTCAATAATGAAAGAGTATATTTAATATCGATATTAATATAGGCATTTAAAATATAGGAAGTAAATCTATTATTTCAGTAACACATTTCTATGATTTTTGCTTCTGTAATTTTTGTAGATAGATATTTTTACTAGCAGAGACTTTCAAGTGACCTGGGACAAAAAAGGTTACCAAATTTTGAGAACAGTTTGTAAATGTTTTTCGATCAATACTTTCTGTGAAACGCCAAAGGATTTCACAGCTGCCATGACAACCATGGGTTTTCTGAATTCAGCTTCTGGTTCTAAGCACTTCACAGCTTTCAATCATGTGTAGAAACAACGACTTTATTATGGTCTAGTCAGATAGATTAGCATGGTTACTGAGATGCAAAAGGAATTAAGACACAAGCTAGCATTTTATGACGTGAAATAGAGTTCCACAAACTATGATATTTTAAAAATAAAGTAAAACATTATAGAATACAAAATAGATATATGGAGAGAAAAGCACATTAGTTTTTAATCTATAATCTCAGATGTCTTATTGCTATTTCTTTATGATAAACTAGTAAGTGTGAAAATATATAATCATTTCCTTTAAAAGATTTAAACAACTACTAATAAACAAGGCTTAAAGCACATAAAGGGAGAAGTCATCAAAAACCCCATCTATGTGAGATAAATATTTTAGAAACTGAACTGTAAGCCTTTTCAAATTGCATTGCAGAGATGAGTAACCTGTGGCATCTGCAGCTATTTTGAGTGGCTTTATAGTGAGTGTTCAAATTATAGCACATAAAAATGTTGAGGCACGCGTTCAAGGGCAGCTCAATTCTCTGTAATCCTCATAAAGAGAGGGAGACAACAGCCTCTTTGTTGGGTACTTAAGCTGGGAGCAGTGTGGAGAGAAATGGGAGAGACAAAAAAGCAACATTAAGACCAATAATAAAACTTTGCTGGGCTTTGGAGCCCAAGGTCATTGCCCCTTACACTTCTTTTTCAGATAGTGCTCTGATTCGTGAGCTGCAGAATTCTCAAATATCTCCCAGCTCTGCCTCTTGGAACATTACCATGGAGGTCAGATGAGAGTGGCAAAGAAGGCTCACCCCACGTCCAGCTCTCCCACTCTACTCCTGACAAGCATTAGAAACATCTAGAAAGAAACCAGGCATGATTCTTGCAAGCTGCATGGATTGTATCTAATAGTGAGGAGGGGAAGAGGGACACTGCACCATCGCTATTGCAAGTACAGCATCTGCCCAAGTTGTCTGCAGAGCTGCTACAGTTTGCCTCCTTCACAGGATGGCTGTGCAAATTAAAAAGCATATAAGAGAGCATTTGGCAACTGTAAAATAGTCTACAAATAAAAGGAACTCTCCATAAAGAGAAAAGGGTGTTGCCAGTGAAAAGTCTCAAAAGTCTCTTTTTCAGGTGGTATCACCTCATCTATAAACCACATATAATAGCCCCCTTAGATAGTCACCACATTTAAAAATAAGCCTGTAGAATTAATAACCCTAAAATTGTAAATAGGAAAATGGGTAATAATGACGTAAGTGTTGGACCAAATCTTGTGTCTTCTCCTTTGTTAATTGGGATAAAGAAGAGTGTGAAATACCCGGGCGTATTGTATAATGTTTACCAATTACAACTAGCCTGAGTTAAATCTGTAAATAAAGGAATGGACTATGCTTCCTCTTTGGGGTAATTTTTAGCAAGATCATGCTACTACTTCATCTGCACAAAGAAGTGCTGTCCCTCTCCTGAGCAGAAGAAGACTCAGTTTACCCAGAGGAGCACTGTCTACCGCAGCCCTCAGTTAGTATGTGCCAACCACAGTGGCTGACCTCTGTTGGTGCCTCTCCTTGCCCTGCCTTTCCTACTCACCCCTCCTTTTAGGTTGACTTCGTTATGCTTATGGGGAAAAAACAAAATAGGCATTTGTACATTGATGCTCTAGTCTTGAATAAATACTTCTGCTAAGCTCTTCAGAGAATCAGATTTCTAGATTAAAAAGACAAATTAATAATTCAATAACACAGTCATGTGTCTTATATCTAGACTGTTTTTACTGAAACATTCACCATGCTAGATTAGCTTTATCTCTTTTTTTTCTATATCAACTTTATTTCAGAGCTGAACACAATTTTGAGGATTAAATCAGTGTTTCAGGCCACATAAAGGACCTCTCATCAGATACTAGAGCTTTAGAACTTTTTCTTCACTTATTTATAAAATAATAATTTATATGCCACCTATATACAGCTCTTCCAAAAAAAATAATCTTTTTAGCAAATTAGCCATCTCACCTTTATTGTCTGTGTTTCAACAAAATAGTAAGCCAAGTTCAGAGACTGAGGCATGAGTGGGTCTGAGTGATCTTGAACTGTGTGTAGGCATGTGTTTGTGTGTGTTTAGTGACAATATTGCCGGATTAATGTATAACCAGAATGCAAACATGTTAACATTGGTTTTCTCTTTCTATCACTAATTTTAGCCCCTGGCTAATAAGGGAAAAGTCAAATCAAATCAAATAAGGAGAAGGGAAGCTATGAAGAGCTTAGAGAGCCCCAGGGTAGAAATGATGACTTCAGTTTCCACTGTTTGAAGTCAAGGAACACCCAAGGTATCAAGTAAGGTCACTAATTTATTCAGCAACTTATTTTTAAAAATAAAAGGAAACTTACTTTTCTCTTTACAGCCCTCTCCTAAACACACACACACACACACACACACACACACACACACACACACACACACAGTGTCTTCATACTATAGCCTTAAATAAGGAGCCAGGAGCGAAGAGAGTACTGTGGCTTTAGTACTCTCGGTGGACCACGCCAACAGCATCAGCAGGGCACATCCCGCATCCTGGGAGGAGACAACGCCTCGAGCCCATATCAGGGGAAAGGGAGTCATTAAATTTTATGTAGCCTATGTCCCTTTCCACAAAATCCTTCAACAACTTCCTATGTCACCTCTCCCACAGCTAGATACAAGCAATGCGGGCTGGGGGATACTCTGAGAGGTGGCCATGTCCCCCCAGCTCAGGGGTCCTCAAGGATCTCATCAGGCAACATTCCAGGCCTTTCATCTGCAGCCGCCGGGCTGGCCATGCAGCACTATCAGTCTCTCTCTGAACCATGATGCTGTTGAGGCATCTTAATGTGAAGACCACCCAGAGAGCCCTCATACCTTGCTGAGAACACAGACACAAGATTTAATAAGGCCGATGCAGAACAAATTCAGTAGCATTTACCTCTTCTAATGCCCAACTCTTTAAAAACGTTTCTACTTGACTTTTTTGAAACAATACATTTTGAGACCAGCATTTTGATTGTCAACTTGGTAAAGCAAGAGAGAAATGACCTTGTGGAAGCATTATATTTAGATCTCATTTCTTCTCCCTCAGTCACCAAGGGTTTTTACTTATAAATATCTGTGATGGTTGTTACCTTTATAAGAAGACAAAATGAAGATATATGTTAGGATTGTGATATACGTTCATCTCTAAAGGGGTATAAGTTTTGTCTCCCAAATTTTCAGTTTAAAGATGTTTCACAATATTGTACGTAATTAGTATACTGATAGTTGTTACAAATGTAATAAAAAACTGCATGTTCTAGGCCATTTGGAGATGATAGTAAGTGACCCCACTGTGTTTCAAATACCACTTACCCATGGGTCTTAAAGTTTAAGGGGAAAAGGTATCAGAGGATTTGAGATAAAGCAATCATGGATGAAAGTGAGTCTTTATTGTAACAACTGAAGGGTTTTGTGATACGTCCAAGGGGGTGAGTATCCACCTGCAGACACATGAGGTTTGCACAGGCCCGGGCCTCCTCCGAGAGCCTCTAACACTCTGCCCAAGTGTCAGTCCCGCCCTAGGAGCTGCCTCTGCTCGGAGCCGCCTCACGCCTGATCCACAGGTGAGCTCAGGCCAGCGCTGGGTGAGGCTGGCAACGATAAACGCCCAAAGCTTAATAGTATCTTTTTAAAGCCATGTCAAAAACAACCCCGCATCAAAACTGCACACCAAAGCGGCACGTCAGAAAAACTCCAAGCATCCAAATGCTTCTGTCAAAGAAGTTGCATAGGTCAAGACCAGCCCTCGGAAAATGCCATGTCCGCATCTAAGCCTTCCCGGCCCGGTCACAGGCGGAGACCGAGACTCACTAAGATGAATGACTTAGGTTGGCACCGGGGGGCACCGGGCGAGGGTAGGGGCTGCGAGCGTTACTGGGGAGGGGAGCATGAAAAACAAACAAGCCAAACAACACTTAGATCCCTTTTGTTCTTTTAAACTGATAAAGGACTCACCCTGAATGTGTTTAAATATTCCTCTTATGAAAACTTCTACTGAAGCGTTCAGGACGGTGAGCGTTAGCTACTTGGCCAGAGCGGTGAGGTTCTTTCCAAGCGTCTCAAAGCCCGGCTGCCCCGCGAAGCGGCACTTCCAGTGCGCACAGAGCCCAGAAATAGTGCTCTGCGAGGATTAGCAGCAACACAGTTTTCTGTTGAAGACTAAATCCCACTTAAGAAAATCTTAATGGTCACAGGGATAATGTATTTGTTTTCAATAATGATATATTTTGTAAGTGCTTCAGTTTGAAGTAAGGGTAACCAAGGGCATCATTTGCCTGTCAGAGACAAGATACATTAGAGCAGCTAAAAGACATTTTCCAGTGGTAATTTCTCAATCTCAGATGCTGACTTAAGGGCTTTTTTTAAATTTTTTATTTTAACTCCCCCTAGATACCTTATTACATATATTATTTGAAGACTGAAACCCTGGTCTAAGAAAATAAGGTACATTATATAGCTTTTAGAGTTGACCCTGACCTTATGGTACAATCACTGCTCCAAAGATAAGAAGTCATTGGATTGTTTGCATGAGGAACATTTTATTTTATTAAATATATCTTTATTGATTTCAGAGAGAGGAAGGGAGATGGAGAGAGAGACAGAAACATCAGTGATGAGAGAGTCATCATTGATCGGCTGCCTCCTGCATGCTCCCCACTGGGGATCGAACCCGCAACCCGGGCATGTGCCCTGACTGGGAATGAACTGAAATCTCCTGGATCCTAGGCCGATGCTCAACAGCTGAGCCACAACCGGCTGGGCTGCATGAGGAACATTTTAAAAAGGATTTTACTAATACACTTAACACCAACATGGGTTCCTTTGTTAATACATGTATACGGTCCTACATGAGCAAAAGGCACTTTCTCTGACCTTTTTTCATAATAATACAATTTTCTCTCTGTCCTTGAAAGTTCAGATTCCAGCCCGAACAGGCTCTGTCATCTCCTTCTTTCAAGCTGCCCCCTTATGCTCACCACTGGCAGTGAAGAACGATACTGTCCCCCAGATAGGACAGTTATTACTGTCCCCATTATATTTTCAGAGGTTACCCTCTTACTGTATAATTCTTTATTTTTTTCTCAATGCCCAATTTCTTCTGTTTTAGTAGTGATTCATATTTTGTGCAGATCCAACTTTGTCCTGCGCTGACGGCGCATTTTCAAGGTGGCAGGTGAAGGAGTGGTGCACTCATGCTCAGTAACTCCCCCTGAAATCCTGACAACTGAAGCTATGGCTCATCCTTAGCCGCATCGGTTGTGGTGACTAGTAGAGCTCTAATACAATTTTTAAACTTTAATGCACCTTCACTGATCGAGCACACTGATAGCAAAGCTGTGAAAATCTGCACAGGGCCCCTCATGGCTTAAGGAACTCCTGCTGACTGGAGAGCACATGGGTTAGCTGGGCATCCGTAATGTTGGGGGGGGGGCAGATAAATATTTGTGTTTGTTCGTCAGATCCCTGAGACAAACAACACTTCTGTAAAAAACAATTAAACTGCCACTTCCTTCAGGCCTGGGTTATAAAAAGCAACAGAAGGGAAGAATAATAATGTCACCAGGGTAATCTGCTCCCTAACGCTAGGCACGGGCCTCCACATCATTTTTAGAGTCTTTTGGTTTTCATCTGTTTTTGTTTTCCATCCCAGGACTTTTCATTCAAACAAGAGCTGTGGAAGTGGGATAAAATGTATTCCTGACAAACACGGGAGCTAAAAATATAAATAAAGAATACTTGCTACTCTGTAGTCACTGGGGGGAAAAAGATGAGAAAAGCATCCCCCTCCCCAGTGTTTCCTACGAGTGTACAGAAACGAGAAAAAGATTCTTCTTACATATAGGTCTCAAGTGAGATAAAATTATGATATGACATATATATGATAAACAATTTTTATTAAAAAATGAATCATAGATTTTCTTTGGCATATTTGACTAAAAGAGGGCACTAAAAAACTTAAGAAATGTGTGATTCTGAAATAAGTGTGTGTTATACTGAAGAGGTTGAGAAAACAATGACAAAACCTAAAGGGAAATTAAATAGAATTAAATGTAGCTCAATACCCCTACCCACACACAGAGCCCCAGATATTCTCAAAAACTCGCATGCATATACATACATGAACACACACGTGTGTGCATCCCAGTCTAAACACATACCCCAAAAAGCTTCAAAAAGTTGTATCAGAAGACATTTCCGCAAAATAGAGATGGTCAGCTTAGGGTTCCAATTACAGGCTCCTGAGTTAATTGCTTTGGGGGAGCATTTTTTATAATGCTTTTATATTTCTTACAAAAGCAAGTTTATATTTACATTTATTATCTCAAGAATATTTAAATGATTTTCCTAATCAAATTAGAGTTGTTTAGTATTAAAATTATATTTGACCCTTTTCATATCACATGGTTAAATCTGCTCCTCATTTTATAAATGTGGAAAGTAGAGTCCAGAAGAGATAGGTGGACTTTGCACAGGGACTGAAATGTTCACTGGCGGACACAAGACAGGAATCCTGGACTGCTATCTTTAGTCCTATGATCTCTTCTAAGCATTGCCACCTTAGCCTCTTCCAATATTGGTGACATATTTTAGTAAAAATATTATCTTCCCTTCTTTAGAAATTTAGATCTTAGCTCATTAGCTAGTATACTTTATGCAGAGAACAGCAGGTACATCAGGTTGCTCCTCCAGCTCTATTTTATCAGTTCATCATTTTCTCTAATAAGTGGATTTCAATTTCACCTGGAACTTGAGATATAGTGAGAAATTTTTTATAACCTGTTTCCTATTCTGTTTATAATTATGCTCCTGAAGTTAGTTTTTTTAATGACTACACAGGTACTTGGTTGATCTTATCACATGGCTACTAAAACTTTTAAAAGGTCATCATTGGCTACTGTATAAAGTCTAAATTTCCATCATTCAAAGCTTATTACAACCAGACCCCAAACTAATATGCTACTTAATTGTTATAATATTCAACTTGATCCAAAATTATGTATGTTTTGCTCTTTTTTTGAACACATTGTATACTTTCTTTGACTTTGAACTGACTGCTTCCCCTCGCTGGAGTTAGAATGTTAAATTTGTGATGCTTACTGTGTGCCAGACACCTTGCTAAGAACCTGACAAGCATTAGCTTATTAAATTCTCACAACAGCTCCAATACAAGGTATTGGATTATTATTGTATTATTGTACACATTGTATAAATGAGAAGACGGAAGCTCAGAAAGGTTTAGTAATCTGCTTATGACTGTACAGCTACGGTTAAACCAGGCCTCACCAGAGCACTGCCTCCTAAGCCTGCATGCCCTCTGCAGCTCCCCCCCATGACCCATACTCATTGGAACTTTATACAAACATGGTAGAGGCCTGTTTTCCACTCAGCTCTTTGACGTCTGATTTCATCAATCTCTTACTAACCATGCTGCTAACTTTGTGCATACCAACTATTTCACTTCACCACCTGACAGCGTCATTTCACATCTTCACCGACGTTTTCACACACAGCTTATTCTCCTGTCTAGACAGTAATCCTGCTAAAGAATTTCTGTTTCCTTTTTGAAATGGTATTGAGCATCTTATCTCCCTCTCCCCAGTATAACTCTACAGGTAACAAGAGGTCCCATTAAATATAGCCTGAGGACAAATAAATTAGTGGGGTTTAAAAACACATAATTAAGAGTCATAACCACTTCAGACCTCCATTTATTCTCTATATTCATAAATAACATAAATATAGTTTTGTTAGAATGAAATAGTAATTATAAGGCTACTACTATGTGACAAACACTCATGAAACTTATTTCTTATAAGCACCTATAAGCAAGTATGCTCATTTTTACAACAAGGAGAAATCAGGGATGAGAAAGTTGAGGAGATATTTCAGACTTTGGAAGTGAGTGAGATCTGGGATTCAAACTCATTACCACTAGATGCAAAGCCTAGACTATGTTCACCATAGTATCTAAAAAGATAGCATATGGCAAAGTGCTATGTTTACTGCAAATAGTAATAAAGTATTCACTTGATTCTGCAACATAATCTATCAGGGTAAGTATCATTTAGTTATAATTTTTGTAAGGAGGGAATGATAAACTATAACATAAGTGCATACCTTGATTATTGAATTTTAAATTATCAGGATGAAAAGAAAAATAACATTCTACAAGTCAAGGAAATAACCAGTGATAGCTGCCAAATAAAACTATCTTCTTGAGGGATGGGAATTCGTCTTATTCACCTTTGAAATACTATCGTTTTTCTATGGCCCTCATACAACAGAAACTTAAGAAATAAAGAAATAAATTAATGAAAATAGTTATATACTTTCTAACACTTACACTGAAACAATAACTATGCTTATGATTCAAATAAACACAAAATATCTCTGCTGTTCGTGTAACCATGGTGAAGTGCTAAATCACTCCGGTGCCCGAATTTACCTGTATATACTATTTACAGAACACATATTGTAAATGTAGATTAGTTAGAGCTAACTTTAATGTTTTACCTACACATATTGCTCACTTCTGAATGATATCGGCTGATTCTATAGAAATGTATATAACGGGAATTAGATCAAAATAATTTTGAATTTTTTACTATAACTTTCTGACTCAAAGTTAATATAGTTGGCACCTTCGAAGATAGAATATATATATAATATTTATAAGAAGGGGAATTTATATTAGTGTGGAGAAAAATCAATGTTAATTAGCAGATATATGAAATTAGGGGAATGGTAGAAATTATTAAAACCTCATAAAGAAACAAAATAGCAATACAAGAGCTACACAGATTATAAATTATTATAACAAGGTAGGATCAGAAGACGAAGGGGGACTTGGTAAGCATTATTGAGATTTCAGATAATACGATACTGCCACTCCTTGTTGCCATGGCAGTATAATTCCTATATATAATAATATTATTATAAGAAAAGCCACATGCAAATGAAATAGATAATATTTAGAGATGAAACCACATGCTGTCTAACCCTACCATGGGGAAGATCTGCAGAGAAATCTGAGATGAATTGTGCCACATGAAAAGTGTGAGGATACGAAGGTATTAATCTAAACAATTTTTAAAAGATTAGGAAGTTACATTTAGTTTATACCCTAGAGCATTGGGTTTTGGCACAACTTGTTTCTCCTACTCACACTGGACAAGGTCAGTGTAGATAATTAATTACGTAGCTGCATGCCTATGATGTGTAGCCAATTCTACCCACTGAATCCAATGCTTAGAAGGAAACATAGACTAACCAGTAAGTCACAGGAATACAACGTTCTTGTAATATGTGCCAACCTGTGTGTGTCAGAGCAACAGTATCAGACACTTGCTAGAATTGCTTTCCTGTTCCTAATTATCACCTAGAACAGTGTGTGCAGCAGAGGAATTGGGGCTGGGAGGGAGTAGGAAGCAATCAATTTTAAGGATTTGCCCAAAATTAGGATACTTTGAGGAAAATTGGCATATATATGCTTTCTTCACTTAATGCTTAGACTCACCATGGAACTAGGTATATTTGGAGACACTCTAAAGTTATGGTATCTTTTTTCTATTTTAGGTATTCAAATTATACCTTTTAAGGTATAATATACTCTTCTGAATTAAGGTATCCATTACTTTTATTATGTTTCGTACAATGAATAAAAAGCACTATAAATCAAACATTTTAAGACACTGTGGTGAAAAAGTGCTACACATCTTTCACCTGCCAAGTGCAATAAGCGTGGGCTGGGAACTCAGGTACACCTCACTGAACTCACTGCTTTACCCTTTATTTCTCCAAATGGCTTTTACTTTTTTTATCCATACAAATGTCATCACTGTCGACTTAATCTCACTGTCCAATTTACTACAAAATACATAGCTATTATCATATTTTACATTTCAAATGTTTTGTGTGGGACTCTTGTCAGCATTCCCAGCCATCACGTGGTACACACTGCTTTTCTCCCTTGAGTGGAGACGCAGGAGGTAGGAGAGGGAGAATGGGAAGCGTGTTTACCCGGGTCTTAGTCAATAGTGTTTCAACATCCACTTTCAGAAAGTAGCTAAGCAAAGCTCGTGACCAAGAATGTGTGTGTGGCCCAGCCGGTGCTGGCGCAGTGGTTGAGCATCGGCCTATGGACCAGCTGTCACAGTCGGACTCCCGGTCAGGGCACATGCTGGGGCTGAGGCTCAGTCCTCTGTGGGGGGCGTGCAGGAGGAAGCAGATCAACGATCCTGTGCCCCGAAAGGTTGCAGGTTAGATTCCTGGTCAGGACACATACCTGGTTGAAGGATATGGCAGGCAATCAATGGATGTTTCTCTCTCTCTCTCTTTCTCTCTCCCTCCCTCTCTCTCTCCCCCCCACTCAGCATGTCCTCAGGCAAGGATTAAAAATATAAATAAATAATAAAAATAAATCTTAAATAGTGCCTATTCCCAACAAGCAACAAGAAAGACAATCACTACTATAGTCCTAAAACCATATGGTGCTACTCAATTGCAAAGTATACATCGTGGGGATTAAGAATGCTTACAAGATTCTCTTATATTACTGTAGAAGTAAAATAAATAAATAAATAAAAAGTAATCCTAATAGAAAATTCTGAGGCACTTCAGAATAGGTACATAAATGAAGAGAGATTACAAGATCCAGCTAAGCTTTCATTTTCTTGCTTTATGACAGCCTATTCTTTTACTTAAATTTAACAAGTCGGGATTAGCATGAAAAGTTAAGCCTACGGACCCAGAAACCCTTCCCCAGGAATATTATCAACAACAAAATCTGAAATATGGCAGAGACATTTGCACTTAACCTTGGCTTTCTTGTCAGTAGTCTTTTATACTTAGGAAGAAAGAGAGACAGAGAGAGATATTTGTATCAATAAAAAAGCATGTTCTTAAAAGTAGCCAGCACTCTACCAAGTGTGGCAGTATGCATAATTATTTACTTTTGTGTTTGTGAGATGCTTGGTTTACATTTTAATTTCATTATTTAATCACATTTGTGTATAAGATAAAAATCCAAATTCATAGGAACATTTTGAGATGTCAGCAACATTTTGTATGCCTCCTAGCAAATCTTGGTTTCAAGTATCTCATTAAAATTATGTTTATATTATGTAGAAAATAAAATTACTGCTTAGAAAAAAACACTGATTTATTATAGTCATGTATTTAAATAGCCAATGTATCCTACAGAAATGTTTGTTGCTATATTTTATAAATCCCCTAGAAGTTGGACAACTATAAAGTCACTCTGTAAAAAATGTCCCTTCTTATACAGAACTATAAATACAATAGTATTTGACCCAATAAGGTTGGCCCTTCCCACTCACCTCCAAGAGCTAAGCTCTTTTCTGGGTTGCTTTAGAACTCATATACTGAAAGTATAGAGGAAATTCATAACCCAACCTCCTATAAGTTGCTTTTTTGTTCTTTTTAATCATATTTCTTCAGATTCTGATTGACCCACTGTGACCTTACCACTAAAATGAGCAGGTCTCATTCCTTTCTTTTCTCATTCATTAACACGTTTCTGAAGTTTTCCATTGTCATAATCCTGACAGCCTGCTGGGGTTTACAATAGTTCTTTTTCTGACTTGGATAACCATGTTGGCTTCCCTGAACCTATTTTTATTTGTAAGCTGTAGGTTGAACATTCCCTCTCCTCTCTTTTGATTTTTAAAGACCTTGTGTTTATCACATGTCCTGAACAAAAATAAAAAAGAGCTTTGTTGCTTAATAATATAACCCCAATAGAAAAAGTTGTGCTCAATTCTTTCATCCATGTAAACTCACTTGCTATGTTTATTGGCACATCACATGTCAAACTGTCATGAGAATATACATATATGTGTGTGCATGTGTATATGTGTGAAATGTATAATTATAAAGGTATATGTGTACATATTTGTACCAGTTTGACATCATTATTATTATCTCAATATCACAGGTAAGGAAACTGAGATTTATAGTGATTAATATTTTGTCCAAGATCACAAAAGTCGTATATAACAGAGACTGAAACTTGTTTGGAATGACTCCAAATCTAATACTTTATCTACAGTAATGTTTTCATCTTTCCTACCCAACCCCATAAGAATTTCTTGGGATTTTCTCATCCCAGTGTTGATTTTCTAATATATCTGATCATTTTGTTTACTAATACTGTGGCTCTTGTCCAAGAACTAATTACCTCATTTCTTCAATAATTGTCTTTCAAGGTCAATTAACTCCACTTCTCTTTCGTGTTTTATCTAGCTGCCAGTTGAAACTGTTTTAACTCCCTCATCTGCTAATTCTAAAAGGCTGTGATATTTTGGGGTTGGTTTTAATTGGTTGGTTGTTCATCTCACTGTGGGTCGTGTTTTTCTGTTTCTTTGTATGCCTGGTAATCCTTGATTGGGTATCAGGAATTGTGAGAGCTACATTTTTAAGTACTGGATATTCTCGAGCTTTGCTCTGGGATGTAGCTAAGTTGCTAGGCGACAGCTTGACTCTCTCGGGTCTTACTTCTATTATAGGTGGATTGCATGCAGTCCCTAGTCTACAGCTAATTATTTCCAGCCCCTCAAGTACTGTTTTCTCCAATTATTCCAAATGGTTCTTTTCTTGACCTTAACCAAACTGGAAAATCACATTATTCTTGAGGCATTAAGTAGAGTCCCCAACAGGTAGCTTCCAGGTATGGAGAAGAGTTAACTGTAGCCCAGTGTGGTTCTGGTCCAACCATTCTTCCATTAGTTGGCAAAGGAGTCCAATTTTTTCTATTTAACATTAATTCAGTGATTAGAATTAAACTTTATATTAGCTCTGCCACCTTCTAGGCACTGTTCCTTACTTCTCACCACATTTCAGTTTCCTCATCTTTAAAATAATGAAAATAATAATGTTCATCCACACAGTGTTGTTGTGAAGAAAGTCATGAGGAAAGACATGTGATATTTTAAACTTTTTCTAGGCCTAGAGCACTCAAGAGGCTTTAGCCATTATGATTATTATTGAGTGCAGCTGAAATTCCTCTGCAGGACTTGAAGGTTCACTAGAATTTGACCTTGTACCTTCCTCCCCTCTAACTTATTAGTTTTGGTCTCACAAACAAATCCTCCCATCTCATTCCGTTCTCTCTCTGTACCTACCACCACGATGCCCAAGCCTCTGTCTTACTCCTCCCGCTATCCCTGGACCTTGAAAGCCCTTTCCTCCCATGAACTCCACCCATTCAGATCCTTCTCTCCCGTATTATCCAGCTCAAGTCATTCTCTCCCAACGTCCGCTGATTTCTCTAGTTTCCGTGATCCCACCTCTTCAGAATTCCTACAATATCCAGAGGCTGTGTGACATGATTTAGCCATTCATTTGGCATTTATTTTACGCTGCTGATTTTTCACCATGAGATATGGGTCTCCAAATAGATATATTGCTTAATGTTTTTTTTAAAAAATTATTTTCATAATTGCATTCTGCCTCTCACAATTAACTGACAAAATTTACTCTCTTTACAGATAACTTT
Organism: Miniopterus natalensis; assembly: GCF_054644295.1. Taxonomy (NCBI): domain Eukaryota; kingdom Metazoa; phylum Chordata; class Mammalia; order Chiroptera; family Miniopteridae; genus Miniopterus; species Miniopterus natalensis. The sequence goes on from NC_142086.1 coordinate 69,888,543, forward strand.
TTAAATTATTATTATTAGTAGTAGTAGTATTGATCAAAGCTTTGGATAAAAACAAGATCTTTTATTCACAGGATTCCTACATGGATCTACATTTATTTCTTGGGGCAGAATTTGACATTTATGCATAAGGGATACCCATCATCTAAGGAGAATCTTGAAGTGGCTCATTTATGTTTCTAAGAGATGTCATTTTTGAATCACCTTTTTATTTAATCATTTTTAATTTTTCAATTACAGTTGACATACAATATTATATTAGTTTCATGTGTACACCCCAGTGATTAGGCATTGTATAACTTGCTAAGTGATCATCCTGACAAATCTCATACCCATCTGGCATCACACATAGTTATTAGAATATGATTGACTATATTCCCTATGCTGTACTTTACACCCCCATGACTATTCTGTAACAACCAATTTGTATGTCTTAATCCCTTCACCTTTTTCACCCATCCTCCAATCCCCCTCCCATCTAACAACCATCAAAATGCTCTCTGTATCTATAATTCTGTTTCTGTTCTGCTTCTTCATTTATTTTGTTTTTTTACATTCAATTGTTGATAATATGCATTTATTGCCATTTAATTGTTCATTTTTTTATCTTTTTTTCCTTCCTCTTCTTAAAGAAGACCCTTCAACATTTCATGTAACACTGGTTTAGTGGTGATAAGCTCCTTTAGCTTTTTCTTGTCTGTTAAGCTCTTTATATGTCCACTGATTCTAAATGATAGCTTTGCTGGGTAGAGTAATCTTGGTTATAGGTTCTTGTTTTTTATTACTTTGAGTATTTCTTACCACTCCCTTCTGGCCTGCAAGGTTTCAGTTGAGAAATCAGCTAACAGTCTTATGGGCGTTCCCTTGCAGGTAACTAACCACTTTTCTCTTTGCTGCTTTTAAGACTCTCTCTTTTTTCTTTAACCTTTCACATTTTAGTTATGATGTGTCTTGGTGTGGGCCTCTGCCAGACTGAAAACTTCACAAGGGCAGTGAATATGTTTGTCATGTCCATTATTTGTTCTTAGCACTATTGTTACACCTTTAGGCATAGGGTGTTCATTAATCAATTCATTAATTAGCAGAGAATGTGCCCCTACCAGAGGCCAGCAACAACAAAGATATATTGTGGGAAAGAGCTCTTTAACAGATCAGCAGCATGAAATAGAACTTTTTGCAGACCTAGAGCACAAAAGCCGCAGAGTGGCTGTAGCAGCAGAAGAATCAGGGTGAGGTAACACAACAGCTTTATGCTAAAAGGGGGTGTTCTCACGATGGGTTCCAAGACAGAGAAGATGCAAGACAGCAAGCACTCAGAGAGGAAGGTCTGTGTCTCTGGATTTTCAGCAAGGATAACAGTCTTTGTACCGGGATCCAGTGCTAGGACATTGGATGTTGAGTGAGTCTCAATAATTCCACAGTCAAGACAGGTGTGTCTAGGAAGGAGCATCATTGTCAATGGGATAGCTTCACACTCCTATTCTACCCCCACCCCCCATTCTGGTAAATCTCTAAGAAGTGATTAGAGAAATGGGGTGGAAAAATATGAGAGCCCCCTTGCAAAATCATAGGGAAACAAGAAATGATGACAATGGATTAAGAGAAAAAGCAGTGGAAACTCAAAGATTAGAAAGTCTTGCTAGAATAATAAAAGCAAAGCCTCAATAAAATGGACTGGTGGTAAAAATTAAACTTAAACATTGTAGTTTTGTGTAAATAATCCTCTATATGCAATGTAATCACTGAATGCATTTATCTTATCATTTAACTCTTAGGATTCTGATACTAAATCTGACATTTCTTTTTCTTTTTTTTTAAACATACTGTTGAAATAAATCTCTAGGCCCAAGTTGAAGCCACTCTTTCCCAAGGTGCCACCTCAGCAAACCGAGCTTTCACTTGCCTATAAATGCTTTGCTTGACCAGAAACAGTATAACCAGTCAGCCAACCCCCAGTGGCAAGCCAACTCTGGGCTGTATACTCATTTCCTTATTCCTTGATCTTTCTAAATAACGTCAGCTCTGCAACCCCAGCAAACCATGTCCTGTCTCCACATTGCTGACTCCAATGCCCTATAAAACTCACTGTTGCCCAGATTCCCTCAGGAAGAATGCCCCGCTGCTTGTGAGAAATTGTATTCCCCCAATCCATCTTTTTTCTTGAATAAAGGGCACCAGACTTGTTCCTAAATTGTTTTAGTTTTGTCACTTCACGACACCACCACACAATTCTCTGATACCAGCTGGGTGTCCTACGATTCAACTCAATTCTGACCTGAAGATAGCGTCCGATTACATAGGTCAAGGGTTCAGTTGTACAAAACTGCTCCTCCCACTCTGTACGCACTCTAGACCCCCAACTGCAAAAACACTGAATAATAAAATATTCTAATAATAAAATAGAACAAATGTAATAATAAAATTAAATTATAATTCTAATATAATTTTAAAAATAAAATAGCACAGTTATAACAAATATACTCTACTAAAAGTTAGGCAAATGTGTTCCCTCTCTTGCAAAATATCTTGTGGTACTGTGCTTAACCTTTTCACGTAAAGGAAGCGCTTTACGGCTTCTCTTTCGCGTATCTGAAGTACCAGCATCACGCTCTTGCTCTTTAGGGCCATTATGAAGTAAAATAAGGGTTTCTTGAACACAGCACTGCGATAACACAACATTCCACCTGATAACCTAGATGGCTACGAAGTGACTAATGGACAAATGGATGATTCACATCCCAGGAGGGACAGCATGGAGTTGCAAGATTTCACCATGCTACTCAGAAAAGCACACAATTTAAAACTTATAAATTTTTTTCTGGAATTTTCCACTTAATATTTTTGGACTGCAGTCGACTACAGATACCTAAGATTATGGAAAACAAAACCGGGGATAAGTGGGGACTGCTCTTTGTCTTATCACAAATCACAATATCACATCTCTAATATGAATAACCTCAAACGAATTTAAAAGTAAAAACGTCTGGTTAAATAAAAAGAATGTTTCACTCCAAACAGAAACATCTAAATTTGAGTAAACTCTATTAAGTGGCTTAGGGGTCCATGCAGTAAACATACTATGGCACACCTTTACCTCCCAAACCCACACATTGCCATTGTAATGAAGAATACTTTAAAGTTTTTATTTCCTTGCCACATAAGTTTACTGAAACTGATTTTTCTTTTCCCTTCCCTTCTCTCTCTCTCACGGTCATCACTCTGTGGCCCTGTTTCTACTGTACTTATGTGTGTTCAGTCCATGGGTAGGGTAATTCTCATTGACCCTGCCAGCCACTACACTACAAAATCAAATAAAAATATCCCTTGATGTTCTTTTTGGACCCCCACCTATCATGTAGAGAAGAAAGACACAATTAAATCTTCACAGTTAGTTACACTGAAATTTAATGTGTAAAATAGTTTGAAATAAAATGACAGTTTTTTTGTGGATAATTAAGAAAGCTAGAACATTTAGGAACAATTTCAGTCAGTAACAAATGAGCTGTATTCTCTAAGCACAGAGTGCTCAATGTTTTAAATCTGGCAGGACGTTTTGTTCTCATGTGAACACCATTTGTCATATTGGTAGATCCATGGCTTTCCCAAAATAGACTGAAGCAGTTACCCTAGCAGCTTCACCGGGACAAACACAATTTGTCCAAAAACTTAACATTATCAAACACTCTGTACTGATTTGTTTTTCACAGGTTTTTGCATTTGTTTAATTTTTTTCTCTGACCCAAGTCTGTTTGTCTTTTAGCACAAAAGTTTACTAAATATTTGTTTTATAAACAGGTTGAGTAAAATTAAATCCTTTGAAAGAAAAGAAAATCAACCAACCAGCCAAACAAACAAACAAACAAAAAAACCCCACAAAACTTTAAAACAAAGAGAAATCATATTAGCAAACAGAGATATGCATCAGAAATAAAGAAATAAAAATTGATATTACCTTGAATAAGGTTTTTTTTACTTTATTTTTATTGCTGACACTATTGCATATGTCCCCATTTCCCCACCCCCTTTGCACACATACATATACATATGTATGTATACATACACACATATATACATATATATACACACACATATATATACATGCACATATACATGTATGTGTATACATACACATATATACACACACACACACACACATATATATGAATCAACAAAGCATATGTCTGCAGGTGGCAGGCTGTCAGTAGTGTCGGGCTGAATCTTCAAGCAGCACGTTCCTGTGACTGTAGCTGCTGTACACATCAGCATGGACCCCCAACCAATGTGCCAGAGGGCAAGTAAAGGCTGAGAGTGGACTGTTGTTTTCAACTAAACTAAGAAATGAAAGCTTGGTGGCACCACATGGAAATCTAAATTAGCTATGAATTTCACTAACGATTTTGCTGAAAAGTTTGTACTTTTTCTATGCATGTTACCATGTGCCATCTATTAAGTACGTAAGTAAAAAAATTGCGCATCCCCTCAGACATGGGGGACCTTTTTTCTGCCAAGGGCCATTTGGATATTTATAACATCATTTGGGGGCCGTACAAAATTGTCAACTTAAAAATTAGCCTGCTATATTAATTAACTCATCCCTAATGTGATGTCTGGAACTGCTTCTTTTTGGAGAGGCCTTGGCAGGACCAGACCAAATGATTTCGCTGACTGTATATGGCCCACGGGCAGGACATTCCCCACCCCTTCAAGTATTTAATTTAGGGAGAACTGTAGATTTACTGAGAATTTTATTAAAAGTTATAGATATTCTCCCTAGAAATGTACACATAAACCCACCTATAACATATGTTTTCAAAGACTCATAAAGGCCACTGTATACACCTCAGGTTCCATAAATCCCAGATTTTAAAAATCTCTTTTTGGAACATATATGTTGATGGTAAGTGGCCCTCCTTTTTTTTTTTTTTTTTTTTAATAGGGAGGACACCCTGATTGAGGCAATAAGAGTAGATCCTCCTAGAGTTAGACTACAGGGGAATAAGCTGTGTTGGCTCTGCTGTGACAGAAATACCATACAGCAGGCAGAAGGAAGAAAACCCAGCCATGAACGTGGTGATGATTCCTCAGAAACACTTTACCTCTGAAGTCAGTCCGTTAATTGGGAGTTAACTGAGAGGTATTTTAATGACTTCAACTGAGTATTATGAACATTAAGAGAGAGATTCTAAATTGGGCTCCAAGAGAAAAGATTAAAAGAACAATAACAAATAAAACCTAGAAGGAAAAAAATGAAAAGAAAACATTTTCTATAAATAAATTGAACTGTGGAAAGAATATCGATTTTATCGGAAAAAATTTTTTATCCAGTCCAGTGCAGTTAATAAAACCAAAATCATGTTTAAAAGTAAGTCAAAAGATCAGCAGGCATATTCTTTTGAGACTGGAAGAGAAGATAATTGATAGTTTGAAAGGATTTAGAAGGAAATTTATCATTCTGCAGAGCCAGTTTTGGCTAGAGACACATAATTGAAAAGAATATATTTAGCCTTGCCTAGTTAATAAACCATTAATGGAAAAGAGGAGCAAAGAGCTTAACTGACCTTCTGGATCTTGTCAGAATCCTGTCAAGGAGGTGACGGTGGGAGAGTGACAGCCAGTTAGCAACTAAATGACAAAGGCTGGCAAGACTATGATTTTAATGAAATGTATCTTTGAGAAACTGAATTAGAACAGATGTGCTCAGAGTTAGTAGCTAACACTTTAAATGTACTCTCTGCAGTTGCCAGTACTCTGGTGTCCACGTGTTTGCAAATCTGGCAAGGAGGCAAGAGAGGGTAATTAACGTGTGGATATGTGTGTGTGGCTGGGGAAGGAAACCTTCCCATCTCCATCACCCTTACATGCCTCCCTTCAAACCCTTAGCTGTGTGATTCTTGCTAGCATATCCTATGTCATTGTTGCCACACTTGCCAATATTGTCACTTGACAGCTATTCTAAGCTTATTCATATTTTGATATAAAACATTTCTTGATAAGATACTCTCTAAGTTTATATAAATATATACATACTATTTTATTATGATATTATTTTATTTTATTCACATTGTATTAACTTTTATATTCATTTTATTATTATATTACATAAAATGTATAAGTATAATATACAATACATGTTATATATTATCACAATAAATACAAACAACAAAGATTTGACAAAGGTTATATTACAGTGAAGTTTAAAATTTCAGCACCAAAACAATCAGGTGCTCAGTGCTATGGAATGAATGTTTTCTCCCAAATCCATATGTTGAAGGCCTAATCCTCAATGTGATGGTGTCTGGACATGGGGCCTTTGGAAGGTAATTAGGTCATGAGGGTGGGTTATTAAGTCATCTCATATGGGATTAGTGCCCTTTAAGAAGAGTTGGGAGAGAGATGATCTGGAGAGAGATGATCTCTCTCCCACACTCATATGAGGATACAGCAAGGCCTTCATCTGCAAACCAGGACAAGGGCGTTCACCAGAACCTGACCAGGCTGGCGCCCTGGATGTCTAGTGTCTGGAGACCTCGAGCCTCCAGAACTGTGAGAAATAGATTTCTGTTGTTTGAGCCACCCAGCCTATAGTTCTGTTATAGCAGCTCAAACTAAGACACTGTCAAAAGTCAAGGAGTAAAAACATACCCTAGAATCACTGAAATAGCCTTTTCAAAGACAGATGTAGTTCTAGTATTTTATTATTAGTCCTACTATTTATTATTTTATGAAGGACTCTAAGACCTTACAGATCTTATTGACTCTTACTTGTTAAATTTAGGATTTTTAACAATTTTTAAAAAGTGTTGCCTTAGGTACCAATCTAAGAGCCCAACCTAGTTCTTTGTGTATAATAAGCACTGAATAATGTTTGTTAATTCCAATGAGTTAATTCATTCTTCCTCTGCTATAATAAATAAGTGGCATATCTTTCTTAACCAAGTTACTAAGCTTCCTCCAGCATTAAGAGCTACTCAAGGCCATTGATCATCAATGTGCTGGAAGGAGGCTGATAAAAACAATGTTTCCAAAACTGATGTTAGTCTTATGTAAGCCATCAGGAAGGGGAGAGATGCAGATTAGCTACAGACACTAATCAGCCCCTCTCTGACATTTGCAAACAACAGTCCTAGCACCAAAAATATGCTTATATAAAGTTTTATTCCAAACCTCATGGGCCACTAAATTCTATCCACATCTAGGACACCTCACCTCTTTGGTCACTTGTCAAAATTTTGGCCACTTCTATCTCCTAACTTTCTTCTGCTCTTATACATTTTCCTTTCTCTTGTGATATTGCCTATAACCACCTTACCACTCATATTCCTTCAGAATATTTCTATTTGGCTTTATACAGTCAGCAAATTTCCCCACATAGTTCTCTCTTTTTTTCTTTTTTTAAATAGAATATTCTCACTCCCTTTTCCCTGCCAGGAACCTTGACTCTCCCTGAGGACCTAGCATCCCATTATAGCATTTTCTGATGCTCACTACTCCAACCTCAAGTTGCCAATGTCTCAGCACATGAAGGGGTCAGAAAACAAGAGCAGACAAGTCAGAATTCCTCTCACAATGTCATTCTTCCTTTTCAATCTCATGAAAAATTCCCTCATTTTTTATTCATACTAGCCAGCTATATATTACCTAGTGCTAGCAGCCAGGTCAAAAATTCTACATTCCTTGAGATCTTTTGCTCTTGGCTTAAAACCTCCACCTACAATATAATTCTATTCATTGCCATCAATGACCCATCATTCATGATTTCCTCTTATTTAAGTTCCCAAGGTCACAGACATAGCATATAAAAGATTAGAAAACTTCGCAAAAACTTCTATGTGCTTAAATGTATAAAGTAAGTTGTCTGTTACTTTTCTCTTACAGTTACCTGATTTCTCTTGTCCTTTGTAATTATTTTATTTAATTCCTTACATTATCTCTGTGATTTTTCTCTTAACATTGTATACTTTGTCCATATTTTTATAAGGCCCAGTAAGCAAAACTGGGCTTAATGTTCTCTAGATCCCCTTTCTTACTTTCCTTCCTTCTTTCTTCCTTCCCTAAACTATTGCAAAATAGAATTCTAGGCAGCTTATAATGTTGTTTAATAACATAGTATGAAAAGGTAAAGCATTTAGAGCAAAGGGAAAATAGAAATAGAAAAGTAAACAGAAATTGCAAAGGAACAAAAGCTCCTGTGCCCATTTTCATCTAGGGTCCGAATTTGGTTCTGAACTCTCAGTGGTGAAAGCACGCAGTGAAAAATAAACTGTGACACCACCGGTGAAGTTACTCAGCAGAAATACATGTTTTGCTGGTAATACAGTGTGGGCGACACTTCTCTTGAGGGTCTTCGTTACGCATTATCCAATGTCCCCGACAGCACCCGAAATGCAACTATGATGTGAAATCTAATACAGCTCTATCTTAAAGCTTTGAAAACTGGTAAAATAGAGCTACAGCAAAAACAGTTCAGAAGGCATTCAACGTAAAATGATAAAGATATATAAATCTCTTTTGGTCAAGTTTGATTCAGGATAAATTTCAAACTGGAAAACTCATAGAACACGGGTCACTCATCACCTATCAAAAGCAAAACAAACAAACAACAACGACAAATTATATATATAATGTCAAGCCTTGCAGAATCCTAAAATCTCAGAAATAAAACCTGATTCATCCCTGGTCTATGAAAAAAATCAGCCTACTGGTGTCCTTGCCTCGAACAAGTACGTGCTGAAGCATTTCAGTTACGATCACCTTGGTTTTCAAGATGTGACCTTAAAACATTCTCGTGTGTTTGCGACAGTTATTGCATACCAAACTACATTAGCATGTTCAATACTATTGTGAATTTGTCTTCTGTTTCTTTGCCTGTTTTTTCTTTTCTATCCATCCACTGTGTGCAGGATTCCTCTTGTGCTTGAACAGGTGCTGAATGGGTCTGAATCACGTGCGCTCGCAGCTTTACCACCATTGCAGCCATCACACCAGGCATTTTAAAGAGGGGCTTGCTTCTGCTACCTGTTGCCACATATAAATGCCCCCAAACTTAGCAACAAAAACCACTGCGTGACGCTCACTGAACGGCAGAGAGCGCACAGTGGGGGCGGCTTGTCGGTGCTGCTCCACGTCAGGGGCCCCAGGGGAAGGGAGACTAAGCAGCTGAGGGCAGCAGGGAGAGAGGCCTCCCCTCGCCTGTCTGGCCGGGTCGCCCAAAGCGCCAAGCGGCTTACTGGCGGCGAGGCCACGGCGGTTTCACTCTTCCCTGGTGGCTCAGGGCTCCCAGAGGGAGTGCGCCAGCAAGTGGGCTGGAGGCTGCATGGCCCTGGGACCCAACCTCGGGGCTTCCCACAGCATCCCTTCTTTAAAACCACCGCAGAATGAAATAAGCTAATTCAGCGCCAGAAAAAAAAATCATGACTAAAAATAAGGAGGTGGGAAACTGGATACAATAGTCATAATTGTTTAGGTTGTATTTCAAATTCTTATTCAAAATAATTGTCTCCTGCACATATTTTTAAAATGTATTTTCATAAAGTATTTTTAAAATGTAGGCAAGTGCCTGGCTGGGCGTGGCTCAGCAGTTGAGCATCAATCTAGGATCCAGGCGATCGGGGTTTGATTCCCTGTCAGGGCACAGGCCCGGGTTGCGGGCTCGATCCCCAGTCGGGAGCGTGCAGGAGGCAGCCGATCAATGGCTCTCTCATCGCTGAAGTTTCTCTCTCTCTCTCCTTCTCCCTTCCTCTCTCTGAAATCAATAAAGATATATATTTAAAAATAAAATATGGGCAAGTATGTGTAATAATAAAATGAAAAACCATGTATATAATATCCAGCCTTTTACAGTCTTAACATATTTTTTTTATATTTGTTTTAGAGATACTTCTAAAAACACTGAAACATAATAAATAGAATTGAGGCACCCTATGTAAAAATTTAACCCTTCTTACCTTCCCAGAATTAACGATTACAACGGATTTGTAGTCTATTATTTCATATGTTTAAAACCTATTATTATATACGTATACAGTAAAAAATATATAGCAATGCTTTGTATTGTTTTGAACTTTCTATACACAGAAACAGATTGAGAACTTTCTCTGTACCAAATACTGTTCTAAACAATTCACATTTTCAATTTAGGTGAAATAATAATGGTCTTATGAATGGAAATTAGCACACACACCCCCCACTCCAAAGCAGATGAGAAAAAAAATAAATTAGGCAAAGAGACAATCTCAAAGAACTGTGACGGTCTGAAATTGTACCTTCCTTACAACCTAGCAAGTTAGCCTGCCAAAGGCTCAAAGATACTTGTGGAAGACAGGAGAGTCCTGGGTTAGACAAAAGACAATTTATTATTAATAGTAACAGTAGTGCCCAGCATATTAGCACTTATCTCACTGCTCCCTAGTCCAGTTCCCACAGGCCTTCGCCAGGATGTCAGGCGACACCTGCGCAGGCAGTGGGTTCCCTGATGCAAGAGGAACAGCGAGCTCAGGAAACCGTTGCTAATATTCTGTAAGCAGGCCTGTCCCCTGCTCCAGAGGAAGACACTACCTTCAGACTGTTCACTATACAAATAGCCTTGAAAAGACATTTCTAAGCAAAGTGCTTCACTCACAGGATCTGCAGATGTGCAGCAGGCCCGTGGAGGGTGGTCTCCGGCTGGATAAAGTAGCTGGCTCCAGGCACACAGCTGTACGCCTGTAACAGGCTTGAAACACTAGCAGCCGATGCCATAGCCCATGCTCTTGGCTCCTGTGTTATCCAACCTCGTCAGCAAAGAAACTCTTGTTCTTCAAATTACCGCCCAGCATTGGAATTTTTATTTGATTTTAATCTGATAGGTGGGAAATGATAACCTGATTAGGGAGATTAGTGATAAGTTTGAGCCATGAGTGATGTTTATCAGCCATTTAGTTTTCCTTGACTGTGAACTACTTGATTCAATGCTTTGCAATTTACTACTGTTTAGTTATTTTTCTTTTTGCCCTTAATTGACTTATAGAAATTTTTGTAAATTCTGGACAGCAAAACCTCATTGTTCAAGTGCTTTGGAAAAATCTTTTTCTTCCTGGAACTTTTCCTTTTGTGTATAGGATCTTGTTTCAAAAACAGAAATAAATGTAAAAACGGTGTATTTGTTGTAATCAAATTAATGTTTCCCTTTATGACTTGTCCATTCTCTTTCTAGAATTTCTATAGAATTCATTTTTAATATAATCTTTTCCTTCATCAAATCTATACGGTTATATTTTAGGTATTTTCCCCTAAATACTTATTTTTTGTTTCCTTTTCAAATGTAGGTTTCCAATCTTCAATGATCTATGGTTAGGGATGACTATTTTGATGTGGTATACGTCAAAATGCTTAAATATTTACTTACAATTATTCTTTTTCTTTTTTAAAAAAATATATCTTTATTGATTTCAGAGAGAGGAAAGGAGAGGGAGAGAGAGACAGAAACATCAATGATGAGAGAGTCATTGATCGAGCCCACAACCCGGGCATGTGCCCTGACCGGGAATCGAACCCTGATCGCCTGGATCCCAGGTCGACGCTCAACCGCTGAGCCACGGCCAGCCAGGCTACTTACAATTATTCTAAATTTTATGTACCATGAATGACAACTTATCTCTAATAGTAGCTCTCAGTCATGACTCAAAAATAGAAAAGAAGAAAAAGAAAGAGGACCTCTAAGCCCAAACAGTGTTTCTAAAGACATTTTTTAATGTTTGTGAGCTAATAAGAGACATAGCCCGAGGGTGAGAGTGATTATACAGTAAGAAAAGTAACTGAAAAGTTAGGTGAAGGTAAATTGTTACGATGTAGAGTTTTATGACTCATGTTATACATACATGGCAATCTTTCAAAACAAAGGAAAAAATAAAGCTAAACCACTAGAAATTCCATTCAAATGTCAAAATAAGTGTGAGTCGTAGTATAGTACAGATTGTAAATATCATGTTTTTTTCTATACTCAGACTGTTTGATCTTTTCATCAAAAGAAACTCTTAATTAATAGCAGTTACATGTCTAAAAAATTAAAAATTTATCTATCACTGGATCTTTAGGCTTTTTTTCCTCTCACAAATTCATAAGATAGGGAAGACAACATGGCATACGCTAACCTTTTCATTCTTATTTGTTTTGACTTAATTTTACATTTCAAGAATGGATGCTATTCCTTTTTTCTTATAAGCTAATCATCTACATTGAATATGAGTGCTTATAAAGCAGTAGGCACCAACTAATTGGGGCTCAATTTCTCTGTATGTGACATAATTTCATTCCTATATTATTTCTCCTATAGAATGTCACACTAACTTTAGCTGTTACTCTTTAGAAGGAAATAAAAATGATGACCATCTTATAAAAATAACCTAAAATTAGAACCATTATGTTTGAGGTACTTTGTCTTTTCAAAGTTAAGAGTAGCACTAAGAATATAAAACCCTATTATTTTGAATCTGTAAAAGTAGACAATTTATATCTGGCTGTAGGAATTATAGATAATTTTTGTTTTATTTTCATGCTTTTTAGTATTTTTTTAGAATTTTCTACAGTTATTAATATTATTTTAGTAAGACTTGCAATATCAGTGGAAGAAATATATTTGGTCTGAGAAATAAATGTTGATTAATTTATTTATTACCTACACCAAATGTTTATATAGACTTATGCCTTAAACAATAAAGGGGTTAGGAGCACTGTGCCCTGTGTAGTAAAAAACCCACATATAACTTCTGACTTCCCCAAAAACTTAACTACATGCCTCCCTCGGTGTAGCTGGAGACTGGTTCTAGGGCCCCATGAGTAAGTAAAATGCACAGATGCTCAAGTCCCTTATGTAGAATAGTTCAGATCAATTCATAGATCTGTGGACCCAAAATTAGGGGATACAGAGGTCTGACTATATATTAATTGAAAATAATGCACATATAGTAGATGTTTCAAATCTGCATTGTTCATGGGCCAACTTAACTCTACCAATCTTATGATAAAAAAATATAGAAGACATGCTATTTATATTTAATTTTCAGAATGATAGCTGTTGTGAAGAAAATGTTAAAACTCTAATAAGAACATAAAGAAATATTTTAGCAACAAGAGATATAACATGCAATAGAGATATGACTTAACATGGAAAAAATAGCAATTGCCCCAACTTTATCTACAAGTCCAATACTGTCACAATCAAAACTTTAGCTGGAACACATACTGCTCCTTGTAAAATACATGAAAAAAGTCTATAAAGAGCTCATTCAACTTAAAAAAATAACAGAGGCACATTCTTTATACCAGACAGTAAGCCATGATGAAAAGACCTATTAATGGATATAGTGTGAAATATCATGTGAAGGAACAAATGGAACAGATTATAGGATTCTGATTGTTATGTAGCTGATAAGTTTGAAATTGTGGTAATGATGATAGCACAGAGCAATGGGAAATTATAGACTGCTCAGTGATTGATATTCTCTGTAGAAAATACTCTTTAATGTACATAGTATACAAAGGAAGACTATACATGGAGTAAAGCAAGTAAAGTTTTTATAGAAAAATAGTAGAAGAACCTCATTTAGGGTAAGATAGATTTATTTTCAAAGATCCCCAAAGCACAAAATCTATAGGAAAAATAAGGGGGATTTGAATCAAAATTAAGGATCTGTTTAACCACAAACTTAAAATAGATTTTAAAAATAAGAGAAAATATTTACAACATCTAAAACTGATGAAGTTAATATGTAAAATATAAAATATACCAACTGCCCCCCAATACAAAAGAGAATTATTGAAAATTCATTTGAAAATAGGAGTGAAATAGTTAAACAGGAATTTCAAAGAAGTACTAAACTGGGAATAAAGTAAATAAAGGGATGCTCAATCTCATCTGTCATCAGAATAATAAAAATTAACAATAGAAAGTATTTTATGTCCATAAGGTAGAAAAATAATATCACCTAGTGTTGACAACAATATGGATGGTCAAGAATTCCTGCGCAATAATCGGGGATATAAACTGCTACATCTATTTTGCAAGGCAATCTGGAAGACTGTACTGAAATTAAATGTATGTGCATCCAAAGACTTAGATGTATGTATTTTGGGCAACCAAAATACAACCAAAAATACTGCTGACTAGGATTGGGATGGGAACTGCCTGGTGAGAATTTATTCCAACAGGTCATCCAGCAGATACAGCCTGATGTTTCCTAAAATTCTTGCATGACACTGATCCCTGCTCAGGGCACAAAACGTATGGCTTAATTGTGTTGCTTGTCACCATGAGCCTGAGGACATTTGTACATTGTACCAGTTTGCCAGCACTGTTATTGGTAATAGCGACATTCAATGAGTTGAACATGGTCTTAGTGACCTGCCCCTGAAGAACCTGTTCTTAGGTAGTTTCCCCATTCATCCCTTACACTCACGGATTACATTTTCATGGTTTATATTTTTGTTTGTTTCAAAGAAGATCTCATGAGTACTATATTCCATGTGTTTGCACGTATTGCAAAATATGTCTATGGCCAAGAACTTTTGTAGAATTTGTGTCACTACCTTCTCACGCTGAATGCTATTATAGTGATTTTCCCTTCTTGTACTCGATGTGATTTTTGGCCTAGGGGACTCCATGGAAATCTTTCAAATCCAAAAAGATTACCAGGTATGAACCACAGTTGATGCACCTGGATCAATTTTATAAGACTTACTATGAGGAAAGCTTTCTCCTGTAACCTTTAATATACTTTCCAATCTTTCATTCAGGGACTCAGTTATGTTTACCTCAAATCTCCTTTTTCTTCCATATCTATCATTTCCCCCACTTTATTTTGCTTGATTTTCTCATGCCTATACTGTACATTCCTGTTTTCAGCATTGTCTTTTTTATTTATTCAGATTATAACACAAATTTATTAGTGTTTTTCCATTTATTCTAACACATACCAGATCACTTTTCATCACTTCCTTGTCACTAGAAATGATGTCTGAGCTGCAGAATAGATGAAGTTGTGCTTAGAAAATTTAAGATAATTACTGAGGATGTTCAAGGCAAAAGCTGCCTGACTCATTTCCATGGCATGGGTCTTACACATGAAAAAAAATGTGCTACAAGGACAAAAATCTGGCAAGCCCTGATTGAAGCTCATGTTGACATCAAGACTACCCAGGATTATTTGCTTTGTCTATTCTGTGTTGGTTTCACTAAAACACACAACAATCAGACTCAGAAGACCTCTTATGCGGAGCATCCACAGGCCTGCAAAATCCAGAAGATGATGAAAATCATGACCCGAGAACTACAGACAAAGGCTTGAAAGAAGTGGTCAAAAAATTGATTCCAGAGAGCACGGGAAAAGACATAGAAAACGATTGTCTATCAATGTATTCACCCCATGATGTCTTTGTTAGGAAGGTGAAAATGCTGGGGAAGCCGTGTTTGAACTGGGAAAACTCATGGAGTTTCCTGGTGAAGGTAGCAGTCCTGGAAAAGCTACTGGGGCGAGGCAGGTGTTGGTTGAATGAGCTGATGGATTTGAGCCCCAGTCAAAGAATCTGTTTAAAATTCAGACAATTAACGGTGACAAATAAAAAATAATATTTGTGAAAAAAATAAATTAGGGTGGGCCCACCCTAACTAAATATGACTGATGTCCTTTGAGGAGAAAAGACAGACTGAGACAGACGGAGAACACCACAGTACCACCGAGGCAGAGACTGAAGTGATGTGTATACAAGACAAGGGACACCAGCCTTGCCAGCAGCACCAGGAGCTGAGAAAGGCATGGAACTGTTCCTCCTCTAGTGCCTCCAGAGAGATTTTGGACTTCTAGCCTCAATAACTGTGAGAGAATAAATTTACTATTGTTTTGAGTCATCCAATTTGCCTATATTTTTTCTGACAGCCCTAGAAAATTAATACAGAGAGCATCATGATTACCTTGTCAACCTGCTATCACGTACAATCAGTATTTATGGTTTGACAAAGCTGTATATGCTTCATTTGGTTGGTAATGCTTCAATAATAGGAAATTATTTCATGAATTATTTTATAAATAATGATTAGAAATAAATCAATATTATTTATGTATATTAGATTAAAGATATAATCAAAATGTCACTTAAAATCTGTGTAGATATAAATTTGTATTTCACTTATTATTGCTAGGTGAATTTATATTATATTTTAGTGTCATTTGCTTAGAATATTTAAATGTTTTCTTAAGTAGGCAACATGTTATTACAGAAATCCATTTCCACTGAATGGGGGTTTGGAGGAAGGACATACTCAAGAAGTAAAACTGAGCCTTCCATGAAAAGAGACCTGGGAAGTAGATAAACAGTAACCACAGCAAATACATTTGCTTAATTTCTCTCTCTTTTCCAGGAGGTTGAATGGTCTGTCATTTCTGCTTTTCTCTGCTTACCTTCCTTACTTTTACAGATTAGAGTTCTCTGCTAATTCAGCCATCTGTGCATTGCCCTAATGTACTACCCCAAAACTGCCTTCTCAGCTCCTGAGTCCACTTGATCTTACAGACCTGGTGCCCTGGAACTTACTGTCTATGCTTAAAATCACAGTAGGTCTGGCCTGAGTTAGACATTGACCCCTGATCCTATAAACTAAGGCCAAAGGATTGAGTTTACGTGAAACATACAGCTGCACACTCCAGGTTTATGAAAAGGGCAGAGTTTTTAAGAAAGAGTTGTGAAAACAAGAATGAAATTTCTAACACAAAATCTTAAAGCTTTATTTTTACTGCTTTATTAAAATCTCATTAGAACAAACTTATTATACTTTACTTTTTATTTATTTAGTTTTAAATTTAAGTATCAAAATCTAGGTAATGCTTCATAACTGTTTGAATTGAAAACTATAATTACATAATATAGTGAGAAAAGTAATTGAGATTTGAAATCAGAAAACCTAGAGACCAAGCCCACCACCACTCACTAGTCACAAGGTCCGAGTTGTGTAACCTCTTTCACCCTGACATTTATTATTTGTGAAATCTAAGTAAATACAAGAATATTTTAAGTGGTTAATGTAGACCAAAAAAGTTCATGTCTAGAAAAAGGCCTCAAAAACTAAGTGCTATATATGTTGAGCATGATGCCATATTGCTTTGTTGTGATCCCCATAACAGCTTATACATAGTCTCCAATTAACTGGTAAATGCCTGGATATCACCTGTCCATGGTCAACGCCCTTTTATATTATAACTTTCTTTCCACTACTGTCATATGCTGAATTAGTTGTTTATTTTAGTTGCATGTAACCAAAAAACAAGATTCTTGTTTAAATAAGCATGGAAAGAACTGAATTAAATTATAAAATCCAAATCCTATCCACAAGTATCAAAATGAGCAGATCCAAGCTACCCACCCCCTAGAGACCTTGGCATGTTCATTTCCACTAGAGAGTAACATGATTAAAATCACATTTGTTCTGTGGGTCACTCAGTTCAAATAGTTTCATATTTCTTCCAAGGCAAATGGAATTTATCCATGTTGGGTAAAAGTTTAACTTTTGAGTCTATCAGTGTTACACAGTGATCAAAAAGGCAAAACCAATATGAGACAGGGCATTATCTCAAGAAGTATCTGCTATAATTGAGCAACAATTATTTTTATCATACAATTATATAAATGGTATTGTGTCCCTAGCCAATATTCTTTTTTTTCTATCTTGAATTTCATTTATCATAAAGAATTTGCTTATATATGTATATCCATTTCCTTTCCCCTGATTCCATGTGTTCACTCATCTCTGGATCTTTCTGTACATGGCTTAATTATATTTTATATTTATTAGTTATATTTCTTTGTCTCGACATACATATAATGTCCCAACCCAAGTTCAAGCAACAAACTAGGCCCTAAGAAATAAAACCCAAGTTAAATTATTCGGAGCAATGGAAAAGATTCCGATTTGACACAGTTAGGGCCAAGTGTCTATTCAGCTGTGGCTGGGAAACAAGTCACAGTGCCAGCTGCCTACACAGCAGTGCTGCTGGAGTGGCCATAAAAGGGGTGGGACATTTAAAAGCTGTGGGAGATTAATTTTCTTTATAGAAAAAAGAATGAGCTGGGCAGGCACACAGAAGGTGTAAATGATAAGCTCTAACACCAGAGCAATATTTACAGACATTTCCATCTGTATATCTGTGACCATATTAAATTCAGTCTGTCCAACACTGAACTCAGTATCTTCAGCGAGGCCTCCAATCTTTCATGTTTCCATTTAATACACCACTATTCTCTTGGGCCCCCACGCTTAAAATGTTATGGCAGATTTTGACTCATTGTATCTATTATCCCAATCACCATTTCCAATCGGTTAACAAGTCATTTTTTACATCTACTGTGCCTCTCAATTCTGTTTGTTCCTTCTTTTACCTATTTCACCAGGTTACAAATTTCTCCACTTTTTTTTCAGACTCTTATTACTCAACCAGTGTAATACAATATATGCAAAAAAAAAAAAATCTCTTTGTCTCTAGTATCTTTTCTTTAAATGAATCCTCCATATTTATGCCAAAAAAAGTTAATCGCCAAAGATCAGTTTCTAGCTCAGCAACCTTCAATGATTAGAACCTGCTCAGTTACAAATTCCAAAGCCAATATTTAAAATAACACCTGGAATGTGTTCCTACCCAGTTTCTTGTCTGATCCCAAGATGCCTCATCTATGTGGCAAAAATGTGACCTTTAAAGTATTATCTGTCCTGAGGACTTGTCAGTGCATGAAGGACTTCTAGATAAACCAAGCCTCTTCTCTTTCTTACTGCCATGGTTTTGCCCATCTCCTGGTTTCACTGTAGCATAGCACCTCACCCTCCAGACTGGCCAGAAGCTTAGGAAAAATCACTGTCTCCTTCAAGATATCTTTTCTTGCATCCACCTCAACACAAAATATGGGAAGAATCTCTTCTTAATATAGAAAGTCACTGCAAATTTTCTGTACCTCTCCTCTGTTACATACCACAGTCTGACACAGATATGCTTCTATGGTTTTCATCCTGACTTGCCCTCCTCTTCAAAGAAGAGAGAACAAATAAAGAAACAGAAACAAGAAGGAAAGGAAGGAAGAATGGAAGGAAGGAGGCAGAGAAGGAGGGAGGGGAAAGTATTTTAAATTCTTTGAGGACAGTCCTTGAAGAGATTGTCTAGATCATTTCTCTCCTCAAGACCAGTAAAATACACAGATGATATAGATAAAAGCAAGGGTTCTTATAAGATTAAGATGAAACAGTTCTCAGGGCAGCCCACCGATGATTTGAAACCTGCTTTGGGAATCCATAAGGAACGCATACATACAATGTACAACAGAGAAACAGGGTCCTCTCATTGATTTCCCATGAAAATTTTTGTTCAAGGTGGGTTGATACATGCATTTTTTTACCTAAAACTCAATAAATTCCATTTCCTTCCTCAAACTCAGACCTCAAAGATCCTCCATTCTCCTGATAAATTCAGAAGACAAGAAAATGTGATCCAGACTGCATCAATCCCACCCCACCTCTACCAAAAAATAAAACAAAAACAAAGCCAGGGCCTTGCTTGGTTGCAAAATTGCATTTTCAAAAGGAAAATGTCACTAAAACTAAAAAGTAAGTCATTAATTGAGACCCAATGTGGACCCTTTACTCTGATCAGTTATATTAGCAACTTCCCTCTTCTCTGTGCACAAGCAGGGCAAGGGTGAGAAACACAGCAAAGAGGTGGAGGCGGGCTGAGGTTCAGAAGTGCTCCCCATCCCCACACCCAGAGGAGAGATTTCTTTCCCACTTCTGGTTGGAGATTAACAGATATAAATAGCTGAAAATTAATTTTGGAACCTAGATTAAATCATTTGTAGTCTCTAACGCTAATCATCTCATATATCATCTAATATACATGAATACAGGGAGGAAAGTTTCAAGAATCAAGTCTTTTAACCATAGATTTTATCTTTATCCGGCATGATCTAGTCCCTGGTTTCCTCAAGAACTGAGTTTCCTATCAGAAATACAGTGCCACATGCGGAATGCCACTGATTTGCAAAGATGGTAGTAGTGTAAAAAGCAAGGAACTCATGAAACTTACTCCTTTTGCAGATAATTAAAAAATAATACAAAAAATTATTTCAGAGGTTCACTAGCTCTTTAAATGCCCCAATTTCCCAATAAATAGATGGCAACTTTCAACTTGCTCTATTTCCTCTTTTAAGTGTTGTGTAAACTATATGAACGTAGCAGACTGCATGGTTGTTGTTTTTTTCTAGAAATATATGAGAAAATAGCACTTACTTAGAAAAATCCCTGGAGACTTTTTGGACTTTTCCTCTATGAGGAGAAACTTGGCAGATACTGTTCACGCAGGGGAAATGCACTTACGGTAATGACGAAACCCTGTGAAGAATGGAACAGATATGCTTCAGGATATTCAATATGAAAGATACTTTACTTTGAAACATTTGGGGCTTGAAAAAGATCATACAATAACATCTTTCAGAACTCACCTTATGTACGTAATATATTCTGATGGACTATATAAAGTCCCATTGCTAAGCTGTAAGAGAACGGTGGTTGAAAACATTTAGAAATCAGATATCTACAAGGTTAATTCTGTTTTGTGAATATTAATCCATTTTTACAGTTTACTAAAGTAACAGTTTTATGTATACTATTCCTGGTTAAAACGACTGTCAAAGCAATATCACCCCCAGCAAATGTTTTGTTTCTCACACTCAGGTGGCCAAAAACTTGGCTCTAAGAAAACTTAATAAAGTTATTTTATTATATTTTAATCCTAGATATTACAGTCTGCCAAGAGAATTAAAGTGTTCCTGCGGAAATAAAGCCTCGCTACAAGCCTTGAAATTAAGTTTTCGTTCAAATGCTTATCAGCTAAAAGTCATCAGGGAAAATTAAATGTACGCGAGACAGCAGGTCACAATGAAAACGTCGGCTGTCTACGTATAATCACTGACTAAGTTGTTTTGATCCAAAGCTTTATTTTTGGCAAACCACCACCTACATAAGCAGAATAAAATCACAACCACCCAGCGAGGAAGCAAATAGCATCTAATGTCTACCTAGGGAGGAAGCTGGCGTGTGAGGGAAAAGTGAAAGGACGTTTTACATGGAACAGAAGGAAGGGCCCAGAGCAAAGGCCTTCGCAGCCCCTGGAGACAGCCTTACACACTGCAGAACCCCTAGAAGATCGTATTTTCACATTTATAGTCACACGAAGCATTCGACCAAGGAACACAGACTTTTATAAGAGCATTTTGTGATAGCATTTTTATAGATGGCATTAGAAGAGGCAGTTAGGAGAGTTATGGCTCTAGAATGTGTACAAACTTCTGAAATAGTAAGTAAAACAAACAAAGGCGACAACCCATCACCACAACAAAACAAACGAAAACAACAAAAACACTTTTCTAGCCATTCTTGGTTCAAAGACATAAGGAAAAAGCCAAAAATATTTAAATAATAGCACTATTGATGATCTCACTAAAAAAAAAAAAGAGTTGTGAAATATGTTTTAGGATGTTTATTGATTCAACACATTTATTAAGCTCCTGCTACTAAGTGCTGGGCACAGAAGACTAAGCCCACTTTTCAGTGAATAGGACATAAGGCAGTGAGTTGCTTTCACAATGTGATTCGCACATTATAGACTCAGGTTTTAGTTGGCATTACAATACTTCAAGTTAAAGAAACCCTTCAATTTTTAAAAGCCAGTCCCCAAGCCAGAGGATCCAATTTACTTTTGTTATGACAAGGCTGGTCTCCAAATTGGGCTGCCCGGCTCAGCAGAGCCCCTTCTCCTGTTCGGGTTTGTCAGGCCTTAGAGCTCGGGGAAAATCAGCAGCTCTCCAGCCTGGCTGCACACAATCATCACAGGAGGGGGTTTAACCAGCGCAGACATCTGGCTCTCATCTGCAGATATTATTATTCGCCTGACTCATGTGGGGCCCAGACATCGGTTTTATTTTTTGAAACCACAAGGTGATACTAAGGTAGAGCCAGGGTTGAAAATCAATGAGCTCTGTTGGCAGGATAGAAACAGGGTAGGTACTCTTACCACACCTGACTTTAAGTAACCCGAGGAGAGAAAGAGGAGACAATTCTGGGGCCACAGCACAGTTGCTGGTGGGGGCGGTGAGAGTTGTCACACATTCGTTTGTATGTGTGTTTGGGAAAGAGGCAGCTTAGAATCAGCTACACTGGCTGTGGGGAGATTAGACACCTACTCCACCCTCAGTAGATAAACAGGAGTATAAATGTGTTTCTATGAGGAAAATAGAAACTGTAAGATTAAATAAATCTAGTGGCGAGTTTTATGGAATATACACAATGGCCGGTTTACTAAATCCGAGTATAAAATTTAGGAAGCCAGTGGAGCAAAAGATTAGACAGCTCCAAAGTGAGGAAAGAACAGGAAAAGCTACCTAATTAGATTGGTAGTTTTACTTTCTCTTGCGCTCAATTTTGTGTTCCTCACAACAATGATGATTTACTGACTAATCAAGTTACAGAGAGCATTAATTAAATGGCATTCATTTTCTCAACAACTATCAAAACTGGCATATTTGCTGTTCTTCTCTCAGTGCCTGATTGTGGAAGCTTATGCTAGTAAATTATCACAGAAGAGAATAAACAAGACGGAACAATAAATTCTTCCCAGTTTACCTAAAACCTATGGTCACAGTTGTCTATGTCTCTGTCTTTTGCTTTTTAGCTCATTTTTTTCTTGTGATTTTATATTTAAGAGACTTAACAATGCTTATTTACCTTTAGCCAGATTATTTACCCTCACATGGTGCTGATTTTCCACAGCTACAATATAAACGCACGTAATGCAAATTTTCCATCTCCCTTGACTAACTTGTGCTCTAGAATACAACACTGATCTCACTTTCCATACCACACAAAGTTATATCTTCTTCTTATTTTTCTTTAAATCACATTTTCTTTTATTATCTAAGTCAGAGGATCAGATAGAGTAGGATGGATAGCGTAGAGAAAATGATGTTTATGAAACTGGTTACATTATCACTCGTGCAAACAAATTAAAAGAATATATATTAAGCTTCTACTACATGCCAGGTATTATATGGGATCAGTGGCTCTCAAGCTTCAGGATGTATCAGAATCACCGAGAAGGCTTTTTAACACACAGATTGCTGTGCCGCTCTCCCAGGGCTTCTAAATCAGTAGGTGCGAGATGAGCCCAGGAATTTGTATGAAATACTATACAGTGGTTTGCTACTGCAAGTCTCTTCCTTTTTCCATATTCAGTAATGTCCTTTTGATAGACTGAAATCATCCATGATGAAAGTATTTTTAATACATAAAGCCACAAATGCTACAAATCAGGGATTCTCTCCCCGCTCCTTTCCTCCCTCTTTCGCCCATGAACAAGTTTCTCAATATTTCCCAGCAGACCACTGAGGACACTGGAATTTTTTTAAAGCTCAATCTCTGGTTCACACATTTAATTAGTGTTTAGAATCAATGATGTATCAGGGAAGTTCTAATAAGTAAGACAGACAAATACATAGCACTCGCTCTGGTAATATCAATGTTATTTATAATCACGGAGGAAAGATTATAATCTTTGGGGGGGAAAACACTAATGGAGTGAGTTTGGTTTGAGCTTGGATTTGAATGCTGTATAGGGCTTAGAAAGGAACAAAGAAGATTTGGAAAGAAAGAGGACATTTCTGTTGAGAACAAGGAATAGCAAGGGGACGTATTTGGGGAACACACTAATTTCAGATCAATTCCATCAAAGCCAATGGAATTACAGTATTTGCTTAATATCTTTCCCATTAGACCAGAGGCTCCATAAGGGCAAGGATTTTGCCTGCCATGGTATACCCAGCCCCAATGGAATATTTGGTACATAGTAGTTGCACAGTTATATTTGTGTGTGATTGAAGGAATGTACATCTAAATGGACCAAGAGCGAAATAAAAAGGAGTTATTATTCAAAGAAACTGGATCTATAATGTAGAATGATGTACTTAATTTTTCTCAGCTGGACAAGAAAACCTACAGTTACCTGTGAAAAAAAGTGTTGGCAGTTAAAGATGCCTGAGAAGGAACAAAGATTTGTAGAAAAAAGAAAGAACAATGATTTTTGGAGAAAATATAGGAGTCAACATTTAAGTTTAAGACTGCAAAATCTGGCAATATTTATGAAAAAAAAAATTGTGAGGACCAATGAAAATGATATACTTCTTTTTTCATTTTGAAATACGTATTGGACCCAATCATTTGGAGTTTAAATTCAGTTATTAGGGGTGGATGTCACTAACCCAAAATGAGAAAATGATGAATGTTCTTTGATTTATAACAGTAATTAGAAAGTCAGTTCTCTACCTTTAATTTACTAAGAAGTATCGAATATGTAATCTACTTAAATCAAGTACAGTCACAGAGTTTTAAGGGAAAAAACATTGCTTAGTGATTGTCTACCCAAATCTGTCATGGGCCAATGTCTAGAAAGCCTTCAAAATCCAAAGGTAAAATTCAGATAAACAGTAACGCACAGGAAAATTACATAAAACTATTTTATTTAATATTACATATCACCTAAACTGAAGAAACTGGTCATAAGTAAAAACAAACTAACAAAAAACAGCTAAATTATGAAGATAGAAGTGGTAGAGTTCTGCTGATTGGTTTAAAATTAATTAGAGATGGAAAATCGCAACATATGTGAAGATTAAGCGACACACTTTCAAAGAACATATGAGTCGAAGAAGAAACTGAGAGATAAATTTAACAGGTGGTGTTGAAAATGCATATGTCAGCCTACAAAAAAACCTCATTGACATGTTAAGCAAATAAACAGATTACAGGAAGTACATTAATATACTTATCAAATTTTAAATACTGCAAAAGCATGTTATTATTTAGTAATTTACATACACATGAAAGTTAAAACAGAAAGGTCATCATAGTAAATACAAACACCCATTCATTTGGAAAGAGGAGAATGGACTTGTGAGGAGGAAATTGTAAACATGTTTTAGCGTAGAAACCAAAACTCTAAAATTATTTTCATTTTTGCATACCTCTGGTTATATATCCAATACATCTAGAAATCCATCTGCAACCATCTTCACATTATGCATAGCCTAGCTAATACTATAGGAATACCTCGTATCCTTAGGCAAATTAAATAAGGCCACAAATGCACTGGCCCTCCTGTCATAGAGAATGGGTGCCACTGTCTCCCTCTTGAACCTAGAGAGGCTGCATCTGCATTGTCCAGCAAAATATGTTGGAAGTAACCTTATTCCAGTCTGGAGCTTTGCTCTTAAGAAACTGGCAGCTTCCACTTCTTGTCACTGGAAGCCCTGGGCAGCCTTGTAATAAATCTGACTATGCTGATGCTGCTGTGCTAGAGAGAACACACGTAAGCACTCTGGTAGACAGTCCCCGTTGGGCTGAGCCTTCCAACTGTCTCTGCCAAGAAACTAGACTCATCGGTGAAACCATGTGGGACTCTTCAGACCAACCAGTCACCAGCTAAATACGCGAAGTGATTGGAGCAAACTCCATGGTGAGCAGAAGAATCGCCACCTGATTTCTCCATGGATTCCTGATCCGGCAAATTGTGCAAAAATAAAATGGTTGTTGTTTTCAAGTCATAAAATATAGGAGTAGTTCAATAGACAACTGGAAAAAATCCATTGAAAATTTTTGTAAATAACAGTTGATAAATATTCACTTACCATAAGGTATAACACAGTTTTTCCAGTGTCCTACAGATGATCCTTTCATGCCAAAAAACAAGGTGCTACTTTGAATCCTTTTAATAGGAATTACTTGCTAGAAAACATTCTTTTCCCCTCCCATTAAATTTTTCCCATATTCTATTCACAAGTCATTGACAACCACGCTTATTTCGCCAGTGCCTGCTCTCTGGGTCCCATGAAGCTTTCCAGTTATTTATATTTGTCTGCTTAACTATATTTCTATCATTTATCACAGGCTGTACTATCTTTCTACATCCTTAAAGCATTTTAAAAACAAATGGGAGCAGTTCTGAGGTTGATATGCTACGTACAGAAACTAGCAAATGCAAAGCCCCTAAACAAAAACAAGTTCAGTGTGAAGAACAAATGAAACAGAAAAAGCACCTGGGTTTGTGGTAACAGGAGCCATAGATGTAGGACAAAGTTACATGTTGAGCATGTTAAAGAAGTTTGCATTTTATTAAAAGCAGTGGAGAGTCTTTGGAAGGTTTAAAGCAGGAGCATACTGATTGTTGCTTCAGCACGATTCCTCTGGCCTCTGGGGAGGGCTTCTCCAGTTCCTCGCTGCCAGCCCCAGCCCTAGAGCTGAATCTGGTGTTCGCTTTGCCCAGCCTCATCTCGGTGGGACTCTCTGATTATCTCAACTTGCCTATAAGGCTCTAATCATCTTCCTTATCATCAGAAAGCTGTGCACTCACACTGCTATTTTAGTATATTATGCTTGATTATAAATAGGGTTGGAATGAAATAGCTACACTCTGATGTTCATTTGATCTTAATCTAAAATGTTACTTCGATATTTACCTTATGCTATGTTCTAATTCTTCCTGCCGGGGAATGAATGGTTTCCCAAATCCTCAAATCTAGCTGTCCCCAAGCTGACTTTAAAACATTTCTCCATATACATTTGGTCCTTAAAACGGTTAGTCCTTGGCAAGGACAAACATGACTTACAGAGTTCATTATTTTCTCAAACTTGAAACAATGGGTAGCAATCAACTAGTTGCCATGTGTCCAGACCTTCATACTAAAATCAAAGCTTATGGGAGTTCTTTTTATTTAAGGCGTTAATGCATTTTTTAGCTCTGAGAAGAAAAGTAAAATTTAAAGGTTGTATAATTTTTAAAAATTGGTCAACAGTTTCAATTATTTAAATTGATAAAAAAAAATGTTTGAAAACTAAAACCTAAAGGTGCAAATTCATAATGAGTGAGATATGCTCTGAAGTCTGAAAAACCTTTTGTGTGCAAACATGCACATGTATAGCAAGAGCACATTCAGCATTTTAACAAATTATCTCCCATTTTATTTAGTGGAGTAACTTGCCATAATACACACAGCACACACACATACACACACACACTCATACATACACATATGGCAGGAAAGAGATTATCTGAAAATTCTTTAGAATCAATAAAGGCACCGGCCTCCATTGCCTGAATGACTGAAAGGTGAGTGATTATCTGAGAACTGCATAGA
Organism: Miniopterus natalensis; assembly: GCF_054644295.1. Classification (NCBI taxonomy): domain Eukaryota; kingdom Metazoa; phylum Chordata; class Mammalia; order Chiroptera; family Miniopteridae; genus Miniopterus; species Miniopterus natalensis. The sequence continues at coordinate 69,915,786 of NC_142086.1, forward strand.
TAGAATAAATTGCCTTACGGCCACTTAAAATAAAGCCCTTCGAAATGTCACAAGCAGCCCCGCTATCCATAGAAAAAGATATATTATTTTATGACACTATTATTAAGGGAAATTTGTCCAGTCCTTAGGCAGGCACAAAGAAAGATGGGAAATTAAGTCCACGAGAGGCCGGCTGCTAGCTGTTACCTCACCTTGTGCTCCTGAACGATAGTGCATCCTGGGAGATGACCATGAATGATAATCCAATAATCTGACCACTGAGGGCTGTAATCTTGAGAATATAAATATGGGGCTCACTAGCCGAGAGAAGGGGAATCCCCTCAATAAAGCCACAGGGGCCAGCGCAGGGACCTGGCAGAGGGGACATCATCATAGCAGCGGTCACAGAGGGTTTTCACACTGTAGTAGCAAGTTTCTGCAAAGGTGTCTTGCGATAGGAGTAAGATTCCAGCTATTCTCTACTTGGGCACAGGTGTCAGGTTGTTATTTTCTTGAACTATGGAAAATTTCAATATGATTGGACAATTTAGAAGAGAGGGGGTGAGTTCAGAGGGCGTTATTGACTATCCTGCTAGTGAGGCAGTGGGAATCCAAAAAATTATTTGGATGAGTTAAATGTCTGTGACCAAATACTCATGCTGACTTGGTAATGCAGTTTACAAAAACTGTATCAGAAGAGAAGTTCTGGATAAAAAAAGAAGAAAAGAAAAATGCAATTCTGTACTCTATATGGTCTAAACATATCCCTATATAAAACAATCAAGAAACAGCTTAAAGTGCTACAAGGCTAAAAGAAACTTTCTACAAAAAATATTATTTTTTAGACTCATGTTACAATAAGAACAAGTCAACACAAATATGCTTTCCTCTTTCCCACCAATTTCCATTATTATGTGTCATATTTGGCTCTTGAAATGTGCATCTAATCAATGAAATATATTTTCAGGATTAACAAATAAAATTTTTAAAAATCACTCAAAAAAATTAGTGAATTTTATTCTTCAGCATAACTAGTTGATCTTTCTTGCTCTATGTTCAAAGTGTAATATAGTTTCCTGTAATTAGTGGAAACAAACTCCACTGAAATTATAAATGTAACATTTATTTAATGCTTACTAATTCCAGATACAAGTTACATGCTTTCATTAATTAATTAATTTATTTCTCACAAAATTAGTTTATGATCATCCCATCTGAGGTGGTAATATCGAATTACTACAGATAGTAAGTACAATGGGCAGGATTTGACCCAGCCTGGCTGTCTCCAGGTCACACGTGGCTACCACTTACCTCTGCTACCTTTTGTTAAATATAATCAGATACGTAGAGAGTCACAATGGATAACATTTCACTAACTTTACGGTCACTGGGATTTTATGAAGAACTTGTTTATCCTTAACAATAACTCTAGAATAGATATTAAATTGTTCTCTATTTCAGTTAAGGACAGAAAAATATCATAACTGAAATATAGGCATCATCTACATGCACCGCCTTCCCCATCTCATGTAGCCAACAGGCTAATTTCATTTATTCTATTTCCTAAATATTTTTCACATGAATTCAATATTTTTCATGCTTATCCCTCTAATTCAAACCTTTAAAATCTGCCATGACCACTGACATTGCTTCTTAAGAAATTCAATGTATTATTTGTACCCCGTGAGTATCCAAATTTCATAAATTCCCAGTTTTTTTCTAAAACCCATATTTAGATTAATTCTATCTAAAGGTGTTTGACAGTTTTCTGTCCCATGCTGAGAATCTCCTAATCCCTCAGCATGGGCTCCATTCTCCAGTTCATTCTCTTTATTCCCGGTAATAATGTTCTACATGGTGACAATGTTCTACACGGTGTCCTTGAGCACTGCATTAGTGAGCCAGGAACCGCGGCTCCCAGGGGACATACGGGGTTAGGCTCCTACAGGCCTCTGCTGACAACATCTTTGCCATCGCCTTGTTTCATGCATGTTCCTGTTTGAAGACGTCTTGTTGAATACATATTTCTTAGAAATAATTAGTTTTATGGTCTTTGATTCAAAGCCAGAGGCTTGGAGGCCATTTGCCTTTTCTCTGTTCATTCGCCAAGGTCCTTGGAAAACAAGCCACCCTCATCAAAGCTGAAAACCTGCCCTTCCAAAGCATCACTGCCTGTGTGACATTTAGCAGGTTTACAGCCTGAGAGCTGAAACAAGAAGGCAGAGCACCGCCTTGTTCGCCCTCGGCTGGGAACACGAGCAGCCAGCAACTCAAAGTTTTCACGGCTCTGCTCATGTCTGCAAATGAATGCGAAAGCACTGCAGATTATCCATTTGGGGGTTGCAAATAAATTTCAGCAAGCAGGTGCACATTCAAATACAGAATCTGCAAGCAGTGAGGGTCAACTTAATCTCTAATTCCAGCCTCTTTTCTCACTAAATCTTTATCTTCAGCTACACCAAGCTGCTACTGTTTCTGAATCATTCATTCAAATTCCCCATTGTTAAATCTTTGCATTATAGCCATTGCCCTAAATGCCTTCATCTGACTTAATGTACATACACCAAGTTCCATACTTCAAGGTCCAGGTTCTTAATAATTTCCCCTAAATTATTTGGAGTTTCTTCTCCTCTCCAAGAGATTTTCCAAGCATTTACTGAAGTAGGCAGAATCATGGCCCTCCAAAGACGCCCATGCCCTAAATCTCCAGAAACTCTGAATGTTACCTTACCTGGTAAATAGGACTTTGTCGATACAGTTAAGGTTACTGACCTTGAGATGAGTATTTTATCCTGGATTATCTGATATGGGCACAACCTAATCAGGAGGGTCCTTAAAATAGAAGGGGAAGGAAGAGGGGAATGTCCGAGAGATTCAAGGTTAGAAAAAGAGGTAGGAGAGGTGCAAAGCATGATAAAGACTTGACCTTCCAGTGCTGTGCTTGAAGACAGAGAGGGCCACACACCAAGGATTGTAGCGCCTCCAGAAGCTAGGAACAACGCTTAGCGACAGCTGCAAGAATTTATAACCATTTCCTGGTCATAAATATGAGGACCTCAGGCCTACACACACACAAAGTGAATTCTGCCAACAACCAAAATGAGCTGGATTCTCTCTTAGAGACCCCGGAAAAGAAAGCAGTTCTGCCTACTGACACCTTGATTTTAGTCTAGCGAGACCCATTTCAGGGTTCTGACTGATGGCACTGTAAGTAAGTACATTGGGAAAATGACTTTGCATCAGAGGAAATCATTTTGTGAGTTAATTTTCTAGCTAGTAAATAATTATTTAAGAAAGAAAACTATTATTGAAAAGCACTTATACCCCTCACATTTTTGATATTTTAATACTTTATTTGACTCACAGTCTGCATCTGTTATGTATTGTACTATGTTCCAGATGAATAAGCTAAATCCCCACCCTAAAGTAGCTTACCATTCAATGCAAATTCCAATTACTAAGATGGAACATAAGCAGTTTTCCTTGGGAAGAGCCAGTTCTCCAGTTTGTTCTGAGCACAGAGTATGGAAAAATGTCAGAGATAAATCTGATCATCTTGGTTGAAATTTGATTGTCAATGACCAAGATAAAAGATGTTTGCATTTAACTAGGTAAGGAATGGCGATGCTGTTGCTTTTTAAAAACAACAGTTTTGGGGAACAAAAGAGTGCTTTGATCAGATCTTACTTTGGGAAGATTAATCAGGAAGTTAGTATAAAAGATATAGTGCCAAAATAAAAAGATTATAAGAATAAATCCTGGGAGTTTATCAAAATAGTTCAGGGCATGTGTGGTGGGAATTCTAGCAATGGGAATGGAAAAAAATGGATCCAATGACAAAAAAACACAGAAGTTAGACAAAACATGGTGACACATTTAATGGGAGAGTAAAGGGAATAGATAATTAAAGCATAATTTCCTGGTTATAAATATGAGTAAGTTAAACATCAGTGACATTTCCAACAGAAATTTGGAAGTCATAAGAAGAAGCTGTTTTGAAAGAGGAAAAATGATTAGTTTTGCTTTGAATCCAATACCAAATATATAAGTGAAAATGAAAAAAAATTATTTAAATATTTGAATGTTTTCTCTCTTCTAAAGTGTGATAAGATAGAGCACTTTGATATAATATTGATATTATGCTATAGGTATTTGACAACATGATCCTGGAAGTATCAGATTTATCTTCTAATACTTAGCCAAATAATTTCTTTATCATGACTGTGAGATACTAAATAAAATTGCTAATTGAATCTGCAGATACCTTAACATAAACATTAATGTTTAGTATTTATGACAGTAAATATATATATATATTTGTTTTGTTTTGTTTATTTTTGTTTAGAATATTACAGCTGTCCCTTTTTCTCCCTAACGATCCATTCCACCCCATCCCACCCCCCTCCCCAATCCCTCTCCCCACCATTGTCCGTGTCCTTGGGTTGTGCATTATATGCATATAAATTCTTTGGTTACTCTCTCCCCCTCCACCCACCTGCCCGCCTCCATCCCTCTGACTTTCATCAGTCTGACCTGTGCTTCCATGTCATTGACTCTATGCTGTTCATCAGTTTATTAAGTTCTTTAGATTCCACTTATAAGTAAGATCATGTGATGTTTGTCTTTCTCTGCCTGGCTTATTTAGCTTAACATAATATTCTCCAGGTCCATCCATACTGAATGACAGTAAATATATTTAAACTGTCTAGGAAAAACAGTATTATGAGATATTTTTAGAAAATTGACAACCATAAAGAAAAAGACTTCAGATGTTTGTATGCCGCATAATATTCATTTCTCCTAATGTATCTAGATGTGTAACAGTCTTGTTCACAATGAGTTGATCCAGATCTGCCCTAGACTGTATGCTGTATGCACGTTGGATTGACTGTTGAATTTTCAATTTGATAATCCATAGATTTACACTGTTTTGTAATTTTATTATCAGGGTCAAAACTCACATGCTAATGAGCTTTGGCATCACTCTGTCTTATCACATGTAAATAATATTCTGCAGCTTTTAGGATTATCTTATAACATTTTATATTTGATTTGATATATAGAATATAAAAAATATGAAACATTTCAAGTTCATTTTATTCTTTATTCCTGCTATTTTCATTTATTTCTCATTCTAAAGAGAAAAAAATTAAGTCAAAAGAACTAATATGTGAGAAATAAAAAGACAATATATTTTTGTCTAATCTGTTTTCAGTTTTTAAGAAACTCTCACGACAAAAGGGGCATAAACAGGCAGCAGGTAATCTCTGAGACATTTTAAATTGCTTCTAAATTAAAATATTTTTGTGATTATTTTAATATATTATTTTATATTTGCCTGACCCCTAGGGTGGACATTTACTTGAGTGCAATAGAGGTAGTGTCATCATCAACTAAAGTATCACTCTCAACAGGGGAAGGAAATCAAAGCCTTCCCTTTCCTTAATCATTAAATTCCAGTTTAATTCTGCTGGTGTTATTTATTTGGGTAAAATTTTTTTAAAAATACATTGTAATTCTAATACTGTTCATTAAGTGAACATTGTCACAGTGGATTGCAGAATATTCTTAGCATCTCTAATGATTCTGACTTAGGTTCTACCTAGTAATATTTAAATGATTGAATGGATATAAAAGTTTTTCAATTTGAAGATGCAACTATATGAAGATATTGGCTAAATTTATAGGTTAATGCTAACTAGGAATAAGGCACTTCTTAATTTATTCTTCAGTGTGTCTCAACTCTTAAATTTGAGAACGTACAAACCACAGCTATGGAAACACTGCCTAGATAAAAACTAAGTCTTATTCTATGGACATATTTTCAATTATGAGTTATCACTGCAAAAGAAAAATTTTGTTTTTATGACTCATAAAATAATACAGCATTGTTGAGAACATAAATGGTATGGTTCAATTAATTTCTTATGAAGACCATGTTCTTACATCCCAGCTTAACAACATAGGTCAATCATTGTCTTCAAATCTAGTACCAGCATTAAGCCAACATATAATATTGAGGGCATCATTCTGCAGAGTGGGTGTGAGAGAAACCAGTGTAACATAAAACCCATAGGTATTCCAGATCATTCTCATTGTTTTCAACCTATCAAAATTATGGCCTAAAATTTTTACTGTTGAAAAGCTACTTTGCTAAGTTATATGAAGGACTTAAATTAAAAGTGTAATCTTCACTCTCCAGTAAGTAGTAAAGGGCATAATGCGCCGATGTGTGCAATATTAGATAACGTTAAGAGTGACATGACTGTTATTTAATTCAGTACAGCCAATTCAGCAATAAGTATCAGAAGTCTTAAAATTTTGTAAAATACTTGACCCAGTCATTCCACTTCTAGGAATTTGTCATGAAAACTTAAGTGTATAACTCAATATAAATTTACCAAAAAAAGATTTTCATTGGTATATTAACTTAGTGAATAATCAAAAAAATCAAACTTATAACTTGACAGTACTGATCAAATATATATGTTTTTTTCCACAAAATGAAATAATAATCTATGTAAAATGAAAAATATTTATCACATGAAAATGTTCAATATTATTAAGTTGTTTACATTTATATATGGATGAGTTAATAGAAACAGTAGATAAACTGATGATAGGAAGATAGATATATCCACAGATTTAAATGTTGACAATAAGTATCTCTAGGTAGTGGAAATAATATAATTTCTTTTTTCTCTCATGTGTTCTTAAATATCTGTGGTTTCATTTTGGGTTTTCTTGTGGGGGGCAGGAGCATATATGTCATTTTTAACAAGAAAAAGGCAATTCTTTAAAGAAAAGAAAAAAATTATAATTGAGTCAACCTAGACAATATATCAAAATACTATATATGGTAAATTTTTAAGTTAAATATTTTGAAATATCTCCTACTGGATTCTATATTTAAAATAACATCAGTTTAGTTACTTATAAAGACATGGTCTTTGATAAGAGATTGGCATTTTGGTATGCAGAAAAATAGACATTCTAAATGGATGGAATTCTACCATAAAATGACAGAGATGGCAAGAACACAGGTTTGTTTGGGAAATAGTGAGCAAAAGTGTAGAGCATAGTGGAAGTTCAATCAGATTAATAGATTGTGGCCATTTATGGAGGGTCTTAAACACCCAACTAGAGATATGAGTTTTATCAGGCATGATATGGCCCCTGTCTACCTCTGCAAACTCAGCTTTTCTCAACTCCCTATTCTCATCTATATTTATCTTATTTCTGCTGTCTGACTAATCTCTGATGTCCCACCTCCAGGTTGATAGTCTCTGTGTCTGAAACTCCCTTCTTGGTAATCACATGGCTGGCTCCTTTTAGTCACTCAGTTCTCAGCTTGTAATTCACCTACATAAAGAAACCTAGCCTGACAACTCACCTAACTAGTTATAAACTAGCATATCACTGTGTTTTAATCCAACACAAAGCACTCATTATTAATAAATTTTTCATTCATTTCTTGCTCTCTTTTGGAGTATAATCTCCTTGCAGGCAGGACACTTGCCATGTTGTTCACCACTATCTCTATCCCAGGACCTAGAGAAATGCCTATGAAATGTCTGTTGGGTAAAGGAATGAATAAATAAATACTGACCTGTTTCTGACAGAGGAAGTTGAGAGATAATATGACAAGGAGGACAAGAGATCATTTTCTTTCAAAAAAGAACCCAGAAAGATAGGGGTATCTAAATCATCACCTTGAGTTCTGCTTCATGACCATAGGAAGACAATCCATATTATTCTTACTTATATTGGTATATCATTTCCTAAACTCTTTAAAGTCTATTATAAAAATTACTAGTTTGATATTTAACCATTTATTTTGTATTCAAATTGTTAATTATTGGAAAGTATACATTTGAATTGTGCCCGTTTCCTGACACCCCTATCACATCCATACACGTGCACACCTGTGATACAGCAAATAAGAACATGTAGAAATTGCTCCTAAAGCTTTAGGGACAAAAGGTGAGGTTCAGTCATATATAATCAACACATAAAATTAAATCTGAAAAACATGTACATTTTAGGATCAGCTTGAATAAAATATTTACATGAGCCCAGCCAGCGTAGCTCAGTGGTTGAGCATCAAACTATGATTCAGGAGATGAGGTTTGATTCCCTGTCAGGGCACATGCCCGGGTTGCCAGCTTGGTCCCCAATAAGGGGTGTGCAGGAGGCAGCCGATCAATGACTCATCGTTGATGTTTCTATATCTCCCTCTCACTTCCTCTCTCTGAAATCAATAAATATATGTATATTTAATTTAAAAAATATTTACATGAAAAATTGCCAAATTAAATTAATTTTCAGAGCCTATTCAGAAGATAATTATATCAATGATTAGTAGACTTAAGTATATCTTTATTGATTTCAGAGAGGGGAAAGGAGAGGGAGAAAGAGAGACAGGAACATCAATGATGAGAGAGTCATTGATCGAGCCCGCAACCCGGGCATGTGCCCTGACCGGGAATCGAACCCCGATCGCCTGGATCCCAGGTCGACGCTCAACCGCTGAGCCATGCCCGGCCGGGCTGATTAGTAGATTTAAAATCTTCCATGAATGAATATTAAGACGACCTCACAAACCTATTTAGAATGATCAATGTCAGACAATGTCAAAGGCATCTTCATTTTCTGAGTGTAAAGCCTGAGCTTTGGGCTCATGTTAGATATTTTGAAGTTTCAGCTATAAACCATCAACATTATGGTTTTTGTATACAGTATTTATTTTCTGTCTGACAAAGACAAAAGTCAGGCTACTGAAGAATCATACTATTGTAGAAGAATGGTTTTGGTCTTACTGCAATATCTTGTTTTCCTTGATCTTGACCATAATCCTTTCAGTTCTATAGGAACTCTCTCAGATACTTTTTTCTGAGAGAAAGTTATTATTACACCTAGACACAAAAAATAATATATCTCTGGGAATATATAGAACATTGTTGAAACATATATTAGAACCATACGTATCCTTTATATATGCAATTAACTGAGATGACAAAGTGTTCTTAGAACTGAATTATAATATTTAGATTTAAATACACTTCTAAAAAAAATTCTAAACAACCTCATTGACCATTAATAATCATATAATATTTTAGTTCTCCTAATATTATAAGTACTTATAAATTGTACATGGTAGCAAAATGGTACAGAAATTGGTAGGTTTCTAAATCGCAAGTACAAACTCAATTTTAAAAAAGTACATTTTCTATGAATTTGCCTATTCTAGGTACCTCATTGAGCAAGACAGAAAGTGCACTAGAGGTTGCCAGGACTGAAATAAGGAGAAAAGAGGAATTCTTGTTTAATGGGAACAGAGTTTCTATTTGAAAAGATGAAACAGTTTTCAAAAAGGATAGAAGTGATGGCCTCACGACAATGTGAACGTACTTGATGCCACTGAGCTCTACGCTTAAAAATGGTTAAAATGGTAAGTTGTGTGTTACGCGTATTTTACCACAATAAAGAAATGAAATTCCTAAAAGTGAAAGTATATTTTATGCAGGGCAAATTCTAGAAGGTGGAAAGGCAAACTTGAGAACAAAAGAGACTTCATGAATCATCTAGCCCCTGAACAGGCTCCCTAATTAACAGAGAAGAGCAAAAGGCCAAGCTGATTTTCTGACACACAGGCAGGAGCACAGTTCAGTCTACTGACGTCCCAATCCGCCTTCTCCTCAACAGGCTTAAATGACCAACCAACTGGGTATCCCAGCAACGCCACCAACTGAACACATCAAAAGCTGACCAAATAATCATCTCTCTAAATCAGCCCTTCCTTCGGCACTCTCTCCGCTTTGACTAAAGGCACCATCTGCTCCTTAAGCACACATGGCCCCCACCATCGATCGCCCACAAGTTCTATCCCTCAAATCCTCCCCAAGTCTCTCTTGACATTTGCTATTTCTTTTTATTGTTCTGACTCTGGTAAAATCACGAGGCCCCATTTGTTTCTTTTTTTTTTTTTTTTTAATGAGGTTTATTCTTTTTTTTTTTTTAATATATCTTTATTGATTTCAGAGAGAGGAAGGGAGAGGGAGAGGGAGAGGGAGAGATAGAAACATCAATGATGAGAGAGTCATTGATCAGCTGCAGCCTGCAACCCAGGCATGTGCCCTGACCGGGAATCGAACCCCAATCGCCTGGATCCTAGGTTGACGCTCAACCGCTGAGCCACGCCCGGCCGGGCCCCATTTGTTTCTTATATTGTCATCTTGCCTTCCTGGATTATATTATTATTATTTGACATTACATGAAAACATATTGTACTCTCCTATTCCATTCCAAATGTCTTTCATTTTATTTCTTTCTTCCTTTCTTTGCCTATGAAAATCTTACTCATTTTCTGAACCTGACTCTACTACTCCAAATAGTATATCTTTCTCATATTGTCATACAAAAATTATTTATAGAACATCAAGAATGGTGCATTGTGTTAGGTTCCAGGAGATTCAATGGTAAACCAGAACAGATTCCAACCAATCCTGTCCTTATGTAGTTCACACACAGGTGAAACAAACTAATGGTAATCAAACGATAAAGAATCTGAGTGCTATTTCTTTCCCCAAAAAAGCAGCAGTGTAAGATGCTAAGTTTCAAGGCAAAATCAATCTTGAGGATAAACCTAAGATTCTGGATCTTATCAGAAAGGTAGAAATTGGTGTAAATATGCAGAGTTTGAGAAAGCCTACAAAGTCATCAGCGCCAACATAAACCAGAAAACAATGAACCAGAAAACTCTCTTAAGAATGACTAGCAACAGCCTCTAAGAAAGAACAATTTCATGTGGAGCTTCGTCTTCATACTCATCCTGGAAAGGTGACTGCTATGAACTGAATATTTATATTCTCTGAAAATTAATGTTGAAGCCCTAATCCATGATGGCACTTGGAGATGGAGCCTTTGGAAAGTAATTAGAGTTAGATTAGGTCATGAAGGTGGAGCCCCCATGATGAAATTAATGTCCCTACAAAAAGAAAAAAGAGCCATCACAGCTCTCATTCCACCAACTATAAACCAAGAAGAGGGCTCTGATCCAGGGACTGAATCTGCCTTGCACTTTGATCTTGGACTTCACAGACTCCAGAACTGTGAGCGATAGATGTTTATCATTTAAGCCACCCAGTCTATGATATTTTGTTATAGCAGCTGGAACAGACTAAGACAATGACCAAAGACACCTTAAAAAATAGAAGGAAAGCTTATTAAACACAAATTTTTGGTAAAGCTAAGAAATTTAAACAGTCAAGTTGCAGCAGTGGAAGTTTAAAAATCATACTTTAGCTGTTGCAAAAATACCAGACTACTTAAATACATGCACTGGGAGAGAAACACATGCCATCACATTTCATCTTGATGCAAACCCGTGGAAATGTCCCCATCCTAGAAAACAGGAATCTTTTCATCTAATTTTGTTTCCCAGAATGAGAAAGCACATGTCATATGACTTTTTTTTTCATTTTTCTATGATAATTTTAATGTGTTACACTGGGGAATGTGGCAATACTTCATAGGTTTATATATGACTTAAGAAAATGATAATATGCAGAATCTCTTTCTTTTTGTAACGTAAGAATGACATTTGAGTTGCAAACTTGAGGTACAAACAAAAGGTACAAACTTCCAGTTATAAAATAAATAAATTGTGGGGATGTAATGTATAGCGTCATGAATATAGTTAATAACACTATTGCATCTTTGAAAGTTACTATAAGAGAAAATCTTAAATGTCTAAATCACAAGGAAAACATATTTTTGTAACTATGGTAGTAATGGATGTTAGACTTTTTGTGATCATTTTGCAATATATTCCATAAATATTGAATGATTATGTTGTATTCCCCAAACTAATATTGTTATTTATCTGTTATATCTCAACAATATTTAAAAAAAAAAATGATATTTAATATAAAATATGAGGACCCTCAAGACACTAATACCAAGATAAAAATTTTTTAAATGGCTTAAATCTATTTTAGTGTTTTTCTCTAATAAACCTTGATTAAATTATTCATTCTGTAAGTATATTTTTGAAATATATTAATAGCATTCCACTTATCAACACTATGATGAAATACTATTTTTTCCCCTTTTCTAAGTAAAGCACAAAGAATGCAATTATCAGGAGAGTGACAAAGAAAATTGAAAGATTCCACTCTCAGGTAAAGAAGGGCCGCAGAAAGAAGACACTGACATTTCCAGAGCCAGCTAAAATTCTGTGGAGCAAAAAAGGAATTAAGGTGACCTAAAATTTCTAAATTTCTGAAAAAATTCAAAACTTCTTGGTTGCTCTATTACCTCTGGTAGCTCGCCTGAAATACTTTTTTGCAAATTTTAAAAAGGATTGTAAGTGCACTTGAGGGTAGGTGTCCACCCACATACTCACCCTTCCACACCCTCCTCTATACAGCCCGGTCCTGGAAGCCTTTAATCTGAATTCTTCATATGCACTTGACCTTCAAGGTTTCAATGGGGTTCTGCTGATAAGAGGCCGTAGCTGGAGAACAGAGAATAGAAGGAAAAGAGATGTTATTTTTGCTGCTTCTGATCACTGGTGGCAGCAGGGAGCAACTGCAGGCTACGAGGAACGCCCGCGAGCCCCTGACAGAGTAGAGGTGGCCAAGAGAATGGCACCAGTAGGTCACGGAGGGGTAAAGGGCCCAGCAACATCCGCACAAAGACACCGCAGTGGGACTGTGGGTTCCTGGCTCCGTGCCCTGTGGCGGTGGCAGTAGGTCCAGCCGCAGCAGCGTAGCTCCCGGGGCCTCAGTGGCAAGTGTGTTACGTGTGAGCTCCGAATAGCACCCCCTTGCCCCCCTGCACTCCCGTACTAATCAATTCCCTATATTACATGTCTGAATGTATCAATGTGATGAACTTCCCAAAGTTCCTCGATTCAATATGGCTTTAACAATTATTGGTTGGTTGACTAGGACCAGGCTCCGACAGTGATTTACATCAAATGAACTTGAGATGCCAGAGCTTTCTGACAGTAACACAGAGGAAAGATCCAGAGGCATAAGCAGAGACGAATCTTGGAGCACAAAACTGTTTTGTGTGCAATTTGCCCACCAACTGCCCAATTATCTCCCGAACTTGAGCATTTTATTAATGAGGGAGGGTTCCTGCCTTCTTGGGAAGTCCCATGATTGTCCTCTGCAAGTCAGAGGTCAAAGGGGGAGACGCTGCCGTTGAAATGTGAGTTTCGGGGCTGGCAGAGGCCACGTGGCGGCACCTCACCCCCGCGGCTAGGAGGTCACAGCTACTATAATAGGCAGCAGGTCCAGGGCAGTAGTCAGAATATTTGACCCACATACATCTTTGGCTGGAATTTACTGATCCCTAGAAATAAAAGAGTGGTCATTCTTATAGTTTTTCAATATATAATTATAGAGAAGCACTAGGGCTTGTGAGCAGAGGCCTGATTTCAGTCACCACAATGAAGAGTCATCTCACCACAGCCAGATCACGACCAGAATCCTTTGAATTTGAAAAAGAGGCCAGGTCCATGTAAGGACGGATGCTAAGATACCATGCCAAGAATGTTCTGGAAATTGTCCTTAAAACGTCCCTGATGGGACCCCTCTGACGATTTATCAGAGAAGCTAGATACACACTGAGAGAAGGAAAGAACACACATCATTCAGAGCTTTATAGACGCGGACACTGATTTTATTTTATCTGACGACCCAAAATACTATTGGGATCAATTGGTTGTAGTTTGGGTTTATGAAAATTAGGTGATAAATGGAGTTAGTGCCAGAGTCTCTCTCCCAGTGTGCCCAATGGTTATGCCAATCCAAGTAGGATAATTCCCAAGTTCCTAAAAGCTGAGTTGGAATAAACAAGCCAGTGAGAACCCTTAGAACTTCCCCTTCCTACCAAAATTGTACATCAAAGGCAATAACACGAACAAAGGGAGGCTAAGAGGGCAGAGTGGGTGGTGTAAGAAAGTGCATTAAAGTGAACTGAATTTTGAGACCCTTACCCCTAAGTTTTAGAGGAAGACTAGACTCCATAGAATAGATTAGATTATCAGTCATATGGAGAAAGCAACACCCGCTATGTTAATGGGGCCTGTGAGAGAAAAGGTGAGCTCACTCCGCTGGTGAGAGACCAAGCAGGAGCCCTGGGGGTAAAGCTAGAAGGAGGCTGTGGGAGGCGTTCCCATACGCAGCACACTTCATTATTGGTCTTAAACATCAATGTACTTACTCTCCATAGACAATGCTCCAAATAGCTACCTTAACAATGTTTGACAAAAGTGATAAGTCTATTTGCCAAAACCCCTTTTGGGCAATATTTTATTTCCATTACCAGCGTGTTTTTTCTTCTGTTTTTCCTCTAGCTGAATTTAATTTCCTTGAATAAAATTGTGGTCATGCAAAGATAATCCCATGACATTAACAGATGAAAATAGTATAAAAGGATATATGTCTTGTTAGCAGTGTTCCCTCAAAAGACTTCAGGACCTAAGATAGAACCCAGAGTATTATTGTGATTAAATGAAAACCACTCGGAGGAAAAAAACAATTTAAAAATGTCACTCAAGCCATCCCTATTGGTTTCAATTGCCCAGAAATTCAGTTGTATGAAGTTGTGGCGTAAGGTTTTTGTATCCCCTAATGCTGACGTTGAAAGTGTCAGTCAAGATGTTAGCTATCAAATAAAATACAACACTCCAATTATTCCAATGATATCAATAAATACTGTGAAATAACAAATGATTGCATCTACAGTGTCACATTTAGTTGTAATATGCTGCATGAATTATGCCAGATTTTAAACATTTATTGATTTTTAATACTAAGCAAATTATATACATCAGAAGATATTTATAGTAAATCTTTGGCTGTATAATATTAAAAATTGAAATACATCTCCTTTTGGATTGATGCATAATCTTCAAACAAAGAAATGTGAACATTTAAATTCAGTAAAGAGATTACAAGTTCAATCAACTATATAAAACAAAACTCCATGGATAATAATAATGAAAAATTTTAAGAAGTTTAAAGTATATTTTATGTGTTTCTATATAGCTACTTAATTTCTGCTGAATGTTTCTTTTTGCTCAAAATTAAAGTATATTACTATAAAAAAGTTTGAACCCTTGAAAATAAAATATTTAATGAATTATTTTAAATGTATTATATAAAACATATTATATATAGTTTTTAAATTTTTGAAGGGTACTGTTTTTCAAGCATCTTATAGGACATTTCTGATATAATAGCCCATGGAATCCTAACAACACTATAGGGCATGTATTATTTTTGTATTTTACAACTGATGAAATTAAGCCTGAGGAAAACACAGGAGCTTACATGACTTGCTTGAAACAGAAATTTCCATAAAATAGACAATACATGGACTCATATTGCTTCAGAAAACCAGCATTGTTTATAGGGTACTATTGTTTCCTTTTTTAATCTTTGAATTCTGCAACACACACACAAGGTATTTCACAAACTATTTTGTATATTGCTATATATATTTTTAAATTTCCTTGAAATATACCTCATACAATTAATTATTAACTATAATAATAATAAATCATTAACTCTTCATATGCTAATAATATTTAGTTTGGGTGAATTTTTTTTTGAGGATATTTCCGTGGTATAGCTATTAAAATGAATGCATTATCAGATATAATATACCACACAATTCTTGCATATTAACAATTACTCCTTTGCTAACTATAGTTATAAATATTCAAAGAAAGAAAGGTACCATATTGCCAGCTTTTACTTTTAATGTATTCAAGTGTGTTAATATATTCTGGGATTTATTAGGATGGCTACAGTGAGTTCTATGATATTTTGTACATATATTCTATTTATTAAATAAAGACCTCATTTTAAAAAGAATTATGGCCTGGCCAGGCTCGGCTAGTGGCTGAGCATGGATCTAGGATCCAGGAGATCCTGGTTTGATTCCCGGTCAGGGCACAGGCCCGGTTGCAGCTCGATCCCCAGCTGGGGGCGTGCAGGAGGCAGCCGATCAATGACTCTCTCATCATTGATGTTTCTCTCTCTCTCTCTCTCTCCCTCTCTCTTCCTCTCTCTGAAATCAATAAAGATTTTTTTTTTTTTAAATTATAGAAAGAATTATGGCTCAAACACATGGCCTCATGTCATATATAATAAGTTAGTAAGACAGACATGAATCAAGTCCTTTTTAATAGATTGTTATGCACCCAAACGTAAAAGAAGTACTTTATTCTATATATAAACATTTGTGAGGAATCCAGAGTAACTTTCTTTACAATCATATATACATTTTGGTAACATTATTTTACATTTTCTACACAAGACGAATGTGGAATTATCCTATATTACATATATACACATATATGCTTGTTAAATATATTTTAAGTTTTGAGAGTTTGATTAGTTGCTATTAAATGGAACAAGAGTTTTTAATGTACCCATGCTTTAGGCTCTTCCTCTGCTGATCCTAAATCACCTTTCCTTGTCTTCTCTCCATAACAAGGTTTCTATGTTAACTGTTTTTGAAAAAATACACGAACATACAAACAAAAAAGCATCCAGGTTGTAGAAATAAATTGGATTGACTAAGGTAGGTAACCAACCCACCACCACCAGAGCTGGTTTGCAAGGAGAATATTTTTACTATTCATGAGAACAAATAGAATAGATCAACTAAAAACCTTTCCCTAAAGCACTGGCAGGATGAGTTTAAAAAGAAACATTTCCTGTTCTGTTCCTTCTGGCCATTTTGTATTCATCAATAGGGCTAGGTTTTAAAATCTCTTAAAAGATGACCTTATAAGAAATGATTTATACTTTAAAAATTCATTTAAAAATCACAGAAGCCCTGAACTCTATGTATGACACAAAGTAATATTATTTCCCTAGAGCTGTATATACAAAAAGATCATTTCAATATGCTACATAAATATTAAATTTCTATCTCAATAATAGGTATCAGATCTAAGTTTGCTGCTTTGTTATGCATAAGCTGCTACTTTATTGCTTTGATTTTCTTACCAAAGATACTCTTCACATAAATGACAATAACAAGTGCCTTCAGTTACAAGCAGCATATAATAAATACTCATTATATAGCACGAATACCTGCCATTACCCTCCATTAAGCTATTATTAGTCAATAGCCCCTAGCCACCAGAGCCCGTATCTCTGTTCACCACAGTGGCCGTTTCGAATTGTGCATTCTCAGTAGGTGCCACAATACGAGAAGCTTCTCAGCTTTGTGGCAGGATAATGTTTACTGCACCGTGGCAGGGAGTGAAGGGAGGTTGTTGGGTCAAGACCTGCCCTTGCAGCTTGTCAGCTGTTATATTTGAATATAGGGTGCCCCAGATCAGCCTCTGAGTGTCACATGGGCTTGGGGGACATAACTAATGAAAAAAAAATCAATGGCTAGTTGTTTTTCAAATGTCAGGGAGAACTAAGAAAATATCTAAAATGTCAAAATGCTCTTGAAATAGGATATAGCCATCCAAAGGCACTGAAGTAATTTAGGGTTTCATACACAAAAGCCCTGGAGCAGGGCAGGGCATGGAGTCCTTCAGCAGCTCTAGGTCTGCAGTCTGTGAATTACTGCATTTGGCTCTCTTTCCAAAGTTCTCAAGGAAATGCAAGGGTTTAAAGAGGGGAGGCAGCAGCAATTATGGTGTGATGTCCAGCAGCCTGGAATAAGACAATAAAGAACAGAATTATGACTCCTCCAACTCTTCTAGCCAGGTCGCTTTTAAATGTGAGGAGGAGAACCCCTTTCAGCTGAGCTTAACTGAAAAGGAGGTCCCAGGGCATGGCTGGAGATGTCATGGAACCCCAAGCAGAGGCTGGCTTGCTGGGAACTGGAAAAGGAATGCTGCCACACGCCAGGATTAGCTTAACCTAATGTGAATTAGGGATGATCAATGAGAGGGCTTCAGGCAGTGCCCGTTAGCTAGATACCCTGTGGACCACATTTCTGGGTCACTAGCAAGGATTTGCCTGCCACATGTGTTCCACTCTTCCTCAACTACCTGTGAATCACCCATTCTCACTCCTGAAATTTAAGACCCCAATGTCCACCCCCTTCTCCTTTGTCCAAAAATGTCTTATATACTCAATGTTGCCTCACTGTCTTTGGAATTTTCATGGAATGATCATGACTATGTGGATTCCCCATGTGCATGTATTAAACTTTGATTTTCTCCTGCTAATCTGTCTCTGCTAATTTGGTTATTAACCCAGCCTAGAAGAACTTAGAGGTGAGAGAAAAAGTATTAATATTTTTTAGCTCCCACAATACTGTTAACTGGACACAGTATTTGAGCATAATTATTTCCAAGTTAGATATTTGGAAGGGTTTTGCTTAGTCCCCAGATGAATCCCTCTTTAGTTAGCGGAAGCAAGAGAGTGGGTTCCTTCCATAGTTTCTGAGACTCAGTCTTGAGTAGGGAAGAAGAGAGTGAACTCCTTTCAGGGTCTCGTAGCTGCAGTTTTGTGTCAGCACCCCAGGACTTTCAATCAATGCCGAGCATCCCCTGAGAGCCTGGGACTCACTCCCGCGCGCTTTGTGTCAGGCACATGCGCCTGTCCAAGAAGATTTGCTAGTGATAAAACTCTCATAGGATTTACTTATATTTTCATTCTTGGGGATTTTATTAAAAGCCAAATTCAGATTCATAAGTTTGTCCTGCCACCCTTTTTATTAGAGCACCCACCTAACCAACATTTAACAACCTCAGCTGACTCTAAATGATGGAGTCTGCACAGATTTGCAGCCCGGTTACCCCCACACACTCCCCCCAAGACTTCCCAAGAAGAGTTTTCCAACAACACAAAGAATTCTGCTGATCTCAGATACTGAACTACAATCTCCAAGAGATTATTTTCCCTCCATTGTTTTTTTCCTTGAAAGCATTGACGTTAACCCAAAACACAGCACATTTGGGGATATGAGCTTCAGTTGGCAAACTGCATTTTTGTACCTGAACTTCAATGTTCTTGGAGTGCTAGCAACCAGTGGAAATGGCTTCATAAAGCAATTTTATATAATTATTTTCATTTTTCATGGTCTGCTCCCAGCCAAGCAGCTCCAAACAGGAGTGCGTCTGTGTTCTCAATGTTCTTATAGCTATAAGGAGTAACCTGAAATAACAATAAATATCACCAACCTGGTATTTTTCTAAATGCCCCAATTTTTCTTCCTAAGTAGTCTTATGATCTGGATTCTAAAAGTTTGTGTTAACATTTTTCTTATTACATATCCATGAACTGAAAGCTTTCTTCTTGAGTGAAGGCTTCTTAATGCCTTCTTCCCAGCCATGGCACCTTAAGCAGACTCCCAAATGGTTTAGATGCTACTGCTCACAACCACACTCATAGCTCTAATGGTGTTGGATTTTTTTCAATATAGAATCTTTTGATTACAAGAAAAAAACACACACCACTAAACTGTGATCAAGTAAAGGTACGATTTTTTTTGTGTTAAAGCAGACATGTAAGATCTTCCAAAGTATAGAGATGCGAGGCCTGTGGCAAACTCAAGTTAAAGAACAGAAAGTTCATTGGAAAGTGGGGGCCACTCCCGCCCTCTCTCAGGGAGAGGTCCACGTGGTGTCCGTCACCTCTGTCTGTGTACAGGTGTCTTGGCCCCGCTCTCCTCTCCCTCTTGACAGGCTTACTTAGCTTTTTCATTTCCTACACATTCAACATTCTTGCTCTTTGGTCTTTTAGATTAAGATCTTTCTGCTCATTCCAGTCTGTGTCTTTAGTTCTCACTGCTGCGTACACAATGTGATTATGAGACAAAACCGCTGACACAACAGATTGGCTCAGGACAGCCCCCAAATGCTTTCCTCTTAGGTCAGTTCTCCACTTTGAATCAATCTGCTATGACAAATATTTAAATTTTATTAGTTTTCATACAGCTTAGAGACTTCAAGGGTGATATAAGATATTTATCTAGAGAGTCTCCCTAAAAGTTACCACCAAAGACTAGGAGATGAGGGAACCCAGATGTCAGTATGGCTCTGACTTATCCACCTTGTTCACCTTTTTGTAAACCATTGCATTTGAGCAAAGAATTCTATAGTTTAAAAAAAAAAAATTTGAGAAACTCAGTCTAGTCCCATCGTGTTTCACTCAAAAGGGTTTTCGTTTTAAACAGTGGTGCTAATGGACACTTTGTAGAAGGATAATAGTTATCTTTATCTCACAAACTATTTTTGGAGCTCATTCATAAATCTAATTTCTTCTTGGATATATTTTATATGCTTAGCCTATATAATCTTGGTGATAACTAACAATATTCCTTCTTAGTTTACCCCATTTCCAGCAATATAGTCCAAGCATAGGTATACCAGTGAGCCCCAGGACAATTTTTATTTGGTTTCCAGTTTTATTGCTGATAATAGAGGACTGACTCCTATATTGGGCATTTTATTAGCTCAAATCTCAAGTGTAAATATCCTCACCATTTTATCTACTGAGTTTTTTAATTTGAAAAGTAAAATTTTGTATTCCAGAAAGTAATTTTTATGTGTATTTTTAATTGAATTTATTGGGGTGACATTGGTCAATAAAATTATATAGGTTTAAGACATATAACTCTCAAATACATCATCTGTATATTGTACTGTGTGTTCACCACCCCAAGTCAAGTCTCCTTCCATCACTACTTATCCCCCCTTTACTTTCTCCTACCTCCCCCTACCTTCCCTTTCCCACTGGCAATCACTCATGTCTGTGTCTGTGGATCCTTCTTTTTTTCTTTGCTTAATCCCTTCACCTTTCTCACTCAGCCCCCATACCCCTCCCTGACAGCTGTCAGTTGGTTCTCTGAATCCATGAACCTTTCTCCATTTTATTAGTTTATTTTGTTCATTAGATCCCACATGTAAGTGAAATCATATGGTACTTGTCTTTCTCTCACTGGCTTATTTCACTTAGCATAATATTCTCTGGGTCTATCCATGTTGCCAGAAAAGGTAAGATTCCTTTCCTTTTTTATGACTGAGTAGTATTCCATCATAGAAATGTACCAAAGCTTTTTTTATCCATTCCCCTATTGATGGGCAGTTGGACTGTTTCCAAATCTTAACTATTGTAAATAATGCTGCAATGAACAGAGGGGTGCATATATACTTTCAAATTAGTGTTTCCAGTTTCTTTGAAAATTTATATGGAACCAAAAAAGACCCTGAATAGCCACAGCAATCTTGAGAAAGAAGAACAAAGTTGGAGGGATCACAATACCAGATATCAAGTTATACTACAAAGCCACTATAATCAAAACACCCTGGTACTGGCACAAAAACAGACATACAGATCAGTGAAACAGAACAGAAAACCCAGAAATTGACCCAGGCCATTATGGTTGATTAATATTTGACAAAGGAGGCAGGAACATACAATGGAGTCAAGACAGTCTTTTCAACAAATGGTGCTGGGAAAATTGGACAGCTACATGCAAAAAAATGAAACTAGACCACCAACTTACACCATACATAAAAGTAAACTCAAAATGGATAAAATACTTAAATGTAAGACATGAAATCATAAAAATCCTAGAAGAAAACATAGGCAGCAAAATCTCAGAGATCTCTCCTAGCAATATGTTCCCCGATACATCTCCTAGGACAAGAGAAACAAAGGAGAAAATAAACAAATGGGACTGCATCAAAATAAAAGCTTCTGCACAGCAAGGGAAACCATCAACAAAATGAAAAGGGAGGCCACTGTCTGGGAGAACATATTTGCCAACGACACATCGGATAAAGGGTTAATAGCCAAAATACGTAGGGAACTCATACAACTTAACAAAAGGGAGACAATCCAGTTAAAAAATGGGCAAAGGACCTAAATTGACACTTCTCCAAAGAGGACATATAGATGGTAAGAGACATATGAAAAAATGCTCAGTCACCGATCATCAGAGAGATGCAAATTAAAACCACAATGAGGTATCACTTCACACCTGTCAGAATGGCTCCATCAACAAAGGGCAAGTGCTGGGAGGGTGTGGGCAAAGGGCCCCCAAGTGCACTGCTGGTGGGAATGCAGACTGGGGCAGCCACTATGGAAAGCGGTATGGAGTTTCCTCAAAAGATTAAAAATTGACCTGCCATCTGACCCAGTGATCCCACTCCTAGGAATATATCCTAAGGAACCCGAAACACCAATCACAAAGAACTTATGCACCCCTGTGTTCATAGGAGTGCAATTTACCATAGCTAAGGTCTGGAAACAGCCCAAGTGCCCATCAGCCGACGAGTGGATAAAGAATGATATCTCATTGTTGAGGGTCTCTAGGAGTGGTAACATTCAGGGACACCCCCTCCACTGACTGCATAATTGCTTTTGTTTAATGCTTTCTTTCTACATAAGATATTTTTCTCCTCTGAATTTTATTTCATTTTTTCCAGTTTGCTAACATCTCTCTTGTCAATGGGAAGGAAGATGGCTTTTCAGATACTCTCCTAAGAATTGCTTCTGAATTGTGCTGCCTCACATGGTTCCTGGCATTTTGTAGAATTTTACACCTTGGCTGCTTCTTTATATCAGTCTGACCTATTTATAAACACAGCTTCTAGTCCTTTTGTAGATAAAATTGTATTTTAAACAAGAAAAATAAATGTACAAAGAAAATTTCTAATTAGGTGCTCTAGAAACTGTTTTTGCTATAATATGATTGCTTGCTCTAAACCTAATGACCTGAGGGTGCCCTGTTAGATATAAGAGGAAATAACAATAATAAAGTTTATAGTTGATTGATTTATATGTTCGTTTTTGTTTGTTTGTTTGGTATTTTTCCTGAACTTGGAAATAACTACTTTTTACATTGCTTTGAGTGTGAATAAATTTTCCATTTGTGAAAGACAAACTTCTGTTCATGGTCGCTAATGCTTTCCCCAAATGATGAGCAGCCAAAAAGACCCTCAAAGATTCAGATCTTTGGGATGAATTATTTGATCACTTTTCCTAGATTGGAAATTATATTTTAAAGAGTTAGTAAGGTATTTTTAAGTCAATACTTCCATATCACAATTTCACTGTAACTACAATGTTTCAATTGAAAATTTTTAGGCGAAAAAGGCCAAGGAAGTGGCTGGCAAATGTTGCTTACAAGTTTTCAAATATTAATTAGGCTATCCACTGCCTGTTCCCACTCATTCAAATACAGAGAGAGTGAGTCACACACTACAAAACCCTCTCTACCTGCCATCAGTAAAATGTTACTGTCCTGTGCAAACACTGTGTAGCACGAACGCCCAGAAGCTAAGGTTATGAAAGCATCACCATAGAAAAGCCGATGCTATATTTATCACAGAGAGTATACGGATGTCAAATGTAATGATGTTGGGTCTACAAAGATTTTTTTAATTCTGTTTTTCACTTCTCTATTAGCATTAGAATGCTACCAGAAAGAAAAGAATCTGACAGCTACATTATGGATTTATGCAAATTACTTACCACAAACTAAGCAAAACAGCAGACACCTTTATACAAGGGGAAAATGTTCCTAAGCAGGTGCACCAGAGTTCCTTCACGACTGCCAAAAACCATACCCTGTGAACTCTTTCTTGATTTAATTTGGAATAATTCCCTCCAAAGATAGACGTCTTCATATTAAACTATCAACTACAGAGGCCTCCTAAATGCCAAGCAAACATTCTTTATTATACTTCCTCTCTGATTCTATGCAGAGAATTAACCGAAAAATTCCTTCCACAGTGTGTCAAGGATTTTCAATATTCATTATTAACGATATTTGAGTTTTAATTGTTTTTCCCTTTAATCACTTTTTAGCTATCTTCCACAAAATAAAAAAGTTAAGATCTACTTCTAATTTATTGCCTTCCACTTCAGAATGCTCCGTCTCCTCATAATATGATACAGAAGAAATTAAACCTCATTGATCTCCATTATAATCATAGTCTTTTGTGTGGCCCTCATCATTAGGTCTTTCATTTGCTTTCTTTCTTCGCCTAGGTAAATGACAATGTTTTCAATTGTTTATGTAATAAGTTCTGAATAAAGGGCAACATTGTGCTTTTTACCCAGCCTATTCTATTCTCCACTTGTTTAATCAATTCTTTAAAAGATAACGAAAACCAGCTTGACTGCTGCATTCAAGATGAAAACTTATTTTGATAAAGAATTTCGATTACACTTTCATTCTGGTAGAAAGATTGAAAGAGATTAATCACTGCCAGTTAGAAAATTGTTTAAAAATTGATTATTTAAACAAGAATATTTGAGATTGTGCTATATGGATTATCCTTTCCCAAAAGATTAAAGCCACCTTAATTCATTGGGGGAGGGGGATCTGTTTCACAATTATTTAATAAATTATGTCTTACATTTTAATATATCCTATGTAACTAGAAACAAGTTTTAATTTCCTATCAAATGTAGTTAAATTACCAAAACTGTGACTTAAAAAACCCCCACTCTTAAATGTTAAAAGCAAAGCAAATCTTGGAAAATTAAGAATCCAAGTTTTAAAAGATGCTAAGAATGCCCTTTAGTATATAAGTATCTGTTTGTTTAAATCAGCCCCTAAAAACTTTCACCACAAGTTTTGTAGGAAAATCTACCATCTGTACTGACATAGAATAAAGTGCAACCATCCCCATCATATTTTGTAGTGGGAAACTGAGTAAATTAATGGATTTATGCACATTCATTTCTAAATCATGTCACTGTTAAAGAACAAAATCTCACCCAAGTGAATAAATTGAAAGATCTAATTGGCTTTATTGAATGAGTCATAAATCAGACCACATTTTACGTAGTAAGCAGAATAGAAAGGTGCTCTGAGGAAGGTGTACAACTGGAAGGGTTTTACCAGCAGAAAGTGGGCAGGACAAGAAAGTTAAAAGAGTCGATTATTTCAGGCAAGGTCACCTTCGCTTAGTGGAAAGATGACCAGGAAATCCCAGAGGAAACCCGCAGTTGGATTAGGTGCTAAGCCCTGGTGGTGTTTATCACAGTGGCTCTGCTTTCAGTCTGTTTTTGTTTTTTTTAAACATCCCCTAATAATAGAAATTTTTTTCCACTTTGAGTGAGCAGGTTACAGTGTTAAGAGTCTAATTTTTTGCTCTTTTGACAAGAATTCATAAATGTCAAGTTCTTTAAATATTTCACCTACAAAATATTGTGTTTTTATATATTAGAAATAGGGAACTCCCCCAAAATTAGGTATAGATTTATTTTAATTTGGCTTTTGGTGCAAATAGGAAAAGGTGCTAAGGTTTATGTTCAGAATTATGGAAAAAGAGTATGATTCTCAAAAATGTAAGACCTCAAATTTTAAACCCATTAATGTGGACCTTTTACTTCATAAAATATGTGATGCTTCACGTGCCATAGAGTAGAACCTCAGAAAAGAGAAAATTCCAGGTAAGCATATATATTTCATAATTTTAAAAATATTAAATAAAACGGACCATATTTATTATATCTCTGTTTAATAAGATTGTACTCTCTCACATATATGCATAATTAACCTAAATGAGCTACATTGCATTTCAAAGTACAACTTTTTGCCTGTTATAATACTTTTCTTATCTGGTGCTGAGCAAAAAGCCTTTCATTGTTCTATTTATTTTGTGTCCTTAAGATATTTTGTTTTTGATGGGGCACATTGAGGAAAAGCTACAGAGAGTATTTTCCTTCTATGGCCAAAGCTGTCATTGTGGTTTCCTACCCTTTTCCACTTAATAGGAATTTTCTGGGCCACTCTGTTGTTTAAGGTCTCTGGTGGAATCAGACACTCTTCAATGTTCGGCTGTTTATTTGGTTTGGCTGCCACTGTGGGAACAATTTAGATTGCTTGAAGAATGTGCCCAGACTAATGAGAATGACTGACAGCTGAGTGAGACCAAGAATCCCATAAAAGTAAAAGAAAGGTGAAATAAATTTTTTATACCTTTAGGCTTTTTCTTCTTTTTTAAAAAAACATTTGAACAGTTATATAATGAATTCTCATTTAGTCTTTAATTAGTTGGGTTCTCATTTTACGTGAGTAAACCACAAAATGCACAGAGAACAAAGCCAAACCTCTAAGAAATATTTACACCTCGGGGAGCAGAATTTGCCACCCCAAAATATGTCCCGTTGGTATACGGAGCATTTTACGCTGGTTATTTTTAAGAAAGAGCAGACAGGGGGGAAACTATGAAAACCAAGTAGAAGTTACCCTTCGTAAGAGACACCCGCTTTTGCCTTTAGCCAAGGCAGATATTTAAGGTGATGGTTTTGACCGTTTGGGGGTTACCCATTTCCCCTGGTCTTTCCCATGCACACCTGTTAGTAAACGTCCCCTGTTAATCAATATATTATAGTCATCTAATCAGTAGACCAGCCAACGAACCTAGAATGAAAATGGGGTTTTTTTCCTTCCTGCCATCTTCTTACCCTTATTTTATGGGTGCGTATTGTTCAAAGACATCATGTCACGGGGTAGGTCTGAGCGCGCCAAGCTGGAAGAGTCAGCTAGTTGTGCGAGCAAAGGCAGGGAGCAAACGCAACCAGGGGCTGAGCCGGACGCTGAGCTCGACCCGCTGCAAAGCTGACGGTCACAGCCCCAGGGGACCGCGCGGCCCACCCCGCGGGCTCCGGGAGACTGGGGTGGGGTCTGGGGTCTCCGGGGAGGAGGAGACCGTGCCGGGCGCCGCTCCGCGGGGTGCCCAGCCTGGGGAAGGGTGGGGGTGGGGAGGGGCGGAGCCAGACCTGGGAAGGGGGTTGGAGGGGCAGGGAAGAGAGGGGCGGGGGCGAAAGAAAAGCCTCTCCCGCGCCCACGCCCGGGCGCAGCGGCGGGAGCTGGGCACAGGCCGCTGGGCAGCGCGCCCCGCGCTCGCCTGCCCGCTGCAAGCCTGGGGCCCGGCCTGGGCAGGCTCCAGGGCGCCGGGGCAGAGGCTGGACCCCGGGCCCCAGGCTCCGCCCTGCAGCTAGGGGCCGCCGACCCTCCTGGGGAGCCGCGCTGCGCCCCAGCCCCCGCACTTCTTCCGCAGCGGCAGAGCCGAGGCCCCGGGTCACGCGTGGGGCCCTGGGCGCCTGGGGACAGGCCTCTGCGGCTGCTCCGGCCTCACTAAATTTCACCACTGCCCCCACCCCCCCACGCATGGGTCCCCCAGATGCTCCACCCCTTCCGGGGAGCGCCCTGGGCGAGCCCCATGGCCCGGGCAGCACCAGCGTCCCATGCAGCAGGCGGCAGGGTGCCCCCCCACCCAGGGGCGCCGCAAGGGAGCTGTGCACTGAAGGAGAGAAAGGGCCCTGCGCGGGCTGCACACCTGCGGGGAGGACCGCGGGGGCTGCTCTGCCCTGCGGGCTGCTTCCCGGGCACAGGGGCCGACGGGTGGCCTCGCCGCCGGGAGTTCCAGGCCGGCCGCTCCGGGGAAAGGTCAAGGCGGGAATCGGGTCCGATGTTCAGTGCAGGCTTGGCATAAAGGGCTACCGCCATTTGGGGCCTGATGTTCTCTCTTCAACAGTATTGATGATTTTTCCTTCAATATTAGCTTAGCAAAAAATTGTAATACGTTTCTTTAAAAACGCCTCACCATATACAAATTTTAAAACAGTAATAATTTTTTATTTTCAGCTATTTTATTCTTTTCTAACATCCCTTATTTTTCCGTTGGTGGCTGAGACTTTCACAATCATGGCTTTTAGAATTTTTATCTAATGATTTAGTCTGAATTCCGAGGAGTCTTCTCACTGCCACCGAGGTTCGAGGCCAGCGCCCACCCTCGCAGCGCCGAGCGCGAACCCCAGTAAAGCGAGGTGGAAACACATTTCCCAGGCTTCCTTCAAAGCGAGGACGACACAGGAAGGAAAGCCCTGGTCTTCAGTTCCACCTAAACTAATAAAATATTTCTTTTCCCAACTCTGTGCTTCATTTGAAAATGTTATAGGAATAAATAAGTGGCTACTTCAGAATGTTTAGGTGTGAAGCTTCTTGAGCCGATTGAATAAATCAGCTTCTATGTTCCCCTTTACCACTCCTCTGTGAGCAAGCTCCGCTCTGCCTGGGGCAGCGTGTTCCTAGACGGCCGAGGTTTCCTTGAGACGAGTTGCGAGGCCATGAACAGCACACCCCTTAGCACTTCCCAGAGGCCCTCAGCACCCGCGCCTCCTCTGGGCGTGTACCAGCCGGGCCACGGTCTCTCTCTCTGCCTGATGCTTCCAGAGGCAAAAGCTCAAAACATCCGAGTTTGGAGAAAAGGAAAGTTGATTGATTAAGAAGGTGCCAACTGAGAAGATGGGAGACTTAGTGGTCCCTGAAATCCATCTTAAGGAAGTCTCCCGAAAATTTAATTGTGCCCTGGATACTTCACCTATCATACTGCTGTTTGCACTTTCAGCATTTACTCTTACTGACCGGTTTTCCTAGACTCGAAGCTTCCTGAGAACAGCGACCACCCTCCTCATGCACGGCTTTGCACACCTAGTACTGAGCACAGAAAAACCACTCAACACATGCCACTGAGTGAGAAAAGCCAGCAGGGCTTTGTGATAAAATCGCACACATGTGCTTCGGGGCAGCAGGCTTTGTGTCCTCGCTGACCCTTATGCCTGGCCATAATGATCTTCTCTACATTATTTCAGGTTCTTCCGTGAACTTTGTGTAATAAGTGCAGTCTGTAACAGAAACACTCTATTTCAAACATAAACAGCCCAGCAATAACCCCTCTGAAGACATTACTTGCCAGCCTGAGTATCATAGAAGCACACAGCCTGGTCATTGGCGTTGGTGCCTTGCTTCCCTTAAGGCTTCACTCACAAGGGCAGCTTATGGTGGAGGATGCTAGCCAACGGTAGAGGGTGCCTGTTTGATTATTTCTGTGACTAGAAATAGAAATTGTAGAAGGACCTCCGGGCATTAGAAATTGGGGGGCGGGAATTAACTACCAACTTGAGGAACTGAAGTAGCCAAATTTCATTTACCATCAGAGTGTTATTATTTTTAGTGAACTATATCTGTAAAATGAATTCTCTTCATGGAAGCTCTCAAAAAACTACAAGCATACCCCCCACCCCCAGCCCCCACCCCCGGCTGCTTTTTAAAGGCATAACAGATTCTTAGAATTGGGGCCTAGAGAAGGCAAATGCATGTTTCTACTTTTATTGTGAAATGTATCCCATTTTAAGAGAAAAATGCAAAGTTATATATAAGTTTGATGTATTCCAGTATTAATCTGCTTACAATTTCTGTAAGAAAATACTAGTGAAAATTTTTCAGTATTTCTTCTACACTTACTCAAAGTTGAATCAATAAAACACAAATATTTTCTTTCTTAACTGTACAGGTTTAATGACTGTTATTCATCTTTCTACTATGTTTCCTTTCCTGTTGCTACTCTATAATTTGTTGATATGCAGAATATATCGAACTCCAAGTGTCTTTGCAGTAACCCTTTGGTCATCCCTAGGTCATGTTTTTTATATTGGTTCCTAGAGCAACTCTTTAGAGGTTTGGTGAGTTCTAGGATCAAACTAATCATTTAAGGCATGGTTCTAAGTTAGGAGAATCTTTCTTATTACTTAAATACACTTTCCCATCCTACTTTTCTAGTTTCTTACCTGAAGTTCCATTGATATCCAAAAAATTAAAGAGGCAACCAACATCTAGAGTGAAAGCTTAACTTGTCTCACAATAGTAGCTCAATCTTCCAATTCATTGAATTTTATATTTGCTAATTAGGTTACCTTTAATATTATTGATTAAATTTTTCAGTATTTCATTTGTAACTAAGTTGACTTAAATATTGCTCTAGACAAGGTTGTTTATGGTAAAAGAAAAGCTAGTTGATACAAAATTGGTCTTTTTATATGTCTTCTTATTAGTCCTTGAATTCTGTCTTATAATGGGAGCACACATGCTTTTTGTTTTATTACTGTTTCATTTCTCATTTAGATTATAGCTTTGAGCTTGAAAGAATTTGAGCATTGCTACTTACTGAAATTCAATTTATACTTTATCCTTTGGACAATATTATTTCCTTTAAAAGATTGTTTAGTTTCCTATCCCTCATGTTAATTATAAACAGAGGACAATTTTCAAGAAAAAGGCTTTATAGATTTTTAAGAGAAACATTTGTATTTAAAAAAATAAACCAGAGTGCTAGTCTTATAAACAGCAAAAACACTGTTAACATTTTTTTTTTTTTTTGAAACTTACATAAGCTTGGGGGAACTCAGCATACTGAAACAGCCTATTCCTCAATTTATGGTAAAGTATTTGATAATAGATATAAAGTTACTATTGTAAGGACTTTTTTCCCCTTTAAAGTAAAAAGATTAACAATAATGAAATAATATTCCCAATGTTGGTTAAATTAAACACTAATCTAAAAGAGAAACAATAATAAAATTAGACCAATTTTATAAAATATACCCAATTTTTATATAATAATAATAATGTGGTATTTTTATGGCAATAATTTGCTGTTTAATTTCACTTTGTGCTGTCCTTTATTGTTCTCTAGAACATGAGCACAGGCTTTGCTTTGATAGTTATAGGGAAAATGCCGCAAGATTGTTGTTTTGAAAGATATTTTTCAAAATGTTCCTACTTAAAAAAAAAAAAATCAACCAAAAATATAGTAAAAATGACAGGTTGATGTTCTAGGTAAATCACCTCTTCATATTTCCAATGACAGAATGAATCCGTTTATTTACTAGTACAGAGCATTCCTTTCCAAACTTCAAGGTCAAGTATATTTTCATAAACCAAAAATACTGTTTCTTATACTGCATTACTTTGAATTAGTACCAATAAAATCTTCAAGAAAAAAAGTATGTTTTCTCTTGCTTGTTGAGAAACTGATCAACTAAAAAGCAAATGTCTATAGACAAAAACCTAAAGCTAAATAGGGTAAAAGAAAAGTGGCAAAGCATCTCTAATTTGCTGTCCACGTAGACATACATGGTTCAAATTTGTGATATGGAGGCACCTGCACTTCCTATAATAACATTTATATATTTTAGTAACAAACACACTTAAAAGTAAAAGAAATTATTTTTTAAAAGAGACATTATTTACATTATATATCAAGTATAAATAAGAATGAAACACTGATGAATTTATGAAATATCTTCTTTAAAGAGAACCTATGATCATCCGTTTTCCCTAGTTGGTGCTTCTCACCCCTAAGTTCCTAGGACTTTTAAATACGTTTTTATTGATTTCAGAGAGGAAGGGAGAGGGAGAGAGAGTTGGAAACATCAGTGATGAGAGTCATCGATGGGCTGCCCCCTGCGCCCCAATGGCCCATCAAGCTGAAACCCGGGTCGGGGATCCAACAGTGCTCTCCTGGTTCATGGGCCGATGCTCAACCACTGAGCCACGCTGGCTGGGCAAGGACTTTTAAACATAATCATATTATTAAAGGTCATGTGAGACTCCTTTTCCAGAGCATGTATTTATTCCAGGATGCAGAGATTTGTCTTTCTTAACTGAATGAGTTGCATCTAATCCATTCCCTCTGTTTTGTTATTCTATCCACTCTCACTTTTTTAAAGTTTTCATGGCACAACTTAAGAAATCCTGTTGTAACCTTCTTGAGATGGCCCCCCTTCTTGTCCAGTCCTGTTTCCACCCCTCCACTAGCTCACACAGGATTTAAGCTTCAGTTGCACTGACTTCCTCCCCTTCTCTAATCTTTCCTCAGTCTCAATATGCTTCCTTTAAACCTGGTGGATCTATTGGGAGCTTGGCCAATTCAGTGCTGGTTTCTTAACTTGTGTGCATTACATAAACCACATAAATATGTAAATGTAAAAGTAAATAAACATAACCACTATCCGGCATATTGAGAAAACTCTGTAAATTATTTTTAGACATTTGTCCTAAGGTTGTACAGTTGAGATTTTATTCCTTTAAAAATTCCTAATTCAGAGATCATTAATTTTAATAGAATTCTATTAAACAAGAACCAGTCATTTTGTCTCTGCATGAAAGTAGTTCTTCAATGTTCAGGAAATTCAGTATCTAAAGGTATCAAGTCTCATTAAGGGCATTATATGTAACTAGAAATAGGCATACAGAGAAAACAAAGTCATATGATATATACACTAAAGTGAATTTCTCACATTTTAAATATTTTTCAGTTACACGATGGGAGATTAAAAGTGACAGTAAACTCTACTTCTGCAAGTCACTTCAAATTCTGAAATTGAATTATTTGCTATACGTATTCCAGTGGATGAAGTTTTGTGATGGGAAACTTATTTTTATAAATAAAAATTTATTGAAGAGGGTACTGATTTCAAACCCAGGTATCAGGAGTTCCAAGGGTAAAGCAGATAGTGTCATTAAAACCTGCTTGTATGGGGGCTGTAGTGTGTATTGCAACCAGTACAGACATGTATCCATATTCCAAAATTTTTTTCAAAAATCCTTTGAAATTTATTTGGCAGGTGGCTACTGTCAATAATAAAAGAAGGAAGCAGATAGATTAACACCTAGATTAAGAGGCAGTCTGTTTATAGGAAAAAGAGCCCAGTGTTTGCAAGAGACACCTGGATTCAAGTCCCCAAATGGCCATCAAGTGATTAGGTAATCTAGGGCAATTATTAAATCTTCCTGATTCTCATATTTGCCATATGTAGAATGTGAACAATAAAACCCACACAGTACACCAGAGGACTATATGAAGTATCATATGAAATGATTGCCATCTTGTTGATTTTCAATACATTTTAGTTGCTCTCCTTCCAAGAATCAATTATGAAGATATAATTTAGGACATAAAGAAGAGTTAAATATGAAAGTTACATAGACACCTAGATATTCTGGGCACATTAAATGTGAAATGGAAGCCACGGCAAAACTTCATGTGCTGCACAAAAATATTTCTGTTCAATTTAAAAAGCCCAAGGAAGAATATGAGGAGATGTAGGCTCTATGAACCATAGCGGAGCAGGATATACGGTAACAGCATTGCACCAATTTTTCCTACAATCATCCATTTTAATAAATATGGACAATGAAATAAAAATTATTAGACATTACAAAGCAAACAAACCATGTTGGTAGGTATGTACAATTTTTAAAACTTCTTTAAAATTCATTTAAATGACAAAGTAATCATGGACACATTTGCTACTTTCTCAAGGATGCTGATATCCTTTCTTTTCTTAAGTATTCATTTACTTTTCCAGCTTTACTGAGGTATGATTGACAATAAAAAATTGAATATACTTAAATTGCTCATCTTAAAATAAATCACTCTGATATCCTTTCATGTGGCTCTTCTACAATGGTTCTCAGTGGAGGATTCTCATTTTGCTTATAAAAAAATCTAAATTTTTTCATCTGTCCTTCTTTTTTTGATTTGCTTTATGTTATGATTTAAGAAAACATATTTGGAACCCACCTGATAGTTCCTCTTAAAGACTATGTTCCAAGAAAGGAAACATCAGTGTCCTGAACTCCAGCAGTAGAGGCCAAGAGGTGGGAACATTGTGGTCATGTGCTCAGACCCTGGGGGTTCCTATGGACGGAGCCAAATCCTTGATCTTAGCTGCCTACGTTATAGAAGTTACTCTGCCTCAGGTTTCACTCTTTCTGTTTTCTGAACTGTAAGATGAGGATAATAACAGTACCTACATCAAGATACTTGTGAGAATTAAATTAATGTGTTTTTAGAAACAGAAAGTAGTTGGAATGAAGCAATGTACTCAGTTACTGTCAGCCATGGCTATTAATGTTATTAATTGTGATGAGTTTAATGCATGAAAAAAAAATTCAAAATGACTAAGTATCTCATTTAAGATACAACGTACAAGTGTTGGAGTTCAAATATTGTATTAATGTTTTTATTACAGTGTAAAACATTGCCACAAACTTAATGGCTTGAAACAACACATATGCATTCGCTCACAGTGTCTGCGGGTCAGGATTCCAGCCACAGCTTAGCTGGGTCCTGTTCAGGCCCTGATAAGGCAATGAAAGGATTGAACAGGCTCCATTCCTTGTGGGAGCTGAGAGTCCTCTCTCAAGCTCAGGTAGTTTGTTGACAGAATTCAGTCCCTTAGGCTGACTGAGGTCCTTATTTGCTTGCTGGTGGATTGAAACCAGGAGTTTCAATCCTGGTCCAGTAATTACTGGCTGTGAGACCATGGGCAAGTTACTTAACATCTCCATGACTCAAATTTCCTATAAAATGAAGATAATAGTAGTACCTTTCTCCCAAAGCTGCTGTGAGGATTAAATGAATTATTATATGTAAAGCATGTAGAACACAGGCAAATTACAAGTGTTTACTATTATCATCCCAGTTAATTTTGACAATCACCTATTTATAGTCAATTAAAAAGAAAAGCCCAGTTCAAAAATAGATAATACAACTTTGAGAAAATGCCAAACAGCTAAAACTTTCTCCAGAGAATATCTTTCTTTGAATGCATTGGGTAAAACAGTCTATTTTTTGCAGTGAGTTTTAACTGAAGTTGCATTTATAGCAAATTGCTCCCCGTTAGCTACCTGATACCCACTGTCACCCCCATTCCTTGATTCTGCGAGGAGCGTCAGTGAACAAGCTGTGGGAAGCACATGGAGGTTGTTTTAGGGCTTTCGGGGGCCTGCCCCCGGCTCCCCGAGCGCCCAGTCCTAGGTCAGGAGGCTGGAGCAGAAGCGCCAGGACATTTCCAGGACAGGTTTTGCGTCCCTGGCAGATGACAATCACAGCTCCGGTGCTGTCTCTCCCCTTCTCGTGCCTGGAATCGTA
This sequence comes from Miniopterus natalensis, assembly GCF_054644295.1. NCBI lineage: Eukaryota > Metazoa > Chordata > Mammalia > Chiroptera > Miniopteridae > Miniopterus > Miniopterus natalensis. The sequence goes on from NC_142086.1 coordinate 69,950,506, forward strand.
GCTGCCGTTTTGACGACAAGAAGCAAAACGCCAGCCTATTAGGATGATGGAGAAAGGCAGGCAGGTGACTCCTGAGGCGACCGTGTCAGTGCCAGCAACCAACCCGCCCCTTCCGCTTTACCTATTGTAAGAGAAACTAATGACAACTTGCCCGTGTCGCTTTCAGTAGCAGTTCCTGCTGCTTAAGTCGACACAAACTAACGCAATGTTAAGAATATATAAGAGTGAAGGACTTGATATTACAAAAAAACAACACAAATAAACCTACAACCGTAACATCCGTGAGAATCTAAATCACCAGGCTGCACAGAAAACAGACACTTTAAAAGAGTGTTTTTATATGAATGAGTAAGAGAATAGATGGCCCGGACTAAAAGTTTGCCTTCATTAAACTATTGCCCTCTCTGACTTGATTAAATCTACCATTTGCTTTAAGTTGGAACAAATATAGTCTTCAAATAATATTAAGAGTCTCTCCATTAAATTCTCTGTGAAAGTGGCAATCCTGCATCTATAGAAATAAATTCACTCATTTCTCCCAAAATATGCTGAAAAGAACAAAGAAGCAAAGATGGAGAAAATAAAACCTACTCGGTGCTCTGAAATAGCATCTCGCCATCTCTTTAACTGTCACAAACTAAGATACCATGGGCCACCTCCAATCCCAGCCTCACCCCCCTGCCACCAGTGTCTGTCATTCAGATGGGCCCCTTTTGCTTTCTTTTAAGTTACGGGCTCTCCTCCCTCTTCCTCTCTCTCTCTCTTTCTCTTTGGCTCACTGGTTTGTCTCCCCTTCTCACAACTGGAATATAAAATATAAACTCCATCAGCGCACAGGCCTAGAATAGTTCCCAAAATACTGAGGACAATAAATAAGTGATGAATGATTAGGAAATAAGGAAGCGATGACGATGATAAATAAACATAGCCATCCCACTAAGTGCCTCGTACATACAGCCACCAATCAATGTTAAATAGTTTTAAGAAAACATTCATATACTCTTCCTGCTGAGCACTGCAATCTCATTTGCAGTTCAATGCAGGTTTTCTAGTCATTAGAGTTTGCAGTATAAACATGCAGCTTATCTATTAGCAGAATCAACAATATGTCATTATTCTAAACCCCAAAAATATAGGAGCAAAGAATCAACAGAACGGTTCCTCATTACTTATAGAATAAAGTTTTATTTTGAATTAGTGAAAATACCACTCTAATGAAATCATAGTGCCTTTAACTTCTACCGATTCTAAACCATTTCAGAGTTTTGCCATCAGTTGCCAGGTTGCAATTGTAGACGAAACATTCCAAAGCAATAAGTAGAAAAGAGACCTCATATGATAGGTTTTAAAATAAGTCATAGTTCCTTTTTCTAATCATTAGTCTATGTAGGAAAATACAAAAGTGTGATAAAACATTCAAACAAGAAAGTCTACACAATAAAAAGTGACTTTCTCCCACCTCAGAGTATGTTCCTACTTGATAATAGACATCATCTTAAAATCTTTATTTTTTTTTAAACATACACAAATACATTACCTGTATACGTTTCTGGAAGCAGATTTAAGTTTTCTGTTCTATGTTTTTGTGCTTACAAGTTATGAATTGACTTAGCATTATATTCTGGAGCCGAAGCTCACTGCGCAGTGTTTCACTGTGTGCCTACGGCCCCTTCGACGACCGCCCAGCCTCCGCCAGGCTGTGCTGCACAGCAAGCTGCGACGGGCGTGTGCGCACACGTCTGCGAAAGCCACAGGTGGGCGTCGGGGAGGGTGTCATAAACGTCGTAAAAGCCACACCACATTCGGTACACCAAAGTACGTTTTGCCAATAATGTACGAAGAAGCCTGTTTTCCTACAACCTCTCCAACACTGTATATAATCAATTTCTTTTTATTTCTGACAAGGTGAAAAATGGGAAATTCCTATTCATTGTTGTCTTAACCTGAACTACTTACAATATGAAATAGTTCAATATGGGTGAGTTTTAACATCTTTTAATCTACTTATAAGCCCTTAGTATTTATTCCTCCATCTATTGCCAGTTCATTTCCTCCCTCCCTCCCTCCCTCCCTCCCTCCCTCCCTCCCTCCCTCCCTCCCTCCCTCCCTCCCTCCCTCCCTCCCTTCCTTCCTTCCTTCCTTCCTAGATTTGGTGTTTATGTTATATCATTGATTTGTAAGAATTTTAGAAAATTAGTCCTTTTTGTAATTAATACAAATTATATTTAATAGTTCCCTTATTTATTTATTCTTTTTTTTGCTGTACAGGAGACTTTACATTTAATATAATAAAATCTTTCATTCTATATGTCTTGACCTCCAGGTATCCTAGCTTAAATAATATTATGAACTAATATCTTTAAATGTTGATATTTTTATTCTCTTTTCTCATGGCCACGTCTAAGAACTTATTCCTAGTCAGTAAGAGGCATCTACCATGCAGATAAGTTGGATCTTTTAGTAGAAATACAAAAAGAAAGATAAATGTTCAGGCTGTCCGTCTATCCAAATTAAAATGAGCTTTTCAGCATTAAAAGGGAAGCAGCAAAGGGAAACTAGAGATAGAGCTTGTGTCTCTATAATAAACTGAAGAAGAAATGAAGGAGATATAGACAATCACCTTCCCCTAACATGGCTTAAGGAGACACAGGCCTTATTATAGCCTCCACAAAATTTAACTGAAAATGGATCACAGACCTGAATGTAAAATACAAAACTACAAAATTCTTAGAAGAAAACAGATACCCCTGGGTATTTTGATGCCTTTTCAGGTACACCAAAGGCACAATCAAAATGAGCAATGGCTTAAACAATATGGAAATTTATTTACTTCTTGTATAAACTAGAACGGTCTTGTCCTGGTTTAGCAATTCCACAATTGTGCAGGACCATATCTTCTTCTGTATTATTTCATTAACCTCTATAGCTTCTACTTCAAGGCCCAAACTGGCTATTCCATATCCAGTCAATCTATGTCCTGACTCCAAGTAACAGGAAACAGGAAGGCATGTCTGTCTCTCCTTTAAGTATACCTTTCAAAGGTTACCAAACCAACTTCCCTTAAATCTCTTTATATTGAATAAACACTTGATCCTGATTAACTAAAAGGGAGCCTGAGTAATTTAGTTTTATTTGGGGTAGCCATGTGCCCACCTAAAATTGGAAGGCACTATTACTGTAGAAGAAATGGAGATTGGATTTTGGTGGACAACCACGTGGATAATTGACAATAAGAAAATTTTTGCATTCTGTTATGCAGATAAATAATGTTATGCTTTGTTAGTGAGATAGAAACTCCTCAAAAATGATATCTTTGCATAGAAACATTTAGATTTATTGAGTTGATCAATTTATTTTATTTCTGTAACACCTATTATTGTTTTTTTGACCTTCACAACTTCTTGTCTTATATAGACACTGCTATAGGAGCTCATGTTTTTGAATTACCTGGACACAGTTTTTAGATTTTATCTATTAATAATAGATGTATCAAAGCTTTTATTGCCTGTTGTGCTGTATTGCAAATTTGAGCAAAGGGACTGAATGACTGTCACATAGGTTCTAAGAATTTAGGCATAAAATCTGTAAGCAAAGACAGAGAAAATGAAATAAAAGGGAACTTTGAAGGCCAGGGGCACAAAGCCAAGAAATGAAAAAGATTAAATCAAGTGGAAGAAGAAAAACATAAGAAACATAACATATTGGAGAAGTCAGAAAACTAAAGAATGATCTCCAAAACCCAAATGATGTTATTAAGGTAGTATTTTAGTTGCACCAAATCCTTTGTAATCACAATAGTATCAATAGTAGTATGCACTATACAAACATAAGTCTAGAAATATCTCCAGGGATAATGAGGCTGTGTCTAAAAATGTCATGGCTAAATATTCTGCCAGTCACTTAGGTCAACTGTTTTTTATTGACCCATTTAGTCAAAACAGTTCAATCAGGTTGGTCACATACAAAAATTTAAATTCTTCTATTGATACCTACTAAGTACAGGAAGTAAAGCAAAGAGGAATGGTCTTAAGATTAGCTCTCTTAGTCTTGCTATCCCAAACTTTCTTGCTCGTAAATATACTTATATTCTAAGTGCATGAAATTTTAAAATAACACTTCCCAATGAATCCTGGCTTCTTATAGAACTAAGTAAAGAAATAATGCATTATTATCTACATTTATTTTGGAAGTGGCGATGCCAGTTGAATTAAAAATTCTTCATGTAAGAATGAATGAAATATAATGCAAAAAATATTTCTTTCCAGAGAAACACAATACATCCAAATATTTTTTTCAACATCTAAACGTTGCAATTTTTTAAAAAAAATCTCTTGCATAGACTCAATAATTACAATTTTTTCTTTTGAAAGAGAATTATAAATAAGTCTACAAACAACATTTAATTAAAATGAGAGATTCTCTGAAATAAAATTTCCAAGAAGAAGAAAACATGTAATTCTAACATACATTTTTAAAAGCAGCTCCAGAAACAAGCTTCAAAAATGAAGTTTCTTTCTTTCTTTTTTTTTTTTTTTAATATATCTTTATTGATTTCAGAGAGAAGAAGGGAGAGGGAGAGAGAGAAACATCAGTGATGAGAGAGTCATTGATCGGCTGCCTCCTGCACGCCCCCTACTGGGGATGGAGCCTGCAACCCAGGCATGAGCCCTGACTGGGAATCGAACAACAGTCTCCTGGATCCTAGGTGGATGCTCAACTGCTGAGCCACACCGGCCAGGCAAAAATGAAGTTTCTTGACTGGAGAATATACATATAAAAAGACGAAAATGGCACAAGAAGGTGACCATGGGAAGGAAAATAAAGAGTTGGAATCAACAGACCTTGCCTTCTATTTGTATAGCGTACAGTATCTAAATTCAGTATCTCTACACTTAACCTCATATAACTCCGTCATTCTCTGATACTGAGAATTGTTTTGACCTAGGAGAACTCTTGTATTTTGTACTTGACACTGCAAGAAATTATAGAACTTCAGAAGCCAATATTTTTAACACTGTGAGCTAAGCAGCTTCTGAAGTAGTATTTTATAAGTACCCTGATATTTTAGAGTCACAAAAAAATAGAAAGTCTGAATTACAGAGAAATGGAGTACATTTTATACTAGAGAAGTGAATATATTAAATTTGAACATGACCACATTTTAAAACCTGATTTAAGATGAAGATAGAAAGTTTATTTTGCATTGAAATAGGCCATAAGAAAGAAAGAAACTTTAAGGTTGCAATCCTATTTTAAGTGTCAGTTTTTGATGGTTCTGGACTGCTTGTGAGCAGTAGTCTGAAAAGTTCATGTGTAAGCAAGAGGCCCGGGCATCTGGTGATGGGCTATTTTTCCTAGACAACCACCTGGAAGTAGATTCAAAGTTTCAACTAATATTGGGGCATGTGAGCAGTGGTTTTTGGTTTCAGCCCGCAGTTGTTAATCCATTACCTCCCCTTTATTCTTCCTCCCACCCTCTGGACTGTGGTAATTTAATTAAGGACATCTCAGAATTTTTCTTTCTTTCTGTAGCATTCTCATTTGCTTTACCAAGACTCCAAAAAAGCAGTGAATGAGAAGGAAGCAGGAGCCTAAAGTTCTTTCTCTCTTGTATGGAGGGGTAGGAATTCCAACCAAGCTGGGTGTGTGTTTAGAGCAGGCCAGAAAGAAGGAAGAAAAGCTAAGGGATCTAAAACTCTTTGGGATTTCAGTTGCTAACTGTATCCTGTTTTATATGAAGGTCACTGGTGGTGACTTTTATGCAGTTCTTGTCCCAGCTGAGAAAGGGACTTGGCCACACATTTCTATTTAATTTTCTGTGGAGACTAAAAATATGCACTAATATGACTTTAACTGAAACAGGTCCTCAGTGTTAGTGAATCACTTTCAATAAGGGCATACTTGTTTTCTAACTGTCCTAACCCGCTAAGAATTTTAGGATAGCAGCCCTGGCCAGTTTTGCTCAGTGGTTCGAGCATTGGCCCATGGACTGAAGGGTCCCAGGTTCAATTCCAGCCAAGAGCACACACGTCGGTTGCAGGCTCAATCCCCAGCCACAGTTGGGGCTCCTTGGGGCGAGTGCAGAGGCCACCAATCAATGTGTCTTTCTCACATCGATGTTTCTCTCTCGCGCCCTTCCACTCTCTCTGAAAAGCAATGGAAAAAATATCCTCAAGTGAGGATTAAAAAAAAAAAAAAAATTAGGACAATATCCTTCAAGCTAGAGAAGCTTGGCTTGCTGTGGTTCGATTAATTCATGCCCCTCATTCGGGCATTAACCTGAAAGAATCCATCAGCTGACCCCATGATGTCCCTGTACTAACACCTCAGCGGAGTGTAAATAGAAGGTAACTACTTATCCATGAGCAAAAGTGCATTGATGAATTGCACAAGAGGATGATGGATGGGCTAACAGGCCAGACAGGCAAGGCTTAAAAATGGCTTTGAAATAGAGTGGCTGAAAAATATTCCTCCATCTCTCACCCTACCTTGCTTCAAAGGTTTAATCCATCACTCTTTATCTCCAGCAAAATACAAGTGAATGCACCCACCACAGTCGATAATTTGATAAACGATTGACTGGGTCACCAAAGGTTTGGAAACAAACATCATCCAGCCCCGGCCGTTTCCCAGCCCTCTCCCAGGGTCTCAGGGACCTTTGCCGTGAGAGCAGTTGACTAATGCACGAGAGTCATTTTCTGTGGATAAGGTGTCCTGGCTCTGCCACTCACTGCTGGAGCTGCTGGCTCTGGCTGTGCTTGAGAGCAAGCTTTCAGTTTTTCCATCAAAAGGTCTTGCTATTTGAGCGGTTTGCAAACAAATCTTTCAGAGCTGTTTTCTCTCAGCTGCAGGTACAAACTGACATACTTCATAAGGCCACAAGAGCCAAATAGTTGCAAACAAAGATTTTTCTTGCCTAAAGCAAGGAGTAGGTGATGAGTGTCTCTGGTTTGTTATCATCATTTGAGACTCGTTTCACAAGTTTTTTGGGTTTTTTTTCCTCTATCCTGACGTCGTGGTGCCTTGCTGATCCTGCAGAGACTGTCCCTCCCAGGGTGAGCCAGTTCCTAGAGATAATGAACAGCTGGCTGGAGAGCACCCTTTTATATCCAAACCAGTCAATCTAGGGCCCATACCCAACCACCTGCTTTATTGGGGTCTCTCACTCCAGGACCTACGCACCTACTCCAGTCACTCCAGAGCCAGGTGGCAGACAACCAACGCCTATGCCCAGAGCCTGCTGATATTCTAACTAGCCAGTCCTCAGCTGCCTGCCTCGCTTTGCCAGTTCCTTCTGAGGAAACAACAACAGAGGCTTCTACCCACAACTTTCGTTGACCCCTCTGCCTCCTGACCATCTCAGTGCTTCCCCAAGTGGCCTCCTGATGTGGCGCACAGTGACTCCTGTTTCCAGGAACTGTCCAGGTACAATAAACTTCTTCCTGCAAAACAGTCATGTCTGTGTCTGAGCATCTTACCATACCTGATAAAAACAAATCCCTAGGACCCTTAAAAAATTATTTTAAACCTTGGGTTTTTTCCTTCCTTTTTTTATTCCCAAAACTGTTTTTTTAATCCTGGCCAGTGTGGCTCAGTTAGTTGGCATCATCCTGTACATGGAAAGGCTGCCGGTTCCATTCCCAGTCAGCTCATTGATGTTTCACTCTTTCATCGACGATGTCTCTCTCTCTCTCAAAATCAATTTAAAATTCTTAAAAACAAACTCTTTTTCTAAGTGTGATCATTATTAAGTCAACCATTCAGATCAACTAATTTAACTCACCAAGACCCTTACTTTAGCATGATTATTTGGCTTTGGTGTAAAAGCCACCATATTCATAAATGCATTTCTGTTTTAAATGTATCTCTGCTCTTTTGTTAACTTTTATTACTTAAGCACTAATACCTGTTTTCTAATCTGTAAAATCTAATCACTCATTTTTTCATACAACACATATGAATTGAAATACATATGTCAGGAAATGCATTATGGTTACAAAGACAACAGGCCCGTTATGTTACATACATAAAGCTGATGATGGTGATTTTTTTTTAATTATTAAAGAAAAACTACGTTAAGTATGATATTCTGTTTTGCCCTTCAAAGAAGAAGAGCTGAAGAGGGAGGGGCTCACTTCTGAGTAATCAGTGATGTTTTATAGAGAAGGGAATTTAAGTGAATCTGCATGGAGTAGAATATTTCAAGACAGCTACAAGAACATCAAAACTTGAAACATCATTAGATTACTTAGAATAGTGACGATTCTAGAGGGCCTGGAACAACTGCCCATGGATGCTGTAAAGGTAGATTGTGACGGGATAATTAAAGACTCTTAAATGACAAACCAAGGAACTTAAACTTTATCTGGTGATAGTAAGGGGCCAAAGCAGGAAAGCGTTAGAACTAGGTTTGTGTTGTAGGATGACAACGTTACCAGCTTGAAGTAGTGATACCTGTTGGGAAGCTATTATCACTATTGCCCAATTGGGAGATAATGAATGTTCTGCCCAGACAGGGCCAGGAAGAAAAGGGAATGGTTTCCAATGGTAATTAGATGACTGAACCAGAGAAGAACAGGATGTTTTATCATGGGAAGTAAAAGACAGGGAAGTCTAGGTTTCCAATGGCTTTTTCATGGATAACTAGTGAGGCCATTGCTGAGAGAATGAAGAAAAAGTTGATGTAAACTCTACGAATTCCATAGTTTCATGCTGAACATGTTATATTAACAAAAAGACAAAAATAAATTTCAAATATATAGAAATCTGTGATATAGGCCAAAAAATTTGGAAAATAACATAAAAAGGAATAATTTTAGAAGGCACAGTGATGTATTGCATTTTCAATTTTATACAAAAGTTATTTGCTCTTCAAAAATTACTTGTAACAAAAGATAAAATATGTTCATTAATTATTTTGAAATGTTTTTAGATGATATACTAATTTTAAAGCTAAATTTTAGGTAACTCTGCCTTACATTTTTACCTACTTAAGTTTCAATAATAAAAATTGAGTCACACTCAGTCTACATTTTATTTCACTAATATCATTAAACATTAGGGAAATATCAATGAGATAGTTCTACATGTCTCTTAGAATGGCTAGAATAAAAATACACTGACAATGACAAGTGCTGACAAGAACATGGAGCAACTAGAGCTATAATATCTATCTGGTGGGGATGCTAAATGATTCGGCCACCGTGGAAAACAGTTTGGCAGTTCCTGAAAAAATTGAACATACTATCTACCATAAATCGAGCAACCCTACTCTGAGAATTTACCTTAGAGGAATGAAAAAACATATGTCTATATAAAATTTATTCATGAATCTTTATAGCAGCTCTATAATTAAGCCCAAAACACTGCAAAGAACCCAGATGTGCTTCAGTGGATGAATGGAAAGAAACACTGCGATATAGCTACACAACAGAATACTACTCAGCATAAAAAGGAGTAAACTACTGGTATATGCAACTATTTGGAAAAATCTCAGATGCATTATGCTGAGTGGAAAAAGCCAGTCTCAAAACATTGCATAAGGTATGGTTACATTTCTATAATACTCTTAAAAAAAATAAAACTATAATGACAAAATGAAGATTAGCAGTTGTCAGAGATGAGGAGTGAGAGCAGGGAGTGATGGCAAAGGGGAAACACAGGCAGTTTGGGCTGATATAACTGTTCTTACCTAATTGTGGGAGTAATTATATGAATCCATTCATGTTTTAAATCCATAGAACTACATATTAAAGTATATTCACTAAACGTTAATATTAAAATTAAACAGAACAAAATGATTAAGAAAACAACGTCCCTGAACTTTTCATGAGTAAAAATTAAAAAGCTCTCTGCCATTCGCTATTCTTCAGAGGGGAAGGCCTGAATGAAAACAGTGTAAGAAGCGCTCTAAGTACATTGTTATGCTTGTATCTTTACGTGTATGTGTTATTTTTCAGAAATATATTAATACAGCATTTCTTTCCCTTAACCTGAGCAACTATAATTTTATTTTGGTTACTATTTCCACAATTCTTTCCTATATTATTAATTATAAAATATCTACAAAAAAAGTCTGAGATGGGACAAGGAAAATACACACTGCATATCATTTAAGCAACGTATTAAGTGATAGCACTGGGTTTTGGTTCATGCGGGCTTTTAAAATGTGTAAAAGCAAGTACTTTATATGCAAATATTTTTCAAAGATCAATCTTCTCAAAGATTATAAACTGTCATATTTCACTCAGCTTGACTCTGGCATATGTTAAAATATTCCCTGTCGTCCTCTTATCGTCACAAATAGTAAACCACTGGAAGCTCAGAGGGCTGTAACTAACAGCATGTTTACGAAGTTTCATCAAAACAGTTAGAGAGAATATAAATTAGTTAATTCATCAGCTTCATTGTCTGGGTAATTGACTGCTTTTAAAACTACAATCATAAGATTTTTGAAAAACTAAATACAATGGTGGGAGAAAGGTGTGATGCATGATCGGGTTATTTCAGTTTATTATGAATGGTGCTGTTGAAAGGTTAGACAGCATAATTTTCTCCCTAAATAGTTGATCTCACCAAAAGCTGGACTGTTTTGCTTTATGTTTTTGTTACAATCAGTTAGTGAAAATGAGGAAAATTTTAGTATTTTTTTCCTGTCATTTATTGTCTAATCTACCCACCTAGAAAATGAAAAGATAACTTGATTAAACATAATTGCCCTGATTCTATCTGTAGCTAGTTTCTAGAATCCCAGTCAATGCATCTTTCTTCATCAAAGTTTTAACTGTTCAGAGATTGAGTTTCTCCTTTATATTTGTTGTATATGGAGATAGAACTAACTTTAAAATAATGAAGTATAACAGTATCTGTTGCAATCAGGTTGCTTTTTAAAAATCGAAATAAAACTATTCTACATTGGACAATAAAATATTCCTTAGGACACAGCATGTTCTCCATTAAAAAACTATGGCTGTATCTTTGCTTCTTTTTAAAATACCATTAAATATTCTAAAGAGAGGGAATCTTAAACTTTACATAGTCCAATCCAAAAAAAGTTCCATAGGACAAAAGCTGTATCTGTTTTATTCAACAGTTCATTATAGCTGTCTAGTAATTACAGGTTAAACAAATGAATTAACCATCTCAATTCACAAATGAAGAAAACCTAGCCCCAATAAAAAGAAGGAAACAAAACCAGGTTACAATAGACTGGTTTTATAACAATGGTCACAACAATATTTCCTATCCCACATGCTCATTTGCAGTGGGACCTTGACAGTCCCCTACCGAGGAATGACGTTTAGTGCCTGTTCCCTTGGACCTGGACTGGCCTCGTGGCTTGTTTTGATGAACAGAATGCAGCCAAAGAGATGCTGTGCAACTTCTGAGTCTGGGCTGGGCCTGAAAAGATCTGCAGTTTTTCCTCTGCTGCTCAGTATACTTGCTCTGGGGACCTCCCCAGGTAAGAAAGCTCAGGCAGGCCATGTGCAGAGAGCCACATGGAGAGCGAGAGAGAGGCTCAGCTCCAAAGCACCCTTGCCAAGGTGCTAGACGAGTGAGGCCCTGTTGGATGTTCAGGCCCAGCCTCCATCTCACTGCAACCACTTGAGAGATTGATGACACATGGAGCAGAAAAACAACCACCCAAGTTCTATCTGAATGTTAGCCAAGACAATTGTCTTAAGCATTATGTTTTGATATAGTTCATTATACAACAATAGGAACTAAAATGCAGATCATATATTGAGTTTTGGTGGAACTCTCTCATAGAAACCAAATCTTTTCCCCCCTCTCCAAGCCCAAGGTATGGTACCCCAACATTTGGTTTTTGTTGTACAAAATGTATATCTATAGTCTTAATTTTAAAGTAATAGGTAGAACATAATTCAGGCAGTTACTTTATTTCTAGAGTTTTCAGTCTCAATTTTCAGCGACTTATTAAGAAAAAACACAAATACTCTCAGAACACTTAACAGAATGTGGTACTTGAATAATTAGTCCCTGTACACATGATAAAGAAGATCCTAAAACTAGAATCGAAACGTGAGCACAAGGAACTTCAAATGTTTTTCAGATAAATACATTTATATTTTTCTCTACATAATGATGAAAATAGGAAAAGTGCCTGAAGCATTGCCTCTGGATAAAGAAAGATGGCTGCCAATTTCCATAAATTTAAAATAAGGAGAAATCCAAACAACTATGCTGAACATATTCTCTATACTTCAGCATTCTTTTATTAGCAAAATATTATCAGTCTATTTTTTTTTTTTTTTTGGAATTCAAGCACTTCAAATGACTTATAAGTAATTATACTGTTAGTGTTTTGAAGTTAAAAAATTTGAATACCAAGTTTTAAAAGTTGACTATGAAATGTGAAGAAATGGATTTAGGAACAAAAACTTACATATTCATTTGTAAACATGATCCAAAATTTGCCTATACCATGGAACACTAAGTGATTAAAAATTTTCATTCAAATTTATGAGTATTTATTAACCGAAATGTTATGGTCAGTGCTCTCTCACACACAAACAAACACACACACACCCCAAATAAAAGTTCCAGTGTTTGCAGATATTTTAATAGTGTGACCAACTTGTACCAGTTTGAGCGGGAACTCCCCTCACAAAACAACAAAACCCATCCCGGGAAAGTCACCCTTCGTGGGGACGCCCCAGTCAGAGGCAAACTAGGGCATTTGGACATCCTATCACTATAATATTAAATGTGCAATCTATAAAGTGTTTACTCCCCCTTGAAGTCCCTTCTCAAGTCTATACAGGCTCCTCTGATTCCATACCTCACATTCAACCCTCAATCCCCAGATATCAGGACTCCTACAGTAATATAATGCCCGACCAGTGGATGCGAATGAATGCTCTCCGCTTACATTGCACGAACGCTTCGAAACATGGGGCAGAGTTTTGGCACATTGCCTCAGTTTCCTTTGCTAGCTCTAGCTCCTCTTCATTATTTTACCACTTTTAGTCCAAGTCAGGGTTCACCTCACCTCTTACGGGTAGCAGGATTTTTTAAGCTGAAATTTGTCTAACAAGAACTGAAAGGTTAGACATGAACAAAAGGGAGCCAAGTTTCCTATGAGTTTCTTTTCATCACGATGTGAAGTTCTGAAAAGGAACAAGTGTTAGTAGGGGGTATTCAATCCGTCAACCTAAAACTAGTTGCTCTTAATCTTATTTTGAACTCCATCTGTTTCTGGGTCACAAGGAGAGAAAGAGAGAGAGGAGTTTGGATTCCCCTGGGGTGGATACAGGTTCCTGGAGTCTCTGCCCCCAAACCCCCATTACAGGTCCTAGGCTGCCTCTGACTTGGCAAATATATGTGTCCCGACAACAGTTTTGTATTGCAAAAGTTGAGGCAGAGATTTTTATCGAAGGACATATGACAAGGAATGGGACCCCTTAGCCACCCGTGTCGCTCACGAGCAAGAGTGCGCGCTTGTTCTGCTGCGCTTTTCGTCTCTGCCGTCTTCCTGAGCGACTTGACCCCTTTCCCTTCTGACGCCTTACGGAGCTGTATCCGGGGCCCAGATCTTTCCTCTAAAGCTGAAGCAGGTATATGCAGTAACCTGCTTCCCACGACCACATCCCGGGCCCACAGCAGCCTCTAAGTCGGCATTTATAAAACAGTCCGTTACACCCGTCACCCACACAGCTCCTCTCCTGCCCCTAGTCCTGGATGCTGCGCCACCCGGCCGCCTAACAAAACGCAGGGCTTCATCCTTCCGTTCCTCTCATCTCTCTTGCTACATTCGGCCACAAAATCTTTGCAAAAGACTTTGATAAGAAGTATTATTTTCTATCTGAAAAAAGCTTTTAGGATAAGTATTATTTTGCCTCTTCCCAGTGCAATCGTGAAGCCCTTAGCATCTCTCACCTGACCTGCCAAAATAGGTCCTCAACCTTATGCCCCGCCTTCCTTTCTGCTACCCCTGAGCCACTTTCCACCATTCCAGAAGGGTAATGTTTTACACACGCAAATGCGATCCTGGCTCCTTCCTGTTCAGTTCTTCAAGAATATCCTTCAACTTCAAGACAAACTCCAAACTGCATTTCAAGTTATACAGGCCCGTGCTCACCTTAGCGTCTCATCTGCTTGTTCCCCATTCCCGGCCCCGTCATTTAACCAGCGCCACACCTGAAGCTCCCTGACGTCTTCCTCTGCTCACTAGTACACGCTGTGTCTTCCATCTATAAACCTACATTTCATTTATGAGCCTGCTAAACACCTTACTCTTTGCAAAGCTGTAAAGCTTTCTCCATTCTATAAAGCATCCAAAAATGTCACAGATCTCAATTCCATATCCAGCCATAAGTAATGAGTTCATATTTTCCTCCATTGCGCCACCTCTGTATCACATAAAGAACTCCAAAATTTGTTTAAATATCTACCTTCTCCATTCGACTCTGAACTCCTTCTGAAGGACATGAACCATGCTCCCTTTTGACCTTCAGGATCTGAGAAGTGGGTGTACTTAGGTGCATGATAATTACTTGAAAAATGAATGAATGAACAATGAACAAAACAATATTAGTAGGATGTTTAGTTTCTTAGTCTAATTCTCTTTGGCAGCAAAAATGGAAGATAATACATAAATTCCTGAAAGCTCAATTTAATGAACTATGAAATCAGAGGGGGAAAACTACATAAAATGAAGAGTTGGAGGTACAGAGAATCAGAGATATAGAAATTATTCCAATAGGAGCTGTAATATTTACCGAAGAGCAGACATCTAAGTTTAGTCTTGATGGATAAGTTTAAATACGGCCAGTGGAGAGGAGAGCAGAGTGAGGGCATTTCCTATGAGAAGAAAATGAGTACAATGTTGTAGTTGAAGCCAGTTTAATGTTTGTTAGAGAAAATAAAGAGATGTTCTGTTGGGCATTTTTGAGGAGTTGTGAGGCATGCGTGGCTATTAAACAAGATTTCAAATCACTCAATAGAAGGTACCAATTATCATCATCAGGATAGTAAAAAATAATTTGCTACAAAATTGGAGTAATTAAAAGAAATTACCAGATTTTGAATTTGTAATTATGAATATACTTTTCTAAATGATTTGTCAAAGCTAAAATAGTTTATTACAATTAAATAGTGACTCCATTTATTGATGTTTCATTCTGACACAAAACAAGGCTTTTCCTGCCTTGCTACAATCTTTCATGCTCCGTTCCTTATAGTTCTGAGCACACTCGCTCAATGTTCCAGTTAAAACTTAATTTTTTAGCACTCAGTGAATCTGATGTTTTGTTTTCATGCCTCCTTCGGTTACCCACTGTGTTCTCTAAAACACTCTTATCTCTTAACTATTTTTACTTTGAAAATTCCTATTCACCTATCAAGACAAAATGCAAATGCGATCTCCCCCAAGAAGCTCTCCCGAACAACACAGGCCTACATGAGGAGCTCTTCAGGGCTCAAAAGCACCTTTTCACTCCTATTATATTACACGTCATGCAGTATCATTTCTGCTGTTATATAGTT
This sequence comes from Miniopterus natalensis, assembly GCF_054644295.1. Taxonomy (NCBI): domain Eukaryota; kingdom Metazoa; phylum Chordata; class Mammalia; order Chiroptera; family Miniopteridae; genus Miniopterus; species Miniopterus natalensis. Next base: position 69,966,013 of record NC_142086.1, read on the forward strand.
TCCTATAAAGGCTCCTCAACCCCCAAACTGGGCTTTATTTATCTTGACCATCAAAACTTTGCAGAGTTAAATAAAATGAGCTCATTAAAGCTTGAAATGACAAATAAATATTGTTGACATAATAATATGTTGAGAGCTTTTGTTAATTGCCAAAAATCTAAAGAAATTGTATTTTCATTTTTGTTTTCATATAAAATATTCTGTTTAAAAAGAATAGCCAATAAGAAAATAGAAAAGTATTTGCCTTTTCACATAAAAATATCATGTAATTCAAATTTTAAAAATATTCATGACCCAGTTGCATTGACCTCGGATCCAGGAGAGAGTGGTTCAGTTCCCTGTCAGGGCACGTGCCTGGGTTACGGTCTCCATCCCCAGCAGGGAGAGAGCAGGAGGCAGCTGATCAATGACTCTCTCATCATTGATGTTTCTCTCTCTCACCCTCTCCCTTCCTCTCTCTGAAATCAATAAAGATATATATATATTTTTTAATTTAAAAATACTCATGAAAAGTAGGTGGAAGTAAAAAAAAATACTTTCCTATGCTACAGGTAGGGGTATAAATATCTGAAAGCTGTTTGGCAACATTTATCAAAAAACTTTTTGAAAAAATGAATTCCTTTCAACCAGTAATATTACTTCTAGCAAACTTCCCTAAGGGGAATTTCAGGATGATTGAGAAAATGTATGTCTAAAAGATGAAATATTATGTAATACTGAATTTTGTTTTCAAATATTATATAAAAAATAGGGGGGAAAAGATGACCTTTGAGACTGTTTTTTTTAAGGCAATGAAGACTGATTTGTTTATAAATCCTACCTCTGCCCCATACTAGCTAAGTGACTTTGGCCAAATTACTCATAGTCTCCAAACCATAATTTTCATATCCACAAAATGAGTATAATAATTGTAACTATTCCATAGAGTTGCTGTGAGAAATAAGTGCAATTTTAAAAATGTAAAAAATTCAGAACAATGACCAGCACAGAATAAGTGATCAACAATATAACCTATTATACCAATGGCAATAATAACGATGGAAATGGCTCATAAACAAAATGGGACTTGTTTTAGCAGGAATGCCTAGGATTCAAAGATGTGACATTTCAATTTTGATACAGCTCAGCTGCTAGGAGAGCATTTTATAATGAACTAAAGATTAAGAGACACAGAGAACAACTTCAATATTTTCTTTATAAGCATTTTTGTGGAAAAATACCAAATCCTATTTTTAGTTTTCATTATTCTGGGCCTAGTAATGCTGGAAGCCATGATTTTCATTATAAGGATTGATATAGAGTTATTTTCAGGTATTTAAAAATACTCTGTTTTTGACAAGATAATTCTGCCATCTTGCTAGCTAATCACCTCAGAGTCTACACAATTATTTACATTGTGCCATTAATGGCCCGTTTCTTTTTTAAAGCTTAGGCAATCATTGTGACAGTAACAAGTCAGAATTTTATGATTATTTGAGCTGCTGGCCTCCTTTGTTCTTCCTTAAAAGAGATGTCACTCAAAGCCACGTCTGACTGGTACTTTTCAAAGAACAAGGAGGAAAATTTGCACTTGTCATGAAGTCATTTATAATGATGCTAGAGAAGAAAAGATTGAGACATTTATAAATGTCTTAAGAGGTTCTTGCTACGCAAGTGTGCTGAGTGGGATTTTTTTTTAAAAAACTTCTTTAAAATCATAGCTGTTTGAGAATCATTTTAAGAACCCAATTAATTGTAGATCAAGTGTTAGGAGTCATGTGATAATTGCAAATAGTTTTAAAGTGATTACTGCATAACAATCATTTTTGTGCCAAAATATTTACTTTGAAACTATTTATTTAAAATCACACGAGTACAAAGTAAAACTTAAGCAATGAGCCAGATTGACCTCTTTTGTCCTACAAATGTGTGTGGTGTATGCACAGGTAAGAGGCATAAGTGGGAAATTCCTATGAAGTGTGCGTGTGTGTGTGTGTGTGTGTGTGTGTGTATACACACACACATACACCTATACATATAATCTTTGCAAGCATATACTTCTTGTGGTAACTTTAATAAACATATTTGCATGACTGATGTTAACTTAAACTCTAATCATGTAAGCTACTTTATGAATCGTTAGCACCTGCTTTTATATGACATACATTTCTGTCAGCTCTCTTTGTATAGTTTGAGAGGAACTAGACACACTCTACTCAAGCCCAGAGGAGGAATATAGTCTTCGTGTAACTCAAACATGGAGTCCTAAAGCTACGATGTTAACGTTGAGTCACCAGATGAACCCCAACCACTGTTTAAAAGAAAACTATGGAAGTGGCCTTCTTTCCAATGTGCTTGTGATCTGGGAAGCTGTCCCAGGCTTGTGGATGGAGATTTAGAAAATTGAACATTGAGTGTTAACAATAATATATCAGAAAATTCAAAAAATTTATACAAACTGGGTAATCTTTAAAAATGTCACTCTGTATGACTCAGTCACTCACCTACTGTCTCCAGCCTGAGATTTGCAAAATGAAGGTGCAGTGCTGGTCTCTATGATGTCTTCCAGATCTAAAACTCTGAGGCATCAGAGAGCCTTCAGGAGAAAAGTGGGTTCTTCCCAACACACGCGTACCATTTAGTTTATCTTATTTGCAGGAAATCATCAAAAAGGGTGAAATGCTTTGTGTCTGGTTAATGCAAGTTGTTGATATTGTGCAAAGGTGAGGAGGACTTCTGAGGACTGAAAATGCAGAGCAGAGGGAGAGAAAGTGAGCGGCGGACTCGCTGATGAAAATGAGGCCACTTGATCCTAGGCGGCTGGAGAGCACCATGATCAATGGGGAAACCATATCAAGAATAAATGAATAAATATGGTCAGTAGAACCAGAATCCAAAAAGGTAACAACCAGGATGCTAAGGAAAGGTAATTTTGAGAAAAAGCACACAAACAAAACCTTAGAGCGAGAATGGCAACAAAAAGATCTTATGAGTTATGGAATCGTAAATGGAATGGAAAACAATAACTTAGTCTGGGACTGGAATACAATCAAGCGTAAAGTAAAAAAAAAAAAAAAAAAAGCTCAAATAAATGAATACAAATAATAGCAATTTATTAATATAATCATTTATTAAACACTTAGGGTATTTCCGGAGCTGTCCTGAGACTCTACATATAATTTTCTGAAACTAGCAACTTGAGCACAGATATATCCTCAACCATTCCTAGTCTGTAAAATGACAAAAGGATTATAAAAAAGAGGAAACTAGACCTGGCAAGAAGCTCTCTGTTTTGTAATATATTTGAGGATAAGAGGTGAAATCTTGAGCTCTATTTCATCCTCAATATAGAATCTCTTGCCAGAAAAACTGTAGACAGTTAATTCACCTAATGGTATTAGCCCCAAAACCAAACCCATTTTTCCTCAGATCAATTTTATTGGCAATTAAAAACAAAACAAAACAGCTTAAGAAGATCAAAGCAAGGACAATCGTCTTACGCAGTTTGGAGGCAAATAATAAACCTAAGTAAGAGGCTCTTTTGCAAGGTTTAACTAAAAAACAAACAAATGAAAAACAGAAGTAGCATGAAATATATTAAAAATCCTAAATCAGGACTAGAATGTAGCACTGAAAGACAAAGAAAGATCATATTGTATACAGACAAAAAATAACCAAATATAATTTATTTTAGGAAATCAATTATAGAGGGCCTCGGTATTATGCTCTTAATAAATCACATAAACACTCCCTGGCCCATGTTGCTCAGTGGTTAAGCATCGACCTAGGAATCAAGACGTCACCGGTTTGATTCCTAGTCAGGACACATGCCCTGGTTGTGGGCCCAATCAATGAAGTTTCTCTCTCATCTATGTTTCCATCTCTTTATCCTGCTCCCTTCCTCTCTTTCTAAAAACTCAATAAAATCATATTTTTTTAAAAAAGCATAAACACTATGTAACAAAAATTTTAACATAAAATAAAAATATAGTACACTTAAGATTAAAAGAGGTGAGTTTAAAGGCAGAAAGATATAAAGAGATAACAGAACCTACAAGAAGAAAACATGTACTAAAATATAAATATGAATGTATTTATGCAAGGATAAAGTATCCATGTCCCACAGGGACACTTACATCTCATAGGTGTTCAGTGATTGCAACATCACGGACCCGAGCATGTGTTTTAGACCCACACACTGCACAGCAGAAGCCAATGGTAAATCACTGATGCACTTTTTCTTATTGTTTTTATTTTCGTCTTTTTGTTTTGCCTTGAATAGCCTATGTTGGTTGAGAGAGCCCAAAATGAAATGTGAAATAGCGCTGAAAGATGAGACTCCCAGGTCAGAAAGCTCTCAAATAGTTACGGGGAAAAGTAGAGAACAAATACGAATAGCACTGTTTATAATGATACAATTAGACCAAAGCTGGAAGGATGTCTAGCGGCTGGTGTGCACAGCACACACAATGGGAACATAAAACGTAAGAAGCATGAACCAAGGTCATCTGGAAACTGTAAAGCAAGAAATGGGCCGTCTAAACATTGCAGTGCTAAAGGGAGGGAGAGAGAGGGAGGGAAATAAAAAAAGAATCTTTGTTAATAAGTGTCAGAAATGCTGGATTAAACCAAGTTAAAGAAATGTTTTACATGGTACCTCTTGAAGCTTTAGTATGGTAAAAGAGTTTTGTAATGTCCTAACAGGGAAATAAGTTTTCCAACTTATTGGGCCACATATATCTTTTTTATTCCCTCCATGGAGAAGTGCACGCATTTAGTGTTCTATGAAGCATTACTGGAGATAGCTAACGTAATCCAATGTTCTTAAGATCTGATTTGCAATGTTTAGCAAGCTAAAATGATTTGTTTAAGGTCTTACAGTGTGCATCTAAAAGAAGGTGTACTGATTTGTGACAACATGGATGACCCTGGAGGGCATTATACTAAGTGAAATAAGCCAGACAGAGAGAAACAAATACTGCATGGTATTATTTTTAGGTGGAATCTAAAACAAATAAAAACAATAAAAGCTGATCTCATAGAAACACAGCAGAATGGTGGTTGCTGAGGCCTGAGGGTGGTAAAAATAGGGAGGTACAGGCCAAAGGATATAAACTTTGAGATATGAATAAATTCTGAGGATCTAATATACAGCATGGGACTATAATTAATATAATGGTATTGTATACTTGAAATTTGCTGAGAGTAGATCATAAGCATTCTCACCGCATGCACAAAAAAGAGATGATAAAGGTGTTAATTAACTTGATTGTTGCAATAATTTATATGTGTGTACCTATATATATTCATCACGTTGTAAACTTTTTTTTTATTTTTTTATTTTTTTATTCTCACCTGAGGATATTTTCCATTACTTTTTTAGAGAGAGTGGAAGGGAGAGAGAGAGGGAGAGAGAGAATCATGGATGCAAAAGAGACACATCGATTGGTTGCCTCCCGCACTAGCCATGACGGGCCAAGCCTGCAACCAAGGTACGTGCTCTTGGCTGGAATTGAACCCGGGACCCTTCAGTCCTCGGGCCAACGCTCCGACCACTGAGCCAAACCGGCTAGGACTGTAAACTTTAAATACATACAATTTTATTTGTCAATTATTCCTTAATAAAGCTGGGGGAAAAATAAATAAAGGAAGGAGGGTTGCAATCCACAAAATAAAAAGAAATAAACATTGCAGCGCCTGGTGATAGTCAACTAAAGTGAACCTGAATGGGCCACTTCCAGTCGGGCGACCATAAAGTACTCTACTCTGGAAATGACAAACTCAGAAGGTAGTGAGTGGCTCTAATACGGAGGCAAGATGTAGCAGGCAGCGAGGGCTGTAGGGCAAGGTCTGGTGGAGTGATATCAATGGGACTTCTAGGAAAGCCGATTAACACCATTACCCAAGCCTATGCTCCAGCTGCGGAGACTACAGGAGCAACAGTGAAAGCTTTCACGCAGGAATCAAAGAAGAAACTGGCCACACACCAAACAAGGTCTGCTGATCATTCTAGATGACTGGAATACAAAAGTAGTAAGCAAAACAGAATCAAATGCCATCAGAAGATCTGGACTAGGGGTCAGAAATGCAACAGCAGATAAGCTCATAGATTTCCTCAAGGCCAGCCACTTGTCCACCGTAAACACGTGCTTCAAACAACCGGATGGACATCACCGGATGGCCAAGGCAGGAATCAAATAGACCCACCGGGAACTGCAGGTGGGAGATGGAGAAGCTCTGTTCTCTCCACCAAAGCAGAGCCAGGAGCAGATCGAGGCACTTTCCAGTAACTGCTAATATCAAACATGAGAGTAAAGCTGAAGAACCCTGAAGAATCGCAGCGCCAAAATACAAGGCCATAGCATTCCCAGGGGACTTCAAGTCCACAGAAGAAACAGGCTGGCGCTGGTAAACCTAACTGACCGAGAGCCAGGAGAACTGTGGGCTGAAACTGGAAGCAGTGTTAGTGAGGAAAAGCGAAAAGACAACGCCAGGAGTTGCAAGGAAGTAAACGCGGGTGTGGGTGAAAGGAGAGACGCAGGATTATTAAAGACAGGCGAGGCGCAGGAGGCAAATGCGCCAGAGCAGGCCTAGAACCCTGGACGCAGGCTTTCAGTGACTCTCATGCAGAGATCAAGAGGACTCCTACGACAGTCAGTGTAAGGAGATAAAGGGAACAGAAAAGGGAAACGAAGAGATCTCTACCAGAAGATTAAATAAATAAACAGGAAATTTCAAACCTGGACTAGCAGTGCTGAACAACTGACAAGGACACACATTATCTGACCAGGAGAAAGTAAAGGGAAGGTGGGAACAGGGTTCTATTGAAGATCTTTACAGAAGAGGCCACCTCTGACAGGTACCTTTGAAGAGGATTCCTATGAGGAAGGGCCTGTAATTATAGAAAGTGAAGTAGAAGCTGCCCTTGAAAGTACTGGGAAGAAATAAATCCCCAGGAGGAGATGGGATGCCTATAGAATTATTTCAAGCCACAGAGAAAGAATATGTTCAAATCCTAACAATAATATTTCAAGAAATATGGAAAACAAAGCAATGCCTACAGACTAGAAATGTTCAATAAACATCTCAGTTTTTTACCCAGAGGTACAGTTCATCTGTAAATTCCAAGTACAGAAAAGAAGTGAAGTGAATTCATTTAAATTAAGGAAAATGGGCCTCCCAACTTCCCTACATCATAAAGTTAGATCTATTATTTGTCTAAGTTTTAATCTAAGCAATTTTCTCTTAGAGTTTACTCAAATAAAAGCACCAGCTTTTGAGAACAGGATGGTTAATACCTGAGCCTTGACACCAAGTCCATCCTTGCAGATTCCTGAGGATGACCACCTGAAGACAGGTGATTTCAGAGAGCCCTCGGGTTAGGGGTGGCCAACTGTATGACCGCAGGCGGCCCTTCTTGCCTGTTTGTGCGGGGAAGGGATGCTGAGATTCAGCAGGGAAGAAAACAGAGAAAAAAGCAGGAAGGTCTGGAGTGAAGGCCACATAGAAATAATTAACCAGATAGGCAGCTGTGTCACAGCCAGAAACCAGAAAGTGCACAGGAAACAGAAACTATAAAACAATAGAAAATAATGACTTAAACAAATTCACTAAAGTTAAATCGAGATCTCAGTTATCAACAAAACACAGAAAATAAGAGAAAGAGTGTTCTAATGTTGAATGACGAAATTGAGGCCCCTCTGAGGCAATTTCTTAAGTTTTTCTCTTAACCTAAAACAAGCTTCCTTCTGTGCCTCAAATGTCATTGGCTTTCTGATCACATTATATTCCTGAAGCAGTAACAGGTACACAATGATAATTCTCATTTGCTGCAACCACCTGGGAACATAGTAAATAGTCTTTTTCTTCTCTCTTTTTCTAATGCTGACTTTTAAATTAAATTAAATTAAATTAAATTAAATTAAATTAAATTAAATTAAATTAAATTAAATAATTATTAAACCAAAGTAAAGTAAAATAAAATAAAATATAAAACAAACTCTGGGAGATGAATTTTTCCTCATGGGAAATAAATGATAGAAATTTCTCATATAATTGAGCTTTTAAAACACTAAATATACATATATATTTTAAAAACACTAAATATAGCAAGAAACTAATACTGTGTTTAACATAACTCTGAACCACAGTGCCTAGGTCCAAATCCTCTCTCTAACCGTACTAGTAGTTGTGTGATCTTGCACCACTGACTCATCTTTTCTGGCCTTCAGCTTCCCTATTTATAAAATAGTGATGATAATAATAGTGTTCACATTATAAGGTCATTGTGAGGATAAATTGAGCAAATATATATAAAACACTGAAAACAGCTCCTGACAGATAAAAAGAACTACGTAAGTATTTGGTATTAGAAGAAAATTTGGAAAAAAACACACAATTAGAATCTCTAAAGAGAGAGAGGGAGAGGAAGGAGAGGAGGAAGGAAGGAACAAAGGAAGGAAGGAGGGATGATCATTTTCTTGGGTATTCTAGTGATTAATTTTGCATGTCATAATACTAAGTACACATTAAACAAACAAAAAAATATGTAATTACAGCAACAGGATAGAAGAGGAATAGGTAGTTATATAGAAGTAAATTAATGCCTCGTAACAGAAAACAAATAGTTATTAACTAAAATCGGTAAACATGAAATATGTAGAGGTAATACTAAAAGAAACAGCTAAAACAATTAAAAGACTTGAGAGTGGAACTTAATGATAAGTAGGCATTACTTGATATTTTAATTAAAAGTATGTGTCACATACACACACATACACACAGATATATACAAATATATAAAAATATATACAAATTTTAACTGTCCCTAAGAAAGACAAGTGTTTAAACATGTGAAACTGCACTAAAATTCTGTTTGTTAGATCATAGTGCATAATTTTTTTTAAATGTTAAAAGCCTAGGAACATCTGGTTTAAAGTACCATGAAACATTATGGCCTAAATTGTTTTTAAAAGCAGCTAGCTGGAAAACACAGTCTGAATGTTGAACACTTTTGGCTTGTGTACCAAAGTCACATCATGATCAATTTCCACTGGGCTGTGGACTATTTAACCGCTGCTTCCTAGCTACTTCTGAAAGTAGCTGCCACAATGAAAATTGGTGACAGGGTTGAAAATGTCCCCTATTTATTGTAAGAGACAACCTGTGGAAGAAAGACACTCCCTTACTCCTACAGCCTAAGGATCACTTCACAGCCACGTAACTGTTCAGAGTTGCCAGCCCCTCAAAAAATATGAATTTCTTGCCATTATCTTTAAATAAACACGTCCTTTTCATACAATTAAGTCATTGTCAATGTGCTGCTTAAAAGTGAAGCAGAACTATCAGTGTGACCATGAGCATTTTGAATTCTCTAAATAGCAATTTCCTCACTTGTGAGAGGAAAAGAGGTTGAATTAGATTTCCCAGGACCCTTCTATATTTCAATTCTATGATTTCTCAAATTCTAGCCAATAGGAATATTTTTTATTTCCAGTGAACATTACGCCTTTCTTCACCAGGCAATATAGATGATAATAGTGCCAACGGAACCAAACGTAATATAGTGGATCTAGTAGCTTTGTTCTCTTTGGCATTGATGAGAATAGAGGTTAGCATCATACTACAAAGTGAAGTGCTTCTGCATCCTTCCAAATAATCGAGGTAAGTCCTCTAAGATGCACTCAAAGCACTCGTAGAAACCATGCTTCCTCTTACTTGGACTTTTAGTTCCACTTTCAAGGAAGGCTAAGGAGAGTTTGCTTTTTGGGGTGGAAAACTGTAAAGTAAAAAGGGAGAGGGCAAGTGAAAACAAACATAATTCAAATGCAAAAGGTTGAAAATAACTGCTTTTATTATATTATTAAAAGTCTCCTCATTACTAATAATTTTGTAACTGTAAGGCTACATTAGTATTAATTTATTCAAACTATCCAGCTGCATTCAGGAAATCTTCTTCTCTGAGACAAAGTCTATACTTTTACATGTTTCATGCTTTATTATGTTACTCTATGTATAATCTTAAATTGTTAATCATTTCCATGATAAATTTGGAAAATTTGACTTTTGAGCAATTTGGGAGCAGATTTTGTTGCTATTTTTAAGCAACATGTAAGCAAGATCTTGTTAATTAGAATACTAGCATTTTAGTGAAAATAAACTTACTCAAGTGACTTGAGGAAACAGCATAAGAAATAAATAATCAACCTTCAAATAAATCACTGATTGTTGGGTCTGAGCCTATTAGTTTTTTTTAGCACATTTCTAAAATCGTAACTTCATTAAATATTAAAAGGAAATTTTACTCATGCAATTAGCCTCTAAGCAAATAAATTTTCCTTTCTCTAATTACTTTTCAACTGTTTCCAATAATAGTTTTCTATATAAAATAATCAGTCACAGAACATCAATTTTCTTGCAAAGGATTCATGCAGTTGAAACTAGTGACCCTAAAATAATCTTCCAAGTTTGGAAAACCCAACTGCCTTGTCATTTCTCATATGAATACACCTCTACAATATATCAATTTTTGCATGTTTTACTGGTTTCTATGTTTCTATACAAATATTTTTAGTAGGAAAAAAATGAAAATGATTTAGGTTAGAAACCATACATGTTTAAAATGGAATCTTGCTTCAGTATATTAGTTGAAAATATCATTGCAAGAAAAAAATAGGAATGCCAAGTGATTTAAATGTTCAGTTCTCCAAATCCTGCTGGCCTGAGAACAACACCTCATCCATATGCATGCAGGAGAAGTCATATTTGTACAAAGCGACACAATTGTGCCTTGGGGCCACAGTTTATTGGTGCAGGAAGGGAGCGAAAGGCAAACTGAACCAATCAGAGTCCTATTCTGGAAACTGGAGTTAGAACTGTGATATCAGCTATCACCCCTCAACCTTCTATTTATATAAGCAGCCTCCTTTTGCTTATCAACTCAGACATATAACTCTTTTCTTTGTGTCCTCTAAAATAATCTAATCACAAAAATGCATTAAAGAGAAGAGTGCATTTTGCTGAAGACTTGTAAGGAAGATGGTAAAGAATATTTATTTCACATTACACACAGCAAACAAATTAAAAACTACTCAAGAAGCAATTTCTGATCTCCAAAGCCCTTCCTTCCATTGCAAAGTATTTTTTCCTCTGGTCTTCCTTTACTCTGGGCTCCGTCTCCTGACTCATCCTTTAAATTCCTCTCTCTTCTAAAAATATACAACAATTCCGTTTTGCTCAAGCTCCTACCCTGAAACTGCAAATCCAAATTCAATTCCAGGTGTAGAAAAACAAAAGTATAAACACTTGCCTGGACACGCTCTCTTAAGAAAATAATAGTGCCCTTTTTTCCATAGCCTCTAGGACCTCTTTCCCCTGCTTTAGCAACATATGCACTGCATTCCCCAAGAGACATTTCAGGGGCTAAAATCCCCCATATAACATCATTCAGTATGTATGGACGGTTTTGAGGCTAAAAAGCTTGACTTAATGGCACCAAATGGAGGTGCTAACTAAGGCTTTTCTTGCTTTTAGCCTAATGACGCAGGGAGGGCACAGGGAGAGGGAAGAGACAGAAAAGAATTGGGACAAAGACAGGAAAAGGAGCCCAAGGACTGGCAACCTTTCCCTCTGCCACCCGAGGCTGCTTTAACGCAGAGATCCTGGGAAAGGGGCGCCACCCAGCAGCTGGTGAATAAAGCAGGTCTCGGCGGCTCCCTTTCATAGACTCTCGCAACTTCGCTGCAAATCTTCCTGCAACCACATTCCCCGTGAAGCTTCCCTTTTCTGTTTTTCTCACTACTCTCCCTTTCCTGCTTTTAAAATAAATAAAGATTCAATATTTTCCAAGAGTTCTATAATAATCAGAAAAACTTTTTTAAAAAGAGATACAACAGTAGCAAACCAGAGGAAGCAAGCCTCTGCGAACTGCGGCCAAAGTGTCACAGCAGTCACTCCACACTTACTCACGCTCCCAACTCCCTCCTCAGACCCTGGGGCCACTGCCTTGATTCTTGCTAAGAACCCACAGCAGTCTGCTCCCCGTGGCTTTTACACTTTCATTGGAAATTTCAGCGAAGTGGACATTTATTTTATACTATTATTTACTATTATGAAAAGAGTATGACTATGCAGACCCCCTAAAAGGATCTCAGAACCCCCTAAGGTCCAGGGGCTACATTCTGATAAGTGCTAATCTAGAGGTTCTCTTATCCCCCAGCCCTAAATATAAATATGTGGGACCTAAACTGACAGTTTCACAGAGAATGACCCATAGTGTACACAGTCAAGATTCCATAAAAACTGATTTTCTAATGGGAAAATATAGATTCTGAAGTCATTGAAATTTGCCTAAAACGTCATTTTAGTTGGATAAAATTTTCATGTTATAAAATTGTATCCTGTTTTAACCTGTTATGGTAAATAATGAAAACATCCATTAATATCATATTTAAGTATCTTATTTAACTAAAAGGTACTGATAATAACTTCTAAGGAGATCACAAATAATCTATTACATTTAAAAGAAAACAGGGCATTTTGCCCCACTTCAGGATTTGGGTCCCACTCGTACAATAAAAGCCTGTATGGTAAACAGCAATTTGGGAAGCATTATTCATTCTTGGAACTAAAAAATATTGTTTTAATGATGCAACACTGTGTATATATAACTTACATGGTAAGCAGCTTTTACATTATATGTATTGTAATGTATTTATATCAGTTTATATATTCAAGATTACAGCATAAAAATAAAATTAAGTTATTGAAGATCATTTTCAGCACCCATTTAAACATTTTTAGATGTGCTGCTGAATACTTATGTGAAGCATCTTCAAAAGGCCCACAATTATTCATAAGCCATGACTACTTTCCCAATAGTGACATTTTTCCTTGAGAATGTACAAAGACAAATTTTTCTACTTCTAAATCCTATGTTTCATTGACTAAATGAATATTTCATGCACCAGAATACAAGTTGAATAAAATTGTCTTACATCTAAAATTATAAAACTTTGGTAAGAAATTTTTACCTGACTAAAACATTCAATTCCCATGAAAGGCAAAAATCAAAATAGTATACTTATTTTATTATTAAGATAATATAACTTAACAAGGCTTCTATTAGTTCATGGTGTTAATAAAGCTACTCTATCTCATACTGTTCATTCATTTCTGTGATCTCCTCAGTAACGTCTAGTACTTACAAATATCGGATTTAGTTCCAAAAGGTTTTCTCAGGAACTGGCTCATCTACTGTCTAAAGATGTGATATTGAAAAGTCACTTAACCTCTGTGGGTCTTCATTTTCTCATTAATTAAATGTTCATAATCTCATAAAGTGGAAGTTAGTTTTATACGAGATCCTATATGTTAAAACAAGCAAACAAATTTTTAAAAATCCTCTAAAGCAAAATGTAAACCTGTCACTAGCATTACCACAGTTACAGTCATAATTCTTTCAATTACAGCATAGTGTTGAGCCATAAACTAGGTTCTTTCCATTGATTTTTAGAGAGAGAGGAAGGAAGAGAGAGGGAGTGGGAGAAATATCGATGTCAGAGAGAAATATAGATCAGTTGCCACCCCTACATGCCTGGGGATCAAACCCACAACCTGGGTATGTGCCCTGACCAGGAATCAAACCCACCACCTTCTGGTGTATGGGACACGCTTCAACCAACTGAGCCACACCAGCCAGGGCTGAACATCTCTCTTCTTTTCATCCAGCGGATGACCTTCCTCCCTTCAAAGCCCCAAGACGTCATGCCTCATCCTTAGCTCAAAATGTCACACATGCCTCACTTTGCCTTTCTGTCTCTGAGCTTCTTGTGTACATGGGGTATACATGTAGTTAAACTTGCTTATTTTATCATCAGTGTGTCTCATGTATATTTAATTATTAGAGCAGCTGAAAGAATCTTGAAGGGGAGAAGAGAGCGTCTTCCTCCCCACAGGGTCATGGAGAAGAATTCCAAAGAAGCTTGCATTTGGGCGAGTCTCACGCGCAGGGCTGCAACTGTAAATGCACGAGTGGCTGAGGTTACTAAGACACTAAATGGCTTTTAAGTTAATATATTTCAACCAAAAACCTGGAAAATACTTTGCTCACCTCATACCTAGCCCAACCTGGTAAATACTACTCTTTAGAATTACATCTAACTTCTTCTATTTCTAAAGAAACTTCACTATTGAAATGCTTTTCATTGCTAAAGAAATTCTGAAATGGTCTACTCTCTACTTCCAACAATTTTAGAGAATATTATTTACTATTTCAATGTATTTCTTTTACTTAAAATTAGAATATGCAATAGTATAAAATTTTTGTGAGGTTTTATTTTAAAACTCTATCCCGGTCCAGGGATACCAAGACATTTTTAATTCTTACTTTAGAATTATGCATTTACCTTGGCATTCACATCTTTATTAATTTTTTTTAATTCAAAGATTAAGTAGTTAACATTTTGTAATTACAGATATTCACAAAACTAGAACAATGACAATATGCCTATTACTGTCTGTATAAATTCTGTTTAGAATAAAAATAAAATCAGGTAGTCTAAACTTTACATACAATTAGTTTTGTAAATTAATAATACCAAAAGAGAATAAAATCAGTTTTGTTCCTAAAATAACAAGTTTCCTGATTATTTTAGCTATTGATTTTCAATTTCATTATAGTTAAACTAGATCTCCAGTAAATTAAAGCTAGAACCAATTAGTACTTTAAATTCTGTCATTGTGGATAAATACTACTTTCTTGCCAGAAGCACTAAAAAAGAGAAATGAATTAAAGTCATATATTTTTAATATTACTTTGCTTCTAATTAAAGTCATTTAATTAATAATTCTAATTAAAGTCACGCATTAATATAATAGAGTTTACCGGTTATTTTGTTTTCCCTATAAACTCTATTTAAATTTTGAAACTTAGATTTAACTCAAGTAAACGAAACTGTAACTTTGACCAAAAAAGTTCTCCTTTTTCAATGTCAAACTACTATAGTTGTCTAAACTTTAAATTGGTAGAGAAAAAAATTGCCAGCCAACATCTTATGCCGAATCCCAATAAAAGGAACAAATAAAGCAGGGTGTTCTTTTCAAGTGTGTGTATGGCCGTGGAGGTGGAGGCATCTATCTATAAATCCCCTCCAGTGCATAGGGCCACCCTTAACCTACAAGAAAAGTGAACCCACTGGAGCCAATGGTCACTAAGATACCAACTCTTAGGCTCTATACATCCCTGTTCCCAGCAGCTTAAGGTTTCTTTGTTACAGAAAAGAAAAAATAAATCTTCCCCTTGGAATGGACAGCATGTCTATATTTAGATTTCCTTGAACAGAAAAGAAGCAACATAAATTTCATAAATCACAAATGAATATAAATTTCAACTTATCATCTATGGAGTGGATATGAGTTGAGTACATGTAATTTAACCTAATTCCTTGTTGAAGGAGGGTAACTATAGAGAGTGGGAGAAAAGAATTATAGGTAACAACAAGATAAAACACAACTACCCTAGTTATGTCTGAGATGTCCTGGCTGCATTCTGTCTCTACTCATTTGACTGTCTTGAGCAAGGATGAACACAGAGCTGGGATTCTGGACGGGGGCTATGTATTGGGTGAATTAATCAAAATCGGAAGTGCATGTGGTGAATTGGTACATGAAATTGTAATGTAGTTTTCTAGAACTTGTAAATTCTCAGCATAATTGGCAACCTCTGTCAGTCAAACTAGACATCATCCTCCCTTCCCAATGGAAAGGAAAGCCCCCCTCAGAAATGCAAAGAGAAATGAAGAGAACTCTTGGAATTTCAACATCTAAGAGCTAGGTCCTGACATAGAGAGCATAAGAAAAAAAATAATCTGTAAACCGGATTCTGCTCCCCACCCCCTTAAAATGAAGCAATGAAAGTATCTCATTTGGAGCAGAGTGGAATAATATTTACATGTAAAGTTACATGTGATTATGGGATAGTTTTGGTAGACCCAGAACACAGTGAACAGGTACCTTTATTCCCTGGGTATGTGTATTTGGGAGAGGGGGCAGTGAGGTATTGAGGATCCAGAGGATCTTGGTGAGAGGTGAGAATAGACAAATTTCTGAGCTCATCTTACAGGTGAGCCAAAGAGGAAAAGTCATTGTCAGCTCTTCATCAAGAGGACTCTGCAGCCAAGGATGGTGCTTAGATGCCTCCATCCAGCCTGTGACTAGATCTACCAGGGACTATTTCAGTCAATGTCAGTGCAGAGATGTGAGCAGCTTAGGACCAATCAGACAGGGCAAGTTATAGCACAGCAGGAAATAGTAAGTAAAGAGACTGATAGAGGGCCAGATACTGTGCTCCCAGTGCTGTGACATCAGGCATGACACCACTGAGCCCAGATGCCACTGGGGTGGACACTGGGGAAAAGTAGGAAAGGACTCCTGATATGGTCTTAAATCAAAGATAATACCACCACAGAAAATATTAAATGATTGTTAAAAGGTCAAGTTTTCTCATTAAAGGAAATGGAAGCTTGAAATAGAATTAATCCCAATTATAAGAAAAATCAGAACAACAATTACACTTGTGTATACCTGAGTTTATGATAGTAAAATTCTTAATTTATCAGTTAT
This sequence comes from Miniopterus natalensis, assembly GCF_054644295.1. Taxonomy (NCBI): domain Eukaryota; kingdom Metazoa; phylum Chordata; class Mammalia; order Chiroptera; family Miniopteridae; genus Miniopterus; species Miniopterus natalensis. The sequence goes on from NC_142086.1 coordinate 69,982,612, forward strand.
ACATGGCTTATCCCTCTGTATCCTTCTGCACTCCTCAGCTGGACATCCTGGAGCTCTGGACCTGGGACCTCTTTGATGCAGAAAATAGTGACAGTAACAGGATGAGTTCTGACGAGCCTATTTTGTCCACCCATTTGTTGCTGGCACTCACATTGTTTTTTATCCAAGGGAGGCATCTGAAATATGGAACAGTTCTCAGCCTGTGTCTTGCAACGCAAAAAGCACTTTTTCTCAAGGTCACCATCCACCTGCCCAGGCATAGAGATTTGAGTTATCAAAGCCTTGCTTCTTGACTCCCCTCCTTTCAAGAGATGGAGACATTCTCAGATGTGAAAGCTCACTGTCTAGGTCACAATCAAAATTGGGGAACGAGATCTCTGTAGGTCAGTTAAAAAATCTTCCTAGTTTCTGCCTTTAAAATGTATTTTTTGTTCTTCATTTCTGATTAATAAAAATCCTCCTACCCCATTATTTTTTATATTTTACCAGAAGGGTCTCTGAATTATATGTGTTGCTGGCACATAAATATTTCCTAACCCACTGTCCTCTTGTGTTTTCTGGAATGAAGCAACAGCCTTCTAAGGCACAGTAATACAGGAGAAATGCAGGGAACAAGCCCACACCCAGGGTAGGACGTTCCAGTGCTTAGCAAGCCAGCAGCCTTGCAAGGCAGGGTCTGTAACATGAAATAAAAAATATGCATTTTCTAAATTTATTTCTCTCTCTCAATTAACGTATCCAGGAAACTGATCTTGTGATACAGATAATTCAATGGAGATGATTTCTAACAAAGAAGAGAAGAAAAGAAAGCCCACGCAACGGGCCTAAGGAGTTATGACAAACAGAAACGGAAAAAGAAATCAGGTTTAGGGTACAAGATAAGTTGCTGTAACAGAGACCTCAAAATAAAACAGGAGATTTCTGATTTATATAATAATTATTTAAACGTGATCCACCCGAAGCAGCCAGGGTAGCCCTTCTGTTCTGACCACATGGCTTCCCCACCTTTAAATCCAAAACGACTGCTCCAGGTGGAATCAGTTCGCAGCTCGTGGGGCGGAAGGAAAGGTGACGGGGGCCCCCTGCCCTTCAGGGAGCATAAGCCAGGGTTCTCACAAATCATTATCGCTCGCATGTCACTGTCCACAGTGTAGTTACATAGCCACACGGAGCTTCACAGGAGATGGTAAATGTTTTTGGTCTTTTACCATATGCCCAACAAAATCTCTAATATTTTTTTTAAGGGTAAATATAGATTCTGTGGGACAGATAGCAAAGTCGCACACTTGCTCGCTCGCTCTCTCACAAACACACACACACACACACCCCAAATAAAAGTTCCAGTGTTTGCAGATATTGTAATAGTGTGACCAACTTGTCCCAGTTTGAGAGGGAACTTCCCTCACAGAACAACAAAACCCATCCCAGGAAAGTCACCCTTCCTGGGGACGCCCCAGTCAGAGGCAAACTAGGGCATTTGGACACCCTATTAATATTAATAATGAGCCCTGGCTGGTGCTGGTCTGCGGTTAGAGGGTCGGCCCACACACTGAAGGGTCTCGGGTTCAATTCCCAGTCAAGGGCACGTACTTGGGTTGCAGGTTCGATCCAGTGTGTGGGAGGCAACCAATCAATGTGTCTCTCTCACAGATGTTTCTCTCTCTCTTCCCCCCTCTCCCTCCCTTCACTCCCTCTAAAAATCAATGGAAAAATATCCTCTGGTGAGAATTAACAAAAATAAAAACTAAAAAAGTGATTTCCTAAAAAGCAATATATACTAGACACTACTCCTGGCTTAGTTTGCCCTATAAACTTTATTGCTCTTTAGTATTTATTTTAAATGTATTTCAGCGTGCTCAGAGTCTAACAATTCTTTCAACTTAGAAATAAAAATTGCCGATACAATTTATTGAAAAATTGAAAGGAAGCAAGAAACACCCAGAATAGTCTCCAAGAGGACATATTAAACAGACTTCATGAAGCATTACTAAGAAATTCATTAAATTTAAATATTCCCTAAGCAATTTTTATGTACTTATCAATCACTTACCCCAGTTGAAATCATATAAGATAATACTGATCAAGAGGTGAAGATGGTCATGTCACCACTTTGATTAGAACCTTGGAAACCTACATCTGTACTATTGACTAGCATCTTAGTTTTGAGTCACTTACTATACAATTATCTCTTGTGAAAAATTCAGTTGAAATAATTGGCAAGGGAGAACCTACAGGAAAGATTGTTCATTTATTTATTTATCTGGAAGTGAGGTCTCTAGAAAACCATGTAGCTGTGTGAATAATTGTTCCTTGCTGTTACTGGAACACAGCTATAACCCTTTCTTGTGAAGCTGGCTGAAGGCATAGCCTCATTAGTAATCTCAGTAGCCTCAGTTATCTTCCCGATAGTTATAAATTGAGAGTTATTGAATAGGTACCCTTCTCAAAAAGTATTCTTTGTAGATTTATCAAATTACCTGAAATGACAATGGACATACTTTTTTTTTTTATTAAATATCTGTATCTGCAGAAGGCCTCATTAAAATGTAAGTGTAGACTCTGTGAGCGATAACTTGTTCGTTCTATGTTATTAGCTATTCATCACCTTGAGGAGAAAGGACATGTGGGGAAAGCCAAGCTCGAGGGAATAGGTATTAGATACTATATCAGAGAGCACTTGATCTGAGTACCGAAGGAAGAGCTCTGCCAGGATTCTCTAGAAAGAATTTTATTTTATATCCCTCATGTTAGATAGAGCAGTGATTTTTATTTTTAAGGAACTGGATTAAGATTTAGGAACCTAACTTCAGTCTTGTGCTCTGCCACCCACAAGCCAACTGGTCTAGGGTTTGTATGTCATTTGCTTGATTGGGCTTCATTTTCTTAATCAGTAAATGAAGAAATATCACCAATGAACGTTCAAGACCCTTCCAATTCTGGGTTTTGAATATCATGAACATTATCATTAAGAAAGAGGAGAGTAATGAGCTGTTGAAAATGGAGAAATGGTCGTAAGAATAGCTGCAAAGATAAGCTTGGATAATTCAAATTTGGCCTAGGGCCAGCCCTCATTCGAGGTGATTACTTCGTTATTTCTAATAATTCTACCAAATTATGTTCTTTGTTTTTGTCTTTATTGTATTTTTTACAGTGATATTTTTAAAACAGTAGGTTAAAATATTCAATTATTCAAAATCAGTGTGACCAACTTATTTTTATTTTAATAACAGAAATTTCTGCTCTCCTATTTATATTCAATTGTATTTTAGACTCATACCAGTAACTACAAAGTTGTTTTATCTTAAGTGTTTCTTAAAGCTAAGAATATTACATCACTTAAAGCTCAGACCCGAGGAGAAAAACGGAATCATGCCTATTAAAAAAAAAGATGAAGCAGAAGAACATTATGGAAGTTTTAAGATTATTAGCAACTCCCAGAACTGGTTTGTCTTCATTTTGTAGAACTTCCTTTTACATTCAATTTAATGCATTTAGGAGTAAATTATTCAGGAAGTCGATAAAGATTCATTGCTTAACTACAGGAAAGTCTAAAAGAGCTGTTAGCAGCAGCTGTGTAGATTTGTTGCTCATTTACTGCATATATAGGGCATAATAGATTTCCAGCAATTTGGGTAATACAACATTATCTGTGTTGATTGTAGATATTACAGAAGATATTATGCTTTTTAAGAGTGCTTTAAAGTGAAACAACTACATGATAGTCTTGATCTAGTAGTAAAGTTTTCTTTAGAAAAATCTCAAAATTCAAGTAAGGAAGAGGAGTTTGGAAACATATTTGTCAAGAAGGAGAACTGTGCTCAGAATTGGCAGGACCCAATGACATTTTTCAAATGAAATATACCACCTTCACCTCCACAAATAGTAACTATGGAAGCAACCAGATGTTGTGCATACCAAATTGACAGCCTGTGTTGATTTGGACTCAGAATTAGCTATGCTGTCTGGCAAGGTGGTGAATGTGGGAGAAATGTGTACACAGAGAAGCGGGAATGTTTCATGTTGCCAAAGAATGGTAATACTTATGAAAGATGAAAATCTAGCTTAATAGTTAAATTTCATCACCTTACAGGAGAACATGCATAATAACATTTAAAATAATTAAATGTAAGGTGACTTTTACATTCTATGATAGATTTAGATTTAGGGTAAAATATGGTTACTACAATGTAAAACTAAGTTTGAACCAATGATTACTATAAAAAAATTTACAACTAAGTCAGCAAGGATAGGGTTTTTTTCCTTGAATATTTTAGAAGTAGAGTTCTATGGGGTTCTGATACTTTCATGCTAATAATAACTGACAGACAGCTACCAAGTATTTACTGAGTGCTAAGTTTTTATTATTATTTCATCTTTACAGATAAGAACTCTGAGACAGAGATTAAAGACACTGACTACAGCTAAGAAGTGGCAGAGCTGAGATTTGAACCCAAGTAGATTGGCTTCAGACTCTAACATACAGCCTCCTCCAGCAAGGCCTTTGATTTCATTTATTTGACAAGCCTTCAATAAAACCTTTAAGTTGCAGGTATTACAACTGGTGTCACAGAGGAACACAGATAAATATCACCTCGCTCTTGCTCTCGGATTGCTCACAGCGGTGACAACAGAAGAGCAATACCGTACGCTTACGTCTTCCTGCAGCGAACGCTGCTGCTAGTTTGCCCAGCGTCACCTCAGCCCGCCTCTGAGTCCACCTGCAGTGCTATGGGCAGTAATATGCCTTTGCATTTGGGACAGCTGCCTGACACGCAGAAACCCCGATATTGCTGCCACAGTGATGAGTAATTCAAATAAGAATATCATGAGAGGGCATTCCTGGTTCCTAAGCCAAATTTCTTACACTTCTGACACTTTCATATTCTGTTTATCTAATCCTTCTACAGCCTCATTTAATTCATTGAGAACCACAATGTGACTGAAATAAACTTTTCTCCAAGAAATAACCTCAAGTTTGGGAAGAATCTGCTGGGGGGAAACTAAAGTAATGGGGATTTTGCCCGGCTTAAATATGTTTTACAGTGTGGAGGAGAGCGACAAGTACCAGAATTCCCACTGGAATAAACACAGCTCATAAGTTAGTCTCACGATTGCCTACAGAAGACATGAGGCTCCTGGATCAAAGGAACTGCTTAATCAGGACAAAAACAGCAGCAGGCATATCAGCATGTTTCTAGCGGCTCCCCTGCCTCGGAATTCCACGGGGCAATGTGATGGGCTCAGACGGATGACTCCGCAAGCAGCCAGTTGCCCTGCAGCTGGGGAACTCAGAGCTTTAAAAAATCTGCCACTCACAGCAAGCAGCAGGCAAGTCTGCTCTGTGTCCAAAGAGAGACAGAGTGCTGTGCAAGGAAACATGATGCATTTCTGTGAGGGTTATCTCGCAGTTGAGAATTGCCAGCCACAGAAACAATGCACATATATGGCCAGGGTGGAAGAGCAGGCAGGATCTGGTGGTTTTGGCAAACTTAGCAAGGCAAGTAGAGGCATAAGAAGCCCATAGCAGACTGCCTCCAACAATATGTCAGGGCACATTATATCAGAAATGGGATTTTGTGTGTAAGCATAGAGTACAGGCAAAATTTTAAGTAAACATCTCAGAAATTTTTAAGCAACTTCTCTGTTTTGGTAATTACCAGAATCTTCATTTTCCCCCCACTAAAATAAGGGGTATTTTAGAAGTTTTATGAAATCACAAGCAGAGAGTGTAGGAGGAGAGATGCTTTTACTTGATCCTAAATTGGACCTACTATAATTCATGCAGACATCTTTCAAGAAGCCTCACTCCCTGCAGGTAATTCTCGTGGATAGGGGATATTTTGTGTTAGGTGGTAGAAAGATAGGGTTAGGAGTTCTGTGGCGGCCGTTGTGTTCACACTCTGAAAAAGCAGGCTCATGGTCCTTTTAATGCTGACTCTCCTTACTTCTCCATGGCCAGGAGAAAGTCAATTAACTTCTATGGGCCTGTACAAAGAGGATAACACTGCTTGGTCACACACCTCTGAATAGTGTTGTAAGGAAAGACAAGATAAAGCTTATAACACGTTTGCAGAAAGTTCAAAAGAAACGTAGTACAATGCATTCTTAAATGTGAAAAATGGTCTAATTCGAATTCTTTGACAGGACTAGGGGAATAGAGAAAGGCATTTTTAACACTTGGTTAAATATAATTTGCTCCTGAGCATATGTCATAAATATACTCCCTGACCAGATGGAGTTCCTCAAGTCATATTCAATTTCACCAAATCAATAGTACAGTGCTACTTAACTGAGCAAGAGCACAAAATTTGCATTAGTAGATGAGAGAGGGCTTTCCTATCTGCCCCATCAGGATAAGAGAGAGCTAAAAACAAAGCCGTTTCATCATTATGCTTAAAACTGTTCAGTCATTCTACCTCTCATTTGAAGATAATAGCTCTTAATCACCTCCTGTGTACCAGGGATAAGGCCAGGTGCAGTGCTCACATATCAGACAAGAAGCAGAATGCTTCTTAGCACAAAACCCTTGAATTTCTCAGTGCAAGTAAATATTAGCAGCCTGCATCTTAGTGTTTATTCTGTGGTACTGTGTGTACTTGTGAGGAGCCAAATCCTCTATGTGATAATCCAGTCTATTTGAGAGCTGATTAAAGATATGCAGAAATGAAATCTCAGAAAAATTCCTTTCCAAGGAAGAATACTAAACAGCATAGAGAATAGATGCCTGTGGGGGAAAAGTCCAGGATATCTAGGACATAACACATAGATTATAGTGAGGGATGTGTTTTCTTGAATCCCCTAAATGGAAACTGCCATCATCACAGCGATTTTTGGAAATTACATAGACCGGTGGTACTGAAAAAACTGCACATAGACAGGCAACATCAATGTCACCTGAGATCTTATTAGCAATGCAAAGTCTGGAGACTCAACCCAGAGAACTACTGGGCTACAAAAATCTATATCACTAAGCCCTCCAGGTGCCCTCAAATTGGCTAAATTTTGATCAAAGCTATCCTCCTCAGTTTCAATAAGATGATAATTATTTAGACTGTCATCCTGCCTTTAGTGTAAATCCACATGAATGAACTGTGTCATATAAGAAAAACACAAATATCAAATGGCTAATGGACTGGGTTTAGTGATCTACAAGCAGCATGCTCCAATTCTGCTTCACACATGGCCCATCTGAACTTCGTATCTCATCCAGTAACACAAGGCATTGAAAATGGGAGAAGCACAGTGCATTTTCTTGGATACTATTTCAGCTGTACTTAGACCTGTCTTTCCTAGTTAGAGCTAAAGAAGTCAAGTAGGATCTGAAGAAGACATTTTAACCTTTCCGAATATAAAACACTGGGAGATGAAGAAATAAATTCAGAAATCACCTTTACATACTGAAAAGAGAGCAATCTGGTAATGCAACCCTGACCTTGGTTTGTTGCAGTGCTTTCTGTCTGTCACCATAGGGTGTATTTTCCACTAATACTTTTTCCCCTGAGAATGTAACATGTGAGAGGAAAGAGATGGAGAAAAAGACCTGAAAGCTCATTGGTTGAATTTTTCCTAAAAAAAGCAGAAGATTCTGATTGTCAATTTGTTCAATTGCTCTGTCTCCTTGAGCAAATAAGGCTGCCTTAGTGAGTGGCTCAGAGCATGCCTCACCCCTTCATTCTGTTTCTTTTTTTTTCTTTTTTTTTTTTTTTTGAGAGAGAGAAGGAAAAGATGGAGTCCCTAAAGGACAAAAGAGCAACCTATTTATTCTCATCAACATCACTGTACGAACAGCCCATTATTTCATTTTATATTGGATATAAAAAAATCTACAGAGTTAGAAGGATTTGAATGATAAAAGACAGTTGCACAAATAATCTGCTTTTGAAAACAGTGGTTATCATCCATGTCTGAGCCATCAATCGTATAGTGAATCCAAGCAACACTTGAGTGCATCCATTAACTGACATACCTACAAGGTAAATTCATAAAGTCATAGACTGATCGGCAATATTCGTTTCCAAAAACAAGATCATGGAAAGTTGTTTAAAATATATACAACCCGAGTTGAAGAAATGTACGTAGCATAATCAGGAGAACCTACAACAAACCCCCGTGAGCTCATAATTTCTTTATTTTGCGCATTGCTCTTCATAGATGGTCTTTGAGATGGCTGTCTGACAATATAGAAGGCTGGGGTTACACGATGACTTGTGAATCAGAGAGAGTTAAAAGTTGTTCATCACGGTGGACAAAATAAAATGTAGAATCCAATTCTGTTTCCAGTAGAATGATAGCATTTCAAAATAATTTCACTTATTTACTCAAACCATAATCACGAATATAAAATACCAACTCTTAGTTATCTACACAAATGGAGGTAGATAAATGAAATGGTACATAATTCAAAAGTAATTTAACTTAGATGTTTGGATTTTTTAAATTACATTTATATATTGCCAGAGTAAATGTTCTTAGAATTGACTCAAGTAATGATATCTGTTGAGAAACTAGATTGCGTTTCCTCATATTGATCCATGCTTAATTCATCAATATCACACATGCCTTGTGGGAAAGAGGAAACACATATTTGGACAACAGATGCCACTACTGTGTTAAAGTAGAAATGAACTGACTAAAAGAAACTTCCCTGGAGAAGAAGCAGTGTTTGCATGAGTTGCATTATAATCGGTGAATTTATATGTGAAGCTGGAATCTATGAATTGAGTCACTTAAACAGAATCCTAATCATCTTTTCATTCAGGCATTCTTTCGACACCTATGTATCAATCACTTATTTTAAGTCACTGTACTAGGTATTGGAGTATCAAGATCAGGGATTATCTAATATTCTTTGGTGGACTTTTACCACCATGAAATATAAAATGGAGAACATGCATATGAAGCACTTTATTCTTTGGTTAGTAACATAAAATATTTGTTCTGTCTCCAGAAGCAATGGTTGAAATGTGGTCTTTTGTGCCATCAGGCTGCAGAAATACTCCCACATTGTGGTTCATTCCGGTGCATCTGAAGAGCCCCTTTACCTAGTCTTTGTCTCCCCTTTAGCTAACTAAATGAACCGGTCGGATCGGAGACTGCCCATTGTTACAGGCTGCAAGTTACCTAGAGAACCCAGGGGCAAAGAACTCTCTGGGATGAGTGGAGAAGCATGTTTACAAGTTTAGGTTTGAAAAGGATTCGCAGTTCATCACAGCTAACAGGGCGTGTGAAGTGAACAGGAAGAATTCGAGAACACAGACACGAATGTTTCCTCCTGTTCTCACTTAGCACATGGCAGGCACTAGACACACGCAGAAAAACGAAAGTACAGACGCATTATAGGTGCTGCCTTTGCGGCAGTGATTCTCACACCCAAGGTTAGACAGTCCGGGAAGATGCCAGTGATCATGATGGCAAATAATATTCAATGTCTGGGAAGACCCTCACATACTGAAAATCAATGGAGAAATAGCCACAAAGGCAGGGAACCAAGCAGCGAATTGCTGGCACCACCTGTCAATAAAACTGCTAAGCAGTTTTTTACAGAACTTTTTGCTAATTGATATTTGACTGGATGTGTATTTAGTGCAGTCTGTTTGGAAAAAATGCCAAACGAGACAACTGGATCGAACCTTAAGGAGTTTCCTGGGCCACCTGAAGTGAAGAGGTGAAGAGACAATAAAGCCAGACCGCAGTCATTAACCATGGGCTTCTACAAAGAAAAAGCCCCCAAAAAGTGAGGAGTGGAAGGTGGTGACAGAGGGAAAGCATCCTGTTGGAGAAAGAATGGCTTCTAATTCACAATGATAAATATCTTGCCTTTTCTTCTGTTTCTTGTGTGTGGTTTTCTGGCTAAAGGTCTACTATATTATGACAAAACACTGTTCTACTGACACTAATCATGGGTGTCATTTAATAATTTTAAAACTCCATTTAATTTGCACAAAATTTAATTAGCAAAAATACAAGATAATAACAACACATTCTGAAATGTGTACTCATGCCATTTTTATAATTTTAAAAATCGGACCAATCTACAGAACTGTTACTCTTTTTTACTTTTATGCAAAGGAACTTTCAAATGCAAAATCATTCCTTTTGATTTGCATTCTAGATTAGCAGTCTCAAATTCCGAACCATACGTATGAACAATTTGAATGTACATTACATACACCATTTCCTATGATAATCATCATGGGAGGCAAAATGTCGACACTAAATAAAGCTACCCAAGCTCTTAGTAATTTTTCTCTTGAGGAAAATGCAAACGAGCATGTGAGTCACCTTAATTTCTGCTTGTAAATAGTCATGAAAGTGCTCGTCCCTGAAATGGAAGTAAAGAAGAGGGATGTCATTCATCATCATAATGTGCACTCAAAACAGCAATAACCTCATGAACATTGGTGGGGAGGAAAATGATAAATGTTTTATACCTTCCTTGGGAAAGATGTTATTGTAGCTGACCTTAAAAATTGAGTTAGTCTACTTTACAATTAACCTGTATTTACTGAAAGTACAATTCCTTTAAAGCAAATGGGCATAAGAAATTAGTTTCCAGCCTCTAAATTTCTAACTAAAACCTTATCTTTTGAAAAGTTTGACCCTATCTTAAGAACCCAACATGTTTAAATAATTCAATAATGATACAAATGAATATCTGTCCATAAGAAGAGATAATTGCATTTTATCAGTCAATAGTTTGCCTTAAATGATGTGGAGACCTTTACAATATAACAGCCTTATGCCTAAATCTAAGTTTTGGACGTGGAAGTAAATAATTCAAGTCTGCCTGGGCATTTATCTTAGACCATCCTCAGTGGTCACTTTTATCTTATTGACAATGATTCAGTCATTACATGGAAAAAAGAATGAAGGGGGAAAAAATTTTATCTTCTAAGTTGTCCAGGTATCAGCAACCCTTTCTTTGTGTGTGTGTGTGTGTGTGTGTGTGTGTGTGTATGAGGCTTATTTTCTTAATGTAAAAAATTGTTCTTGAGTGAAGCAAAATCTTTGAGCCCTAAGAATTGCAGTTACAAATAAATTTCTAAGGATGGATGTCTAAAAATTAATAAAAAAATAAAAATAAAAAAATAAAAATAATAGATACAAATTTATATATACACACACACATACAATTTTATAAATGTTCTGAGTTGTCCTTTTACATTCTTTTGAAAAAACACACAAAAGAAATATAGGTAACTATATTTATAATGATAATATTGCAATATGGAGGTTTTCAAACTATACATACACATATACATATATACTTATGTGTATGTATGTACATGTGATATACATATTTGTTCATATGTATATGTGTATGTATAATTTTAAAATTTCCATATAGCAATGTTGCCAATGTTTATATTTATCATCTATCCATCTATCTACATCTTCAAAACATACCTCTAAATAAGAGTGATTCCAGCTATAAATACATGTGCATATCAACTAGATTAACTTCTTATATTTGACCTGTCAGATACTTTGTGCTTTTTTTTTTTTAAATATATATCTTTATTGATTTCAGAGAGAGGAAAGGAGAGGGAAAGAGAGAGAGAGAAACATCAATGATGAGAGAGTCATTGATTGAGCCCACAATCCAGGTATGTGCCCTGACCAGGAATCGAACCCTGATCACCTGGATCCTAGGTCGACGCTCAACCTCTGAGCCACGCCCGGCTGGGCGATACTTTGTGCTTTTAAGTGACATCTCAGAGAGACCAATGAGTCTTGGAAAATCAGAAGAGCAATCTAAAACTTAAAATGTTTTAAACTAAGTAATACTCATGGGTCCTCCAACCAGAAATATTCTTTACTAAAGCATTTATCCAAAATCTCAGCACTTCTCACTTCTTCCACCTCTGCCAACTATACAAGCTACATCCCTTGCCTCCTAATAGCAGCCTCCTAATGTTATTTGCATCTACTCCTGCACCAAGACAGACTGCCTATTTCCACAAAGTATTCTTTCCACTTACGTGTCAAAACCTAAAAATGCTTGTCCATACATCAAATCTGGACCCTGGCTACTTCTCTGATTCATCTTTGTCCACATTTCCCTTTTGCTCAATCTAATTTACCCACACCATCATCCTACATACACAGGTACATACACTCACACGTGGAGCACTGCAGTTCTAGAACTCCATTCATCCAGGGCTCTACCAGAGGCCTTCTTGACCAGCCTACCTAAAAAGTATCCTGCTCTACCCACTCTCCTCTCCATCTTCTTTTTCTGCCTTATCTTATCTCATCTGGCTTTATTTTATCACTTATTGTAACCTAATATATTATTGATTTCTGCCAGCCAATACTTGAATGATGCATCAGTGAGATTAGGGATTTTGTCTGTTTTGTTCACTGCTGTAGATTCAGCATGTAGAACAGTTCCTAGCACATTACAGGTGCTGAGTATGTATTTATTGAATGAAATAATTACTCCTTTTGGGATTCAAATTCAGCAGTGGTAGTCTAGGTTACAAGAGTCTCTACTTTTATGATTATAGTGTGAATAGTGTCTATAGCAAAAGCAGTGAATTCCTCTGTGCAAAAAATAAATAGGAAAATACTAAAAAGCAGAGAGAATAAAAATTAAAACCATCATTAATTCTGTTGCTAAGAAATAAACATTAATATACTAGTGAATATCCTTCTAACTTTAATGTTTTCCTATGAAAATTCTGCCACTAATTGTAAATGTATTTTATAATTAAGTCCTTTTTTTTGGGCATTTGCAGTGACTCAACTTTATTCTCTAACTATGAAGGTTGAAAAAGTGTTTTTTGAGCTCCTATTAGATATAGTCCAGATGCAAAAAAATTCATAATATTTTTATTGTTAGTCAGTGGCCCAAAAAGCTCCATCAGAATTACATACGTACCCAAATTTCCCAACACAAATTTTCCCTCTTATTTTTTTTTGAGGGGGGGCCACACTGTTCAGATACAGATACATTAGCTAAAATAAATGTTTTTTAAGATGTTCAATTTCTCTCCCTAAAGCTCTGCAGTGTGCAAACAAAACTATTAAGATTGCATGTTGCCCTGGCTGGTGTGGCTCAGCGGTTGAGCCTCATCCCCATGTATCAAAAGGCTGCTGGTTTGATTTCCAGTCAAGGCGCCCCCCTGGAGCTTCAGGCTCGACACCTAGTAGGGGGCATGTAGGAGGCAGCCAGTCCATGTTCCATTCTCACATTGATGTTTCTCTCTCTCTTCCTCTCCCTTCCTCTCTCTCTCTAAAAAAATAAATCAATCAATCAATAAAAATACTTTTTAAAAAAAGATTACATGTTATTTGATTTTATTACTGTCGTAACTGAAAGACATCTTTCATATGAAGTTGCAATTTCTCTTTGAAAAAATTTTGCTTGTTAAAATGCTACAAGATTTCTTATTACCCAATCCAGTGTGGCAGGCTTTCACTCAATTCCACATTCTCAAGACTCAACAAAATGAAATATAAAAAGGAAACATAAAAACAGAAGATGGTGAGAAGAGGAGATGATAAAATGTAATACTTTTATCCATAAAACATCTTAAATGAATACCACACAATAACGAAAAGCATATACACTTAAAGTAGGAATTTACAATATCGGTTTCGCTCATTTTGTTCTCAAAATGCTCAAGGATTTTAAAATAACTTTTATTTCTAGACCAAAGTTTTTCACATTCTTTTCAACCCTCCGGATGCTGAATGTAGCCAATTTTGTCGCTGCTTAAGCTGTACACATTGGCCTTCTTTGGGGCAAACATGCCTTCCCTTTACATCCACAGAACCCCCTCCGGCAGCATTTGCTGGAGGCTGCAGAGGAGATTTCTTTGAAGGTTTTTTAAAAAGCACAAAAGCAGGTGAACATGAAAGTATGACAAAAGAATAAAGAGGAAGGGCAGAAAGAATGAAAAAGCACTATTTTTGTCTTTAAAGGGTCACCACAAAATTTGTATTAGAAGGTGGAATAGCATTTGCATACGGCCATAGGACTCCACAGGAACAGGTTTTCCACGAGCAGACCTCCACTCCCTTACTGAGAATTTCACACCAGCCTCGCTTCTTTTTAGGTGGGTGGGGTGGGGGCAGTACTTTTATTTATTTTTTCCTGTATCACTATTATTTTTCTATTAAGACTACTGTTTTTAGAGCAGTCTTAAGTTCAGGTGAAATTAAGGAGAAACAAAGTATAGAGATTTCCCAATATCCCCTGTATCACAGGCATAGCCCCCCCCCCCCCCCCATTATGGACATCTGTTAGCAGAGTAATACATTTGTTACAAATAATGAGTTTACATTGACACATCATAATCACCCAAAGCATGTAGTTTACATTAGGGTTCATTCTTGGCCATGCACGTTCTGTGAATTTGGACAAATATATAGTGGCATGTACCCATCATTATGGTATCCTACAAAGTGTTTTCACGGGCCAAAAATATCTCCTTTGCTCTTCCTACTCATGGCTCCCACCCACTGCCCAGCCCCTCATCATTTTGTCAGTCACCATAGCTTTGTCATTCCAGAAAGTCGTATAGTTGGAATCATATAGCCTTCCCACATTGGCCTCTTCCACTTAGTCACATGCATTACATTTCCTGCACGTCTTTTCATGGCTTCATAGCTCATTTCTTTTCATTGTTAAATATCACTGTCCACTTAACTATTCACCTACTGAAAGATATCTTGGTTGCTTCAAATTTTGACATTTGTGAATAAAGCTGCTGTGGGGATTTTTTGTTTTTGTTTTTCTTGTGGACATATGTTTTCAACTCCTTTGGATAAATATCAAGAAGCATAATTGCCAGATCATAGGGTAAGAGCAGGTTTAGTTTTGTAAGAAACTGCCAACCTGCCTTCCAAAGCGGCTGTAACATTTTGTATTCCCACAGCAGTAAAGGAGAGTTCCTGCTGCTCCATGTCTTCATCAGCAGCTGGCATTGTCAGTGTTCTGGACGCAGGTCATTTTAATAGGTGTGTGATGGTATCCCATTGATTTAACTTGCAAGTCTCTGATGACATGTGATGTGGAGTATCTTTCATATATTTATTTGCTGTCTATATGTCCATATATCTTTCTTTCTTAGGTATCTGTTGAGGTCTTTGGCTATTTTTTAATCAAGTTGTTTGTGTTCTTTTTGTTGTTTTAAAAGTGTGTGTGTGTGTATGTTTGATAACAGTCTTTTATCAAATGTGGCTTTTTCAAAGATTTTTGTCCCAATCTGTGGTTTGCCTTCTCATTCTCTTGGCATTTTCTTTCACAGAGCAGCTTTTAATAAAATCCAGTTTATCAATTATTTCTCTCATGGGTTGTGCCTCTGCTGTTTTATTTAAAAATAATTGCCATATTTAAGGTTTCCCAGTACCAATTTCTTTATTAAAGTAAATGCCAGCTGGAGGATTACAAAACCCTATAATCTTAATGATAAGGTCTATCTTCACTCACATTGTCATTCAACAGGAGTCTGCACAGGGCTGCTGCAATCATTTAGGAACCTCAGTTCCTTCCACTTTGCAGGTCCATTACCCTCTAGGAAAGGGGTCCACAAACTTTCTCTATAAAAGGCCAGGTGGTAAATATTTTGGTCTGTGTGGGTCACAGGGTCTCAGTAAAACTATTCAACTCAGCCTTTGCAGCCACATACCAGCATTAATGAGGAGGCAATGGGTCCATTCCAACAAAACAGTACTTATACACGAAGGTAGACGGCTGGACTTGTCCAATGGGCTGTAGTTTGTCAACCATTGCTCCAGGATTTCAAAGACTTCTATCGATTTTTTTCTGTCTACCAGGCGAGGGAATAAACAGTGAATAGAATATTCCATAAGGGACCAGGCCTAGAAGTGGCCTGTATAATGAAGGCCCATATTCTGTCGGTCTTAATTCAGTGATCATGGTTATCTATCTATAGGCCAAGCAGGGCAATGCTATCCCCTGTGTGCCCAAAAGAAAAAGGAAACAGTGCAGAGCTAGCATGATTCTTCTATGCAGATATGAAAAGAAAACACTGACACCGACTAGTACACTTTGAAATAATTGACATTTTTAACATTTAAACAAATGGCAAAAGAAAGCTACATTGGATTGCTATTCGTGAAATTGCTGCTTGACTGGCCACTAGGGGTATATTTCTGATGTTTGTTACATAAGTCTTCTCTCCATGAAAAAAAAAAAAGGAATAATATGTAAATTTATGTTTTTTCATATCATGTTTAATGTGTTTATTTATTATCTATTTTATAGATAGCATCCCTGTGATGCAGATATGATAATATCTATTATATAGAAAACTGAAGCTCAAAAAAGTTCAATGACTTGGACAGAATCACAGCTAGAGGTATAGCCAAGTAAGTAGGTTTCTCTGACTCTAAATCCAGCCCTTTTTACATTAAGCCATGAACAGCTCTTAGGAGACCGTGTCTCTGCTGCTCCTCGTGGTTTTAACAGCTAGGACTTCAATTTTAATAGGGGGGATGATTAATTGCTTCAGAGACTTACCATAATGGGCTTTCCCTCAAGATGTTTCCTTAAAAATCAATAAGGGAAGTATGCTTATTTGGAGACTACAAAGATCGAGAAGTTAATATTTCAAATAGAAGTATTGTAGTTTGGTTTCTATAAAAATGGGTAAAAACAAAAATATTCTCTTCAAAAACATTTTCCTTCCTATTAAATACCATTCATTTCAATCTATAAACAGAGATTCCTTGGCAATTCATTGTCTATTTGTAGTCCAATTATGTCTTTGGGATAGCCTTCTAGGAGAAACTTTACCCATAAAATTCTGGGTATGTGTATCAACCTTTCCAATATTTTTCCAAATGTCCTCAGTTCTCATAATATCCATTGTGCAAATTGTAAAAGGGGTCATTGCTCTCTGCATGGTTCAGCTTATTAGGCAGGGAGATGACTGGGTCCTCAGTTCACAGCTGTCCCCTTGGCCAGTCCCTCAGTGATGGGCTTCAAAAATATCAAGTCCCAATCCCTCAAAATTGTGAATGTTACTTTACATGGAAACATTTTTGTGGATAATATTAAATTAAGGCTTTGAGATGAGAAAATTATACTGGATTATCTGGGTGGGCTCTAACTGCCAGTTTATATTCCCAGAATTGCTTCTCCTAAACTAGTAAAGAAAATTTCAGATCTAGGCCAACCGAGGTTCCCAAGAAAAACCAGAAACAATCTGTATGTGAGACAATAAGCATCATCAAATGTAGAAAGTTAGTGGGTTAGAAAGAACCCAGTTAAGCTTTTCCTCTAAGTGGCAATTTACTAAAAAGTGAAACTTTACGCTGCAATTCACTGTCAGAGTACTAAGAGCAGAAGCAGAATAAAGAACCGTGAGAAGACAGAAGGGGGGAAATTCCCCTCTAACACGCCTGTTTCCCTGTCTCTCTCTCAGGTTTTCACTTTCTTCCCTATATTGGCACAAACCTTATCACAATGACTCTGCTTAGAAAGAACAAAGGGTGGAACTATGCCACTTAAAAATACAAAGATAAGAGGAAGAGAGACTAGGGAAGAAGCAAGGAAGCTAGTGCACATTGATCTTTTCCCATTGCTTTTCGTTCCCTTTCAGTATCAGGTTTATTTCTCTCCCATCAAAAGCATATCCCTAAGCACCAATGTTTATATCTCAAATCTAAATCTCAACATTTATTATTTCTATATCCACACATATATAATACATACCTATTATTACATATACCATACACATAATCTGAAGAAACAGAAAATGAGATTTTAAAAGATTCCTGTAAGAATTGACATGTGCTATTGCTAAAGATAGTGAGCAATTTAGATCTAAATTTCTGTCAAGAAATAGGAAGGGCCTAGGATTTAACAATGTTTGTCGACTCACAAATTAGAATGTAACAATTATATGGATACTGGCAGAAGACACAGCACAAAAAGCAGCATGAGTTTCACATTAGTATCAATTTCTTTTATCCCTCAAGTCCCATCAGCAACTCAGAGTGAGCCAGGCAAATGTTTGGGGATGTTGAATGCGGCGAGTTTACTCTTAGCTGAGGGACGCCAAGCTCAGGAAACCCCATGTTGTTATAACAGACAGCAAGCAAACCTGCTTGACTTCTGCCCCAGAGGGAGACATTATCTTTCCTATATTGGGCAGAAAACAAAACTGTCCTCTGCTTCAAAGAGATTTTCTTATCTACCAAGACTGTTTGCTATGAAAACATCCTAGAAAAACACAGTCTGGAACCAAAATGGTCAGGGAGGTCATCTGGTCAAAAGTGGGGAAATGAGAAAGACCAACAGAAAATTGTCTTCCAACTGCTTCTTTGACATGATAAGGAGAGAAACACAGAATGTGAGATTCATAACTGAACTGTGAATTTATAAGAACATTCAAGCAAATATGCTGAGCTTTTCCAATTCACTTTGACATATTTCCAGAGCTTCTGGGCTATAAGTTTATCTTATATTACCTCCTGACAAAATTAAAAAGAAGTATAGCAATTAAAAAGCAACATAAGCTATAGAATCTGTGTATCAGGGCTAGATTAATCCAGTCATATATAGCTCACAACACAAGAGTAGCATGGTATGTGTTAATTGTCCACTGTCACCTTCCCTTAACAACTTGCTATTTAAAAATATATATATATGTCTTTGTTGATTTCAGAGAGAAGAGAGAGGAAGAGAGAGGGAGAGGGAGAGCGATAGACAGAAACATCATTGATGTAAAGGTCATTGATCGGCTGCTTCCTGCAGCAGGCCCCCCACTGGGATTGAGCCCTCAACCAGGGCATGTGCCCTGACCAGGAATCAAACCATTATTTTCCTAGATCATAGGTCGATGCTCTACCGCTGAGCCACACCAGCTGAGCACACCTTGCTATGTTGGTGTATATATCATAAAGATAAAGGCGCTCATGGATGAAATGCAATACTTCATTTCATGACATGTACAGGGTGGGGCAAAAGTAGGTTTACAGTTGTAAGTATGCAAAACACACAACTTATTCTTATACTATTTTTTATTAACTATTGTATTATTTTTTATACGAACGCTATAAATCTACTTTTGCCTCACCCTGTATATTTTTCCAGTATTACAGAAAATTCACTTAAGAATATTTAGTTGATCTGCTTTCTCCAAGACTACACAGAAGAAATGTAGCTCTGGCATCAGTAACGCCACTGCCTTGAGAGAAGTTCAGACTCCGGCGGTGCCCATAGGCCCCACAGTGTCATGCAAAACAGTCAAGGGAAATTCAAGATCAAAGTTTGATATAACCAATGAGTGGTAAAGAGATGGTATTCAGAAAAGAGAGTAATAGACTGAGCCTTAAATCAACTTTTTTTTTCTTCATTTTGTTTTCAAATATAGCAGGTCACTTGTTTCAAGTTCGTTAATGATACTGAACTACGAATATTTTGAATTCTGTTGCAGTTTGGTTTCATGCCTAAATGCATAAAGGACAAATGCAAAGCAAGGGGCACTGACCTACTATTTTCACCAGTGTCTACTTATGAATTTTAGATTTTGAGGCTTGAAAACTAATACAAGTTATTGTCAGGTCACACCACCCATTGGCTGTTCTGATATCACAAATGGGCCGCAATCAGCTGTGGAATTTGCTGTTAAAAAAAGAAAAAAAAAATCACCCATCTTCCTTTATTTGTTTGGTTTCTGTAAAAGCAATAAAAGCCCTTTTCAGAAAAGAGAGAAAACAAAAATTATCTATTTCTACAAAGATTTTGCTTTATTTTCTCTCAATCTTATATATGTGTGTGTGTGTGTGTACACATACATATATCAGAATCCTTTTTCTCTTATAGCATTTATTTTCAATAATTGCATAATACTCTATCCAATGCTTTTATTGCAATATATTTAAATATTTCCTTGTTCTTAAAATATGTATTTTCTTCTATTTTTATTGTTATTAATGTTACTGTAAAAATGTATGTAAGAAACATCTTGTGCCGGGCTGGACGTGGCTCAGCAGTTGAGCATCGACCTAGGATCCAGGCGATCGGGGTTCGATTCCCAGTCAGGGCACATGCCCGGGTTGTGGGCCGCAGCCGATCAATGACTCTCTCATCATTGATGTTTCTATATCTCTTTCTCCATCTCCTTTCCTCTCTCTGAAATCAATAAAGATATATTTTTAAAAAAAGAAAAAAAGAAACATCTTGCTATATATAGCTTTTACAGGTTTATAATTATTCCTCAGGATAGAATTTCATAGGGGACATTATTGCATCAAAGTTAAGATAAAAAATTTATTATGAAATTATCAAAAGTTGCTCTTATATATTTCTTCTTTTCCCTCTAGACATCACCCAAACTAACTTATATGCTGTCTATCCTACAGTAAGATCAAAAAGGGTACAGTTCCCGCCACTTCTTAGCCAGAAGAAATCAGCAAATAATAAACTCGTAAGGAGTTTCTTCAATTTATTGAAAGACAATTACTTTCCAGGACTGATGTTTGGTGCTTTCGGTTCAATATAGTTTTTAATCTCCATAAGAAACAGACTAGAAGTGAGGTATTGTTTACTGGATTCTATAAAGAAATTTTATCTCAGAAAGTTTAGATAATTTATCCAAGGTTATAGTTAGTAAATGGCAGAGCTAGAATTCAAACCATAATCTGTCTGATACAAAGCGCTTCTATGGGTGAAGTTTTAGACACCTATAAAGGAGATAATTTTTTTTTTCATTGATCAGAGAGAGAGAAAAAAAAAAAACTTTATCCACTGCTCTGCCCTTTAATTGGCTGACCCCTAAATATGCTCTAATTGGGACTGAACCCACAACCCTGGTGCATCCAGACAATGCTTCAACCAACTGAGCAACCTGGCCAGGGCTAGAAGAGAGAATTTTTGAGAGAGGAGTCACTCCTAACAACCTTCAAATCTCACCCCTACACAACCATTTTTTCAGGTGAATTATAATGCTGACACTGTCAAAGATTTTTTGTGATGAATAAATCACACTCCAAAGAGTCTCCTGCTCCAAGGTTAGCATGGCATGGACCTATCTCATTTAACCCATTTTTACATCTTTATAGTTGAATCCACTTTAAAACTTCTGCAAATTTCATATTTAACTATATTTAAAAGCAGCTTTCTCCCAATATTTTTTCATTTATATATTTTACAGGACATTCCATCTTGCCCTTTATCATTTACACATTTTCACCTAACCAAAGGGATATTATAAGCATGATATTCTTTTTATGTATATTAAATAACATATTCTTGGAAAAGTTTCCAAAAATTACTCCAGTGAAGAAAAATTTTATAACATTGGTTCAATGTTTATTACTTTTCATTAAGAAAATACCCTAATTTGGCTTCATATGGACAATCTCAATAATTAGTATATGGCAATGGCTCCAGAATATTTAACACAGGGATGACAGAACACAACTATGTAATCTATGCCAGTTCACCTTTTAAAAAATGAACAGATTGGCTTCCACTAACTCACATTTGTTTTGACACTTTTCTTTTTGTGATTTGCACCTAGTAAATTCTGAAGTTTAGTCTTATACATTTGAATCTATGAGGAAAACTCAAATATAATGCTCATGTATTTTATCAGTTCTCATAGAAACCACTCTGCCTAAAATAAAACTCACTAGAAATTCCTACAAAATAGGAATATTAAAATATAATTTTGGAAATCTACCAATAGAAAATATATATTTTAATATTATAAATTAGAGTTACAACCAACAACTTTAGATATTTTAATGCACAAATCCCTAATCAAAGTAGAGAGATTTTTAAAAATGTATACAAGAATCAAGTTGTGTGACATTAAGTTTCTTATTTTTGGAAATCAACTGCTTTATTTTAGGTTTGTAAGCTCCTTGATAAATAAGCTATTGTTAACATCAAAATTTTGCCTCTAGGGAGCTACTTTCTCAAACAAAAGATCAAAATATTATCCCAACACCCATCTATGGTAGGTACCAATATAAGTTAATACATAAAGCTTGTAATGGTAGTTAAGATGTATGAAGGGCTGGCAATGCACATTTACTTCACAATAATCCTATGAGAAGAACGAAGCAAAGAGGTTTTTAAGGTAATACTAGCTGCTATGATAATTAAACAATAAAATGTATGTTGACTCAAATAAGATAAAGGTTTACTGCTCATTCATAAAACATTTGCTTCCATGGAGGTTCTCCTCAAGTTGAGATTCAGAGAACCTAAGTTCTGTATAATCAAAACTTGTTGACTCATCTACATCAAGTTTGCCGAAGGGAAAGAGAAAACACCAAAGGGGGATGTTTTTATTGGCTCTGCCTAGAAGAGGGACAGCATTTGGGCTCACGGTACATTGACTAGGACATAGCCTTATGTTACTAACCTGCAAGAAAGACTGGGCAATGTGGTTTTTCCATGTCCATACAAAGAAGAGGAAGTGGCTTTACTGTCAATAGTCAGTCTCAGCCTCAAGAATCAATGCTTGTATAACAAGTATGTGTAATGATTCTTTTTATCTGATATTTAGAGCAGTATGTCAGAAATTTAGAAAATATGAAAGAGTATAAAGACACTTTGAAATCACCAAAACACCATCATTAGGAGGAAATCACCATTAGCCTATTTTGTTTTCTTATATATTTTCCATTGTGTATGTTAATATAATTGATACCTTATAAACTCCATTTTTATACTTGTATAAAGAAAATACATTAATGTGAGCATGTAATATCCCATTCTATGGTATATCATTACTGAATTAACCCAACTTCTGTTGGAAAATTAGATTATCTCCAAATATTTTTGTGTGTGAACAATCCTATCAAGTTCATCATTATATTTCTGGAATTTTATTATTTCCTTATGACACATTCCATAATTTTGGTAACTAAGTCCAAGAGTATAAAAAATTTACAAAAGTGTATCCCAAAGAATTCCACGCACCGTAGAGTCCTGTCGATAGAGTTGCAAGAAAACAGAACCAGCCCTCAAATGCCCCCAATAGCAACGCCTCTGTCCTTGAAGAAAAAGCCAAAGTCTGGTACCCAAATCCTGTTTTTACTCATACGTGTTCCAGGTCCTCACAGAGTCATATCTGGACTCTTGGAGGCGTGTGCTATGGATGAAAAGATGCATGTCTCATTTCTTCAAAATTTCTTCCAAGACTTTGAGACATAAGACAATTCACACACCGCAGTGCGTCTGTTTAGAAAGAAGGCGTTCTTTCCACGTCAGCATCGCTGACACCATGAGGCAGGCTCCAGGATAACAAAGTGGCAACAGCCACGCCTCAGTCGCAGCGCTGTGGGGACGCGGAGCCCCGGCCCGAACCTGCGGACAGGATCCAGCCCCTGTGGTTTTACCAGCCGCACTGGGTTCGGAGCGGAAACCGAGAATGGAGAACACAACAGGGAGGGGACACTGTCAAAGGCCGAGCGACAGCTGCAACAATTGGCCGCGAATGCTCAAGGAAACGCTCTAAACTGAATAACCTGAACAACAGCTGGGTCCGGTTGGCGGGAGGCGAGTGATGTGAACTGTGAACTGCCACCGGGGAGGCTGCCACCAGGAGGTCCCAAAGACACCCTGCCAGCCAGGAAAAGGTGGGACCCAGTCCCAGGGAGTCAGTGCAAATCCATTTTCAGCACACATTTGGAATGGAACAGGGTAACACAGCTATAAGTTCTTCACTGAAGTGGGTGGCTATGGGAGAAATAAGCTAAAAATTAAACCCACAAGCAGAGCAAGAGTAACACAGATGTCTATTCTTTTTTTTTTGTTTTTAATCCGGGACGGGCCCTGACCAGGGCCTGGAATCGAGCCTGCAACCAATGTGTGTGCCCTTGGCCAGAACTGAACCCAGGACCCTTCATTCCTCAGGCTGAGGCTCTAACCACTGAGCCAAAGCCATAGGGCCAGATGTCTATTCTTTACTCTCATGGAAATGATACAAGTAAGTACTATATGGGTAGCAGGGAAATAATGCAATTTTTACTAAAAACCAGCATAATTTCTGAAAAGGAATCAACAAACCAGGAGCACATTTCAGCAAACTGCAAGTAAAACACAAAGCAAAGTAGCTAAATTAATGGTAAAGCTTGGAGGCTCTGAAGCAGGCAATCCCAAGCCTGCATCTCAGTTCTGCTGCTAACTAAATTGGCCTTGAACAAACTGTAGACTAAGTCTCTGTCTCCTGCTCTGTAAACTGAAAATAATTATGCCACCCTCCTAAAGGGTATTAGTTTAATTTACGAATAACAAAAAAAATGTTTAATAAATTGTTTAACATAGAGGCTGGGACACGTATTGTGAACTCGATGAGCGTACAAGATTTTATTATTATCTTCATAGTCTTATTTTTAAACAACTAAATACAAACAAGTTCTAATGTAGATATTTATCATTATAATAGAGGACTTTCAAATCATTTTGTTGTTGAACATTCTGATTATACCTTTACCTACATATATTGGTCAAGAAAAACTAACACAGGCACATACACACACACACACAATTCCAAAGCTAGCAGTAGCGAGCAGGATCACTGCATGCCCTGATTTATAACTGAGCCAGCAGCCTGCATTTTCTCCCACGTACAATTATTTCAACACCTCCTTAACTTCATCCAATTAATTATAATGCTAATAATGTGACTTCTTGTATAGGGAAGAGAATCATTAGTTAATGTTTGTAAGGTATTCTGAAATATTTTTTCAAACCTTACTATCCAAAGGAGACAACTTGATTTCACTTCTATGTTTTCCCATGGCATTTCACTCTATTCTCCTCAGGTTTTTTGGTTTGGTTTTGTTTTGTTTTTTTCACTCAGCCAGCCAAGGAGGGAGCATTTTATAATAACTGTTTTCATTCTCTAAAGTGTCATTAAGCACCTCCTCGCAATTAGTCACTGTTCACAATGGAAACAAATAGACATCTACCTGAACTTAGCATTAAGTACAGGATGTTATCATGGATGGAAGTATCCTAAAAAGGTTCTGTGGCTTTTACTTTAGGTGAGCAAATAGAAAAATCAATATTATTCCTGAAGCTAAAAAAAATCTTTGTCAAAAACCAGTAGTTTTATTTTACTACTTAAAGGGGAAAAAAACATATTTTCTATTTACTATTTTTATGTCCAATCATAGCAGAGTGGTTCAAAACTTCACCAGTTATCAAGAGAATTGAATATGGGTTTTATAGAAACAGCTTCCCTGTATCTACATGACTTACACTTGAGAACTTGTACAGGAAAGGATATTTTCTCAGCCACAGCAATTTGATTAACTCATGTTTCTTTTACTGAGTTTTTTATTTTGAATGGGGCCTTTTATCATCAGCTTCCTCCTTCATTTCTCAAGAGAACTTTCCTGTCTCCCATTGGATGTTAGCCTAGGTGAAAGTGGTAACTGAAATGTATTTAAATTGACTGTCAAAACATAATTTGGTAAAAATCCATTAAAGTAATCTCCCCAATGCCCCGATGCATTAAACATTCTCAGGTGCACCTCTCTTGCAGGCAGGGAATGTGTTTATCTCCATGTTACGAACAGTCTTCAAAGGGAAGAAGAAGGAGCCCCAAAACTGACAGCCGGCCCAGGCAGAATCCCCACGCGGTGAGGGTGTGCTCGGCGGAGCTTTTATTCTGTTTCTATAGATAATAATGTGGCTCCTTAATTAGTTCTGGAAGGCTTACATTGTAGGCTGAATGCTACCTGGCAAGCACTCAAAAGACACAAGTTTACATTTTATTTTCCTTGTCTCGGGGAATATTCTTTAAGAAATGAATTTTATATATTAGAAAAGTACTCTCTTCCTGAAACAGTAAAAGACTGCAATAATGCAATCTCGTTGTTGCCATTCTGTTTAATTAAAGTCTAGCTTTGGAAAGCTCAAGTACATATGATTTAGAGTAGGTATGAAATTGCTAATAGACAAACTGAAAAGTACCAAGAGAAACAAGATATCAAAGAACCACTAATAACCTAGGCTCTGGCAGATAGGATCCGTTAAAATGTTTAATTGTCTATTATGAATACTTCCCAGCAACATTACAAATATTTTCACATAATGTGATTTCTATGTCAGGTATCTGATGAAAGAAAAGAGTCGTTGAAATAATTTTAAAAGATCACTAGTTTTATTAGTCATTTACCAATACTAACAAGTAAAATATAAACAACACTTTCTAACCCTTTGAGATTTTATGAGTCCATTAAATTGCCAAATTTAACAAAGGCACAGAAAAGTTACTAACTTTTCATGTGATTCATAACACATTCAAAAATATTTATATAGCATCAATTATATTCATTATAGTCTTGCTAGATGCTATAGGAGTTGCAAAAAAAAAATATATGGATTCTACCATCAATGAGCTTATGGTTTATTCAAATATATGACCACTATACTAAATAATTTAATGTGGAAATTTATTTTTAAGAGCATTCGGATTGATTAGTTGTCATTGTCTTTGTGTGAGGAAAAGCAAATGACTAAGCTTAACTCAAACATAGAGTAAGAGAGGGTGAATTGTGGGAAGTAATTTGTGAATGAAAGAGGGAGATGGGAGTTGAAAACTCAATAATGGAAAATCTTGAGTGCTTGACTTAAGACTTTGGAACTTTACCTAAAAGGGCTGTTCCTAATGGCTCAATCAGTCAGGACTTTTTTTTTTTAGTAACAAATTAAGTTTCCAAAAAAAGATTCCAATCAACTATATAGTGAATGAAACTTAAGCTTGGGAAAGCAAAAAGAGCTTAGATAAAATTAATTCATTACTTACAATTCATTTTACTTGCTTAGGTAAACTTCTTGAAATGTGTGAATTCCATGATTACTACCTATATGAATGAACTGATTTTTAAAAATGCAAGTACAGAACTTTTTGTAGAGTATTTGGTGTGCAATCATCTCTACTTAAAAACACAAGTATCTGAAAGAAAAATAACCGAACAAGAGAAATAGCTACTCAAAATATACAAGGATCATAGAAGATAATCATAAAAACTAAATATGATGCTAACACTTTTCTTTAGGAATAAAAAAAGATAAAGTGAAATAAAGGAGCAATTTTATTTGTAGGCAGAAAAACCACTTGTACCGCTTATTACAAGTTATATGATATGTTTCATAAGTATGTGCATTCATATTTCATATACATAAGCTTTGAAATCTCAGTTGCATCTCTTTGAAGACAGGGATCATGTTGTTGTTTTTTCATATTCTACAGCTATGAACAGTTTAACATTTTTCACAGTGCAGACTATCCATAAACACTCCATGAATTGAATTACTGTATTTTTAAGGACATCAGAAATCCTACCCACCCAAAATTTTCAGGTTTTGCTGAATTAACTGATATAATTACTTAGTTTTTGCGTGTGTTGGGTTTCAGAATGGGTCACCTCAAATGTGCCTCTGTGGCATATGGATTGTTTTGAGCTACAAGCAACCAGATCTGTGGGCTCAGTAGAAACTTCTGCTCCCGCCCCCCCCCCCCCCTTAGCTACCTAGAAGAATTTTAATTAGGGGACATGCCCGTAATAAGAAATTATCAGAGATCATCTCTTTTGACCTAGCTATATGGCAGGGCAAACTTCTAATTACTGAACATCTGCTTCTTCCTGCAATGAGCTTCCTTTCCTCTGAGCCTCTCATTATATGTGAGGTCTCTGACTCTCACATGTATGCAGGGTTCCCATACACACATAGTAATTAAATTCAGTCATTTTCTCTTGTTAATCTTTCTCACGTCTATTTGATTATTAGACCAGCCAAAAGAACCTTGAGGGTAGAGGAAAGCTTCTTCCTCCCCAACACATGCTTACTAAAATGCAATGGTCATCAAAGAGGTATGACAAAGTAAGCTTCTTTGGCACACTAACACTTTTAAGATCATCAGATGTAGAATGGAAGGGTTATAACAAACCATAGAAATTTTCTAGTACAGTGATTCACAAAGCCCATTCCACAGAACACAAGCCCCACAATTATTTTGGGAAAATAAGATTCTATGGTCAAGATGAGTTTGTGGAATACCATGTATAATATTTTCTTTCCAGTAGTAATGTATGTTACCATAATAAAGGATTTTAAAAGATTCTTATTAAAAGAACAGGGTTTAAGTGCCTTTAAATCCATATTTCCCAAGACTTTTTAAAGAGAATCTCTTTAAACTTCCCTTAGTCATATAGATCCATGAAAACATCTTAGGAAACACTGTTCTAGTCCAAATGCCTTGTGGAATGGAGAAATACAGACAGTGAAAAATGTAAAGGTTAACAGCTCAGGGTTTGGATAAAGACAACTCTGTTATTCATGAGTTCTATGATCTTGAATAAGTTACTTTGATTTTTCTAAGTATCAGTTTCCTTACATCACAATGAAGGTAATAACTGTACAATCTCATAGGTGGTTATGATAATTAAATATAAAATGCTTACCAACTACATGTACATATTAGCACTACATAGCATCAAATGATAGTTTTAATGATGAGATAACTAAGTCAAGAGAGATGAAATACTTGGCCCAAGCTGCAAGTGAGTACTGGCCAATATGACCTTTCACCTCACCTTGCTGGACCATTGTTTTGCTTGTGTTCATAATCAGTGCAACACTGAATTATAAGATATGTATATATATAGACATATTTGGTCACTCATATATATATATGTAATCTCCATACATATCTGTATGTTTAAAATAAATAATAAATCTCCATATATATTCATATATAAAACAAATAATAAATCTCCATATATAATAAATCTTCATATATCTAAATCTCCATGTATGTAAAATAAATAATAAATATCCATATATAAAAAATAACTCTCCATGTATATACACAAACGTATATATCCTATTGGCCCTGTTTCTCTGGAGAATGCTAACGCACTCACACTTCAGGCATGTCCACGCTCACACCTGCTCTAGATCCACAGTTCACCTCACTGATGCTTCTGTGACCAATGCTGAGTGACACTTGGTCTTGCTAAAACTCTGGTGCAACTATCAAGTAACATACTACCTTGTAATAGTTTTTAGGGATCAACTAAATCGTATGGAACCATATGATTTCACTCATTGCGGGATATAAAACTGAAAGCAACGAATGAACAAAGGAGAACTTATGGACACAGACAGCAGTGTGGTGGTTACCAGAGGGAGGGGGTGGGGGCTGGGGAAGGAAGGCGGTAAAGGGTAAAGGGTGTCAAACATACGGGGACGAAAGGAGATTTCACTTTGGGCGGTAAACACACAGTGTAGCATCCAGATGATGTATCATAGAATTGTGCACTTGAAACCTATATAATTTTATTCATCAATGTCATCCCAATAAACTTAATTTAAATTTTTTTAAAATCTTTGTTATAAAGCTAGAGTAACTATAACTATGTGGTATTGCTGTGAAAACCCTCCAATTGAGCAATGCAAGTGAATGTATAGCCCAGAAAGAAATCTATGTATAGAGATACTTTTTAGTATAAAAGAAGCATCTTTACAAGCCTTAAAAAAAAAATAAGTATACGTGCACGTGTGCACACACACACACACACACACACACACTCTTCTAGACATAAATTAAAGTTTAAAAGAGCTAAGATCAATATGGCAAGAGCAATATACAAAAGAAAAGAACATAATTATGGAGTGTACACATTAATATTAAAAACATTACCTAGAATACCCATTAGACAGTGAGAATTGCTTCACTGGGTCTGATCTTTGACTGCAGCGCTAAGAGAAGGTTGTGAGAAACCATTCTCACTGCCCTTGGTGTCAAAAATGAACTGAATGTAAACTATTTCTATTTCTATTAAATATTGTTATTTAATATAGCTAAATAATATTCATAGATATTCAGCTTATATAACCTCTGGAGAGCGTTATTCTCAACTTTTTGATGAAATATGTAAAAGTCACATTTTTTTAAAGTTTTGGCTTAAACTTACCAGCACTACTACACTTGAAAAGTTGAAAAGTTTTTCGTCATGACATAGAAAATGTGTAAGTGTCTCAGCTCTAAGTATTTACTAAAGTAAGGTGTGACATTGTTTAACATAGAAGGGAACCTTTATAGTTTTTTTTTTTCACGTGTGTCCTCAAATTCCTACTCATCCCAGAAACTGCTTCTATGAAACCTTCCCCTTCTCTGCTGGAAACCTTCAGAGCTGACGGGTCTTCTTCCCTCAGAAACCCCTGCCCTCTCACCCTTGACCCTTCTTTCCTACCTTCCTTGGGAATAAACATGCAGAGAAGTTCAATGATTAATTTGCACCCTCTCAGTTTACAGAAAGGAGATTGGTTCTCAAAGAATAGGCTACCTTGGCCAAGTTTACCCAGCTAATGACTGACATAAATGGGTCTCAAATTCTGATTTGCTACCTCTAAGCTCCTAATTTTATTTTAGGTCTTTTATGTTATTTTTAAAAGTTATAACTGTCACTAAAACCCACTGAAGACTACGAAGCCATCTACAACAGATTTAGAATGAACATTAATGTCAGACTAAAGAGATACAAAATGATACGTCTTTCCTGCTGTCCCAGTCCAAACTCCCAACCCCATGAACTTCTTTCTGTCTGAACAAAAAGCTTATTCCCTGTTTTTCAAACTACCTCTATATTTTTAAGCACACTTTTAAAATTCGTTCTATTAGGAAGAATGGACAGTAAAATTTCAGCCAGATTTATTATGAGCCACAAGTAGATCATGTTTAAGTCTCCGGGAAGTTACACAACACACAGTGATCAAAATGTATTGCAAAATACTTGAATGTTACATGAGAGGGTTGTGGAAGACACGCTCTCCTTCACTAACAGCACTCCCCTTGTCTTCCAACTTTGCCTAATCAAGGAAAACCACACATGGGGGCAAGAGCTGCAGATACAACAACAGTAGCTCCCCACTACAGTCAATGTGAAATATCCACATAGACCTAACATAGGAATGTTCCATTTAATTTTTAATTTATATTTATTTCTTACTGAATTTATTGGGATGATATTGGTCAAGAAATTATACAGGTTTCAGGTGAACAATTCTACAACACATCATCTATACACTGTATTGTGCATTCACCACCCCAAGTCAAGTCTCTGCCCATCACCATTTATCCCCCTTATATCCACCTCCACCAGACCTAATGATTTTAGTGCAAATTTTCAGGCAACAGAATCTCCAATAGCTTCTTCCCCAGGAGAGCTGTCTCTGTTGACTGACACTAATTGTTATAATTATCTGACATATAAGGCACAGCATTGCTGCCATTATGTTCCCTCCCTGTCACAAGCACATCCTGATTTCAAAATTGAGTATACAGCAAAAATTTGTCTCAGGGAAGCTCATTAAACCTCAACAAACAAAAATCATTTTTCCCTATTTCTATAGATACTACAAGGCACCTTAAAGAGCAAACTTTCCAGACTCTAGAGTGTAGAAATGCAAACAAAACAAAAAATCTCACATGACTATAAGAAAGAATTACCTTGGAAGCTAAAGGATGGCTTGATGGACATCTAAAAGAGAATTTATGGCCCAGCCAGCATGGCTCAGTGGTTGAGCATCAACATATGATCCAGGAGATTGAGGTTCAATTTTGGGTCAGGCCTCAATTCCCAGCAGGGGGCATGCAGGAGGCAGCTGATCAGTGACTCTCATCATTGATGTTTCTCTCTCTCTTTCCCTCTCCCTTCCTCTCTATGAAATCAGTAATGACCATATTTTTAAAAAATAAAATAAAAGAGAACTTATGGAGGTATATAAATTATAATGCCATATATCTTAAACCCTCACCCTCAGAAGTCCATTTGGGTCCTGGCTGGCTCTGGGTAGTTTAGGAAATTAATAATGCTGTCTTTGCAATACTCAGCCTTGCTTTGAAGAGTTTCCCTCTTCTCAAGGTACCAATTTCCTATGAATCCAAGAATTAATTGCCCAGAACTTCACTGTTCCAATATCAGCAACCATGCCTGAGTCAAGTTTCTTAGAATGTGGGACAGAAGGGACTCTTAATACTTAAAAAACAGATTTTATTAGCCATGTAACCTTGAAGAAGTCACTTTGCTTCTTAGATTTCTAACCCACAACACACTGGTAAGAGTTAACATGTTATTGTTATGGTTTGTGCAGGTGATACATACAAAAGAGTGTTATAAATAATAAAGTAGTATGGCATCGTATTAGTCATATACACATCCATACAAGTTTAAATTAGTGCACTATCTCTGCACATTGAATATTTTCTCTAATTATGAGTGTCCAAATATTTTTAAAATGTCAAATGCTAACAAAAAGATAGTATACAGGGTAGGGAAAAGGGGGTTTACAGTTGTGAGAATATGAAACAGTTTATTCTTGTATTATTCATTAATTATTTTCCATACAGACAACTGCAATCCTACTTTTCCCAATCCTGTAAACGGTTTCAACCTGGGATGATTTGCTTTTTCCCCTTTCTCTCTTTGGGACCACCTCTGCCTGACACACACACCCCATACACATATTTGCACGCACAGATCTATGAAGGACTAATTCCTCATTTTCAGTTCTTCTTGTGACTACCAGACATTGCTGCACTTGCCATAGACACTAACGTCTAAAACCCAAAGAGAATGTTGGGCTCTGCACTAAAGCTGCCAGCTGATAAAGCTCGAGTGCCCACTGGACCTCTATCTTACACCAATCACAAAAATTAACCCAAAATGCACTAAAGACTCAAATTTAATAACTGAGACCATAAAACTCAAAGAAAACATAGGGGGAAAGGTCCTTGATATTGGTCTTGACAATGACTTTTTGGAAATGACACCAAAAGTACAGGCAATGAAAGGAAAAATAATGAAGAGGGATTACAACGAAGTAAAAATTTTCTGCCCAGCAAAGAGACTAATCAACAAAATGAAAAAACCTATTGAATGAAATAAAATATTTGCAAACTATATATCTTACAAGGGAGTAACATCTAAAATATATATGGAACACATATAACTCAGTAGTAAAAAACACCAAAGAATCTGATTTTAAAACGGGCAAAGGACCTAAATAGACACTTTTCCAAAGGACATATATAATAGCCAACAAGTATAAGAAAAGGTGCTTAACATCACTAGTTATCAGATGAATGCAAGTCAAAACCACAGTAAGACATATCCTCACACCTGTCGAGATGGCTATTATAAAAAAACAAGAGATATCATCATGCAAAATGATACTGAGGTCTCTCAAATTCTTTAAAATGGAACTGCCATATGATCCAGCTTTCCCACTTTTGGATATACATCCGTAGGAAATTAAATCAGTATCTCAAATAGATAGCTGAACCCCCAAGTTTATTGATCATTAGTCATAGTAGCCAATATATGGAAACAACCTAAGTGTCTGTCGGTGGGTGAATGGACAGAGAAAATGGGAGATATACATATAAATATTATTCAGCTTAAAAAAAGAAGGAAACCCTGCCATTTGAGACAACATGGATGAACCTGGAGGGCATTATGCTTAGAGAAATAATCCAGACAAAGACAGACAAATAACGGATGGTATCACTTGCATATGGAGTCCTTAAAAAAAATTGTTCTGAACACATAGTTAGTTGCCAGGGACTACAAACAAAAGTTGTAAGATGAATAAATTCTGAAGATCAAATTTTTAGCAAGGTGACTATATTTAATAACACTTTATTGTATATTTGAAATTTGTTAAAAGAGTAAATCTTAAGCGTTCTCACCACAAAAATATAAAAAGGTAAGAATGTGAGGTGATGGATGTGTTAATCGACTTGATTGTGGTAATCATTTCACAATATATATATACGTATGCCAAATTCTCACATTCTACATTTTAAATATATACAATTTTATTTGTCCTTTATATCTCAATAAAACTTCTGAAAAAAAACAAAAACAAATACTATATCCTTTTAAAATCTCAAAAGGGGAAAAGAAACCAATTGTGTCAAGTAGATAAATGGAAAGAAGAGAGCTGAGCGAGCCACAGGGAACCTGTGATGTGGGTGGCAGGCATAGGAAGGAGAGCTCTTAAAAAAGAATGAAAGAGGCAGCCAGAGGACAGCAGGACATGTCAGCAGGGAATGCTGTCGTGGAAGCCACAGCAAGAAAACACTTCAAGAATTACATCAGGTTTAACAGTTTCAAATCCTACAGAGGGGTCAAGAAAGATGCAAATTTTCAAGAGGCCTTTGGATTGGCAAGAAAGAAATGTCTGGTATATTCTGTATGCTTAAAATCTGTCAGAAACAGTTGAAAACTGTGAATAGTAGTGAGTTACTGCTTTCTGTAGAAAAGAGAGGTCTTGTTTTTGGTTGGTTGGTTTTTGGTGCTACATCCAAATATAAAATTGGGGGTCATGGAGAAAAAGAATTGGAATTATCTCTTGAAAATGAGCGCTGGTGTCTATTAAACATGGAGGAAGAAATAAAATTCAATTTAACACTTATTTGTAATAATTTTCTAGCTGTTCTGTGTATCTGATATGGATACTTTATTTTGGCACCGTAAGCATCTTTTGTGGTAAGCATTTGGAGGACAAAGCGAGCTCAGTTGCCATCACCGTTGGTGGGAGGCAGAGCAGAGGCCGGACCCTGGGACTTCAGGCTTTGTCCTGTTTCCACTGGGAAATACTTTTTCCTGCCAACTTCACAGAAAATACTAGGAGAAGCCAACGTGCTGCTTTTACTGCAACATGTACAGAAAATGTTAGAAAAATATCACTGCTGTCTTATTATATGAAGAAGAAAAGAAATGAAAGCAGAATCTGTGTTAGGATCTATTGACAGAAGAGGCTGTTTTCTTGCTGCTGTTTTTCCCATTGTGGAAAGAAAAGTAAGCACACCATCCAGCTCTTTATTTCCAAAACTTTTCCCCTGTCCCCCCTCCTCCCTGCTTTCCTGGCTCCCTCCCCGGCTCATACCACAGACAGACACATTCCATCCATAATATTCGATTTTCAATTCATAAGCTAAAAACATGATGTATTTAAAATAAATTGACAAAAATGCATCATAAAAAATACATATTATTTCTCTAGGTTTTCAAATCAGACAAGGTGCTGACAGAGTGGGAGCAATGAAGAAAAGTATCCTCCAGGTGGTTACAATCACTTTGGGTGATCAAAATCTTTCATTATTAAAAGATAACCAGGTTATATCCCATTAACAAAATGTAATCCACAACAAAACCAACCAATAAGCCAACAAATAATAGGCAAACGAAATTAGAAAAACATTCAAGTGCTGATGTTCAAAAGGGATAAATATAAAACATTTGAAGAAATCTCAGTGTTATGAATACTGCTTCACCAAATAATTTAGCTCACATTATTTTATTTTTTTTCTTACAAGTAGACCATAATGAAGGAGCTTTGAGATGTGGTTTTTGTTTTTTTGGTTGACTTACTCACTTCGGTTTGACAAGCTCGTCAATGATGTGGTTAAATGTGTGTTTCAGCAAAATTACACATTTCTCTGGCTCTTGGGCCTTAAAGGGCACTTGTAAGTAGTCGAACCTCAAATGCAAAATCTAAGAATGTTGAATCTCTGCTCTAACACCTTTGGTTCATTATTTTTTGAACGACCAGGTTTGTGAACTAATTTAATAACATGTTATTTGTAATTTATTTCCCCCTAGTAACTTTAAAAAAATATGTAGGCATTAGTAAAGTAAATATGTCTTTATCAAATATTTGTATTCATAATGTGTTATAGAACAATGTTATAATTGCTGTTATAGAACAGTTATAATGAGGGCAAACAAATAAAAATGTCAATTAGATAACATCATTTCTGGGACCAACATATACCAATATCCAGCCAGCTTAAGCAACATTATAGGATAAAATTTCTGATATTTAAAATATTCTTTTATTATTCCTAAAGTAATAAATTCATGTGATTTTTTAACACCCTTAGAAACATAAACAGATTGAGTTCCCAAAATCAGAGTTAGGAAGCAGCTGGAAATCGTACCTACTTGACTCCATTGTAAATGTCGGGTCTTTTCACAGTATGACAGACATTACACAATTCTCCAAAATTAACCCAGCCCTGCAGTTGCAAACTTAAGGCTGAAATCTGGAACTCTCCCAGTTCTTAATTTTATGTTCTCTTTATCATGGGCAGAAAGGAGTCTCTATTAAATATAGAAACTAGCAGACCAGTCTCTGGATATAGGACTTCAGGGATGCTGTAGAAGACGTTCCCACATTGGGTAGCATCTTGAAGTACATTTGGTTCTACTGCTGTTTTGTGTTTGCATATAATATACAGTAATTCATTAATGCATATAATATACAGTAATTCATTAATGATACCTGAGTGTATATCAGACTTCAACACGACAGCAGAACCACTAGGATTTTTAACAAGGAACTGGCTAAAGCAATAGTGGGTGCCGGCTAAGCAAGGCTGGAATCTCTAGGATATCTCTGTCTGCCAGGATATTAGAAGCTTAATGAAGAGAGATCATATATTTGTGTTGCCTGATCAAATTTATAAAGGAAATGTTTCATTTGAGTATTTCTGTTTTGAAGCTAAGAAATATTTTGAAATTAAAATGTAAAACCCACATTAGGAAATATTTATATTAAGGACTCTATTTTAATATACAACATTAAGATTGAAGAGTGTGAATTACCAAGGTGTAAGGTTCAGGAGGCCTATTCATGTGCAAAATGATGACTAATTTACTAATACAAATGATGCACAGGCTATTTTAAATCCAACTCTTTTGAGTTTCAGGTAAGCAGTATGGTTAATTTTTGCATGTTCTTAAGTAATATGGGCTAAACCTACTGGAACAATATATAGGGCATCCCCCAAAAATGCATATACAGTTTAACAGCTGATAGTTGTAAATTGTATTACATTTTGAACATGAAATATATTTTAATAAGTGCGGCCTTTATAATGTGTATACATTTTTTGGGACACCCTGTATCAGGGTGCTTTAAAATTGGTGTTTTTCACATATGTGTTTTGTATAGGAGATGGATTATCTTTGTCATTTTACACTTAAAGAGGTAGAATACCTGCTTGCAATAATAGCTAAGATGTAATGCTTCCAAAGAAAAAAAATCATTCATGTATAAGTTAAAGGAGCTTTGAAAATTCCCTGTATGAATTAAATTAAATATGATAAACTTTTATTGCATACCTATTATTTGCCAGGCAGCATCCTAAACTCTGGAAATAAAAGATGACTACCATTTAGACATCTTTAAAGAGTCCTTCATCAAGCAGGGGAGACAGGCGCGAAACTGAAAATTTGCAATACAGTGTGGTAAATCCTGTAATAAAGACACTCACAAGAGAAGTGTTCAAGAGGTGCAAACTGAAGGGGCAGGAGGGAAGGTTTGAATAGTGAGGCAGGTTCCTTCCAGAACGGTTGCTATTCCTTCCAGTGTCGCATCCTGATCACTGAGGAGACCTTTGTGTGCTAGAAGAAAGAATCAGTTCTTTTCCTTGCACTTCAGTACTGTTAACAAATGTGACCTTACTTTCCCTGAGATAAGAAAAATGTACATTTTATCCAAGAGCAACTTGTACCTTGGAATGAGTTGAGATTCACTTTAT
This sequence comes from Miniopterus natalensis, assembly GCF_054644295.1. Classification (NCBI taxonomy): domain Eukaryota; kingdom Metazoa; phylum Chordata; class Mammalia; order Chiroptera; family Miniopteridae; genus Miniopterus; species Miniopterus natalensis. The sequence continues at coordinate 70,020,177 of NC_142086.1, forward strand.
TCCCGGTTGTATAGATCTGCATCTCCTAGCTGATAGCATCAACTATTAAGCAATGACCTCTATCTGTAATAGGTTTCTTGAGCTTATTGTCCCAACTAAGCACCGAAATAATGCTTATTAATAAATAGAAATAATAAACCTAATATAACAAATATCATTTATCAAGTACTCATTTTGTGTGAGGCTCCTTGCAAATCACTTTCTGTGCATCCCCTTATTTTATCCTTGTAAGAATTTTACAAAGTAGATAAAAATACTATCCACCGTTTCCAGATAAGGAAATAGAGTGGTTATTTAATCAATCTAAAGCTTCACACTTAAAAAGGGATGTTGCTGGAATTGAGATAGAGGTTTACCTGTATCCTAGCCACTTTACTGGATTTAATATGAATGAACTCCAAAGCAGAGGCAAAGCATGGACTAAAAGGAAAACTTTAATTCAAAGTCTCTAATTTGGCAAGACTCATGGAATTAAAAAAAAAATAAACAGAATAAAAAACAGCCAAATAGTTTGGATTTCTAAAGAAATCCCTTCTGCAAAAAAATCCTCTTATGTTTATAATGTCCTTTTTTCTTTATATTTAGCTTATAGAACTGTATATAATTTCCACTGATTCCCCTGCTGCCTCAGTGTCATGTGAGAACACAGGAAGGACTGTCTTTAGTGACATATAGAGTGGAAATAACTTTTCAAGTTGGAGAGAAAAACCAAGACAAAGGCTTAATATTCTTGTCTTCTGTCAATGTATATTTTTATTATTCCATTTTTAGAAAATTAATCTAAATAATTTTTCCCATCTATTTTATCCATTATGATGACATACTGGCTTATAGAAAATGATTTTTATTCTGAAACATTTTGATAAGGTCAATAATTCTGTATAATAGTATTAATATTTATATAGAATTTTATCTCCTTTCTTCAAAGTTTTCATTGACGTATATAGACATTTTATGCCCTTAATTTTATTTTGCATTTTCACTTTTATGCTTTGCTCATATTAAAGATGCTCAAAGCCTTCCATGGTTTGCCATCCTTTATTTGAGCTGTTAGATGGTGTTCCTGTTTTGCAGGTAAGACCACTGAGACCTTCGGGGTTGAGAAATCTTGCCAAGGTCATACAACTTGTAACTGGTACCATGAAAATTTGACATCAATCTGAATTTTCCAGAGTTCCAGAAAGCCTTTTCACCACAGGAAATTAACTTAAAATGTAGACTCACTTCAACTTTGTATAATATGATTTTTACAAAGAGAACACACATTTCAAAACTATACAGAGAAATTGTCCTATAACAATTACTTTTAACTAACACTGAATTTGAAAATAATTGTTAGCTCCATTTCTAGGAGAAATATCACACTGATTTTTGTAAAACTTGGCATTTAGCACAGCTCACATGCGGTGTATGGCATTATTATTAGGGAGCTCGACATCAGCTGCGTATAAAACAGGTTTCTTTGCCTGGGGGATCTGGCAAGGTCAGGTTCTGTCTGTAGGGTTTATTTCTTCTATTCATGAGAGACAACAGTGCTGCTGTATAAATTGTTTAATACAGCCCTCTGCATTGACTGTGAAAGTAATCGACTTGGCAATCAAAAATTATTTTTGAAAACAAATACAAAGTGGGCCCTAGAGGTATAAAACTTCAGTGGATTGTACCCAGGATGTTTTGAGTGGTGGAGACCAGGGCATATAGTGGACATCTGCTGTTTTTGTCTGACTGGCATCCACTCTTCATTCTTCTCAAAGCAACAACTCAATTTTCTTTGGGGAACTATCTATTCTCTATTTGAAATTTCTCAGTTTTGCCTCAAATCTAAGCCAGACTTTCAAACCCTTTTTAATATGTATTATCCTTGGGGATTTGGGGCAGGGGGGGAACTACTGGAAAAACATAAGTGCTGGGGTGGCTGATCTGAAGGGATGAAAGCCTGGGCATCACTCTACCACATGGGGAGACCATTCCCAAGAAAGAAGCCAACACAGAGGCAAGCTGGACCAAGAAACGGAGAGACAGATTTCTGACATCATTTGAGTACATTGGTTTATCCATGCCTGAAGCCAGTTTATGTCTTCGCTAATAATTTCCTTTGTGTTTAAGCCGGTTTAAGTTGGGTTGATGAAAGAATTCTATTTTATGTAACATTTCATGGGTGATTATGGTGATTCCTAGACAACTCAGTAATTTACAGCAAGTAGCTCTGGGTTCTAGGTAACAACAGAAATCTCAAGATTCATCGGCCTAATACTGGGAAATACCCTCCATTGCTAACTGAGGACTTCTTTTTACTAGAGTTAGCTAAGAGATAATATCAGACATTTAGATACAGATGGCAGCTGCCAATTTCTGTGGCAAAGGGAAAGGCTCTCTGGGCCCCCAAACTACATATATACAAAGTGGGAAAAAAGTTGGTTTACAGTTGTGAGTACACAAAATAACATGTTTATTCTTGTATTATTATTTATTATTGTATTATTTTCCATATGAACAACTGTAAACCTACTTTTACCCCACCCTGGATAGATATGAAGATTGATAGAAAATCTGACTTAACATTTATAGGTCTGTCTTGAAATTCTAAATGCTTCACTTAATAACTTATGATAATTACCTACATACTTTTGAGGTCTATACCCAAATTTATCTAAAACAGTAGGCTTTTTCTTGATGACTACAAACAAAAAGAAAAAGATTTGCATAATCTGGCAAGGGTGCTTTTCTTAGAAGGGGCTAGTGTTAGATTTTGGTATATTGTAGTTGTTTGATTTTAACAACCTTATTGCAATATAAATCACATACCATATAATTCACCAGTTTAAATGGCACAGCTCAATGCTCTTCAATATATTCATAGAACTTCACAACTATTACTGCACTTTTAGAATGTTTCATAATTCCAAAAACAAACCCCATGTGGATTAGCATTCACTTCCCATTTCCCCCAAACTCCACCTCCACCCCTCGCCCTAAGCAATCACTAATCTACTTTCTATAGATTTGCCCATGCTGAACATTTTATATAAATAAAATCATGCAATAATTTGGTCTTTTGTGCCTGGTTTCTTTCCCTTAGCATAATGTTTTCAAGGTTCATACATTCTTGTGTCCAAATTATATTACACTATATACCATATTTTATCTATATGTTCATCAATTAATGGGCATTTGTGTTGTTTCTATTTGGGGGCTATTATGAATAATGTTGCTATGAACATTGATGTACAAGTTCTTAAAAACATGTGTTTTCATTTGTCTTGGACATATACTTAAGAGTGGAATTTCTGCGTCATATGGTAGCTCTATGTTTAACTTTTGAGAACTGCCAAACTTTTCCACGCTGTCTGCACCATTTTACATTCCCACCAGCAATGTACATGGGTTCCAATTTCTCCAAATCCTCACCAACACTTGCTATTGTCTGTTTTTTTATTCTACCCGTGCTAGTCAGTATGAAGTGATATCTTACTGTGATTTTGATTAGCATTTTCCTTATAACTAATGATATTGAGCATCTTCTCATGTCCTATTGCCCATTTGTAAATATTCTTTGGAGAAATTCTATTCAGATTCTTTGCCCATGTATTAATTAGGTTATTTTTCCTTTCATTATAGCATTACAAATGTTTTTTTATATATTCTGAATACCAGTAAGCTATTAAATGTGTGAATTAGAAATATTTTCTTCCATTCTGGGGCATGTCTTTCTCACTTTCTTGATGGTGTTCTTTGAAGCACAGAAGTCTTCAATTTTGATGTAGCCCAGTTCAGGTTGTTCTCTGGCACTTGTGTTTTGATATCATATCTGAGAAACCATGACCTACCCTGGGGTCAAAAGATTTACTCTTATGTTTTCTTCAAAGGATTTTATAGTTTTAATTCTTACCTATATGTCTATGATCCATCTGAGATTAACTTTTCTACATGGTATAAAGGAGGAATCCAAACTCATTCTTTTGCATGTGAATATTCAATTGTCCCAGCACCGTTTTTTTGAAAAGACAATTCTTTTCCTAATGAATCGTTTTGGAACCTCTGTCTAAAGTCAATTGACTGTAAATATAAGTGTTCATTTCTGGACTCTAAATCATATTGCTATCTATATACCCTATCTATAGATCGGAATATGAATTAGAAGTATTTAGATGTATGAATCAGAGATATTATTTCCCATTTCGGGGGCTGCCTGTGTCCCTGTTCTTATGTTAGTACTATACTGTCTCAAATACCGTAGCTTTGTCGTAAATACTGAAATTAAGAAATGTGAGTCTTTCAGCTGTTTTTTTTTCGAGATCATTTTGGCTATTCTGGGTCCTTTGGATTTCCATGTGAGTTTTAGGATCAGCTTGTCAATTTCTGCAAAAAAAAAAAAGCCGCCTGGGATTTTAAGAGGGATGGTGTTGAATCTAAATAAATTTGGCAATGTGTATTTGTTTACTTGGGCTGCTTTAACAAATCACCAAAAATTTGGTGGCTTCAAACTATAAAAATGTGTTCTCTCACAGTTCTGAAGGCCAGAATTATAAAATAAGGTGTCAGCAGGATCATACTCCCTGTGGAGGCTCTACAAGGAATCTGTTCTTTGTCTCTTCCAGTCTCTGGTAACTGGCATTTTTTTTTTTTTACTTGTGGCCACATTACTCCAGTCTCCGCCTCTGTGGTCACATTGCTGCTGCTGCTTTTTGAATCAAGTGTCCCTCTGCCTCACTATTATACAAACACTTGTCATTGGGTTTTTGGAACAAACTGAATAGTCCAAGTTTGGGATAATCTCATTTCAAAGATTTTTAGCTTAATTACATGTGCAAATATCCCTTTTCTGAATAAGGCAACATTGATTTTTGTCCTTTATTGATATGGTCTCCTACGTTTATTGATTTTTGGATGTTAATCTAGCCTTGCATTCCAGTGATAAATCCCACTTGGTCATATTGTATAATCCCTTTTATATGGGGCTAAATTCAGTTTGCTAGTATTTTGTTAAAACCTTCTGCTTCTATATAGGCACCGTTTATATATGTTCTTTCTGTGGGTGGAAGGGGCAATTTCCTTGTCTCACACTTTTCATAAACTTCTTCTAAGGAATCACCCTGTGTGTAATTATTCATATAAATTGTCATGAAGTTTCTCCGCATGCCTCATGAACCATAAGTGCAGAAGGCATTTACTTCCTTGTCACTCCCAAGTATGATTTAAGATATAACAGAAATCACATTTTAAACCTTCTTTTTCTTTAATCTGGTACGGGTACATAAATTTTATTACAACTGCCTTCCTTAAGATAAAAGTCCTCAATGAGGAAGTTTCTATCCCCTGGTATTTCAATCCTGGTTGCTGTTTTCAGAACTGAATTTCATAGTTCCTAGTGATTCTGTGCATGGATGAGGGAAACAGAGCTAGCGATGTTGCTCCTCTCTCTACCCAGGGTGGGGACCTTATCATCTCGACAATTTAACTCTGCTCTAAGGCTATCAATGACCTCTTCCCCTTGAGAGCAATGCCTGGAGAATATATACTATATCTCTTCATACAACACTCCCTGGGTAAAAAACTCGTCTATATTAAAAAACAAAAACAGATCATCTGCCATTATCTAACTGTATAGGCAAGTTACCTAACTGGCTGACTTCAGTTTCCTGGGGTTGTTGTTAAGATTAAATAAAAGTATGTATGTCAAGTGCCAAGCACTGTGTCAGACACACAGCCATTAATATATGGCATCTGTTTGACTTTAAAGGTGGGTGAGGGTTAACAGAAAATATTTAGCAAAGTACTTAGGACATACAGAGAATTTGATAACTATGCAAAGTATTTTAGCATTGTTGTTGGTGTGATAACTTGATGATGATGATATTAAAGATACTAAATTCAAAACCTAGACTTAGAATCTTAGCCCTACTACTTGCTGTCTGAGTGAGGCTGACCAATTCTCTGAGCCTTATTTTCTTCATTAATAAATGGGGATGATGATGACCATTTCCCAAGACTAATGGAAGAATGAAGTGAAATTATGTTTATGACAGCACCGCTTATAGTGCAAAGCCAAATACCAATGTTTTTATTGCCATTATTGATGGTATTGTGCCTGCACAGAACAATTAGTCAGTAAACTGCGAATCAAAATCAAATGAACATTGCTATATCCCTAGATGGGTGTGGGTTAATTAGGTTGTTGTGTGAGAATTTTTCAGCTATCAATAATATTGGCTTTAACAGTAAAGTGTTTAAAGGGCAGAAACAATCTCTTGTTGGAAGAGTACCTAGAAAAAAGCATTAGAAGGTGCTTTTAGACAATAACTTTAAATTTTATCTGGAAGAATATATATAGTAGCTTTAAACACAAGGATTTTAGGGTGGGTGGCAAAGAGGTCCAGCTGTTAGGGGAGGGGATAAAGATGAAAGGTCAGAGAAGCAAAATATTTCTGATTTCTGTTCCTCTGCTAAATGAAACCTTTATGAAGATGTAGCCTAACCCAAAAGTAGCATCCTAACTTTTCCTGTAAATAGAAAATCCCAGGGATGAGGTTCCAGCTCAGGGCCACCTAATAGCTTCTCTACAGTAGACCAGCAATGCTTTTCAGAAGCAACTCCTCAACAAATAATGAACACAGAGTGAGCCCTGTGTGACCCCAAGCAAATCATTTAACCCCACTGAGCCTCACTTTTTTCCATCAGCAAAATAATACTACCCCCTGTCCACCTCCAAACTGTTGTCAAAATAAAGGAGTTGATTCTCCCAAAGCCCAGGGAGTTCCTGAGATGAAACACGCTCTGTAAAAACACAAAGTGCAATCACTTAATAATTTATAAATTCTTGTGTCTTTTTGGTTTGTTTGTTTTTATACTGAGGCCTGGAGCAGTTATTTTAAAGAAACTTTTCCCCCCATGTTCTGTCTTTTCACTTATAGAAGAAAACGCTCCATAAGTGAAAGATCTTGCTACCACTTGGAAGTCAATAGCACACCAGATAGTAAGTATGGGAAACTCTCTGAAATAATCTACCATAGCTAGAGACTGAGATTTATCTTATTCCTAATGTGATAGGTATATAAGATGTATGGCCATTCAATAAATAGAATAGACTTCCTGTTAGAAAATGTACAAGCCTTGAGAATACTCAAAGGCAAAGGTAGGTCCCACTAGGACAATCCAATTAGGAAGACAGATGCATAAATGAACAGGTAAAATGTAGAATTGTTACAACTGAGTGTTTTCAAGATGTTATTGGAACACAGAAGTGGAAATGACTAATTAGTTGTTTGGTTTGGTTTGCTTTAATTGATAAGAGCCACATGGACCAATTACAGCTGCTGGAGGCTCCTTGGAGCATTTATTGACCAGAAGCACAGTAGTAGAAGCACCAGAAACACAAGAATACTAGCCTGGGCATTAGAAGACCTAAGCCCTTGGCCCATTTATGCCATTAATTAGCTGGGAGAACCTTAATCTCATCATCTGCAAAATGAATTGGTTTGCTAGGTGATTGTTAAGATTTCTTCCAGCTTCCGTATTGATGAAACCTTTCTAGTATTGTATTTATTGCTATTTATCTTTTTCTCCATCTCCACAGCCCTGCATCTTCAGATTACTTAAAGTTTAAAAAATTATTACGTATTTTCTTTTATTGTGGGAACCCAGCACTATGATTATGTCACAAGAGAGGTTCACAGACCACTGTCCAGAAATTGAGATTTCAAATTGATCCTCTGTCAACCAGTAAAAACTTGCCTGCATTTACGCTTTTCTGCTTTCTGGAAGATGGCTCAGCCCTGTCAAATGTTTTTATGAGGTTAAGGAACAGATTAGTGTGAGTGGAGTGACAGCCACAACAGCATTACCGTATGTAAATGAAGGGGCATGACAAAGCTTCCTGAAGGGAAATGGATGAACAAGTTGGGTAAATGGGCTACGTATGAAAAATTGATCAACAAAGTACAAAATAATGAACAGCCCTGGGATATTTCCACTGCTTGAGAAAAGAAAACATTATTTTTCATTTCAAAATCACTGTCATTAACACTGAAAATACCTAGGTCTCTATGACCCTGAAGAATTTTCAAGTCAGGACTCACCAGCAGAACAGAGCTCACAGTAGTGACAGTTCCGACTGCCAGAAAAGGGCTGGGGGACCGGCAGAAAGCAAACTGCCTGCAAGGTTGAGAACTGTCAAAGCTTCACACACAAAAAATGGGTATTTTAAACAAGCCACTATTTGAAGGTAGCAAGGGATTTTGCAGGAGTAAAGCAACTTTATTTAGAATAATGGTTTAATCAGAGCCCACATTTCTGTGAGCTCATGTCACTTTCCCTTTGCAGCCAGTTTAGCTTCCTAGCATGCCCGGAACAAAAGGCTTTGCTACTAGATGAACAACCAGGTCCAGTCTACCTCTAGCTCCAGTGTATCAGCTACTCTTTTTTTTTTTTAATTTATCTTTATTGTTGAAAGTATTAAAAATGCCCCCTATTTTCCCGCATGAATCCCTTCCACCCTGTACTCCTCCCCCAGGCCTTCACCCCACTATTGTCTGTGCCCATGGGTTATGCTTATATGCATATAAATTATGTCAATCTCTCTCCACCTACCCACCCACCCCACCTTCCCTCTGAGATTAGTCAGTCTGTTGCTTGCTTCTATGTCTCTGGATCTATTTTGTTCATTGGTTTATTTTGTTCATTGGATTCCACGTAGGAGTAAGATCATGTGACACTTGTCTTTCTCTGATTGGCTTATTTCACTTAGCATAATACTCTCCAGGTCTCACGGTGCTGTTTCAAAGGGTAAGGGATCCTTCGTTTTTATAGCTGCATAGTATTCCATGGTGTAACTTGTAGAGACTTGTTTTGTGTCTAACATGTGGTCTATCTTTGAGAATGTCTCATGTGCACTTGAGGAGAATGCCTATTCTGCTGTTTTGGGGTGAAATGCTCTATAAATGGCAATTAAATCCATCTGATCTAGTGTGTCATTTAGAGTCATTGTTTCCTTGTTGCTTTTTCTCTAGAAGATCTATCCAACAAAGTCATTGGGGTGTTAAAGTCCCCTAGTATGACTGTATTGCTGTCGATCTCTCCTTTAAAGTCCTCCAGAAGTTTTTAGTGTGTGTGTTTTTTTTTCCAGCCTGTGTGAGTCTTTTGTTATGAGGTGGGTCTCTTGTAGACAGCATATATTTGGGTCTGGTTTTCTTATCCATTCAGCTACCCTATGTCTTTTGATTGGGACATTTAATCCATTTATATTTAAGGTTATTATTTATAGGTACTTATCTATTGCCATTTTTTTTCTTTATGCCTATGTTTCTCTTTCTCTCCTTTTCAACTTCTTATTACAGCAGTCCCTTTAACATTTCTTGCAATGCTGGTTTGGTGGTGATAAACTCCTTTAGCCTTTTTTTGTCTGGGAAGCTCTTTATTTCACCATCTATCTTGAATGATAGCCTTGCTGGAGAGAGTAAGTAGTCTTGGTTTCAGATCCTTGTTTTGCATTACCTTGAATACTTCATGCCATTCCCTTCTGGCTTGTAGCGTTTCCAATGAGAAATCAGCTGACAGTCTTATAGAAGCTCCTTTGTAAGTAACAGTTTGCTTTTCCCTTGCTGCCTTTAAGATTCTTTCTTTGTCTTGGATTTTTAGCATTTTAATTATGATGTGTCTGAGCTTGGGCCTCTTTGGGTTCTTCTTGCTTGGGACTCTCTGTACCTCCTGAACTTGTGTGCCTTTTTCCTTGATCAGGTTAGGGAAGTTTTCTGCCATTATTTCTTCAAACAGGTTCTCTAACCCTTGCTTACTTTCGATCTCTTCTGGCACTCTTATCCAAACCAGAATTGCAAGAAATGTTAAAGCAACTGCTGTAATAAGAAGTTGAAATAGAGAGAACAAGAAACAAGTATAAAGAAAAAAAAAATGGCAATAGATAAGTTTCATCTTGTTCCCCAGCTCCCTTAAACTGTCCTCCTGTTTTTTCATTGTTTTTTTCTTTTTGGTTCTCTGATTCAGTGATTTTTTTCTACCCTGTCTTCTAATTCACTGATCTGATCCTCAGTTTCCCCTAACCTGCTGTTCATTCCTTCCAGTTTTGTGGGTTGTTTTTTTTCCCTATGTCATTCTTAATTTCCTTCATAGCTTCCATATCTTTTCTCATGCTGTTGAGCATCCTTGTGATCAGTATTCTGAACTCTATATCTAATAGATTGCTTATCTCCATTTCATTTAGTTCTTCTTCTGGAGAATTCTTTTGTTCTGCATTTGGGGCTTTTTTTTTTGTCCCTGCATTTTGGCTGCCTGTTTGGATTTGTTTCTCTGTATTAGGTAGATCTGCTAGGAACCCCAGTCTTTTGGATGGTCTCTGGTGCAGGCCAATGTCAGACACTGTTGTGACTGGCCTCGAGTACCCTGTTTGAAGTTTTCCACACTCCACAACTTCTGGTTTCCTCTGCTGGGGCTGAGTGTGTTTCAAGACCAAGATGTGCACCGAGGTCTGCTTTTCCAAGCCCTGGGTCCAGAAGCAAATCAGGCAAAGACTCAAAGCACCCAGGAGCTGTTATTCAGTCTCTTAATGAGTCTCAGGCTATAGAAACTCCAACAGATAGGGCTAGAGGTTTTCCAAAAGGGTGGGTCAATTGCTTCCCCCCAGGCATAAGCTGCTTGGAGAGTAAATGTGTGCCTGAGAAAGATGTCCTCTGACTTATGAGGGAATGACTCAGCATTGGGGTCCAGAGAAGTGCCCTCTGAGATCTGTTCCCCCAGCCAGCCCCTCTGGATTCTCCTAACACTGCTCTAGTCCACTCTGCCTCCACCAGAGCCCAAGGTGAGTGGCTGCACATGACATTTTGTGTGTTGGCCATTTAAAAAGGTGCCTACATTTTCAGCTGTCTCTTCTTGGCAGATAGAAACCCTGCTGCTTTTCACAGCCAGGTGTTATGTGAGCACCTTTCTCAGTTCTGGTGCTCTTGTGTGGGAAGCCCAGCTTGGACTTTAGGCCCCAGAATTCTCAGTGGGAGACCCCCACAGCTGAGATCTCCTTCTGGACCTTCAGCTGCTGCCTGTGGGAGCCCAGCCAGCCTTCTTGCACCTCCGCACTTCCTACCAGTCTCTATGCCGTCTCCACTTTTCCTCCTTGGTTATGAGGGTGCTCCCCAGCTCATCTTCAGCTGCAGTTGGTTATTCAGGATGGTTTTTCTATATTTTAGTTGTGATTCCAGTTTGGTACTGGGAGAGTGTCAGTGTAGCTTCCACTCAGCCCACTACCACCTTGGATCTCCTATCTGCTTGTTGTACCTGGGGATGCCAGTAACCCCAGACCCCACATGTAAGCACAAGCTGTCAGATAATGACACTCCACTCCTAGGGGATTCTTCCCCTCTTACCATCTTATTATATAGCATTGATTCAGATTTTCCTTTCAAGGGTTTTTAATTGATATTTCAAGTAACATCAGACTTGGTTGTGAGCATGGATGCGCTTTGCCCTTTTTTTTTTTTTTTTTTTTAAGAAAAGCTTAAAGCTTAGTAATTAAAATGCTGATTAATTTTAAATACTGAAAGTGTTTTATTCTGCTTCTGGGAACTTCATGATTCAAGCTGTGATTTTTTTATGTGGGGTTGAGGGGTATTTTCAAATGTAGAACCTTAAGAAAAAGGGCAAGAGACGCTCAATTGAATGCACCAGGGATGTTAGGAACACAAATGAATGCCAAGGAGGAGTGTTAGTTCTGCGGAGCATAAACCTTTGCAAATGCCAATGGCTGGGAAAGATTGGAGCACTGACCTTTAGGGACAATGAGGGGAGGATGGCACAGAGATGAGACTAGAGAAGTAGGAAGGAGCCATGTCACAGGAAGGAATCTGATTTAACGCCAAGAGTAATAGGAAGACAGTCAAGGTTTTTAAGTAGGGGTCTGATGTGATCTGATAAGTTTTCAAAAGAATATGTTTTCAAATTTTTAGTTACCTATCATAGCTAATACATTGAATACTTACTATGTGCCAGATAATATGCTAAGAACTTTACATAGTACCCTAGGAACGATTGCCATACCTCTTTATGGAAAGGAAGACATGGTACAGAAGGAGAAGTAATTTTCCCACAGTAACACACCTTATAATAGGCAGAGCTGTCATTTGAACCCAAGCAATATAATTGAAGTACTTGTGCTTTTTAACCACTGTGGAATACACTATAGCACTAAGTCAATGACCAGTCAATCTAAGGTTGCCTATATTACCCTATACCCACAACACAAATTGTGTTCCACAGAATTTACACAGAATTCACTCCATTGTCTCCTAGGTGGACAATGTTTTGAGTCTGATGAATTCTGGATCTTTCACTATTTCTCATCTTCCCAGTGAATAGGGGATTTCAGGTACGCTTGGTAAGTGTTCTCTCAAGTCTTACATGAATTTTTCCTAGGAAGCATCTCGGAATAATAATGACGATAATAGTCACAAGTAATACACATAAGGCAAAATACCCTTTACCCTCAAATGTCTCCTCTCACTTTGCTGCTTCAATTCACACACAGATATTCCCTTAGGGCACTTTTCTTCTATATAAAATTATTTTTTAATAATTTTGCTTTTCAGTTACAGTAGACATACAATATTATATTAGTTTCAGGTGTACAAAGCAGTAATTAGAAATTTATATAACTTGTGAGGTGATCAACCTGATAAGTCTAATACCCACCTGGCACCATACATAGTTATTGCAATATTATTGACTATATTCCCTATGCTATACTTTATATCCCCGTGACTATTTTTATGGCTGCCAATGTGTACTTCTTAATTCCTTCACTTTTTTCACCTATCCCTGACTACCCCTCCTATCTGGCAAGCAGCAATGTATTCTCTATATCTATGAGTTTGTTTCTGTTTTGTTCATTCATTTATTTTATTTTTTAATATTCAAATCACACCTGCTTTTCCTCTTTGCTAAGTCATCTAGTGACCTTCCAGGTATCTTGCCTCATGATTCTACCACTTTCCTATGGGCCAGCAGTTCCTTGATGGGTTTCATGACCCATCATCATAATCACCCTCTTGTAAATAGCATATTTCACCCATTTTTTCCATCACACTTGACTAGCAAAGCCCCTGATTCATTTGCTTTTTCAGTCTCTGATTCTTGAAACTAAAGTGCTTCAGCACTTTAAATTTGTGACTGCCACCTTCAAATGCACTTCAAATTTCATTTCTGCTGCAAGGGAGTATCTACTATAGCCACAGGTAAATTATTTGGAGAATATTAAGATGCCTGGGCCCTACCCCAAACCAATTAAACCAATCTCTAGGGGTTGGGCAATGGTTAGTGTGTCTTTAAGCTGCTTGGACGATTCTAATGTGCAGAAGCCATTAAAAATCACTGCCTTCACCACTTTTCGCTACTAATCTTGTTTCACACTTCTGTGAGAAATAGAAGCTATCAGATAAGAATTCCTTCATCTTCCTACAGAAAATTCACAAAACCCTGTCAATTGTATGTCAATTCTTTCTCCAGATTATGTCACACATTTGTTCCCATCTCACTGTCTCCACAGCTTCAATCCTGGCCCAAGCCAACATCATCTCATGCCTGATCTCTGGAGCTTTCCATTGGCTTCCCTATTTCTGTGTGTTACCCTACAAACTATTCTCCACTCATCATCTACACAGATGTTTTTAAATGTTATAAACATTCTATGACTTTTCATCTCAGTAAGAATATAATCCAAGCTCTTTGACAAGGCCTTCAATATCCATGTGATCTATTCCCTATTTACCTGGGCCAGGGTTGTGGTGCCTACCTGTATTGTCACCCAACCTCATTTAATTAAGTTAATTGCTTGAGAGGTGACTGATTTCTGAATCAGTAAAATTATTTGTGATCCATTGAAACTTAAAAAAAAAAAAAAAAATCTCATTCATCGTATGTCCGTCTTCTCCTCTCACAGTCTAATTCAAACATTACCCTCCATCATTCCACAATTCAGGAGCCTCCAGTAGCTGTTGCTTCTGGCATGACCTCTGACCTACCCACATCCCCACCTCCACATTTAACTCATATTTAGGCTTCCCACCTAAATATCTCTTCTACAGAGAGAACTTCTCTGTTTCCCAATAAAACTTTGTTCCCTTCTATTTTCCTTTCTCATAACATCCTAAGTTTTTCTTCTTAACACTTCTCATTTTTTGTAACTATATTTCAAATTTATTATTTATTTTTATTTATTTATTTATTTATTTATTTATTTATTTATTTATTTATTTATTTATTTTTAATATATCTTTATTGATCTCAGAGAGAGGAAAGGAGAGGGAGAGAGAGAGATAGAAACATCAATGATGAGAGAGTCATTGATGGGCTAGCCCACAACCCGGGCATGTGCCCTGACCGGGAATGGAACCCTGATGGCCTAGATCCTAGGCCAATACTCAACCACTGAGCCACGCCCTGCAGGACTATTTCAAATTTAATTTGAGACTTTTAATAGACATAAGCTCCTGAGGTGAAGAACCACAGTGAATAGTTCTCCACTACATACAAAGTGCCTAGCTTAGTGACTGTCACATGGTAGAAAAGCAGTATCTATCTACTGATCATTTGCTATATTGAAAAAAATAGTGTTAAATCACCTTGAGCTTATTTTCTAGGGAATCTTGGCAATTGATTCCTAACAACTTTTTTTTTTTTTTAATTAAGCCAAAACAATTTTTTATGATTAAACTATTGTCAAACTATAGTAAAAGCACTTTAGATTTAATTATACCATCTTTCAGGTCATGTGTAAAGCATTTTTCTCATAGCAATGCATGCATAATTTTGTTCACTGATACCCAGATTATAATCTATTCTGCAACTAGAACGCATCCAGGATTAAATGCACAGCAGTATATGTTTCCATGTGATAAATGGCTTATCTTTATCTGTCATTTCTTGCTTTGTCACTTTGATCAAATTAAATATTTATGCACTAATTCGACTTTATTAGTCTATTCAAAAGACCATCTTTTGGTTGTACTGACCATTTTACTGAATGTATTTGCAATTTAATTTACTCTTGTCTGTAGAATTTCATTCTATCTTCTTTGATTTGTTCTTTTATTAATTTTTAAGTTGAATTCTGAGATCATTAATTTCTAGTCATTAAATCAGAGATTGGCAATTTACAGCCTGCAGGCCAAATTCTGCCATGTTCTATGCCCCCAAGGCTCATAATGGTTTTTACATTTTTAAAGGGTTGTAAATAGAAAATGTAAAAGGTATATATGACAGATCATATGTAGCTCATGAAGCTTAAAATATTTATTCTTTGGCCTTTGACAGAGAAAGTTCTCCAGTCTTTGATTTAAATAATGTTTTAACTGCATCTTATAATTTTGTTATATTTTCATTATCACTTGATTATAAGTATTTCTATTTGCCATTATTTCATCTATAAGTGTATCTGTATTTTATCTTCATTCTCTAAAGACAGTTTCACTAAGTATAAAACACCAAAGTGATAATTACTTTTTTAGCACATTGAAAAAGCTTTGTTGTCGTTTTCTGTCTTCCATTATTACTACTGAGAAATCAGCTATTAGGCTAATGTTGATTCTTTGTGAGTAATCTCTCTTTTTTCTCTGATCACTTTTAGATATTCTATTTGCTTTGCTATTCTGAGATTTCAGAACTTCTTGGCTGGTGTTTTTCATTTGTGAAAAATGTACATTGGTTTTTTTCTCTCTGACTATTTTGTTTCCTCCATTCTCCCTTCTGGGAACCTGAAGATATGTGTTAGATGAGCTCAGTCTCTCCTTCCACCTCTGACGTCTTCTGTTCCTTTGCTCGCCTGCACTTGCCTGTGCCTTTTTTCTTCAGATTCATTTTCCAAACTAACATTCCCTTCATCTGTGCTCTTCAGAAAGTTAACAATCCACTGACTTTCTAAGTTCAATCATTATGTATAATATATTCTAACACTGAAGTTTCTATTCTTTTTCTTAAAAATGTTTTGTCAGTTTTTATATTCCTGTTCCTTGTAATACTTCATTTTATCCCAAACACACCTATTTTGTGTCTGTTATTTCTGATCGCTGCTATCCACACAGTGCAGATTGTCCTATTTGCTGTTCCAGCCGATGCTTCTGCAAGGGGATTCATTCTCTCACCTTAGGATTTTTAATTTGTCTTCATATTTTTTGCAACTTTATCTGCGATAAGTTTTTGAAGCCTGGGTTTATTTGCATTTGGTTCTTTCAGGAATCTGGAGTCACATCTGATTTGAGATAACTAAATTTCCAGCTAAACTCACAAGGTGTAAGTACTTGCCCTAGGCTATCAGGGCTCTACAATGACACTTTTTATGCCCATTCTTCCCCAAACCAAGAAGGCTACATGCACATTTCCCTCTGAACCCCCTGCAGGGCAGGTACTTTGTAACAATTCACTACTTGGTTAGTGTTTGAGAGATCCGTGATCTACGCAAGGTGAACGTGTTGCCACTGGAAGTGGGGTTTGTGCAGTGTCACAAGAAAAAGCATTTCTGGGGACCCACAAGGGAGGATGAAGTCTGCTGGTAATATTTATTTGTGATGCAAAATCAAAAAGATGCCTCTCCAATGGCCCATCTCCATCTGTCCCACCATGGAAAACCAGGGCCGGAAATAGAGCCAAGGTCCAGAGATTCTGTGCCATGTTAAAGCTTAGCCCCTGTCCCACGTTTGGCTAGCTTATCATGTGTTCCCAGCTGCAATCTGTTGCTTTGCTGCTGTACCCAGGCATTTAAGATCCACTTACCAACAACTTTCAAATATGGAATATGTGGACAAAAAGGGTGCCACATACTAAACCTGACAAACTCAGGGGCAGCCTGCATGGCAGCCTTACAAACTCAGAGACCTCATGTAACCACATAGGATGAACTGAAATTAAAACTTTCTAACTAAAAGCAATTCATAGCAGGTAGTTAAGCCCTGGGTGGTTATCTTGCTTGACAAACGTGGATCTTTACCTTACCTGATCCTGTCTTAACTGTCTTTTTGCATCTACAATAACATACTTTTAGAGTGTCAGGGTAATTTCATTTCCCCAGACCCCTTAGGACACAATCCCCCACCAGAGCAGGAGACCACCGAGTCCCTCATTGTTATTATTATCTTAATTGTTAACTGCTAAGTATCCTATATCCACAAATGTAAAAGAAGTATGTGTCTACTCATTTTACTTTTATCCAATTCCAGAAGTGTCCCTGTCTTGCTTTCTCCCATTCCCTAATCTATCACCAATGAATTTGGTCAATGGGGTTATTGCCTAACTTGAGACAGAATTAGATCTTAATGCCTTTCTTGCTTATAAACAGAATGGGTTTTCTTCTTGGAGTTTTCAAAGAGCTGTTAAACTCAATTTAAAGACTTGGACAAGAACCTACAGAAACCTTAACGCCTATCATTCATCCGTCCACCTACTAACTTATTATTACAAAAGTATTCAGTGGCTATTTTGTTTGAGACCCTGTGCAGTACACTGAAAATACAGTGAATAAAAGAGACAAGGTGCCCTAGCCGGTTTGGCTCAGCGGTTAGAGCACAGCCCACAGACTGAAGGATTCCGGGTTCAATTCCTGCCAAGGGCACGTACCTCAGTTGCAGACTTGATCCCTGGCCCTGGTCAGGGCTCGTGCGGGAGGCAACCGATTGATGTGTCTCTCTCACATCCATCTCTCTCTCTCTCTCCCTCCCTTCCACTACCTGTGAAAAGCAATGGAAAAAATATCCTCAGGTGAGGATTAAAAAGAGAGAGAGAGAGACAACTTACCTACCCTTAGGAGTTTACTGCCTAGTATAAGAGGCGGGTATAAAATGAATGATTTATCTGCCTATAAAATTATCTCAGTCAAATTCATAATTGCCGGGTCTGCATGTAGACAAGTCTTCCTTTCTTATTTATGCTGTTCCTAATTTATCTTATTAGAAATATAGAAATATGAATGCTGAGAGTGAGACAGCCCAGATAACACTACACCATGTCATCAGAGCGAGAGCCAAACAATATAACCACATTTCTTAGTTCATATTGTATAGAATTTTAGTTTTAATGGGGTCTTGCTGCAATGAAAATGCCTCTATTCTGAAACACATGTCACTGCTGGAGATTACCTAGTCGATTTATTCATTGCAAGAACTGCTCCTCCAACATAAATAGTATATTTGTATATCTCCCGGGGAAAAGAATGTACAGACTTGTGAGGGAATCAGGTCCATTGTTAAATGGGTATTAATTTCTAAGTAGAATGGAAATATGTTTCCCTCTGATGTCAGTCCATTTTCCCCATTTTATTACTTGAATTCAGAAAAAGCAAACCCACATCTATTATTTTAATGTTCTTCAGACTCTTGAGCATATCAGGAAACAATAGTACATATGTTTGTGTTTTGGTGTAGTCAAAGCTTATTTCTAAATATTACTGGCATGATGGATTAAAAGATATATGAATGGCAAACAAGTCTTGAAAGTTCAAGGCAGGTATCTCCCCTGGAGCTGTTCATTTACATTTCAAAGGGGAGTAAACCTAGGGATCATCACCCTTTCTCCCCAGAGATGATTTACTTAAAGAGCAAAGTTCTGTCTCACCTCCCTCCTTCCCCCCACTTCTCCCTCTCCTTCTCCCTCTCCCTCTCTTCATGTCTCTCTCTCTCTCTGTTCTCCCAGAGATCAGGGAACAGCTGTGCCATCAGCCCCTAAACAAGCTCTGAGATTCATATTTTGGAGTTCCTGTCCCCAATGTATGTTATGGTGACATTTTCCCTCATTGTGTCACCCCATGGGGATTTGGGTGGTGGGGAGCTGATTAAAATGTCCTGTAAGTAATTAAATGTCTGCCTCTGAGCCAGAAACCTCTTATTTTCTGTCAAAATAAAATAAATATAATGACTTAGCAAAAGATGGCTAGTATTAAGACTTCTCCTCTTCAGGCTGAACATCTTGAGATTCCTCAAGCCTCAAGATAATTATCATTCCCCTGAGCACATTAATAATTGTTGGCTATTAGCATTCTAGTTTGCCAATGTCTTTCATAAACTGGGCCCCTGGAATAAAATAATAAGTAAAACCTAGGAAGCTTTATGCCAATCTTCTTAATCCAACTTTACATGTTTTTATTAGTATACAGAACAGGATACAACTCAAAGAGAACATGTCTCTGTGTCTTTGTGTTGATGAGGCATGACATCAGTCTTCCTTAGACTATCTGAATTAAGTAGAAAACCTGTCCCCAACCTTCTGCAGGTCTGACTGTGTACATCTCCTATTAGATATCTCCTGGCAGTCTTAGAATACTGCCTGCAGACTTCTGGAAGAGATCCATAGCATTTTGAGTCACAGTGTTGTCTCAGGAGACTGAAAATCGGTCCTAACATCTGCTTTCAAGTTGTCTTCAAATATGATCACACGAAATAAAACTAAATTATGAATTCAACTTTTAAGTAAAGTTATGCAGTTGTGCAAGATGAACTCCATACAATAGTGAATGTTATGGGAGTGGAGGGGTTACTTGAGAACACTGTCATCATTTAACATAAGGAACAGGAAGCCAAAGTAAAAGTTTGCCTAAAATCTCAGAGTATGTGATATGATAATTTTGAACTTGAATTCTTGAAGGCTAAGAATTTAGACAGAGAACACTATCAAGATGGTTGGCCAATGACTACACGTAGTATCATCCTTGAACATAAGCTCTCACTCATTTGATGTGAACATTTTTTTGTCTCCTAGAAACATTTTAGGACATTTTCTGGTCTGACATGTGAGACCGGGTTCTATCTCTAAAACAATGACAGCTCTGAAAGAGACAGTTTACTAAATGGTCATGTATTGTCTGCAAGAGAAATTTCAGTAAGTAGAAAGCCACCTTTTAAAAATACACTTTCTATTAGAAAAATGTACCCATTTGTTACACGATCTTTTACTTACCTGACCAGTTTGAGTCCTCTACTTTCTTTCAAAAGGTCCCCATTTTGTGCTATAAACAGCCTAGTCTATAAACTTTCAGGGATACCATTAAGCATCATTTAAAAAGCAGTTCTTATCCTAGGATTCCTGTTTTCAACCACCATCCAAGTCCATTTGAAAAATTAATCCACCTCCCTTAGCAAGAATTAGCAGCAAGGATTAAATGATACAATTATTATAAAATAAAACGCAATGCATCAATTTTTACCTATAATTACAGACACTCAAAGCAATGCATTTTTGTTCTTCATCCCCAAATTTCTCACATCTCTATAGCCTGGCTTTATTCTGAATAGAGGAAACAATTTTATTATTTTAACTGGTCATATCATTCCTCTCAGACTTGCCTCTATTCATTATTTCACTTCTGGTGTTCTTTTTTAGGACTTTGCATTGGTGACTGAACAGCGTCCAAAAAGAGAAACTTTGTGTCTGAACAGTGAGCTCCCCCCTGCAACGCTCTGGTTGACAGAGTACAAGATACTTACAGCGGGTTTGCCCGGCAAATGCACTTCTCGCTGAATTGGGCAACAGTCCACACTTCAAATGCCAGCAACTCCCGGTGAGCCCTGAATTGTCAGCTAATTTCAGCTAAAAATAATTCCTACCGTGGGTTTTTTCCATTAATTATGCTTAAGAACCAGTTAATTGTCAGCGTGATGTTAAAAGCCACTTTTCCCAAAGGTTTCTCAGTTGTATTAAAGCCTTTTGCACTTCACTGTCACTGAAAACCCATGGTACTCACTCCAGTGAGGTGTTCAGCAGCGGGTCATGTCATCCCGTCTCCCGTGGCAGCTGATCCATGTACCGAGTGACAACACTGCTCAGTGATCCCAGCCTTTCTCAAAACCATCCTGCCGGTTGTCTTTTTAGTTTTCAAGATGAGGCTCTATGGAGGGAAAATATTGGATGAGATGATTAGCATTACTATTATCATTATTACTATTATCAATCTCTCAGATTTAGGCCATATGTATTTTCCTGAGGTTATTTCCTCCCCAAAACAAAAAGCCAACAAAAATAAACACACATAAAAGGAAAGCAAGACAGTAGCTTAGCCTCCACATCAGCACTTTTAATATAGCTCAAATTAGTTTAGCTATAGCTCAAAAGACGCTTCATTGTTTCAGGTTGTTAACCACAATGTCTTATAAAATGAAGCATGTTTACTGTCATTCTGCAAAAGTCATTTCTTCCTTTATGAATTTGGCAACAAAGAATTTCAAAGATACATGTGTGGGATTGTTATCGTTCACCCGCCAAAGCTGTCAGGCCTCATTACCTCCAAGACAAAAATTACAGACTAATGTATTAAATGCTTGAATAGAAACGCACCGTGCACCATCTCGGCTGTGCGGTAATGGGATGACACCAGCAGCCCACAGGCTGCACTTCAGTCGTCCCCCTCCCTGTGCGATGTGCAGAAGTGGAGAGATGATGAACATCCAAGTCAAAACCGAATTGCTCCATTTATTGCCAGCAGGACCCAGCAGCGCTGCTGTCCCCGTGAATGCAATGCACTCATTTTAACAAACCCCATTTCAAGGGGTCTGTCACAAAGGAAACACACTTATCTGGTGAATATTAGCAGAGCAGCTCCCCACCCCAATTTATCTCTTTTAAGAAGCAAACTAGAAGTCAATTTGAGGGGTTTGTTCTGATTCTAGAAAACAAATTGCTTTCAGCAGTTATATAATGATGTCATCCTGGCTGAAGCAGATTTTTTTCCTAAGCATTTCTAATTTTTCAGCCACTTTTTAAAAATTCATATGTGTTTCTCTAGGAGGTTTCTACTTCTAGACTTTACAGCTAAGTCCTTGAACACATTTTGCATCCCCCAAATGAACCGATGAGGTCACGTTTTATAACCCATCACACTGACAGTGACAGTGAACTTTCCCTCCTTCCGCTTATTCATCTATTATACACACCTGGCCAGCAAAGAACTCAGTCTCCTGCTGCCTGCATGTAAACTGTGGACTCCAGCCTTCCTGTCCTAAATTGTTGGTCTGCTCATGGTGCCTGGAGGTTATGAGCTTCATCCTCAACTGGAATGAGTCATTCTCTCCTCCTAACCAGGCAGATGCCTCTCATATTTTCAATCCGGAAATTTCTAAAATTGTCAAACTGCGGAACACTTTCAGAGAAGCTTAGATGGTTTGGAAGAAAGGGGTAAATTAGGAAGATCGTGAGATTTGGAGGGAGACTGCCTAGGGTTGGAATCATAGCCCTACTTCTCACCTACCACCGTTAGCTTTCTCGCTCAGCTTCCGTATCTGCAAAACAGAGGAAAATAATGCCTACTCTATAGGGGTGTTGGTAGAGTAAGAACTAGAATGTGTGAAATTCACGCTAGAAAAATTCAATGGACGTTAGAGGGTATTATTCTTTGATTTTGAATAATTGTTTTAATTCATCTATTAAATATTTTTATTTGCCAAAATGCTATGAGCTTTATAATCATAGAATAAAAATCTAGGCTATACTTGTACTTATAGCAGTGTTTTCTAAAATTGTTGTTTTTCTCTCTACACCCCCTCTCTTTTAATGTTGATCAATTACATTCAATATCTACTCAGCTGATATTGAACAGATTCCAAGTCATAACTATGAGGCTTCGGGTGAGTATGTGATATTGAGCTGACATGGACCTGAGTTTCACTTCTAAGCACCCTCACTTTCCACCCCCGTGGCCCTACCACGGCCAGTTGTGAATCTATTAGAATGCAAATAAAATACATTACTGTTCACTCATGCTTTACTTCATTATTTCATTTGTCTATTATAATACAGTACACATTAGTGGTTTTAGAGTGTAATCTAACCTAACACTTTTTATTTTTCTCAATTGAGCATTGAGGATGGCCAATGAACCCTATGTTAGGTACTCAAGTAGACACAACCTCTTCCTTCAGGAAGGATGTGTTCTAGATGGGTGAAATAAAATGATACCCAAATGACTAAAATATAAGATGAAATAGCACAAGTGCCATATGAGAAAAATAAAACCCTAAGGGTACCATATACGAAGGAGACCAAGAACAGCTTCTATGAGATGGTGATTGGCAGAGCCTTGATGTATGTTTAGGCTCCTTTTAAACTGAAGGGAAAAGAAAGCGGGGGGAGGGTTTGGGGACAAATAGGTACAAAAGAAAGAACAATAATTCAGGCTGAGGAAAATTTATGTATAGGGAATACTAGATGTAGATCATTTTGTAGAGGATCTGGAAAGCTTAGGTAAGATTCTGACCTTAAATTATAAGCACTTGTTAAACACTAGAAATGTTTGAACAAGGAAATAATATGATTTTTTTAAATTCTGCCTTAAAAGGATGAACCTGATAGCAATGTGAAGGAAATAGTGTAATGGAGATCAATAGGTTATTGGAACATCAATAGAATCCTATTTTAGAAAATAATTAGTGAGGGCCCAAACCATAAGACTCCAGGTAGTGCTACATAGTTCTCCTGGTAAAATACCTATTACAGAATGTTGTTCAGTTAGGTACTTAATAATTTTGAGTGAAATGGATGTGCTCAGATTAAATAGCCAGGCCATCCCATCCTTTCATGCGTGCCACCTCATTACATTCTCTTTCCCACATGCTCACGGAAAAGCTAACGAGGACAGCTCTGCCTTGCCAGGTCCCCTCAGTGCAGCAGGGTATTGTTTGCTTTTCTGCACTTAGAGGAAACGGTGATCAGAGGGTAACTGACTCCATTCCCAGAGAGCTCTATTCTTAGATGCCTGTACAGGCCATGTAAGGCCTTGGGCAGCCATGAAATATGTCTCCTGCTCTCCATTCCTGGGAAAATAACCAAATTTTTCTACTTTTACAAAGCATTTTTTCTTCAATGGACTCAAAATCTTCTTTTAATATTCCTTTCAATAGGCCTCTGTAGAAAAATTTTGTGGAAAATTATCATTCTGCTCAAATGGGGAAAACTGAGACAAGGAGATTGTCTTGCCTGAGGCCAGGTAGCAAGTCAATTTTTGAGCCAGGAATAGTCATCTTCAGTGTGTCTCCAGTGCCTTGGCACAATGCTACATCATTGAGTATGCTCCTTGTGAGCTGTGTGAGTGGCAGGAATAAAACAGTACCCCAATATTATGAATGCCACAGAAGAAGACCTAGCTCTCTACGAGGAAGATCATTGGGCTATGCTCCCAGGACTCCCTCTTTCTCATATATACAATTTATTTATAAACTTCTAATGTCATCTATACTTAACCTGTATGTTTTTGCTTACTTGATCCAGTTCCTCACCAAAGCTGAAGTTTACACAGTATGAGATTCTGCCTAATGGATAGCATACTTCTCAGAATCACTTTTTCTTTCTTTTCCTTGTGTCTCTCACCATAAATAGTACACCAAAATAGTGTAAGCTCAGATGTATTATTTGATGAATTTACTACTTATATTCCTCAGAGATGCTTTAGGTTAAAAGTAACAGGGAACCCAACTCTAAAAGGGACTTAAACCATAAAGAGAATTATTGTTTTAGTAACAAATGTGGAGGTAGGCGGTCTCTGGATTAATTTAGCAGCAGAATGATGTCATCAAATACCCAGGCTCCTATACTGACATCTTTTCCATAATGACTCTTCTTGTTGCCTCATGGTGATGAGGGCTACTGTAGATCAGACTTCAAATCCTTGTTCAAGAAAGGAAGAAGTGGGAAGTGGCAATACCAGCAAGCGTCTACGAGGTATCTTTCTCTTTTATCAGGGAACAAAAATCTGCCAGGACCTACACAAGAGAATTTTGTTTATATCTCATTGACCAGAAGTAGACCACAAGGCCACTTCTAACTTAAAGAGAAGCTGGAAAGAGATTATCTTTGCTTTATAAGCAAGAGGAAGAAAGAAAAATGGGGATAGGAACCAAGTGTCAGCCACGGTGCTGAGGTCAATCAATGGAGATTTATAAAGCACAGTACACATGTTCTTCACTTAATTTATCTTTGTAAAGCTACTCTTTGGGTAAAGAGTAGAGTAATAATTGCAAAGAAGTCAGAGATATGAAAGAAATAAGGGTAATAAATATGTGTTGAAGAGATATGATTTAACAAAATAGAGAGAAAGAGAGCTTTAATGTGATCAGAAAACAAAAAGGTGTCTTTTACAAGAAAAATGCCTATATACTTTTGAAATATACTATGAAAATCATGTAGGGAAATGGGGCATGAAATTCAACTTATCTGAGCTCACATTTTGAGCTCTTAATTCTTTACTCCTCCATTAATAATAACGCCATGGCTACGATTGCTTTACATAGTGTCACATGGTATTACTTATACCCTTATAAAATGACCCTTAACTTTCCAATCTTTCAGTAAAACATTGGAAATGAATATAGAAAAACTCAGTTAACTTTCTGACTTTTTTCCAATATCTGATTCAAGTAAAACCTAAGAGATTCTTGATGTCTATGCATGATTGGGGCCACAGCAGATAATTGAGTTTTCTGTCTATAGACCCTGGGAGTCAGAAGTTTTCACCTGGGTGGCCCTAGCTAGAGGAATGACCAATCCATCAGGATTCAACAATCCTTCAATTGGCAAATATGCAAGACATAGCAAGAAAGCATTTTAAATGGAGCCTCAGAGCTGATAATGTAGCAATTTCCAATTGCTACAGCCACACTGCTGAATGAATTTTAAATATAAGCATTTTATTTTTCAGCTACGTCCAGAAACAAGTCCATCCAGAGTGGCACCAGGTTGTAAATTTAAGAAATAAATTAAATAACGTCCATTGTGATGTCTTAATGACAGGCACGGGAACAGCTCTTTGTCCTCACTCTCCTAAGCTCCAGTAAGTGCTAAATGTTCTCCTTGGTAAAGAGAAAAACCGGGCTGGGCTGCAGGTCCTATATTCACTCCTTGTGATCAAAGCATAATAGCAAACCTGTATGGAGCAATTATGTGTCAGGCACTTTATGTGTCTCTTAATTCATTCCTCACAATAACTCAGAAAGGTAGACAATATTATCCTACCTTATAGATTAGGAAACTGAGAGTCAGAGATATTAGGTAACTTGTCTAGGATAATACATATTGACCCATTGGTCACAGGGTTAGCTCTAGGACCAGTTAAACAATCAGTCCATTTCTACTAAAGCCACTCCAATTCATACCAATATTCTATAAGAAACTTTCTGCCCTGGCAGGGCAGGTCAGTTACAGCATCATCACAATATGCCAAGGTTGCAGGTTCGATCCCCAATCAAGGCACACACTAGAATCAACCAATGAATGCACAAATAATAAATGGAGCAACAAAATCAACATTTCTCTCTCTCCCTCTAAAAATAAATAAAATAAAATAAAAAAGAAAACTTCATCTTTATATACTAGAATTCTACAAATACTAGAAACCTCTCAAAACTCAGGAAATAAAGGCATTTCTAGTGTAATAGGGCTTGCCATAGAGCAGATTCTTAATAAATGGTTCTTAAATTGAAATGCACTCTTCGGGGCATGTGTATCTTTCTTTATTTTCCAAGGAGCAATGCTTTATCAAAATAAAAATGAATGCAATGGAATGGAGGGGCAGGGGCAGTACAAGTTATTGCCACCAGGAGCCTTTACGTACTATCTGCCATGAGATGTATTCTCTAACAATGCAGACCCCGTGGATACAGGCAACCAAGCGGAGTCAAACGGTCCATAGCTTAATTGTCTTCTAAGTTTTTACAGCACCAAGAAAAGGCTTGACCCTACTGAGCAAGCTGGCAGGAAAATATGTCTTCTTAAAGCCTTGTGACCTTGAAGCACTCTTTTCAAAACACTTCTTCCACCCATAGGCAGATATGTTTATCCATCAACCTCTCTGTGAGGAAAATGAGTCTATGGAGACCAATTTCAGTAAAAGAACTATAGGTTGTGTTGTGTTTCTTTTTTAAAGCACTTGGGTATATTTGCAGTCCATTTCTTATTTCCAAAGGAAACTGATGGGAAAAGCCATGGAAAATGCCACCGTGATAGTATTTCCAGGACCAAATTCCTTGACTATTCATACGCCTAAGGGCTACCTAGCTTCAGAAAAATAGCTGAGTGCCAAACAGCAATTAATTCATTCACAAAATAGTATAAAAGCTTCAACAAATTTTGACTCAGCTCTACCCAAATAATAAAGGCACTTATTTTTATAGGATTTAGTATCTCTTGTCCTTCACCTTTAAAAAATACTTTAAAAAAGGTTATGTTCCTGGATACACAAAGGCATGCGCACCCACACACACACACATTCACACATAAAGTTGTCTACTTTGGTTAAAAGAGCAATATTTTGGAAGTCTTAGTTGTACTACTTCCAGTGATACAATCTCTTGCCAGGCACCACTTAACTGATTTCAATCTGTTTCCTCATGTGTAAAATTGAGGTGAAAGTATTATCTACATTGGATTGTTATTATGCGTGGTAAATATGTTCTATAAAGTTGCTGCAAGCACTGAATGAGCAAATACTGAATCATTGCTCCTGGTGAAAATACAGGGTTAGTTTCCTGCAAGTCTCTGTTCCTATTTCCATCAAATGATGATGACATCACTTACGTATGTGTATTTCTGTTTAAAGACACCTTATTTAATATGCATTGGTGATTCATTAACACTAGTGAAGCATTTCTAACACAACCTTCTTGCAGCAAGGAACATTAGACAGCACTTCAGTGCTGTGTGTGTGGACCCTATTAAACGGCAAAATCACCAGCAAAAAGTACGAAAGCGTGAAAGACATGGCACTCACCTAAACAGACCACGGGAGGGACACTTGTTTGGTCTGAGAGCTGAAACAAGAAAGAGGAGCGGAGCCTTGTTGGACCTCAGCTGGGAATGCTAGCATGAGGCAACTCAGATTTTCACCACCCCATGCACGGCTATGTATGAAAGGCCTTGCAAGTGCTGTGAGTACTGATTTGGGGCTTGCAAATAAATTTTAGCAAGTGGCTGAATGCACAAATACAATGCTAATAATTAGGATTGACTGTACTTGGTAATATTCAAAATCAAATTCTGATTTTCTTAGATATAATTCTTCATATTGGATAGAAGTCTTGGAAATTATTTGTCATTAACATGCTCAGGGAGCGTCGGCTTCCTGCTCTACCTTTCACATGACCCCAGGGCTCAGAAGATAAAGAGCCGGCAGTGCTTCAACAATGAGGAAGATGCTGATTTGCAAGGGTCCAAGGAGCCAAAGCCATAAAGGAAGCGCTGCTGGTGAACTGTTTATGTCATGTTGGTTCTAAATGCTTTTCTCTCACTCATTTATCCAGCAAACAGTATTACAGGAAATCGGCCAGGCAGCATGTGCAGAAAGAAAAATGCAATACAGCCGTTCCCTCCCAGCCCGTTCGGAGCTTCTTGGGGAAGGCACACAGGACAGGCTTTTGAGCTGTGCCCGCCCAGGCAGCAAATGGCAGCGCAGGCTTGTGTTTGCTTCTCTGTGCATCTCTCAGACCGGCCTGCTCCCGGGCAAATCACCTTGGGAAAGTGGGATGAATATTAAGGCAACACAATGACTATCCCCCATTCCCTGGGA
Organism: Miniopterus natalensis; assembly: GCF_054644295.1. Taxonomy (NCBI): domain Eukaryota; kingdom Metazoa; phylum Chordata; class Mammalia; order Chiroptera; family Miniopteridae; genus Miniopterus; species Miniopterus natalensis. Next base: position 70,048,696 of record NC_142086.1, read on the forward strand.
GTTAGTGTAACGACAAAATACACGTGAGAGCAAGATGGAACTTGTCAAAGAATATTCATGTTAACCTACTATTTTTACTGATGCTGGGAACAAAGTTATATCGTCATCATAAGTCACCAACTTCATAAGGTAGTAGTTTGTTTTCTCTGGACGAACAACTGCTTTGAAGAAGCGACACGGATTGATTTTTAGGAGCCTAATGTTTTCTGACATGCTGAAAACTGCTGGCCCGTGCTCTCTCCCCTGTAGTTTAAGGATTTCAGATTATCAATATAACTCTGTAACAGAGCACTGAGCGTGCCTCAGCTAACAGGCTATAAGTTGAAATTCGATGCTGATACAAATAATTTATATTCCTGGAATTGAATTTTTAACATATAAAATTAAGAAACACCAACACAAGTTCGTTTGTAGATCACCTGAGTCTGAAATCACTGCACTGAAAGTGCTTCACATCTTCTCAAACTCCCATTGTCAATGGTGGTAGCATCATCAGTCATGCCAGACGGTGTGTGACAGAAAAGAGTTTAAATCATATCTTAAACTCAGTCTTTCATCATCCTTTTCTTAATGCTAATCATCCAATTCTCAAGAGTTAGGTATTATGCATATTTTCATACTCTTTTCGCTGTACTCTATTTTAATAGGCCCTAGGATGTTCGTTGCAATTAAGTTCATCTTTTTTTGATTATATAAAAAACTGAATTGGTCAGAAAGGAAGTAATTGTTTTTGTTTTTTTTTACCATGTCAATAGAATGCATTTGTAGGTTCTTTGCAAAAGCAAGAGAATAGCATCTCCCACTTTTGTAAATATTAAATTCTGAGTGGAAGAGCTCAATATCAGTAAGCATGTGACCACAACTTTATAATAGCATTACAAGTAGCACATTTGTTCACCTGTGCATTTCTTACTAACTTACTAACAATCCCTCTCAAAGATCTCCTGCTGCTTCAACCATCCACCAAAACTAGCTAAATTTGATCTGAGTAAAATAATAGTATCCAAGTCCCCATTTTACTTTTCTTTAGATCTGCTTCGCACATTCTAACAAGCTACGTCTCATTATTATTTAGGGTGTTAGTCTTGAATGTTCCTGAATATGAAGTGAAGGAGAGGTTTAAGGAGAAAGACCCTCCTTAAGAACATACAATTCAGAAGGAAAACCATGTCCCAGAGCAGTAAATGACAGCCTGGGAACAGTCCTACATATTTTTAAAAAATCATAATTATTTTCAATTTTCACAAAACCACTGGGAGGATGCGTAGAAGATTTGACTGTCAAATTATTACCTAGAATGCTGTTATGGGGGGAAAAATAAGCATGAAAACTTTAAATAATAAAAAGCATCATCATAGTCTATGATAAATACCAATTGTTGCATAAATCTGAAATGAGTTCTTACTTAAATACCAAATTGCTGCATAAATCTGAAATGAGTTCTTAATGTTCTTACGTAACAGTTCTATCTTAAAATATTATTAGAGTCTTTCCCCAACCCCTGAAGGTTGTTCTGAGTATCTACTTTGTAAAACTGACTTCTGGATTTTTTTTTCCAAACTTAGGCATGGAAAGATATTTGAACAAAGTTGATGGGTTTCCTACTAGATGTTGATACTGAAGTATAAGGTCATGTAGCAACCTGTGGCTTTTAAGACCTAGGAAATGATGAGGTACAGTTATCAGATGCACCTGCCTAATCCTGAAACATGCTCCAAGGGAGGCAAGCCCAGGCATCCACTCAGTGTTTAAGTTCTTAGTAAGGGTCTGCTGCTTTCTAGGTACTGTGCTGAAATAATGCTGTCACTGGGAAAGCACTGGACATTGTCTAATTTGAATGGATACGAGGTAGGGTTTTAGCTTGTGTCCAATGTTTAATACTGCCACACATTACTTCACCTTTTAATGAAAGAATAGAAAGGAAAATCGCATTTTTGAGTGCTATGTGTCGGGCCCCATACCAGAAATTTTTACACGTGATCTCATTTAATTCTCATAGTAACCCTAGAAGGAAGGTCATTCAACTTCTATAGAGAAAGAAACCTAGTCTCAAGGAGGAGAAACATATGTGAGCAGAAACATGCCCTTTGAAAGTGGTAGAGCTGGAAATGAAATCCAATTTAATCTGAATTCTATTCTATCCCATTCTTTGGTCTTTGAGTTACGAAGACTTTTCTAACTTCAGAAATTCACTATACGGAAGAGCAGATCCTTAAGGGGAGCATACACCATGTTCCTATCAGGGAGAAGATGCCTTAATTTTTCAGTAAGTACTTTAGGAAAAATCCATGGTCTCCCGTATACTAGAATAACCAAGAACAGCATCATAGCAGCAGACAATCAAGGGCCTAGAGTAAAGAAAAAGAGGAAGAAATATGTAAAGTTCTTTTATTTCCTCCTTTACCAAGGACCAGCCTTGTGTATATAATTTTTCTTTCCTGATATTTTGTTATAGTGGATCTATCCGAAGTAGATACATTCATGAACTACAAAATCCCTAGGGGGGAAAAGGATTTCCCCCCTGTTTGGGGGATACTGATATACACAATTCCCAAAGTCCCTGAAAAATAATAGGTGAGCTTATTTCTCACATGCTTATATTTCTTTTCTTTCACTGATTGCAAATGGCTTTGGGTATAGACTTCCCAATGTGTTCTCCAAGTGTATTTCTTCTGCATAAAACATGAAATTGTCAAGCGTGGCAGACTAGACAGTTCACTGCAGCCACTAGAAGTCATTGATTCCTGCATTTATTTCTTCCAGATTTCAAATCTATTTTTTATGCTACTTGTCACATAGGGTTGACATGTGTCACAAGATGCTGCTACATACTGAAGTGATGCATAACCAACAGACAAAATTTTCAAAGAATAATACATTTTAAATGCTTCTCTATTTAGTGTGATATACTCAAGACAAATGCCAAAAATCAACATTTATGGGAGCAATATAAGTACAATAGTCATTTCTCAATTGGACCCAGAAAAGCTAATAAACAAAAATCAAAGGGAGAGAGGGTCTTCAGCTTAATTATTTTGCTGACTTTAAGTACATAGAATTAACAATTTGCTTTAAAATATCATTGAAAGATTGGTTGATGATAACCTTTCAATTCTCTTCTGGTGTTTCAGTCTTGGATTTCAGTCTAGCACTCTCATTTAATTGTGGCACTGATTTCCTCTGAGCCATCTGGAGATCCTTTTATTTACTAAGAATCAGTTTTTCTCATCTTTTAAATTTTGCCTCTTCCCTGGAAATTACTATGGCCCAAAGGAAAAGTACAGAAGAGGAAAGTCATTTTTTATCTATTAGAGCATTTATTCAAGTATTTCTGTAATAAGGCGAATATGTGTGCACACGTATGTTTGTATATGTGTGCGTATATATACACATACTCCATATATAGATGAAGCAATATTATTGAGTTATATAATAGAATAACATTGGAACAAGGTAAGTGCAGGGTTTGCCATAAGCTGGTGACCCATGGTGTAGGCAGGGGATCTGGACAGATTACGGACCAAGAGAAATAGGTCACCCTTCTCTGCTTCGCTATACAAATGTATCAAGTAAAAATAAAGAATCACCATGCCACATTACCCTCTCCATCCTAACACACACAGATGTAAACACACATTTTATCTGGACTTGTGTCCCATACAGAAGCAGAGATAAAATCCTGGCACAATCTTCTCACTGGGGAAAACCTCTTTGTGTAGCAGGGGCGCAGTGAAATAAGGCAAAGTTGACCTAAATATTCATAAGTGAAAAAATAGAGTGCTCTCTTTAACAACCCATTATATGCTATTTTTCTCTATGAACGTAGCGTTCCTACTTGACTCTTAGCTTGAAGTTATATAGAAAAAAAGTCTATGTCATTCATTCATCCCGTAGGCCTTGCATGGCATGTATTTGGTGGCTTTTAATCTCTTCCGTCTCAACTCTTCCCACTTGCTCTCACTATTTCTGCTGCACATTTACTAATCTATTAGGTTGAGCTACATGAAATTGCCAATATTGAATCTTTCAGACTATAAAAATGGCGATTTCATACTTCAGTCCATACCTTTAGTTCGCCAGTCTCATCAGGTTCCCTCGCTCCGGGCTCTGGTCTGCTCAGGTTAGCTCTTCTATACTTGCTTTCTGCACTAAGCCCCTTCCTGCCTTTGGCTAACTCCCTTAGGTCTCTGTTCTATGCTTCTTTCTCTAGTAAGCTTTTCACTGAAAAAAAGGGGGTTCTGTGCTCCTTCTAATCATAAAAAAATATATATAGGGCCGAACCTTTATTCTTCTCACACACGATTGCCTACAGCATCCCCTGTTTGGAACACAAGCCATTGAATCCCTCTGTTTACATTGTCTCTCATTCTGTTTTTGACCGCTTACCCAATATTGTGCAGGTTGGGGGTTATCCATTCTTTGTGGTAAGGCTTTTTCTCAATGGCATTCACCTTCTTCAGTCAGATTAGCAATTGTAACTACCTGCTGCAAATGCTTTATTCTCTAAACTGCATAAATTCCCCATCCTTTATACTTACTGCTCAAAACTAGTTTTATATACAAACAATTGCTTCTATTAAGATTATAGGGAAAGTTATATTTTTCACCTTATTAGTTGCCAGTACAATTCCAGGTGCTGCCAGTCCCTCATCTGATTCTAATTGATATGGGTTGATATCTGTTCGGACACTAGGATGCTTCAGTAAAAGAGCCCCACAAGGTGCTATTATCTATCTAGATATTACTCCTAATATAGCCTGAGCTTAAATCTTTTGAAATGGATAAAACTTTTTTAACTCAGCAAAAATCTATTGCTGATTTTTAAGGGGTAATGTCTAATACATCCCCAGTAGATCAACAACAGTATAGATACAACTTCTTATTTTTAGTATAGCAATCATTACTACAGGATGAAAAGACAACCTAAAGGTTTTTCCTTTAAGAAAATGTATCTTGATGTATATTTTAAAGTAATTATTACCAGACTAGAGCTATGGCATGAAGCAAAGATACAGGGCAATACTGAAATTTGGACAGCAAAGCAATTGGGACTACCAACAAGGTAATCACTTCAGACTAAAGTAATTTCTGAAACTTTTAATATTTAGGACAAAACAGGCACTAAATCTATTATAGTTATAAACAAAGGTTAGTACCCAGAAAAAAGTAAAATAAACTCTTAATTATATGAAAACATAATCTTTTCCTGAAATACGTACATACACATACCAAAAGTATAGAGAAATAAATTCTCAAACTACATGTTTCACAATCTGTTGAGTAAAATGTATCCATTTATTTCAAATAGGTTTACAGTTGTGAGGATGCAACACGCATAATTTATCCTTGTATTATTATTTATTAATTATTGTATTATTTATTTGTATTATAACTGTAAACCAACTTTTGCCCACCCCTGTATTAATCAAATACCACTGTCCTGGGCACTGAAAAGACAAAGTCAATGAACAGAAGCTGAACACATGTAAGCTCTCTGTCTAGTAGACAGTAAAAATAAACAAACAAAAAGGAAAAGGCAACTAACAAGCACCATGACCCATCACCCCACCTGCTGTGACACACGGCAGGAGGCTAGGACACATTTCTGTAGGACCTCAGCAGATCACACGAATTTACAGCATAGTCTTAACACATCTTCCATCACACTGATTAGCTCCTGCCAACCAATATATTTTGCCAACCAGCAAATAATTAAGAGAGTCATCTTAGCTCCATTTGACCAGACTAGGGAGTCAGGTTTTTGTTGGTTGTTGTTGTTTAATGGCTTTTGATTAATTAACCACAGAGATGCACCATGGTGGACAAATGCTACTGAGATTTATGCATATAATCATTTTTCTGTGCCTGTACTTTCTGAAGTTTTATGGCAGCTTCCTTTCTGTCCAACCCCAGACTCCTCCTCGATATACTCAAAGACCTTAAAATTAAAAGGCCTTTCATGTATTGATGAATAATAACAATAATGGTAAAAATCACCTGACTATCCAGACTAGATTATTAAAAAGGATTATTGTACTATAACATAACAAAAGGAAGCAGCAGGCAAAGGAAAATGAATAGGAAACTTTAGGTATATATTTTAACCAAAGATAGAATTGATTGATTTTTTTTTTTACTGGAATTAAAACTTTTGAGAGAAACTTAATTTTTACACACACAACAAAATAACCCAAGTTAAGAAAGATTTCTTAAATCAAGAGGGAACTTTCCTTGGCAGGTGACCTTTGAACTTGTTAACCTGAACCTATCCATGGGGTCAATTCCATTGCACCTTCATAGATATGGATAGTTTTTAAATTTAAAGTGAGCACTTATCTTTAACACCAGGAGCCACCAATAATGTAAAACTGGATTCCTCCTGAAAGGTGAAATAAGAAACTCTTCTTCAAAGGTGAAACCCTACTTGTATAATCTAGTGCATGTTTTTTAGAGGGGTGTGTGTGTGTGTGTTACCTTTTTCCAAAAATTAAAATTAAAATATGTAACATCATTACATGGAGTAGAGATAATGCCTTTACCAAAAGTGTCAAAATAAAATAAAATTGCATATGTCAGATGACCCTGGCTAATATACTAAGTTGTTTTATCATGAAATTCTGTAATATGGACTTCCTCTTCTGGCCAAGATGAAGTAGCACAAACATTTACCTTCCTGACTAAAGCAATTACAAGCCTAGACTAAAAATTTAAAAGAATAGTTTTTAGACTTTGGACATCAGGCAGTATACAACTGACTCCTGGGGGAAGGAAACAAATGAGGTGAGTCCTATGATTGCCCCAGCTGACTTCCTTGAAAAAACTTCTGAACTGCAGCACTGGGAGAGGCCAGAGAGAGCCTGGCTATCTCACTTAATTGAGACAGAGCTGGGAGTCCGGAGAGGACAAGGTGGCTTTGAAGGGCTGAAGACTGAAAAGGAGAGAGCTGCACAAAGAGAAAACTATAAATATCTGCAGGGCTCCCAATCCAGTTCCAGTACTAAGGATGAATTCTTAAGTGTGAGGAAACTACTTAAGGCCAGGGCAAGACCCACTCGAACAGAGCAGGAGGAACAATCCTCAGAGTTTACAGGATGTCGACACAGGAAATAATTTGTATTGCCACCAGCCAGAGTGACAGAGTCTTGTAAATCACAAGATTCTGGGCAGAGTACTCGGATTGTGTCACAGTGTGCCTCATTCATGGGGAGAGATCCAGACTAGACTAAACACAGATCTGGTCCCACTTAACAAATGTGAAAAGTAAGACCCAAGAGAATCAAGGAACTTAACTGTGTCCTAGAAAAAAATCCAAAGAATACCTATAGAAATACAAAAATATCCAGTACCCAAAAAGGTAAAATTCAATTTGGGTTGATTTTCAAGGGTATCCAAACAAAAGCATGAAAATTTAACCATAACAGGAAGAAAAATAAATGTATAAAAACAGAACCACTAATGACACAGATGGTAGCATCTGTAAACAAGAAGACCCAACCAGTTATTAAACAGCTATTTAAACTATATTGCTTATGTTCTAGAAGACAGAAGGAAGACTGAGCATGTTAACTAGAGATGTACACCCAAATCAGACTTCTAGTCATGAAAACTACAGTGTCTGAGAGGAAAAACACATGATGTAGGATTGACAACAGATTAAACACTGCAGAAGAAAAGATTAGTTAACCTTAGGACATAGCAATAAACACTATTTTAAATAAAATACAAATAGAAAAGAAAATAGAAAGGAGTATTGAGAAAAAGAAATAAAGCGTCAGTGATCTGTGAGACAACTTCAGGCATCTATTATACATGTAACTGGAGTCTCTAAAGGAGGAGAGAAGTGGAAAATAAAATATATATAAAAAGAAGTAATAACCAAAATTGTTTCTGAGGAGTTTTTGAACAGAGAAACAAAGAATGACATTATAGTTTTCACTTGAAACAATGCAATACAAAAATGCAGTGGGGCAGTATCTATAAAGTAATGAAAGAAAAAAAATCTACCTTCCTAGAATTGTATACCCAAATTATTTTTCAAAAATAAAAAAGAGCCTTGGCCAGGTGGCCCGGTTGGTTGGAGCATCATCCCATGCACAAAAAGGCTGTGGGTTTGATTCCTGGTCAGGGCACATATCTAGGTTCAGGGTGCTTATGGGAGGCGACCGATCCATGTTTCTCTCACATATGTTTCTCTCCCTCCGTCTCTCTCTCTCTCAACCTCTCTCTTCCTCTACCTCTCCCTCCTTTCCTCCCTCCCTTTCTCTCTCTCTAAAAATCAATAAAAACATATCCTCGCATGAGGATTAAAAAATAACAAGAATTCAGAGATAAATAATTACTTTTTCTGACACCAAAATGTTGAAAGAACTCACTGCCAGCAGATGTTAAGAAGTCTTCAGACTGAAAGAAAAAGCTACCAAGTTGAAATATGGATCTATGCAAAGGGGTGAAGAACAACAGGAGGGCGATAAACCCTTCAGATCATGTAAAAAGATGCTGAAAGTTGAGACACCAATACGATAGATACTAAAACATTAAACTGATTCCTATGTGCAACACTTATCATGAAAACAGTCAAGAACTACTTTTGTGTCTCTTGCACCCTCAACCAGGTAAGACATGAAAAATGGCCAAAGACTCCAGAGGGAAAATTTGCTGCAGATTTGTTTGAGGAAACAATGTTGCCACATAGGTTCCCACCACCTCCTCTGGTGGGGAACATGGAGTACTTTCCACGTCACCTCGAGGCTGGGGAAAGGGATGCTTCTGGGGACCCTTGGAGAGTCTGCAGTTGGAGTCATGGAGGATTTGTTCCTATCTCATACCTGAGAAAATTTAAGTGACCTTAACACTGCAGAAAAGAAGTGAGTGTAGTTTGTCCTGACTCCCACGCTTCTAAGAGCAAGGGATGTGTGATATTTTCTAGGGTAACCTCTGACTCGGGGGAGAGGGCCAGTATCACATGATCAGAGGAACCCCGAAGATGGTGAGACGATGGCAGCAAGTGCATGGAAGCAAACACCAGATTCCAGAAAGAGCATTGCAAGCAACTACTGAAATAGAGAGGCATCCACCCAGGTCAAGAGAACTGCAGAAAAGTAATCTTCAGTGCAGCAGTGAGAATTCATGGAAGTGCCCCAAGTGTCATCTTTAACCATCTGCTAAACAGAAAGAATGCAAAGTCACTCAGCCAAGAATCACCCCATCCTTCATCTCTCTCATCGACTTTCTCCATCTGCTATAATTTTACCAGGGCACAGAACAACAGCTATCAAGTGGGGCGGGAGCTGTGTGGGGAGAGAAAGCAAAAAGCAGCCACACTCTTTCCTAGGAGGCAGAAAGCCACCGGCTGCTGGTCAAGACACAGGAAGGGCAGGAAGATGTGCCTTTGGATGAAAATTGTGTTCAACTACACAAAATATCAACAGATCATTGTTTAAAAAACAAAACACTAAGTTAAGTTGATTAAGGGGGAAAATCATGATTTGCATCACTTTTAAATATCATTTTGAAATCTGTTGAGTATTGAAAGAAAACAAATGTATACAATGTAACTATCTGCAAGTATACAGACAACATTTGTAGATACAAACCAGGAAATGGTTACTTCTAGAGAAAAAGACCAAGCAATAAGGTTAGAAAATCATTTTTCTTGTGTATCATTTATACTGTATGAACCTTTTTCTTCCCTCACCATGTACATTGTGTCAGTCGCGTCGATTGCTACCCAAAACCCACTCACCCCTTCCTGCCAAGAGACTCCTGGTTTTGTGCAGGATAGCGATGTGATGGATCTCCAAATGATCTACACTAGTCATGACAATTATGTTCCATGATTTCCCAGCTCCCTTGAAACTAGGAGAAGCATGTAAGGCACTTCTTTTAAAAAAATCATTGATAAACAGCTTGCATGGCACTGCCTTTTCCCTTTATCTTTTGTTCCTGACACAATTTCAGACTGATGGCTGGACGTGAAACAAACATCTTAGAGCACTGCCAAGGACAAAAGAATCACAGAGATTTTTTTTCAATATGTTTTTATTGATTTCAGAGAAAGGAAGGGAGAGGGAGAGGGAGAGAGAAACATCAGTGATGAGAGAGTCATTGATCGGCTGCCTCCTGCACGGCCCCTACCGGGGATCCAGCCTGAACCCCGGGCATGTGCCCTGACCGGGAACTGAACTGTGAACTCCTGGATCCTAGGTCGATGCTCAGTCACTGAGCCATGCTGGCTGGGCAGAATCACAGAGATTTTGATACATTGTGGAACCTGTATACTAAAGCCAGAACCTCCTGACCTCTTGTTATCTAAAATCGCAACTGTTTTCCTACCAGCTCCAGAAACATCACTTGATAGCTTGTTAGAAATGCCAAAGCTCAGGCCTCACCCCAGACCTACTGAATCTAAAACAGTTTGTTGACAAGGTCCCCAGGTGATTTGCAAATACATCAGAGTATTAGAATATCTGCTGTACAAAAAATAATCCCCTGCTTGATTAAGTTGATGTCAGGTGTTATGTTAATGGAGGTGAAATTATTTAAATCATACATGTATGAATTGCATTATCAATTTTAAAAATACTTAAAATATAAATACATCTGTGGTATAATAATAAGAATATTTATGTAAACTTAAAAAAATGTTTAGAGGCTTTTTATTTCCTTTTAGATAGGTTTAGAAGATCAAAATCTAATAATGGTAAATGAGGTTTCTATTCCCTTCAAAATAAAAAATAATTTCCAATTAATTACAAATGCCAAAGTTTTAATTTGTGAACCACCCTGCATAAAAGCTGTGGCTTGCCCTGGCCGGCATGGCTCAGTGGTTAGAGTGTCCGCCCATGTACTGAAAGGTTGAAAGTTCAATTCCCAGCCCTGGTCTGGGCACATGCAGGAGAAAAAACAATCATGTGTCTCGCTCGCATGGATAGATCTCGCTCTCCTTTCGTCTCCCACCCCTCCTTTGCACTCTCTAAAAATCAATGAAAAAAATATCCTTGGGTAAGGTTTAATGAAAAAAATAATTTTAAAAAATGATAAAAATAAAAAGCTGTGGCTTAAAATTAAAATAGCTCCAATAGTGAAATGCTATAGCTAGAGATAAATATACACATATAATCAATCTTTTTTTTTTTTAAGGAGAGAGAAAGAGAAACATTGATGTGAGAGTGAAACATGGATGGGTTGCCTCCTGCACACCCCCTACTGGTGGTGAACTGGTGACCTTTCCATGCACAAGACAACACCCAACCACATGATCCACACCAGCCAGGGCTAATCATCAATTTTCTTTTTAATTTCGCTAATTTGTTTTTTATTCTAGATTTGAATTTTATCAAATGTATGTTCTGCAATAATTGTATCAATCAAAGAAGATACTTTGTAGAGATTGATTTTTAGGTAGGGGTGGGGCTGTTGTTTAAACCCTAGATGTTGACAACAAATCACAGACTGCAATTACCTGCATCTGGTAAAAAACAAGCTCCCACCGCTAGCATTTTCAATTTCTTCTCACTGCTCAATTGAACTGCTTATGTATCCTGGCTCTGCTGTAAAGAAATTTTGGACTCGAATCCTTGGATTGATTTCAATGCACTGAATTGTCAGCTACAGAATTCTGTAAAATTTTTCTTCCTCCTACGTTTATTTAACCCAAAGGTTTGAAGTCTCAGTTGCCAAAAGTTTTGCACTTAACTAAAATTTCACAGGATAACTAAGAGAAGCAAAAAGAGGTGACTGAATCAATCCATTTTGTGCCCATATTCAGAACATATTTGTAGAATAGAAAATGTATCTATTTGATAAACCAAAAAGTTATACAGTGTATTCTATAAATATAGTTCCTAAACGTGCATGTAAGGCCGAGTGGAACAAGGCTCAGGGAGATGACTTATGCATGTAATCTCCATCTAATAGCTAATGCATCACTGCTACTGAGGTTTCAGAACTACGTTCCATAAAAAGAAGAGAGGAAAGGGATATTAAAGTAACTATACCTTTGTTATCACTCTGATACTGAAAAGATCACGTTGATTAAAACTCCATAAAAATCCCATCAGACTGATTGTTCATTGAAACAGCATGGGGGTTTTTGTTGTTGTTTTGTTCTTTTGTGTGTATGTGTTTTTTAAAGGATATGGACTTTTTAAAATTTTTTATGTTTTTATTGATTTCAGAGAGAGGAAGGGAGAGGGAGAGAGAGACAGAAACATCAGTGATGAGAGAGTTATTGATCAGCTGCCTCCTGCACGCCCCCTGCTGGGAATCGAGCCCACAACCCAGGCATGTGCCCTGACCGGGAATCGAACCTCGATCTCCTGGATCCTAGGTCAATGCTCAACCACTGAGCCATGCCAGCCAGGCCTAGTGTGGTTTGTTTATTTTCAATTTTATTTTAATTTATGACTACTGTGGATGGAGAAGGGGCCACATACTAAACCTGACAAGCTCAGGGGAGAACTGCATGGTGAGTTTACAAACTCAGAGACCTCAAGTAACCACATATGATGGCTGAACATAAAAATTTCTAACTAAAAGCAATTCATGGCAGGTAGTCATGTCCTAGGCAGGTACTTTCCTTGACAAAGGTCAATATTTACCTTAACTGAACCTGTCTATTGTCTTTTTGCACCTACAATAACATACCTTTGGGATGTCAGAGTAATTCCCTTTTTTTCAGACTCTTCAGGGCATAATTTCTGCCAAAGAATAGAGCTTCTCATTGTCATTCTGTTGCCCCAAAATACCACCTCTACATGGTATCAGTGTTACCTGTTAATTATCCTATACCCACCAATGTGAAAGAAGTTTTTGTCTCATTTTACTATGTATCCAATCTCAAAGATTTCCCCGCTTTGCTTTCTCCCACCTCCCTAATCTACCGCCAATGGATTCCACGTCGCCCCCTTAGGGCTCCTCCTTAATAAACTGCAGAACTGTCATTCTCTGGAGCATTTTCTCAATCCATTGAGATTTTACTTCCCAGCGATTGTCATCAGTTTGGCTCAAATAAACTCATAGAAATTCTTTACAGCTTTGGACATTTTTTACATTGACACTACACACCTTCAGTACCCATCTAAAATGGCTGTTTTTCAATAGGCAAAGTCTGAAAGATACTGTTCCTCTCACAACACTCTATTTTTCTATATTTTTTGCATGTCTATATCCAGGTCTTCTATTTGACTATGAGCCCATCCCTAGGACTTTGCCTGGTTCATAAACACTCTGTTTTTTTCACTTAGTTGTATGTTGGCCTCATGGCATCTCTAATGCTCACATGAATACAGTTGCCCTGCGGTGCTCGTGCTCTCCCAGGTTACCCATGGGTGCCCAATGAGCTTCTTGCTTGCTTCTGGGAGACTGGTTTGAAAGGCGGAAATCAGAACAGAAATAATAAAGTTGCCCTGGAGCTGAGTGGGATTAAAAGACAAGGATTTGGATTCCTGTCTGCCAATAATTGGCTGAAAGATTTTGAATAAGTCTCCTAACCTCTCTGGGTTTTGTGTTCTCAGTAAAATGAGGATTTTGCTCTAGATTCCATGATCTCCAGGGTCCATTACACCCCCACCCCCCATCTTCAATCTTCTGAGTTCTCTGCTTTTCCTCATTGGCCCCCACCGTCATCACCCCCCATTGTCATCACCCCCCATTGTCATCACCCCCCATTGTCATCACCCCCATTGTCATCACCCCCCACCGTCATCACCCCCCACCGTCATCACCCCCCACCGTCATCACCCCCCACCGTCATCACCCCCCATCGTCATCACCTCCATTGTCATCACCCCCCATTGTCATCACCCCTCACTGTCATCACCCCCCGCTGTCATCACCCTCCATTGTCATCACCCCCCATTGTCATCACCCCCCATTGTCATCACCCCCCATTTTCATCACCCCTCACTGTCATCACCCCCCACTGTCATCACCCCCCACTGTCATCACCCCCCATTGTCATCACCCCCCATTGTCATCACCTCCATTGTCATCACCCCCCATTGTCATCACCCCCCATTGTCATCACCCCCCATTGTCATCACCTCCATTGTCATCACCCCCATTGTCATCACCCCCCATTGTCATCACCCCCCATTGTCATCACCCCCCATTGTTATCACCCCCCATTGCCATGCGCAGGGCTGAGAAAAATTTAGGTGGTACTGTAGGGGGCGGGCAGGCTCCAGCAGCAACTGCTCTGAGATCCCTGATAATCCTCCATATCTTTTCTTGGTTTTCGGGAACGAGCCAGCTCTTCCCAATTGTGTTAGCCTAGGTAGCTAGTTAGTATTAACAAAGGAAGGGAGCAAAGAGAAGCAGACACTAAGCATAATAAAGTAGGAGCGGAATCAGATATTAAGCCTGACCCACTAAGAGGCCAGAACATTCACAGCTTCCGCCGGGGAACAGCTGCATCCTCTGGCCTCAGAACTTCATCCCAGGCAATCCCTGAGCAGGACGAATCTCCCAGGGGAACAGCGGGATGGGTACTGAGGTGCCGGGGCTATGGGGGAGCAAGGGAGACTTCCACGGGGGGGGGGGGGGGCATGTGCAGTAGAAGCCAGGGTGGCGCAGGGGGAGGTCCTTCGACTCTGAGGCATGTGCAGGTGCCATAAAGGGGTACGGCCTGGTCTGGGGAAAGGATCAGATTGGATGACAGCAGGAACCCCAGAAGGCCTAGGAAAGGCCAGGTTAAGGCCAGGGCCCAGTACAAGCCCAGGACATACCCAGGAAGGAGGTTGGTTAATTTGAAAGAACTTGCTCTTTCCGAAAACCAAGACAATATATGCAGGATTATCAAGGACCTTTGAGCAGTTGCTGCCAGAGCCTGCCTGCCCTCTGCATCCCTGAGGGTGTATTACTTCCCTTCACCCCAATAAATCTTACCACTATGTTTAAACTTCTCCCACGCCAGTGCCCTTTGAAATTCATTTCTCGTGACACCACAAGATCCCATTTTCCCTGGCAGCAGCACCACTCAGAGTATGTGTTTCATAACTTTAAAACTCCAACTGCAAAAGCCTTTCTAACATGATTATGGTTTTTTTTTTATTTTTTAAACTATAGGTAAGAAGTAGAAGCCCACGAGCAACTTTTAATGAATAGACACCACACTGACATACCTTGAAGTGATGCTCCAGTTCAGAAACAGGTTTCCCCTCCAAGATTAATTATCGCAGTCTGACACTATTACCCACTGAAATATTTTGCAAGCCTACAATACCAAGAGTTTCAAAAAGTGTCACACACCAGCAGTCCCATTACTGGCCACATGAATATGACAATTGAATATAATGTGAGGGGGGAGCCCCCCCCAGGTGGTTTTACCTGGTCCACCTGTCCTTTTGCAGGTGATAATGGTGAAAGCTGACACTGACCTTGGCAGGACTACCTTATACTTCTTTCTATTAGGTTATGGTTCCTTTTCAAATGCTTTGGAATGTGAGAAATAAAAAAGAATTCTGTTGATAACAACAAAATATGCTGCTTAGTGTCACCTTTTTCTGTTTCCTGACACACACATTTACAGAGCAATTGCCAGAGAAAATCTCTTTTCCCTTCTAATTGGATTGAACTGCTCCTAGATCTTTCTTCTAGTCCCCAAAGCAATAATGAGGGGGCTGGATTCCTTAAGGCAAAGACAGAATTATTTAAAGCACTCACAGCATGATTCTAACGCCAAAGCTGGTGTTTCCGCGCTCTCTCTGCTTTCCTTTTCTCCCTCCCTCCCTTTGCTGTTTTTATGAGTTTTCTTGGTTATATTTTTGCTCACAAATACCTAATTATTTTTTTCACTTGGTCTTTGGGTGTGTTAACTTTGAACATGTGTAGCACTGAACTGTGCTAAATAGCACAGGTCAGTAGGAGCCCCTACCCTAGGAGAGCCTTGCTGTATTTTTTGTAAGAATTCTAACCCTATTCCTTGGGCTACCACAAACCCTGGGTATGAAGAAAAGAAAGGAAGAAAACCACCTTGAGGCAAAATCTGTGCTTGGCAAATTTAGGAAGGCTGCTCAGCATGCTCTGCCGCCTTTCTATGTCTTAACATCCCCTCTCTCTCTGTTCCTCCCTCCACTCTCCCAAAGATTTTCTTATCACATCCCTTCCGTAAGTGGGAGGCAGGGGTTGATAATAAACAATAAAAGTAAGCCCTCAATTAGAAGGGGTATTTTCCCTACATTTAACAAATATTTTTCAATTTATGCAGATAAAATGCTAAGTCAGCCCCTGCCCTCAGGGAGGCTTGTACCCAGTACCCAGGAAAGAAAGAAAACAATCGCGCAGATAATATGTAGTGGGAGCTTGGTAATGCTCTGCCGGGAGGTTACCAGGTGCCAGGAGAGGGCACAGGGGGCCATCACGACCTAGTTTACTGGGCCCAGGAAGATGGAAAGAAAGATCTCAGATGTGATCTAAAGGACGAGTAGCTGAACTAGGTCACGGGAGGGGTCAAGGAGAACTCTCTTTTCAGGCCTTCAAAAGGCTCTGAGGAGAAAGAACACCTGGAGTATTAGGATTAGAAAGGAGGTCAGAATGGCAATATTAAAGGGAGCAAGGCTTCGGATGAGGTGGGAGGGGAAGGCAACAACCTGACCATAGAGATGAAGGGGTTCAGAACAAGCCTCCCCAAAATGCACCACTTTGCCATGTGGGTTGTTTTAAGCTGAAATCAGTCAAGACCCAGCAGACTCTAGAAGAATGTTTCTCTCTCCCTCAGCTGCTGAAAAGAATTTACATAGGGGCCTGCCCTAGAGATAAAGCTCTTGTCATAGAAAACTTCTATCTGAATGACCTATCTATGTAGCAGGGCGAACATCTAATTACCAAACATCTGCTCTTCTTTATCGGCCTGTGAATTACCCTCCTCCCCTTGGAAGCCCCAGGCCCCTGTTAATGTCAAGATGGCCTATTAACCTCAACTGCTCAACTTGCCCTGGGGTCTCATATTTATGGGACTCCCGTCCATACATAATTTTTTCCCCTGTTAATCTGTCTTATGTCAATTTAATTACTAGACCAGCCACAAGGATATAAGGATAGAGGGAAATTATTTTCCTCCCCAACAGAGGCTTTCTGGATAGAATATGATTTTGATCTTTCAAAACAATGCAACTGGAAGAAATGGAAGTGTTTAAGCCATTTGAGCACAAAAATGATCACACAGACTACACAAAGGGGAATAAATTAAAGGGTAGAAAATGTAAATATGGGCAAAATGCTTAGCAGGCAAACACATCCATAAAATAATTAACTTGATAAGTAATAGTTCGGAACAGGGTGATGCTTGTAAAAATAGAGATACATGAAAAAACTGGGGAGCTATTTCGGAGATAAAAGATCTGTGACCTGACATGAATTGAACATGGGTCTAAGGGTAAGGAACAGCTGAGGACGTGGTGCTGCTTCCTGAAGCAAGGATCACTCAAGCAGCGCTGCTGAGGACTCAGTACTGGACATCCTGATTTTGGGGTGCTGGTGACAGGGTAGTAGATGTGTCAAGTAGTAGACATGTCAAGTAGTTATTTTACTATGGAGCTTTAGAGTTTAAGGCAGAAGTTTGATCTAGAGATTGGTAGCTGAGAATTGTTGGCATACAGGTGAAGTGAAGCCCCCAGAAAGTGTAAAGGGAAAAGGTGTTGAAAAATTTGAGAAAGCTAAAAAGAGATAATCCCAAATAAGAGTATATGCAAAATAATGGGGTCGTGTAGCTGCAAATCAATGGAGAAAAACATCTTTTATAGGACACAGTTAGACCTTAAAGGGGCACATACAGATTTATACCACTCAGACATGGAGCATTTCAAGGCAATGGGAAGACAATCATTGTGGACAGGAACCAACCAGAATTTTACATCCTTCATCTCTCTCACAGCAAATAAAGCTACCCCATCCACAAAGCAGGAGTTTGCTAAAGGAAAAACAAACAAACAAACAAACCCAACACATACACACATAAAGAAAAGTAGAAAAAGTCTGGTTCGACAGAAGATTCTAAATGTGGTTGGAGGAGGCAACTTGCAATTTAACCTAAATGTGTATCCTGTTCTCTGTTTTAACAAAGGGTTCTAGGGGGCTGATTTGAGTCACCTAAAGTAGTACAACACCTTTATTCATTTCTAATTAAGACAATGACCACTGTTCTTTTAACCGCTTGAGAGAACGTCAGGGAGTAAGTTAGAGGGAAAGTTCAGTTGCAAGGCCACTCGTTTCACACTTGGCCGGCACTCAGTTCTGCCCCTGTTTGTTCCTTCTCATGTATGAGTTTTCCTCTCCTCCTAAAGCCCAACCTCCTCGGTGAATATTTTCTATCTCTGCTGCTTCATGCAGTACTTGGTGCAATATGTATTCACAGTAGGTGTTTACTAAAGAACGCATTGTTTAGTGTGTGTGTGTGTGTGTGTGTGTGTGTGTGTGCCAACAAGCACATAAGTTGAAGGTAACTATCATGCGTTGTAATCACAAAATAAGGATGGCAAAGCCTTGATATAGGGCCTGTTATAGGCTTTGGATACCAGGTTCAGGAGTTTAGATTTGATGCAATACACAGAAGATCACTGTCGGACCTTCTGGTAATGGTGTTCAGTCTCAAATTCATTTTGTAAAAGACGTTTCCTTCTATGGAACTAAGATGTAACTTACTTTTTAAAATATTTTTTTTAAATCATGCTAATAAAAGAGATTTTATCTAATTATTTCATTGCCCCAAGAATCAACCACCACTCCAAAATCCTGAAAATATCAATATCCAGCCAAAAACTTTAACGAGATCACTAACTAGCAGCCAATAGATGTTGGAGTTGACTCTGCCTTGACTCCTGTCACACTGTGATCCTCACCATTGTGAACCCGGAGGCCAGCTAGAGCAAACCTAAGCCCTGACTGCAGCATACAAGCTCAGGAACCTCAATTCCCTTGCAAAAAAACAAATTCCCATAGAATGCAGAATGACCAAGAAATGAAAAGTAGTAAAAGCAATCAGTTTGGAGGGGAAATTCAGACAGAACTATTTGAGATGAGACTTTCCACTTTGGATTCTTGTTTTTATGCATTACTCAGAGGAAAATTTTAAGGCAAAAAGAAGAATTATATCATACATAGAAAAACAAGTTTCCTTTTTATAACACACTATTTCTTATAAAAACTCAATATATCAGAAAAATAAAATGTTAGAGAATGCTGCATAGTAAAGAATTCACCTGGTCTTTGTCCTTAGCTCCTGGAAGGAATCATCTAAACCTACTTCACATTTGGGCCTCTCTGAGACCTCACCATATGTCTCCCTTCATTTGGCTGGTCCCTATTTACACCCTTTATAATAAAACTCTAATGTAAGTATAGCACTTTCCTGAGTTTTATGAGTCATTCTAGGGATTATTGAAGTTGAGTGGATAGTGGTGGGAGCTCCTGAATTTCTAGCCTGGGAACCTAGGAACTTGGGGCTGGTCTGCAGTGAGAGGGTCCTGTGGCCTCAACCTGTGAGGTCTGTACTAACTCCAAGGAGTTAGTACCAGAACTAGAACTACATTACAGGGTACACAGCAAATTGAGGGGAAAACAATATATTAGAAGTTTGATTATTAATTTCCATTCTTGAAGATTTAAATTATGCTCTTTAAAATCATCCAGCTACAAAGAAATTTACCTGGAGCATTTATTCTATTACCACGTGGAGGTCAGGCTGTGCTATTCCTGTGGCTTTATCTTTTCATTTCCTCTACAGCCCCATGAAAATGGAATAAATAACCATCTGAATGAGAGTCATCCTGTGATAGGTATGCTGATAACTGTGATGGTGATCATAGGCCATTTATAATAAAAAAGAAAAATTTTCAGCCTGACCTAAGCCACAGAAAAGAAAGAACAACTTTCTTTACCTCATAATTCTTGATTTTCCCGTTTCTCTGTTGAAAAGGAGTATCTGCCATAGGATTGGAAAACCCTCTTCAATGTCCCCATCAGTATATTTAATTTACTCAGTAACCTCACCCACCCTTAAAAAAGTAAGTGAAACTAAACTCTGCATCAGTAAATGTCAGCATTTCCAGATCTTACTTGGGCCATAATCTATGTGCATTATTTGTATTGCCTAAAATCCAGCTGACCAACACACTTTTTTTAAATTATCACTGACAGTTCAGTGATTAATCAATTAATAATAATCTCAATAACAACAATCTAAACTATAATTTCATTCAGTTTTTATATGTAAACATCATAACTAACTTTCCATTTAATATCATTTACTAATACTGACTCATCAGTATAGTGCTCACATTTCTCCTGATAAATTTTGCTATTTTTCCTATTATAATTCTTATTATTTTTTTCTTCTTTTAAAAAATCTGTACCTTGTCATCTTTCACACTCTCTCTCACTAACTCTGTGCATGTACGTGCATACCTCATGCACACACACATACCTATGAAAGCTCCCTAAACCATACACCTTCCATAGCACTTGAACGTATGTGGGGGTGGGGTTGCTCTAAACAAATCTTCTAAAATACTAATATGGTGAAATCTCCCACACTTAATCCTAGGCCCCTATGACAACACCAACTAAGTAAATAAATAAAACTGCTGTCTTCTTTAATACCCTAAATACTGGGTTTGAAATGTAACAATCATAATTCTGGATAAGAGCACTGTGTCACCTGCCAAGCATTCCTGATGACTGACTTGCCCTTCCTTGGCATTCCCTAAGCTGCTCTGCTTCTCAGGGCAGTGAGTGGGCTTTAAAGGATAACCAATGGCTTCTCAAAAATTCCCCTCTGAGCATTTCAGCTATAGTACATTCTTCAGCAAGTTACTCCGTGGCTCTGATGTGCAAACTCCTTTTTCATCCATCTCAATGGAAGACAACTATTAGTTTGTCTTATAATTTCATGGGCACATCCTGTTGTAGAAAAGCAGGGCTGTGAACCTGTGATCAGTGCGTGTACGTTATGTGCTAGGTCAGGCAGTGGTCACAGAGAAATAGGACAGATCTTGGAGAATCTGATGGCAAGAAAATTTAAGAAATTATCAGGAACTGCAAAGCAATGGTAGCAGACATCAAGTCCCCATCCTAGCATATTCTTTCCTTTCAGCCTCGGTTTAAACATAACTTCGATCAATGATCAAGAAGAACATCCTGGCGGGTGTGGCTGGAGCATCGTCGCATATACTGAAAGGTTGTGGGTTTGATTCCCAGTCAGGGCACTTACAGAAGGCAGCTGATCAATGTTCTCTTTCATATCAGTGCTTCTTTCTCCCTTTCCCTCTCTCTCTCTCCCTTCCCCTCTCTCTAAAATCAATAATCATATCCTCAGGTGAGGACTGAAAAAAATAAATAAAATAATAAAATAAAATAAACTGAAATTATTTTGACATTTCTCCTTTTTACATGCTGGAATACTATTAGCCAACTCTCATAAAATAATGCCTGGCACCATCTATATGAGGTGAGAGCCCAGTGTGACTGACTGTAAAGGACTTAAACTATCATGCAAAGTTTTGGACATTTTTAGTTGAAGTAAAATGAATATCACACATCTCAAAACATTACACTAATTTGCCAATAATGGTAGCACAAAAATTTTACCTTTACTATACACACCATTGTAAACTTATAACAAGAAATTCCATATTATTGAAAACCAGTAATCTGGACAGAATTACAGGACATTCTGATTTAGGAAAAGATTGAGATTATGAACTACCATTTTAAAGCTAGATGGTTATAATAAGTATTAAGGAGATGAAATGCTATCTCATCTAGGTCCCTGGAAGGCCTGTGCTGAGTCAACTACCAGCACAAAATTAGGGGGTGGTCCCACGCCCACCCTCTGGTTTCATAATTTGCTGGAAGAGCTCCAGTAAATCACTGAAAGCTGCTCTACTCATAGTTAAGGGTTATTACAGCGAAAGGATACAGATCAAGATAAGACAAAAGCTTGGCCAACGTGATTCAGCAGTTGAGCATCAACATCTGACCCAGGGGATCATGGCCCAGGTTGTGTGCAGGAGGCATCCAATCAATGGCCTTCTCATCACTGAGGTTTCTCTCTCTCTCTCTCTCTCTCTCTCCTTTCCTCTTCCTGAAATCAATAAAGATATATATATATTTTTTAAATTAGAAAAGATCAGACAAGAGAAAAGACGCAGGGGACAGAGTCTAGAAAAGCCACATGCAGAGCTTTTTTCAGGTGTCTTTCGGTGGAGTCGCGGGCAATGCTAATTTCTCCCAATACACGGAGTACTGCCAACCAGGGAAGCTCACCTGAGCTTTGGTCTGCAGCAGCGCACAGACATGGTTCATTGCCCAGGTATCTGACCTTTAGTCACCCGGTGCTGCTGATACCATATGGCCCCAAACCCTCCCCATAAATTGCATTCTTAGACCCAGGGCCTCAGGTAAACAAGGCACTCTTATTAGACAGGACATTCTAAGGCCTTAGAGATCACTTTCCAGGAGCTGACGGCAAAGGCCAGACCTCCCTTTGGGTAAGGCTCATTCTTTACAACACAGACAGGAATAATTTTTTCTGAGCCAGATGTTCATCTTGCTTTTAAAGTGCCAGGGAAAAATAAAAGTGCTGTTTTAACTCTTCTTTTAAAGCATCCTGCAATAATATGCACCTATTATGAAGAAAATTTATCAAAATAAGACTTTTTCTCTGTTCCTTTCTTATTTTGCACATACTCTAAATTAGTGACACCTGCATCAATTAAATTTTGCTAGGTTTTAAAACAGAATTAGCATTTTTTACATTTCCAAAGGTACCATCAAAGTAGTGTTTCTGTCTACCAGGAAGATAATATAAAAGCTAAGTGATAAAAAAGCAAAAGTGTGGTTTTATATTATTTCACCAAAAAAAGGATACATAGTGGAGACTGTATAGCATGAATTCACTTAAAAGGCACAGGTGGCTCTTAACAGGGTTTATATAAGAAATTAATCCACACGACTCCACTTTTACCATGAAGGCATTAGATCAAAACAATGACACATTGTTACTTATATACACACAAATTTGATGTTTCAATATACATTAACTCACTTTAAAAATATCCCTTTTCCAGAGAAGTATGCTACCTGTATAAGAATTCCTAGTATAGGAATTCAGAGAGATGCAAATTAAAACCACAGTGAGGTATCACTTCACACCTGTCAGAGTGGCACCATCAACAAACGACTCGTGCTGGCGAGGGTGTGGAGAAAAGGGCCCCCTGTAGACTGCTGGTGGGAATGCAGACTGGTGCAGCCACTATGGAAAGCAGTATGGAGGTTCCTCAAAAGATTAAAAATTGACCTGCCATTTGACCCAGTGATCCCACTCCTAGGAATATATCCTAAGGAACCCCAAACACCAATCACAAAGAACTTACACACCCCTATGTTCATAGCTGAGCAATTTACAATAGCTAAGATCTGGAAAGAGCCCAAGTACCCATCTGTATATGAGTGGATAAAAACGCTGTGGGACATTCACACCATGGAATACTATGCAGCTGTAAAGAGGAAGGACCTTTTATCCTTTGGCACAGCATGGAGGGAACTAGAAAGTATTATGCTAAGTGAAATAAGCCAGTCAGAGAAAGACAAGTACCACATATAAGACCTCCCTTATATGTGGAATATAATAAACAAAATAAACTGATGAACAAAGTGGATCCAGAGACATAGAAGCATGGAACAGACTGAGGGATCTCAGAGGGAAGGCGAGGAGGGGGGTGTGGGTGGGGAGAGATTAGTGAAAGAGCTTATATGTTTATAAGCATAACCCATGGACACAGGCATTGGTATGGGGAGGGCCTAGGGGTGGGATGGATGTGGGGTGGAAGGGATCAGTGGGGATAAAAAGGGGACATCTATTCTCAATAATAAAGATAAAGGAACATTAAAAAATAAAAATTAAAAAATAAGTAATTAAATATATATATATTCCTTTTCCAGAGAAGAATGCTACATATACAGAATTCCTAGTATAGCCCATTTAAAGCTATGGCAACTGCTCCTGAAAAAACTATTGTATGTTTATGTATACAAATAGAAAATTCATTGAGTAACTAAATACACAATGAAGTAAGAGCCATTCCAATCAAAAGAAATCAAGAACCAAAGACCTGAATGCACCGGCTCCTTTGGCAGAATAACCCAGAGAGGAAGTACCCCTATCACTGCAACACTGTGTTCTTCATACATATTTTATGAACTAAGTTTTTCACACACTTTAGAGGTTAGCAGTGCATTACATTTTTGTCTGCTGCTTGATTTAACAGAATGAAATGCCCTAAAGGCATTTATTAAAACCAGAGGAGAAAAAAAATGTGATTACTGTTAACCTCTGCCTATAACTTATAAAGGCTTTCATGAAACAAGTATTAAAGTGCACTCCAATCACAAAGTAAAATATGAGCTCTTCTGTCACTTAACACTCTCTGCTAGTTAACATTTGAACACTAACATTAAATAGGTCTATGTCAGCTTAAACCATGGTCTCTATGCTTCAATTTCTAACTTCCAGGGTTTAAATATATTTAAATTACCAAAAAAGTGTGATATGTTATCTTTCAGCAAATACTGAGTTATTTGTTTCCTTTGTTGTTTAAACTTAAGGAGCACTCCCCCAATATCACTGAAACAGCCTCTGTTGATAAGATAGTTTGAGGGTTTTGCTCACTGTGATAAAGACTGACAAATATTTCTTGATGTCTCATAGGGAAAAGGCAAGGTCGGAATTTATTGAGTTTGGTTTATCTGGGTCTTTCAATGCAGAGGAATTGATTAGAATTGATTGTGTAAGGATTGTAATATCTCACTTTAGAACTGCTAGAAACAGCAAGGTAAGGCTTTTGAGGTCAAGGGTTTGAGGAGATTTCTGGCTTACACTGTTGATGTTTCCCATTGAAGAATTGATGGATCTTTGTGGAAATTTCCCTTATCAAAAGTCTCCTGGAATAGTAAGCTTACACTAAGGAAAGCAATGGGATAGTAAAATCATGTTAAGTAGACAGCAAGTTGCATTGGCACTTCAGTGCCCTGCTAGTTGTTGAAGGAAGTAGTAACAATACTAATTACACTACAAAGGCTATATCTTTAAAGAAGTTTCTCTAAAATTTAGTTAGAGCATTAAAAAAGTATAGCTGGTTATACCAACTTAAACAGATGTACAATATGAAAATTGGGACCTACACAATAGGCAAATTAGGCAGGGTTTTCTAATTTTCATAATAAATGCACATTTGCAAAAATATTCAGAGTGGAATTATATTTAATAACAAATGTGTGCTTTTAAAAATAGAATCTGACTGTATCACTCAGTTTTACACATATCAATAGGAGTCTATCAATTACATAAAATGATGTTTGAAATGTCCTGCTCTACAGAAACTGTGAGAAAGAGAAAGAGAGAGTCAGCTGAAATTCACTGGCAATGTTTAATAAAGGCAATTAATGTTAAAGAGAGTTTTGAAAGTAAAGTAGGGAAGATGATGTCTGTAAAAGTACAGAGTAGCTTGCATATATGATGAAAAGGCTTTCTACTTGAAGGGAAGGGCAGGCACAGAGCAGAGGTGAAGAGTAATTTATATGTGAGAATGGGCACAGCCAGGTGACTGATCTTTTGAAGCGAACGTTTAGGGATTTTAACCTAGATAATTATGTGACTGGCAGTCGTGAAAGGGGCCCAACAATGTGAATGCCATGGTAGAAAGAGAAGTCTTCTCCACCCTTCTCATACCTGCTGAACAGGATTCTTTGTGAGGACCACAGAGCTCCTTTTTTGTGCAGATAAAGGCTGAGTAAGATAACAAAATGTTGGGGAAAATGGTCAAGTTTTTAATATATTATACATAAGAATATATACTGTACATGTATATGAAGTGAAAAGGTTCAGAAGGCAGGAAGAAAATTATTGACAAAGACGCAGAGAGAAATCAGGAGCTTAGTGAGAGAAATCAGGAGCTTAGTGAGAGAGAAGCTGTGGAGTAAACGATTCAGAGTTGAAGAGCCACAGCCTTGTCTGGTGTGGTTTGGGGCAGTTTTGCTGTGATATGTAAGGACCTGGGGCAGTTTTGTTACGTGATATATAGTGCTTTTTCATCTCTGTAGTAATCCTAAGCACATGCAATGGATGTATCACATGCCAACATAGGTCTTTCTTAAAGAGAGAGCAAGTTGGGAAGTAGTTGGAAGAAAGTTCATCTATTATGTTCACTCCACGTGCCAAACACCTTATACTATTTGTCCCATTTTACTGTTCACACATTTCCATGAAGTGAGTATTGTGGGGGTTCAGAATGAGCCACCTCAAGAAAAGCCTCTGTGGTATGCAGATTACTTGGAGCTAAAGGCAACTTTAGCCACAGGCTCAAGAGAAACTTCTGCCCCTCCCTTTAACTGCCTAGAAGAATTTCAATTAGAGGCCATAAGAGATGATCAGAGAAGACTTCCTTTGACTCATCTATAGGGTAGGGCAAACTTCTATTTACTAAAAGTTAGTTCTTACCCTGCAATAACCCTTTGAACCTCCCAAGGTACATTACCTCATCCTACCTCAGGAGGTCTTGTGTACCTCAACCCCTCTTTCTATCTCCGAACCTCTTGGACATATAGGTCTCTGACTCTCTCATGTATGTAGGGTTCTCATACATATGTACATATTAAATTTGGTTATTTTCTCTTGCTAATCTGTCTCATGCCTATTTGATTATTAGACCAACCAAGAGGACCTTGGTAGAGGAAAGTTTGTGTCTTCCCTACAGTATTGATATTCCCATTTAGAAAATAGGAAACTGAGACCCCACAGGAACTACTCTATGCTACCCCAACTTTTCTCAGGACGATTGACATCTCAGAGAATAAAACTGGCAATGAAACAGAGACAGGGGAGAAGCAGCCACTCTTCCTTTGAATCTTTAATTCACTACTCTGAACTTATAACAATTTGTCATGCAGGGGTTCAGACTGAGCCTCCCCAAAATGTACCACTTTGCATGTGGACCATTTTGAGCAGAAGGCAACCAAAACCTGGAAGAATCAAGAAAAATTTTCTCTCCCCCTCAACTGCCTAAAAGAATTATACAGTGGGTATGTTCTAAGAAGAGCACTATCAGCAGAGATCGTTGGGCTAGGTGTGGAAAGCTGGGGGAAGTTGGCAGGGACTGTTTTCCTGAACATGCAATTAATTTTTTCTCTATTAATCTGTCTTATGTTAATTGATTAGACCAGCCAAAGAAGCTAGAAGAACAGAATGAAAATTTTTCCTCTCTAACAGTTTTCTGCCTGAGTATATCTGCCTTATCTTCAAACAGTTTCTCTCACTCAAACCACAAGTAGCAGATGAGAAGGAAGCAATCAACAGATTGAAGGAAATACGTCTTCATTTAAAAGAGAGAAGTTATTTCTGAATTCTGTCTCCAAATTCGTTTCCTAAAACCCTTCCTCCTCCCCCATTTAAGCCTCCTGGTAGGTGTTGCACTCTGAGTTGGCAGAATACATTGCTAGGCAATATTTCAGAGCGTTGATAACACATCAAAGCAAAGACGAAAAGCTAAGAAAGAGGAGGGAACTATAGAAGTCACACTGGACCACAGTGTAGAGAAAGATTGTGCTGACAAAGTTTCTAGGGAACGAAAATCCTCACGAGGGATCACAAGTCAAGGGCATTAGGATAGGTAGAAGGAGCACTCAATTTCCATGATGTAAATTCAGCCTTGGATAAATTTGACAGAATTATATACATTAGTGGGATTTATGAATATACTCATTATGGGGAAAAAGTAAAGGTTATACTTAATTAAATTTAGTCATAACCGAATTTGTCTTCTCTGTAAACAACACAAGTAAATATATAAATAAAATGCATGACATTTGCTTTTTTAAAAAATGTACACTAGAATGATGATTAATTTCTTAAAAGTCACCTATATGGCATTGCTTCATGGTATCCTATACGCTCTGAAGAAAGAAGAGCTGTGTGTATTTAAGGAAAAGATAAGGGGGTGATAGCAGCATGGCTGAGTCATAGAAATAAAAGGAAAATTACTACTGAAGGTGCAGGCAGGGACCATATTATGCAGGGTCTTTGGGGCCACCATTAAGGATTTTGGGCTTTGTTGTAAGAGCAGCAGAACGACACTGTAAAGTTTCAAGAGAAAAAGTAAAATATTAGGTTTGTATTTTGAAAAGATCATTCTGACTGCTTTATGAATAATGAATTGGAAAGAGGTAAGAGTGTGGTCTGAAGGGAAGCACTTAGGGGACAGCTGCAGAGTGCCAGAGAGAGGTGACATTGGCTTGGACTAGAGATTGCCAGAGGAGAGGAAGAAGAAATAAGACGTGGGAACATTAATTAGAAGTTTGAATTCACTTCGATTGGATAGTTTCCTGTATGTGTGGGGGGAGTTGCTAAGAATGGATTTCAAGTTTCTGGCATGAATGATTGGATGGGTGGTGCTGCACCGCGCTG
The DNA here is from genome assembly GCF_054644295.1 of Miniopterus natalensis. Lineage (NCBI taxonomy): Eukaryota > Metazoa > Chordata > Mammalia > Chiroptera > Miniopteridae > Miniopterus > Miniopterus natalensis. The sequence continues at coordinate 70,077,149 of NC_142086.1, forward strand.
AGTAAGAAAATGCAGCCAGAAGGTCAGTAGCCCAGTATGACCAGTGTGAAGAGGAGTCTGAGGTATTTGAAAGCCATCCGAGCACAGACGGGAGGGGCGCAAACCAGAGACAGGGACTTGGAAACCACCCTCACTCAGACACTGAGCTCAGGTAAATAGATGAGAAAACCCAGGACGATACAGGGGGTGAAAGAAAAGAGGTTAGGGATACCTCTGAGAAAACACTCTTCTCTGATTCTGGACAGAGGAGATTTCAGCCAAGGCGATGATGACAGAGGGCCCAGAGGCATAAGAAAAACAGGACGCACCAAACCGCCACATGACATGTTTCATGTGTTTCTTTGAATCTTTACATCAGTTATATGAGATTAAATGAAAAATAGGGGATTGAGTACTCATAAAAATATTCACCCTGGAGAGAAATGAAGGCCAGGGGCCTTCTTATAAGGTGGACTCACCTTTAAGGTTGTTGACATCACCTTAAGCTTCCCCAAAGCCTGTGTGGACAGCACAGCCAGGAACGCTGAACTGTGCAGATGATGCCTTCAATTACTACCATTGTAGAAATACGAAACCAGCTTCTTTCGTACTAAAAACGTGAATTTTCATAGATCACACAGCATGATATGTACTTTAATCAAATATACCAAAAGTAAGTACTTGTACAAAAAATATTTTTACTGTTCTTCCCCTTTCTTCTATTTTGATGCCTTAGCTAAAAAATCTTTTTTTTTAATTAAAATTGTGGTATTTAAACATTTCAATTATTAGCCACTGGTGGTTTTATTCATTTTCAAAATCTTGCTTTACAATGAGAATAGTGAAATCTATGAAAGCACAATAATGCAAGGAAAACAGCACAGTGCTACTGCAGCTAGGTGCAGCAAATCTCAGAACCTGAACGCTATCTTGATGCAATTAGAGAAGAGAGATCTTTAATTGAGGGTTTTAGACTGGATGGCAGATAATAATGAGCCTTCATCTCAGCTTCTTACTTGTAAATCCAAAGTAATACCACCACGAGATAGGGCTAGGAGGGTCAAAGCAAGTGATATTGGTAAAATTGCACAGTTAGTACCAGGCTCACAGAAAGCAATCGGTAAATATTCATTCCTTAAAAAGTCAAACTCAAAAAAAAAATTATTCCACTGGCAAATAGAGGAAATAATAGATGAAGAGTACCTGGCCTTTTCAAATTTAAACAGGCTTTACTAGAGATCTTTGGGGACTCAGTCTAATAGGGTGGCTAACAGCCATAACACGGTCACCAGACTGCCAAGGTTCAGATCCCACCTCTGCCTACTACCTGCAGGAAACCTGGCTAAGTAGGTCAACTTCTCCCTGCCTCAATTTTCTTATGCATAAAATGTTAACAATAGTATCTACTTCATTGGATTTGATTAAATGAGTTTACATATGTAATTTAAATATATGTGGAGTAATAGATATAAAGCACTAAAAACAGTCCTGCACAGGATAAATGTGACCTTTTATTATCAACACATGTGAGCCAATTATTCTGTGGCAGGATATAAGATATTAATTCTGTCTTGTTCTTGTTGGTGTCGGAGAGAAAGAGTAACAAATTTTCTCCTTTATCTTTTTCTTAAAATAACAGCCAAGCCTTGTATCCATGGACTCAGTTCTTTACTATCTATAAATAACACAAATAAATATATAAATTAAATTATTATCTATCCCTTTGAGGGAAGTTTTTAGCTGCCTTGAGTATCATAGGAGTAACTGAAGAAAATATCCACTGAATTCTTTGATATAAAATTAGGCATGCAAAGCAAGTAAGCTAGACATCTCTAGAAAGTGATTGGGAAGAGTCTAGTTTAGATAACTAGGAAGGAGTGACAGGACCCCCCATAGAGACCAAGATTCCTGAAGACCTGGAAAAGAAACAGATTCGACATGGTCTTGGTTTTCATAATTGGTTTATTTGGCAGTAGAAATAAAACATTCCAAAATTAGGAGTAAGACTATAGGGGCCTGTTTTGATTTACTATATCCATTTCCAAAAGAAGCCCAACTAAAATTTCAGGCAGAAATTGTTTATTGATGGAAATCTACAATTCTGCAATAGAAGTTAAATCTGCTTTCATGAGCTTCCAAGGACAATCCTAAATATGTTCAAGAAGACAAGCTGTCCAAACAAGACAAAGTACTTCAAGTAACTGGAGTGATACATATTAAAGCTGTGTGACTCCTAAAACAGCAAAATTTAGTGGGAAGGTTAAGAAAGACAATTCTTACCTCCATTCCCTGAAATCTCCGAAAAAGGAGTGTATTTCGCAATTTACTTAGAGTTATACTTCAAACCTAACTGTGAATGATGCTTTAAAATTAAAGTAGGCAGCTAAAGCCAAGCATTTATTTTGATAAACATGCATGTTTAATACTTTAAAGTGAATTCAGCACTGTATGACAGCTAGAAAAATTTAATGACAGAAAACTTTCCCCCAACTTATCTAGTTATTTTTTAAAGGATTGGATGAATTCATTAAACTATATACTGACCTCATTCATGTTCTCAAAAATATTTGCTATTTTTGTCTTGTGTTTCATCCTCTATATAGTATTACAATAATGCTAATGTTTTATGTTAATTCTTGCTGAACTTCAATATTCCAAGTCTTATTTCAAAGGTTAGAATAATACCTTCTGGAAATCTTCAAATAGTTATAACCCCTGAGAACATTTACTCTGTTTGCACACATTATATTCCTAAATGTTCATTTTAAGAGTAATATTAAGGAAAAAAAGGCTTGTCCAGTAATCCCTCCACCCATCACACCATTGTCCATAAAACACATTTTTCTCCTGTTTGGAATCCAGAATTATGTGGTCAGCCCTCAAATCCTACCTAAAATACTCTTTCATCCATGAAAGAATTTTTAAAAAGCAAAACTCAACAGCTTATCTCTGGCCAAGGAGAAAGTAGAAAACGTTTTTAACTTGTTCTCACACCACTATCTCTGTACACTTCGTCGCTTAAATCACCAGCTGCCGCATGTGTATCTCTCAAGCTAAAATACAAAGCTATAGGTTTTCTGATGTACTCCAAACTCTGGAAAATTTCAATGGCAATCTGTGGTTGAAGAACTCTCCACAGAATAAGATTTTCCAAATATATGCATACCTTATCTTCTTGTCATTTGTATTAATGCAGTTCGTTTTAACGAAAAGTAAAGTGGCTTGGTTTCTGGGTAAAAACGGTACATTTTGAAAGCTCCCTCTTCCTTCACAAACCCGGAAATAAAAGTAATGAAAATATCTTTAGATATTTTCAAATACCAAGCTACACTTGAAAAGAAAAAAGAAAATGTCTGTAGATTAAAAAGAGCAATATCCTCCCTTTAAAAAAAAAAAAAAAAATGAAAGAAAATGAAAGGAAGAAATTAAGAAAACAAAAAAAGAAAAAACAGAAGCAAACCATTAAGTCCCCTTTGATACCAGACACAAGGGGTCCGAGGCCACCTGTCACTACTGAGCCAAATTAAGCAGAGACAGGGTTGAATCATTTGTGAGCGTTTATTCCATTACTGCCGGCAGAAATGGGAGAACGGTCGTTCACCCTGGAAATTCTGCTCTGACGCCCCTCGCCAGTTGGCTGATTATATACCAGTGAGGGAGAAGGTAACTATGTGCAGCTGTGAGCTACAAGTGTAACAGAGAAAGGGGAGGGGAGGGCCTGCAGTCCCTCCTTCCGGAGCTCAAAGTCCAATAACCAGGTGGCTAATCTATGTTGTTACAAACAGCTCAACCCTTTCCTGGGACCAAAGAATGGTCAGCGTTCCTGAGGCAAACTCCCAGAGGGGGGTCAGGGTCCAGGCACAGCAACCAAATCAAAGCATATCCTGTCCTTGGTGTGTTCTCAAGATGTATTTCTTTCCTCAGTAACGGACCCAGTGAGGCATCTTATCTTTTCACAGCTTTGTTTCATCCCCCCAGTTTCCCAGGGTATGTAAGAAAACTTCTGATCTATAGTTAGTAAGGTGAGTGATTATTAAACAACTGTGGCTCTATTCTTATTATGTGCCTTTCCCCGCTATCACCTTCACACAAAAATTCTCCCAAACCAAAGCGCTCAAAGGAGAAATCTTTTCTGGAAGTTGAGTTCATAAAATATTAAAATAAAGTTTATGAGACACACCTGCACCATGGAAGCTGGTACTGAAATCTGCAAATAGGAGGTTTTCCATCTAAAAAAAATAAAGATAAAGGAAATCTGTTAAGAGCTTTAAAGTACAGGTCTTTGAAAGTCTTCATAAACATAGGTATAAATAGCACTCACACAAAAAATGGAGTGCTGTAAGATATTAATAAATAATTATCAAATAAGTAGAGTCAAATATTTAAAAGGCCAAATTAAAACTCTTAGAAAAAATGCTTATAGACATTCTCACTGGTCCTTTCAGCCCTTCCAATAACCTCCCCATTTTTATCTCATCCTCCCCCCCCCCCCCCCATCATTCCAATGACTTCTCTCCTTGGATTTCTAAGTAATTTCAGGGTTTTGACAGGTAAATCAACTGGCATTGTTAGCACCCCTGTGTATGTCCTTAGATTTCAGCCTCTTCTACTTCCCACCCAACTGTCCGTCTACTTCCTATCTTCAAAAAAGGTCCTGAGTCCGGCCAGTGTAGCTCAGTGGTTAAGCATCCACCTATGAACCAGGAGGTCAAGGTTCGATTCCCAGACCAGGGCACATGCCCGGTTACAGTCTCAGTTCCCAGTAGGGGGTGTACCGGAGGTAGCTTAGAGATGATTCTCTCATCATGGATGTTTCTGTCTCTCCCTCTCCCTTTCTCTCTCTGAAATCAATAAAAATATATATTTTAAAAATGTGTTGAGATCTTGCCAACAATTACTCAATTCTTCACCTAACCACTTCCTTTGCTCTTGTGAATATGTACTTTTAAAACGGTAACTGCTGCCCTGGCCAGTGTGGCTCAGTTGGTTGGGCATCATCCCATGGACCAAAAGGTTGCAGGTTCAATTCCCCATCAAGTTCACATGCCTGGGTTTCAGGCTCGATCCCTGGTAGGAGGCATGCAGAAGGCAGCCGATCAATGTTCCTTCTCACGTCAGTGTTTCTCTTTCTCTCCTTCTCCCTTCTTCTTCTCTCTAAAAATCAATTAAGCTTTTCATAAAAAAAAACTCAAAACACAAAAAGTAATTGTTGTAACTTTAGAGGGATTTCCAAAAGAGCACAGATAAATACGTGTCTGCACCATTTTTAAAGAAAATTCACTTATTTTTCAATTTAAAAACGGCATAAAGTAAATGTATCTTTCAATTTTAATGTCAAAAATTTCCATATAGCACTATTCAATGCAAGGTCAAGGGAGTATTCTTAAATAAACCCAATAATAGGGTGTTATAACTCTAAAGAAGTTTAAAGCCTTTGGCTAAGATCAAACAATGCTCCAAAGTCATGAATGTATCTATTTTAAAGTAAAAAAAAAAGTAATTTGCCCCAGGAGGCCAATACTTCAGGAGAACTTCTCTAGTTTAAACCCATTTCCTTTCATTCCCTGGCCATTCAGGCTGTCTTTTCAAGCACTAGTTCAAACTGGTGGCTTATCCACCTAAGTAGCATTTTCTTTGGCTTTTGTGTTTAAAGTAAATTGAACATGTGTTTAGGCAAGGCTGGCACTGCCCTGTTCAGACCAGATGTCCTACTCCTTATTGGCTCAACCCTCTTTTTGATTTACATATTTACATTATCTTCCTGGACCCTGAAGTTCATTTGGGTTCACAGCCCCAGCATGGAGATTTCAGCAAACTGAAACCAGAGCCCTTTAAATAACCCCACCCCTTAACAATGACAGAAAAAGTGCTCGGCATCAGCATTACAAAGCAATCTGAATGTATACCTTCCTTTCACAGACTCTAACAAAATATATATATATATATATATATATATATATATATATTTTAAAATGGGTTCATTAATTCACAACAGGGATGATTTTTTTTTTTAATGAGTACTTTGGACATTTTCAGAGGAACACAGAGCAATCATTATTCCCTTTGTTCTTAATCCAGATTAGTTAATGAGTCAGCTTCAAATATTCAGATATAAGGAAAATGCTCTATTTCGTTTGAGGAGAAGCCTGAGAGTTTCAGTTAAAAATTGATGCTTTCACCTTGAAACGTCTGCCATCTCGACTTGCAGGAGCTCAGGACCTGGTGCTCTGAGGAAGAGCCTGGCTACCGGAGCAAAGCCCAGCAAACACCCCGTCTCCAGTTTTATGCCTTCCTCCTGGCTTGAATCACTTGTAGGTGTTTTTAATACCTGCTGTCAGTTTGGAAATGTTTCCCACTTGGCACCTGGGTAAGGACAATAAACTTGTCAAGCGGGCAACTAACTATTCAATCTATTATTAAAAACATAAAATCCGAAGGAATGAAAAAGCTGTTTAGGTCTATAGCTCTCCTCACTAACACTGTTCAGCTATAATGTCTTTTAAAGCACTTCCTGAAGTTTATTTCCTTATTAAGAGAATTATCAGAGAATAAATTATCTGGTAATAATCTGGTGCTCTTTCTAAATAACAAAGAGGAACAATAAATATGAGAAGATATTTATATTATGTGCTTTTAATAACTGCTGGTAGTCAATAAGGCATTATTTTAATTAAGTAGAAGCTTAGCAGAAATCAGTTATAAAAAGTAACTGCGGCTAACCCTTTTCTTTCCAGTGTAAGTTATAGCTGTGGCCTTGCCTGCGCGGAGTGGTGCGGAGTCTGCCTTTCCCACTTTTTTCAGGGCTTAGATTCCTGCATTCTGTTCTGTAGGATGAAAATAATGCCCAGAGGTATTGTTATGCGTAGTGGTGGGCAGTTGGATCTATGGGGCCTGGTTTATTCCGTCTGCTAAGAGGTGTGCATGCCTTTCTCAAGGCCACATTCACCTTCACTCCAGCCCCCTCTGTTGGCCAGAGAGGGACAGCTGGACGTCCTCAGGCTTCCTGCCAGCGGACTAAGTCCAAAATGCCTTCCCCAGGTTGACAATGACTCCTTGTCACTACACCTGTTTGGGAAGCTCAAGACGTCCTGTCTGTTCTCTAACCTCCATGTTTCCCCCATGGGGGGCCCTGGGTACTTAGAGGTTTTCTTCTATGGTTTCTGAGGTTGTGGAGAACTGGGAAGAAATGAGCTTGCCCTCAGCTGTTGGCATGTTAAGCTACAGTATCTTCAAATCCTGCTGGAAAATCCCTTTAATTCTCCTGCCTTCAGAAATTTATATGAGGAAACTAATCTTTAAGTTCACAAGTGTCCTCCAACTTCAGGGGACCCATATCTGGCTCTCTCACAAAATCAGGGAGCAATACCAGGTTTGGCTAACATATATTTTAGCTCAATATTCACCCAATCAGAAAATAAAAAGAAAATTTCCTATTTGGGCCGCAAATACTGTATGTCATAGGTACCTTCCTTTAGAATTTATAGCTCAAGAGAATTTTTCCTCTAATTTGAGCTTTAGCTAAACTTCCTGGAAAGTAGGGAAAATCTCATGAAACACCTCATTGCATAGTTAATTTATTCAAAACAGTGAAACCAGATATTTGAGGAGAAAAAACTGTAGAGCTTTAAAGGTCAGCATAATCTATATTCTTTTTTCCCTCCTCCCCACACACAAAATATGCTTGCTCACCATTTATAGAGCAAGCTATCAAAAAATTTCCATCAGTTTTTTCCCTCCTACTAATTTTACCAGAAATAGAATAAAAAGCAATAAACCCAGGCTCCAGGTTTGGGTCTCCATGCAGTGAATTCTCAACCAACAGCATGGACTGGACTCAGGCCCATTCAAAGAACACAAACACTTACTTGAAGTAACTGTGGTATAGCACCTTATTGATATCAGAGCACAGCCCACCCTCTGTCTGTGAAACTCCTGGAAAACTCTCAGGTGCCCATGGCATCTGCCCCAGTTAGAAATGAAACAAACATCTGACCTGCAAAGCTGCACATCCACTCAGGAAAGCACCCATTTTCAGTGCCATCTTCCCCTCCCCCCTCCCCCATTAATAAATTTTAGTTCCAAGAGATAGTTTAGGTTCACAGCAAAATTGAACAAAAAGGACATTGAGTTCCCATATGCCTCCTGCCCCAACACATGCATAACCTCCAGCACTGCCAATATCCCCACCACAGTGGCACATGTCACAATTGATCAATACACATCGATGCATCGTCATCACCCAGAGTCTATAGCTGACATTACAGTTCACTCCTGGTGGTGTACATTCTGCAGATTTTAACAAACGTATGATGGGACATATCCACCATTGTAGTATCAACCAGAACCGTTTCAATGCCCTAAAAATCCTCTGTGCTCCACCTATTCACCTCTCCCTTTCTGCTAACCCCAGCAACCACTAATCTTTTTACTGTGTGCATAGCTGGGCCTGTGTAATGTAGCCTTTTGAGACGGGCTTCTTAAACGTACACATACGGTACGGAGGCTCTTCAGACTGGCTTCACTGAGTTTGTAATATGCATTGAAGGTTGCTCCAAGTATTTCATGGCCTGGTAGTTCCTTTAATTTTAACGCTGAATAATATTCCGTTGTCTCCATGTGCCACAGTTTATTTATGCATTTGCCTACTGAAGGACACCTTGTTTCTTCCAACTTACGGCAATTCAAAATAAAGCTGCTATAAACATCTGTGTGTAGGTTTTTATGTAGACATAAGCTTTCAATTCATTTAAATAAATAGCAAGGAGTAGGGTTGCTGGATTGCATGGTAAAACTGTTTAGTTTTGTAAGTAACTGCCAAACTGTCTTCCAAAGTGGATGTGCTATTTTTTGCTCCCACCAAGAAGGAATGAGAGTTCCTGTTGCTTCACATCACCTCCAGCATTTGGTGCTGTGTTTGGGATTTGGGCCATTTCAATAGGTGTAGAGTGGCATCTCATTGTCACTTTAATTTGCTTTTCTCCGAAGAAAAATTATGTGGAGCATCTTTTCACATGCTTACTTGCCCTCTGTGTATCTTCAATGGTGAGGTTTGTTCAGGTATTTTGCCCATGTTTTAATAAGGTTGTTTGTTTTCTTATTGAGTTTTAACAGTCCTTTGTATCTATTTGGATAATATCCTTTATAGATGTGTCTTTTGCAAATATTTTCTCTCAGTATGTGGCTCATCTACTAATTTTCTTGACATTGTCTTTCACAGAGCATAAGTTTTTAATTTTAATGAAATCCAGGTTATCATTTATCTTTTTCATTGATTATGCCTTTGGTGCTACATCAAAAGTCATCTCAATATCCAAGGTCATCTAAGTTTTCTATGTTATCTTCTAGGTTTTTTATAGTTTTCCATTTTGCACTTAGGTCTACGATTCATTTGGAGTTTTTGTGAAGGGTGTAAAGTCTGTCTAGTTTTTGTGCACGTGCGCACATGTGTATAGATGTTCCAATGTTTTAGCACTGTTTGTTCAAAAGACTATCTTTGCTCCATTTTATTGCCTTTGCTCCTTTGCCAAAGATCAGTTGACTATTTTTTCATGGGTCTATTTCCAGGCTCTTTATTCTGTTTCATTGATCTCTTTCTCTGTTCTTTCACCAATACCACACTGTCTTGATTACTGTAGCTTTGTAGTAAGTCTTGAAATCGGGTGGTGCCAGTCTCCAACATCATTCTTCTTCAATATTGTGGTGACTGTTCTGAGTCTTTGCTTCTTCATACTAACTTTAGAACCCATTTGTTGGGATCTACAAAACGGCATGCTGAGAATTTGATTGGAATGGTGTTAAATCCGTAGATTAAATTGGAAAGGACTGACATCATGACAATATTGAGTCTGCATATTCATAAACATGGAATATAAGCTCCATTTCTTAATTTGTCTTTGATATCTTTCATCAGAGCTTTACTCATATGAATCTTATACATACTTTATTAGAATTATATTGAACTGTTTCATGTTGGGGGTAGTAATGTAAGTGATAATGTGTTTTTAATTTCAAATTCTACTGGATTATTGCTATATATAAAAGATCAATTGACTTTTGTGTATTGGCCTTACATTCTAGTCTCTCTCTCTCTCTCTCTCTCTCTCCCTCTCCCTCTCTCTCCCTCTCTCTCCCTCCCTCTCTCTCCTTCTTTCTCCCTCCCTCTCTATCTCCCTCTCTCTCCATGGAACCATATTCAAGAACAAATCAGAGATGGATAACACAAAGCCTGAACAGCTTCTAAAGCCAAAGGCTTCCAAGATAAGCTGTTAAGTCTGCCACTCCTCTGCTGTGACTTATGTAGCCCAGGTAGCTTTCCACACAGACATAAAAACTCTTCCATTGTTAGCACTGGCATCTCCACGGCATTTTACGTCATATTGTTGATTTTATCCTAAGTGTTTACTGTAACCTTTATGCAAATTCAGTCAACATTTTTAAAAGCTATTTGGGATATCTGACTACTTGCTCTTACTCAGACATTTAATGTGCTCCTGCCTCAGAGTTCTTGCATAGTCCATTCCCTTTGCTCGTAATAGTCTTCTCCCAGATATCCCCATGCCCCTTCACTTGCTGCCTTCAAGTCGTAGGAAGCGGCTTCTCAAAGAGGCGGCCCTATTTAAAATAGCGGCCTCCAGCCCTGGCACTCCCTAGTCTCTCCTATTATTAATTCTCCATGGCTCTTGCTATGCTCTAAAATATTCTGTTAATTATTTACTTATATAGTTACTACCTGTGCCCTCCCTGCCGCCACTTCCACTAGATAATGAACTCTTATAGGTATATATATATACCTATATACATACATACATACATACATACATACATATATATATATATATATATATATACACATTTTAGTAAAGCCTTTTTTTTAAAAAGGGAGAAGTTTTAGGTTCACAGAAAAATGGAAAGATACAAAGATTTCCCAAGTACCTCTTCCCCCACACATGCATAGTCTCCCCTATTTTCAGCAACCCCCTCCAGAGTGGTACATTCATTATAAGTGATGAACCTATATGACACATAAAAATCACACAGTTTATAGAACACCATAAGGTTCACTCATGGTGTTGTATATTCTATAGGTCTAGACAAATGCATGACACCTATCCATCACCATAATATTATACAGAGTATTTTCACTGCCCTAAAAATCCTCTGTGCTTGGCCTGTTTATCTCCCTCCCCCAACCTGGCAACCAGTGATCTTTTTACTGTCTCCATAGTTTTGCCTTTTCCAGAATGTCATATGGTTGGATTCATATAGTATGTAACCTTTCAGATTCACGCCTTTCACTCAGCAATATGCATTTAAGTTTCCTCCATGTCTTATGACTTGATAGCTCATTTCTTTTTTGCGCTGAATAATATTCATTATCTGAATGTACCACAGTTTGTTTTTACCCATTCACCTACTGAAGGACGTCTTCTTGTTTCCAAGTTATGGCAATTAAAAATAAAGCTGCTATAAACATCTGTGTGCAGGTTTTTGTGTGGACATAAATTTTAGATTCATTTGGGTAAATACCAAGGAGCAGGGCTGCTGGATTGCATGGATGAGACTACATTTAGTTTTGTAAGAAACTGCCAAACTCTCTTCCAAAGTGGATGTACTCTTTTGCACTCCCACAAAGAATGAATGAATGTTCCCTTTGCTCCACATTCTCTCCAGCTTTTGGTGTTGTGTTTGGGATTGTGACCATTCTTATCACTGTGCAGTGGTATAGTGTTGCTTTAATTATGTCTCTACGACTTATTATGTGAAGCATCATTTTATATGCTTACTTGCTGTCTGTATGTCTTCTTTGCTGAGATGTCTGTTAAGGTCTTTGGCCCACTTTTTAATCAGGTTATTTTCTTATTGTTGAGCTTTAAGAGTGCTTTGTATATATTTGAATAATATCCTTATTAAATGTGTCCTTTGAAAATATTTTCTCTTAGTCTGTAGGCTATCTTCCCATTCTCTTGACATTGTCTTTCACAAAGCAGAAACTGTTCATTTTAATTAAGTCAAGTTTATCAATTCTTCTTTCTTTGATGGTGCCTTTTATATTGTACCTAAAAATCATACCCAAGGTCATCTAAGTTTTCTCCTATATTTTCTTCTAAGTTTTATAGTTTTATACAGGTAGGTTGGTTTGGCTTCATTTGTTGATTACTAAAATAGCATCTAGTATATAGTATGTACTCAGTTTTTACTGATTCAAATTTATTTATTTACTTATTTATTTATTTATTTATTTATTTATTTATTCATTTATAGTATTCCTGCGTGTGGTATAATAAAGAATTTGTCTGGGTTTTGCCTTAAGTTTCTGACAAGGAGTTTTACAAACTCTTGGAATTTCCTCAGTGACAGGAGTCTTCTTCATGCTAATTTAGTGACTTATATGGGCCCCTAAATAGCTTCAGGATGGGACTGGTCACCAGAAAGACCAAAGCAGGATTACAGGGTTGGGACTTTCAGTGCCCTCAACCTCCAGGGAGGGCAGGGAGGCTGCACACTGAGTTCAATAACATGAGCAATGATTTCATCGGTCACGCCTATGTAATGAAATTCAGGGGTACTTCCTGGGTGGTGAGCACACTGAGATGCTGGAAGAGTAAACTACCCCAACTCCATGGGTAGAGGGCATGGAACTTCAGCATTCAAGATCCTCCCGGACCTCACTCTATGTATATGCTATATAATAACACTGTAAGTTCTCTGAGTTGTTCTAGTGAATTATCAAACCTGGGAGGCTTGTGGGAACTCCCTAATTCATGGCCAGTTGGTTAGAAATATGGATGGGATAGAGACTGAAGTATAAGTGTCTTGTTGGGGACTGTGCCCTAAAATCTGTGGAGTCTAACAGTAACAGCGGGTTGTTAGCATCAGAACTGCTTTGAATTGCAGTTCTCCAAGTTGGGAATGAAACAGAATACCCTGAAAGAAAAACAGTTCAATTGCATTTCCACAAGTGTGTACATTTTATGTGTCTGGCATCCACATCCAAGGCCCAGGTGCAATCAAGTTGCAAACTCTCACAATTAATGAATAGAAGAGTTCTTTAACTGTTTAATGAAATTATAAACAGGAGTCCAATGAAAGCAATTATTTCCTCCATGCTGCTGAACATTTACCCCTATTTATTTTTTTAGTCAGTGACCTATGCATATATTTGTTTCTCTGAGTAGTGTCGTAGTAAAAATTTATGAATATAAAAAGTAGAATCAAGATGCCAGAAACTAAAACTTTGAAATGGATTGTTTAAGGTAAATCAAGCCACCATTAACAGTAGCTAAAATATATTGTCGCTGCATCAAGACACAATGGGAACAGTGTATTCTAACATTTTCTAGGTTAGCAGGGGTAAGCAAATTAAGCAAAACATTAGGCAGGCATTAGGAAAGCAGGTGATTCCTATTACACTGGATTTTCATAAGCTGAGATAAGGATCTACAATAAAGGCAATCAATTATTTCAAAAGAAATTCAAATTCGAAAATCAATAACTGGCTTTCTTTGCACAAAGGGAGTATCTAATAGCAGCAATCAGTAACTAGGGCAACTCCTAACCTGATACACTTAGCCAAAATGATTTCAATTTCTATCTCCAAGTACATTTTAATACTTTCCTTCCATCTTATTACTGAAAAAATTTCATTAGAGATTCAAGGCTATTCAGAACTGAAAGTCACCATAGAAATCATTATGAGAGAGAACATCTGTTGGAGACACCTTATGAAGTTAAGTTTGAATTCAGGTTTAAATATGTAATGCAAGTGATTGTTATATTACACTAATCCTTTTGCTTAATGAAAGCAAAGTGAATAATTATGTGCTGTGTTCCATTTGTAAGGACTCTTAAGAATTTATGATATTTTAGAAGTGCTGAGCAGATTTTACCTTTATATCATCATAATATAAAACAGATTTGTTAGCAAATCAACAGTGCAAAGGAAGGGTTTCCTCTACTGAAAATAAAGGACAACCACTGTTTCAATCTCGGTTTTAGCAGATGCATTTGCATCCAAACAATGAACTGCTAATGAGGAGTGATCATTATCTGCGTGTAAAAGCAAGTTCTTTCCCAAGGCCATCAGCAAGGTGTCTCTGCCCTTGAACCTAACAAAAATGTAATACATTTTTAAAATACTCCATAAATTTGATTCTCCATATACTCAGGTTACTTGCTCTCAGCCAGTTCAAATTCAGAAAGTTTTTTCAATGTGTGAAAAGAAGACCTAGCTGGAAATTTCATCTTGGTTACTATTCTTTTAGTTGAGAAGTTAATTTTAATTTTAGTATACTTTAAAAAAAAAAAAAAATTCAGAAATAAGCCCAAAGTAATTAATCCCAGTCCCAGAATTATATTTAAAAATTCTACATCTTCTACATTTTCAGTAGAGGCCATTTAAAAAGAGTTTTGAAAATGAACATATGAATAAATGAAAGATGATTGAGTAAATAAAACAACTGTGAGCAAATGCTAAAGATAGGTGGTACCTGCTAGAAAAGCAGATTTTAAATTGTTCTGTGTATTAGTAAGATTTCTCAACCTCAGCACTATTTTGGGCAGGATAATTCTTTGTTATGGAAGGCTATCCTGTGCATTGTATGTTTTTAGCAACATTGCTGGCCTCTGCCTACATGCCAGTAGCACCCACTCCTCTGCCTCAGTTGTGACAACCAAAAATGTCTGCAAATATTGCCAAATGTCTCTTGGAGGTAGAACAAAATAGAGAACCACTGGATGGTTTGAGAACATTTGATACTTTGTTGAATAAACAGATCTCTGGGTCCCACCCCCAGAAATTCTGATTTGGCAAGTCTGAAGAAATCTGCATTTTTTTTACAACCATTCTGGATTTTCCTTATGTATTGGATCTGGGCCTTTCACAGGGACTCCAGCGCAGGCCTATGTTGGATGCTGCCTGTGACTGGCCCTGGGTAACCTATTTGGAGCTCTCAGCAATCTACAGCTTGCGGCTCCCTCTGCTAGGCCTGGGTACATGCAGAAAGTACTAAACTGTGCACCAAGGCAAGCTTTTACCAGCATTGGGCCTGTGACAGGTCAGCAAAAATTTCAAAGCACCCCAAAGATCTGTCTCCACCTGCAGGCTGCCTACTAGGCTTAGTCACTGAAAGAAGCTCCAGTTGTATTTCTCAGCAGGGCATAAGTTCCACAGGTGGGTCAAGAGGCATCAGTGGGTAGAGCTATTGCTTCCCCCCAGACTGATGACAGGTGGAGGGGAATGCTCTGCCTGAGAAAGACGGCTTCTGCAGTATGGGGGAATGACTCAGCACAGGGATCCTGGTAGCTGACCCTTTAGCTCTCTCTCAGAGCCACACCCCCTCCCCCCACCCCCGACTCTCTGCATGTGGTTCTAGTCTTCTCTGCCTTCCCTCTGCCAGAGTCCAGGGTGAGTGGCTGTGAATGAAATTTTGTGTGTTGGACCTATAAAAAGGTACCTATGTCTTTAAGATGTCTCTCCTTGGTGGACAGAAACCCCGCTGCTTTTCACAGCCAGCTGTTATGTGGGCACCTTTCTTAGTTCTGATGCTCTAGGCTGGGGAGCCCAGCTTGGGGTTTAGATCCCACACTTCTCAGGGTAAACCCCCCCTCCCACTCCCCTCCCACACCCAGCAGCTGAGATTTCTCTCTGGAACTTCAGCTGCCACCTATGGGAGCCGAGCCAGCCCTCTTGCGTCTCCAACTTCCTACCAGGCACCACGTGGCATCTTCTGTAAGTTCATGGTTATAAGGCTTCTCTCCGGTTAATCTTCATTTGGTTACTCAAGATGATTTTTTAATGATTTAATTGTAATTCCATTTTGGTCCTGGAAGGAGGTTAGTGCAGTTCCACCTAATCTGCTGCCATCTTGGATTTCTGTCTTTTTTTTTTTTATGTAGAAGTTAAATTTTAACTTTTGCAAACCAAAATTGTGCTTTTTTTTTTTAAGTTTATTTTTTTAAATTTATTATTGACATTATTACACATGTGCCCCATTTTGCCTCCCTTTGCCCACTTCCACCAAGACTTTGTCCCCCTAAATTAAGTTTCTTCAATGAATTTTTTTTTAATCAAATAATTTACAAGTATAGTACTCACTTCAGTTACTGTCCCATCTGCTCTACAGGTTGAATTATATGTCTGTCTGGGGGATTTTGTAGCAGTCACATTATTCCTTATCTATATGGTCAAATAAATTTTTCTTTTCCATGGTCTGCTGTCAAACCTATCTTGCACTGCACAACTGACTTTTATGAACTAAATACAAGAGTGAACACTTATTCCTGTCAAATTTATCTTCTTGGTCCAACCCAAAGGTCCATTCTATATAAACCAAATAATCAAATTGGTGACAAGGCTAGATGTAAATTCCAGTACAAGCTTGATATAACCTCTATCTTTCCTTTTAATCTTTTCCCCGATCATTAATAAGAGACATTTATTTTTCTAAGATTCTCTGTACAAGATGGAATTATAAGGACATGTCAGGTAAATGGAGCAGCACCATAAATAATTCAGTGGATCAGGCCAGAGCATACTGGCTTTCAACAGCCCACTAAAAAATGTCCAAGGTATTTTAAGTACCTCACTACGGGCTTCCAACCTTTCTTTCTAGATTCATCTCAGCTTGGACCCCATTCTCTACTCGGTATATTCATTGATTGAATTTAACTGGATTTCCTACTTCAAGTCTTCTATTCATTTCTTTGATCCATCCACTTTTTAGATTCTACTAATCCTTCAATGTCCAACACAACAATCTCCTTCATAAAGCTTTACCACCATCATTACCTCCTTCATTACACTTCCTTTTTGGAAATAAATCTCTCCTTCTACTGAATTCTCATAGTAAGATATGAATACATCACTCTTAAAGTACTCACCATTTTATGATTCCCTATTCATGTGTGACCTCTACCCAATATCTAGCACTATGTTTCTCACTTGGAAATTTTTTATTGGCTTAATTAATGAACATTATACCTCAAAATGTAAACTTGAGTTTGAAAACTAGAGAAAAGTGGCAGCTAGAATCAGCTCAAATTAAAGAGTGAGCTTAACAGTAAAAATGAGTAAATAAAAAAATTAATAAATAACCCTGTATTGGGGAAGAAAAGAAATAAAAATATACATCTTCTAACCCAAGTTTTAAAGATAAGATTAATTAGTCTAATGGGCTTCCATAACCCTTTTTAGCTCCTTGGGATTTACATTTCTAGTTTCTGTGATGATGAGTAAGAATATAACAAAAGCTCACCAACTCTTTCAATTGTAGGGCATCACCAGAGGAAACAGAGTTTTCAGAAAGAGCACTTCAGAAATGATGCAAAGCCTATAGTGGTTACAGGTGGAAAGTAGATTTGAGCCAAAATAGCAAATTGCTTAACCAGTCTCATTTAATCTTTACAACCTCCCCAGGTACTTTGTAGGCACATTACTATTAGTATGTTTGTTTTACATTTGACCCAGTGAGGGATATATGGATGGAGTAACTTGGAATGAAACACAGCTGTAAATAGATGCAGCCAAGGTTCTAAGCAGCATGTCTTAGAAGCCCATGTTTTCCACTACATTTCATTAACCCCTAAACACCTGTCAATTATATCTTCTCCTTACTAGCCCCACTGCCTTGGTTTTATTTAGTATAAGGACTCAACTCTTGACTAGACTCTTGCAAGGGCTGTAACCACTTTCACTGCCTCTACCACCTCCTCTTCCCAGAACAATCCTTTTGTCCCCACTGATGCCAGTGTGGCACTGAACATGGAGCTATTGAGCACTTAAAATTGTTTCTAGTCCAAATTGAGATGTGCTCTAAGTATAGCATTTGGACCAGATTTCAAAGACTTAATGTGAAAAGAAAAAAAAAAAAGAATGTAAAATATTTCATGAATAATTTTCTCATTGATTACATGTTACTATGCCTTATCACCAGGGGTCCAAAAGAGCCAGTAGAATCCACAAACTATTTAACCTCTCTAAAGAAGATAATGTCCAGCTTTGGCCAGGTAGTTCAGTTGGTCAGAGGGTCATCCCTTACACCAAAACATTGCAGGTTCAATTCCCAGTCAAAGCACATACCTAGGTTGCAGATTGTGGTGCATGAGGGAGGCAACTGATCGATATTTCTCTCTCACATCAATATTTCTCTCTCTCTCTGTCCTCCTGTCCCTCTCCCTCTCTATAAATCAATAAAAACATATCCTAGGTGAGGGGGAAAAAAAATAATATGATGTCCATCAGTATGTTGTGAGAAAAGCCCCTAAGCAAAAAAGGTAAGAAATGTAGAACCAAAGTGCCCAAGATTCAGCTTCTTGTTACTCCATGTGTCCTGGAACACAAACATTGGCCTATTGCTGAAAAAAGAGCATACTGAGAAAAACGAGGAAAAGGTCACAGAATCTGCTAGTCTTTTGGCCAAAAGAATGAAGGATGCTAAAGAAAAACACCAGGAACAGACTGCCCAGATCATCTAGGGAAACACCTGCACCAATCACCTTGGCCTCTTCTGAGTCCCCTTGCACATGTGCTCTTACTAACCCAGTTTATACTCCCTCCTAACAGCAAAAGGCCCCATTGGCCCCTACTTCCCAGCAACCTGCTCATGTGTCAGAGGGAGACAAGAGAGCTCCCTGGGTCTCCATCCCTAAAAATGTTTAAGTTTTGAAATTATAATATTTTGGGTATATTGGGTTAAAAATATATTATTTAAAATCAATTTTACCTATGTGATTAGGATGGAAGGGAGCAAAGGAGGGAGGGTGGAAGGGTAATATACCCTGAGGAGCAGCAAAATAGTAAAAAAAAAAAAAAAAGGTTAACATATACAGAAAGTTTTTGTTTCCTAAGGGTAATTGGAACTGAAAAAGACCACTTAAAGTGGATTCAGAGAAAGTGAAAAACCATGGGAGGGGAGAGATTAATCAAAGAACTTATGTGCATATATGCATAACCCATGGACAGGGACAGTAGTGTGGAGAAGGCCTGGGGGAGGGTGCAGGGGGAGGGGATCAGTGGGGGGAAAGGGGGAAATCTGTAATACTTTCAACAATAAAGATAATTTTTTTTAAAGTTACATAAGAAAAAAAAAGAAAGTAAAAAATCAGAAGTGCAGAATAACTATTTTAAAATGTTAACTGCAGGTTTCATGTTGAACAAATGAAGCTAAAAGTACTGTTAATTTTTATCTTGTGTTTAAAAAAATTATATTATAATCTAAACTATCCTGGATTCTTAAATGAACTAAGAAAGCACCAACAATGGGCAGAGCTGATTTAAAAAATAAAAATTTGATAGCACTATAGAACTTCCCTTCACTTTTGATTTTCACAGCATAATCATCAATAATGCCAGGTTCACAGATATATTCAAGGGCTTCATTAATTTTCCCAAGGGCCTCTTTTCAAATTCAAATCATTCTCTTTTAAAATAATTATTATGTGCTCATCCTTGTCAGTTTTTATCTTCTTGTCATCTGGTTTCACTTCACATCCTTGCCTGTCAATAGCTTTGTTTTGATTTAAGTAATTTGCCAATAAAACCTTCACGTGCTTATCCTGTAATTCTTATAAAACTGTAATTTTACTCCATAATTATTTAGTTTTCATTCATTGTTGTATTGTCCTAAGTTGGAACAAGAGATTGACCCTCAACAATTTTGGGACAAGGGGCCAGAGATACTAGCATTGAGTGAAGCTGAAGCTTGAATGAGAGCTAATTTTCATAAGGCATCAATTCATACCAAATAATTCCTGGTTACAATAACGGTTGCCTCTTTATAAAATGTTGTAATCTCAAGGAGGCAGAAAACAAAAATGTGGTTATAGAGGACCTCTGTTGGGTAGAAGGGCAAAATTGAGATTATAGTCAAGACAGCAGGCAATTATGTATTAAAAAACCCAACAACATAATAACTCAGGACACAGAACCTAGTGTAGTTGGCAAAAGTTTTCATTTAGTAATTAGGAAAATGATCTGTCAAACTCATAAAGGGAAGCCTTCTGAAGAGAAGGACGCCTCTCAGAAGAAGGGAAGTGAGCCAGAGAAAACACCCTTCACCAGCCACCCTTCACCCCTACATGAAACGCGGAGCAGCTCTGCTGGGAAATAGAACACAGAGTTGTTCTGTGCACTGAACTAGATTCTCTAAGCAGTAGAGTAAAAACTGTCATTATTCCACAAAAGCCTCAGAACTGCAAATCATGTATAAGGCCTGAAGCTGAGGGGAAAAAAGTTTCTATTTTGGAATTATAAAATATCAAATCTGAGAAGGTGTGGGAGGGGCAACTCAGGACATGGTTCCCTGGTGTCCAGATGAACATCAAGCTCATTAATTATGATTTTTTTCTTCTACAAAAGTTTCCCCTGCCTCAGGCTAAGCAGGCTCCTAGCCCAAGGTGACACTGAAGTGGATGGAGAAGCCAGCTATAATCAAAGAGCTGTCAAGGATTTGCTGTTGGAGTTGACATTGCCTCAATAACTAACCATCTCTGCAAAGAGTTATTGATAACTTTAAAAATCACAGTCAAAAATTAAATTGCAGTGTTCTTTCAGGATAGCTAGTTTAATCATATCTACTCATTATATCCAAAAAAATGAATAATTTATGAGATATACAAAAAACATCAGCACTGAAGTACTTGAGAGTGAAATATCCCCAATAAATGTGTTATATGCCCATTTCTATTTGGCTGGGTAGACTTCCATGCGGTTGGCAAATGCTAACTCTGAACCTGCAAAGCGTCAGACACCGTGCTAAGAGCTGGGCAGCATGGATGAAGGTCAGTGTCTCCTTCATACAAATCTGCAGATGTATAAACCAGTTTGATCAGATTGTAGAGCTAGTAGAGCACACAGTTTGACTGATATTTTATTGATTTGGGATTGGTCTTATATTGATTTGGCAGACAAATTCTGCAGCACAGTCTTTGTGACTCCTAGACCCATAGGCTCTGCCTTGGCATGTGCAATTACTCAGCCCCCACCTATAGACTGAGCTGCATCTCCCAATACCTGGGATACATAAAGGGCCCAACTAAATAGGTTTCTTCAAATCAGCCATGCTATTGGCCCCACCCAGCCCTGGCAATCCACTGCCTGGTAAGTCTTGTTCTCCCAAGCTTCAGTTCCCTCTCCCCTCCTCCTTCAGCTCAGTATCCTGGGTTTCCCATCACTGAACCACCTGGACAGGCCATTCAATCCCCAGAATCATACACCTATTCAATGTTTGACAAAGTGTGGTTAATAAACCCCTGCTTCAGAATCACCCAGAGCATGCTTTGGGGTGAAATGTCAGAGTCTGAATTTTATGAAATGCTCTCAAGATGATTTTTATACTTTATAGGATCCAAATTCTTCTGGGTTTCCTACTGTCTCAATTGTTTCTTCTTTCTCAGCCTGTTTTCTGGTTCTTTTTTATCTGCTAACTGCTAAGTCATTGTAAATACTCTGTGAAAACACAGGACTCAATCCTTGGAGTTCCTCTCCTTTCTATCTATATTCGTTCCCCTGCACTTTCCTGGTTTTAAATACCACCTGATCACTCCCAAATTTATTGCTCTAGCTTCAACATTTCCCTTGAAATCCAACTGCCAACATAACACCTCCCCTGAATGTCTAATAACCATCCAACGCGTAACATCTAAAATTTAGCTCCTAATCTTCATCTCCAGACCTGCCTATCTTTTATCTCTTCCTATCTCAGCAATGATAACGCCACAATCCAGCTGGTCAAGCCCAAGGGTGGCAATGTCTGTCACTTCTAACTTCCTCCCTCTCCTGCACTCCCTGGATCCTTATCTGTTTTATTTTCTCCATTGTCCTTGTCACCTTATAACATAACATATAATTTATTTTGCCAAATGTATGTCACCCACAGCCCCATTAGAAAGACTAAGATTATTGTCTATCTTTTTTCCCTCACCGTTATATCCTCGCTTCCCAGGGTAATGCTTGGTACATAGTAGGCACTCAGGAAATAGTCATTGAATAAATGGAATGGTGCCTAACACAGCATAGGTACCTGATAAATATTTGGGGTAAAAAATAAATAAATTTTTACCTGATCATTTAAAAATGATGTTTCTGCCACTTCCCAAATTCCTGAGCAGTGCCCCTACCCTGTAGTTCCAGGATTACCCTCAGCCTGTCTCATTTATTTTCCTCCTGACCCCTAGTTATGCCAAATCGCAGTGTGGGAGTCCATGAGAGTGAACGTGAACATGATCTCAGAGTCCACCTGCCAGGCAGCAGGAGAGAGGTGAACACTATCAGCATCACTACCACCATCATTATCAAGGTACTGATAAGACAATATCTAATTGGAAAATTTTTGCCAGAACAAAACATGTGTGCATGACCCAAGGGAAGAATATCTTACTAATTTCAAAGATCTATTTGAATCAGGGGATGTTTAGTCTAAGCAATGGGTTCAAAACTGGCAGACTTCAGACTGGATATATATTTGCTTGGTCCACACTGTGTTTTCATTGTTTTAGCTCAATGCCAATACTGAAATACTAGGAGTATGCACATAAAAATCCAGATTCCCAGTTTATTCTGAATGACGGAGAGACCTAACAATGAGGGGCCTGCATTTCCGCACAAAAGTCATCAGCAGATCTACCGAAAGCTCCCTCCTGACCGGTGATACTCTCTCCAGGTTGCCACAGTTGCTATCCTGCCAGGTTCCCTAATTCACATTGCCTCCCTGGTCTCCATGGCACTTGCATTGGCAACTATGACTTGAGAGCTCAGATTCCTGCAAAGAGAACTAGTACTTAAGGCCCAGGCTTCTTAGTGCTGTGAAACAAAGAAGAAAATATATAGGCCAAAATAGTACACCTCTGGGAGAAATCCACAGGCTAAATGCTCTCTCATTTGGGCTTACGACTTTTAAACTAAACCAAACGGAAACACTATACAGCATTCTCATAACCTCTCATTGATGACATTATGTGAGAAAAGAAACAAAAAGTACTTCTCTTGGTTTTATCCAAAACAATGAGTGAGGATTCAGAAGGCGGGAGAATGCCTCCCATCACTTTCAGAGGAATTCACAGTGAAAAATCCTCTCTCTCTCACATTCAGCACACAGCACGCATCTGGTGACAGATGGTCATTCCAAGTGCCGCGTAGTCTGTCTCAATATATAATGAAAAATATATAAACCTTCTGTTGCACAGCATAGGTGTGAGGCTTAAGCACCTGTTTCAAATTACTCTGATACCATAAACATTCTTGGAAATTGGAAAGCCCTGTGTTTTAAGAAAGTGAGAGATGCCACAGCCAACTACACTAAATTGAGTAGGCTCGGGTCCAGTGAGCAGTAAAAAAAAGAAAATTATGCCTGCAGCTACTGGCAAACAGCTGAGGGTAATAATAATATTACTGAGTGGGAATACAGTTAAAATCTATTGCTGCAGAAATGCTGTATATTCTCAAAGGTGTACTTAAACTAATGCTGTATATTTTATTTTTCATCTCTTTTTGATGTGTTACCTCTGGAATGCTCCTTGGGGGGAAATTTTTAAGGTGGTAATGTTTTGATGTTCTAATTAATAGAAAGGTTAGTAACAGTATTATTATTCCGTCCTATGTCCGTCAAATGATTGATTGCCAATATGACACTCAAGAATCTGTATAGCTAGCATTGCAGCTTGCCTAGCAATTCCATCCGAAGAAGAGATCTGAGTTCTTGTCAGTCTACAATGAAGTTGTCATCACACTTGCCCGATTCCTTCAGGGGAACATCTGCCTACTTGAAGCTCTGGAAATGAAGCACTGTCAAATTACTGATAGGCTGCACATCAGCCAGTCATTAACCTGGGAGATCGCTTGCCCATGGCATCATGCCCTGACAAACAGATGTCGTCCCTGTTACCTGTCTGAAAAGGAGGTCACATGTCTGAATCAGATATATTCTGCCTTCCACCTTGTGGGTATACATATAACAGTTATTTAATAAGCTTTTTTTCCCAATGTATGAAAATCAGAAGTCGTTTTCGGTTTATTGACTGATGAGAGCATTTTAAAAGCAGACTTATGTTTGGAGTAATTATGCAATTGAATCTGACTTGGAGATTGGAGAGTTGCAAATAGCTTGTCAGAGTGCAAGTCAATTGACGTTGCCTTTTACATTCATGACAGAGTTATATGAACACTGTAATCAGAGATTTGCCAAAATACACAAAAACAAATTCAGTATTAATAAATGAACATTTGAAACCCACTTTATTTCTCATGTGAAAATACTCAGGGTTGATTATCACCATGGATCAGATTAGACAAATTACTTGAATCCTATACCACTAAGCAAATATTTTAAAAAATGATGCTCCCTCGGCCATGGCAACTTCAATGAATTAAAGTAGTATTTACTAAAATCTATTAGGCTCAAAACACTGTAGTTGACTCTTGGTAGATTGAAATTACAATTTCTGCTCTTCTACACATTACTTCTAAGCAAATAAGGATTATATTTATGAATTAAACTTGTTAAATTCAAGGCTTGTTAGAACTTGAATCCATAAAATGAATATTTGTTTCAACATTTTTTTTAAAAGTTTGCCCTTTTTTACTTTTTTTTACTTTCAAAATATTTTTTGCATGTGGTTCCAAAAAATCAGACTATCAGAAAGATGTAAAATGAAATAACAGAGCCCCTCTCAACTCCACATTCACTCCCCAGAGATAAGCAGTGAACAGGCATTTTATGTATCTCTCTAGAAATTTTAATGTTTATCTTATGAATGATATCATATTTATTGTTCTACATTTTTCTGTTTTTACTTAACTGTATATTTGGACAGCTTTTCATATTAATATGTGAAGATGGACCTACCCATTCTGTTTATCAGATGTATACTATTCCACTGAATGGATACACCATAGTTATTTAAATACTCTCTTACTGGTGGTCATTTTGTTTGTTTTCCATTTTCAGCTGTTGCAACAATGCTGCACTGAAAAAACAATGACTTTCTAATCTCATTACTTAAAAATGGAATGAGTTTTACTGAGGCACTGGGGAAATTACCCAAACTTCTACAAGTGAGCAGGGCCAGAAGAACAATCTCCATGATTGCTTTGACTAGCCTCACTCTTAGCATCGAGACAGCACCTTAGAAATTACTCCCAAATGTTCATTTATGCCCTGTCTTTGAAGGTCTCATCCTAGTTGCATCTATAAAGTAGGGAATCCCAGGACTATTTGAGACAGAAGTACATGAAGGTTTTTTAAAGTTTTTCTCTTTGCATGTGTCTCTCTCTGTCCCAGTCTTTCATACATATATGTATGTGTGTGTGTGTGTGTGTATGTGTGTGTGTATATTTCAAAACACACATATTTCAAAAATATTTTTGGAGTATTTGTATTATGATGGTGTTACATATTTGTATCTACCAAACCTCCTGTATATCCTTTTGGTATTGAGAAAACCTAAAAGATAAGATAACAACAGTGGTCTGGTTCACAAATCTTTGGCTATGGTAAAATTTTTATGACAATATGGTCATGACAACACTAATACAGCCAGGCCAGCTCCGAAATAAACATTTAAATAAAAATCAGAAAATACCTCTCTTCAATTTCACAATGACCTCTCAATTTGCAAGCCTGCTTTTGACCAAAATTTTCAATGGTTATAGGAGAAATATTATAAGGAGACATTGGGGGAAATTAGCTGGCCATTGCTTTTAATTCGATGACTTTAGTCCAATGACTTGTTTTGAAAGGCCCTCTCTTGTCATTACCTTATGACATTCGGGTATCTTACAACACTCAGCTTGTAACCCCTCCCCAATTTCTAATGTTAATCAATCAAATTTATTAAGAGAAGGTATTTGTCATTTCTGTGAGCTCTCCATTTATTAATCAAAGTGTAATCACACTCCTGCATTATAGTAATCACCCTCTGGAGTCAATTAGTTACTATGGACCCCAAATTTGAGCTGCCTGTCAATATGCAGATGACTCACTGAGTCAGAGCAACTTTTCCTTCACAAATGCACTACATCTAAAAGACTTTAGAGAAAATCTGTAAACTTCTTAATATGCCACTTTATTTCTTGATATATATATAAAATCCATGCTGCAATATATATACATCTTTTCCCACTAACCTGATGATTTCCTTTAGGCAAATATGAGATTTGGCTGATTCTTGGTAACCTCTGAAAGATTATTATGCATTTCTTTGGCTTCAGTTAATTTTCTTTATTCACCACGTCTCGGACCTTGTATCCCCTTCTGTTATATCTGTTTGGGGGCTTTATACTGTATTTAAGAAGGCTGTGTATCCTTTATTTCGCCTTCACCATGACATAGACCCTATGTATGAAGTAGGGCAGATCTCTTGGGGTCCCTCAACAAAGACTGAACCAATTGTATTACCCAGCAACCTTTGCCTGGAAAGGAACTGAGTAGGAGCTTTGGTGGAAGTTATGACTCTGCATGTGAAAGAAAATTCCATGACCCTTTGGATACACAACGTTAGCATAAAAAAGAAATAACAACATATTAGATGATAAACAGGACACCCCCTATTACAATCTTTCTGACCTCTGTTTATCAACCTGAGCTTTGTATTAGACTCATCTATTATTAAAAGTCTGATGTTTAGGTAATACCTCAGGCTAAAACTACCCAGGTGGTTCCAATGTATAACCACTGTGAGAACCAGTGTTTCAGGGTACAGTAAAGCAGTCATCTGATATAAAAACCTCAAGTCCTTGGAAAGGAAGGCTGTGCACCCGTAGTAATTAGTGCAGGCCTTCTAGTAAGGAAGGTAGAATTTCATTAGCACTGGTTGAATGCCTGCGACGTGACAGAATCTGAAGATACATTGCTTCATTGGCTTCTTCCTAAGCCCTGGAGGAGGATATTAGGTCTCCATTTTATAGATGAAAAGACTGATGCTCTGATAACTTGCCCAAAGCTGCCAGAACAAAGATTCTATCCCAGGACTACAGTGCTCTTTGCGCTGCGTGATGCTTCCACTTCATCACAAAGCAGAGGGTGCACACCCATCGCCACCGCAGATCCTATTTCATTTCAGGCCTCCAAGGACCCCTGTTATTGGGTTTCATACCCGGCTCCTGAAAATTCCCTAGGAAGGGAGACGAAGAAGCGAAGGCGTTCCAAACACACAGAGAATTCTATTTCACTCAGAACAGCCATTCAATAAACGGGCTCTGTATCTCTGACATCCTGGTAACAGAAAACAATTCCTTGCTTTTGCAGGCTCCCTGGCACATCAGAACCAAGTTTCTCATGTCACATCTACTTCAATTCCAATTTTATCCTAGGACACATGCACCCCAGCATGGTCAGCTCAGCAGCATATCCACGATGGCAACATTTAACAGCCTCTAAAAGTGAGCTGGATGAAGAGGATTCCTAAATGCTTTTCAGCACATCCATGAATCATCTGCTTTCAATGGAGTGATACTTTAGAATCGCCTACTCAAGTTGACACCAATTCTGAATGGCGAGGTCTCACCCTTCTTACGAAGATAAGTTCCAATGTCATTAGTCTCTTTAATGCAGGCTTAGTACCAGTGAAACTATTTCTGCCATTGCCTGGCATGGACAGATAGAAGAGTATTTCTCTTAGAAAATACTAGAAATCATTTTAAAGCTCCAGCCCCACAGCTTAACAAAGCTCAGTAAGCTATATACCTTGACTATATCACTCTGGCTTCTCACAGAACTGACTTTGTCGATCTAAGACTTAAAATTATGTTTTCAATATTCAGCAAAGGCCAGTAAAGACCTGCCTAAAATCCTTTGTCCTTTCTTTTATACAATGGGGAGAGTACTAGTATATACTCCACAGATTTATTGTAAAAAGTAAATGAAGGGTGAGAGAAATGGAGGGTGGCTCATTAAGTTACGTGGCACTTAGTAAAATTCAATGCATGTTAGTATCATTCCCTCAATTTTTTATAATGTACTGAAGTTTCCATATTTAAAGAGCCTAAGAGCAAATTTCAGTGAGGGAAAAGATTTCAGTAAAACTTCTTCTCCTTGTGCCTTGGATAGTAACTTGTGCCAAACAATGAAAGCTATGCAGTCCCCTATATTTCCCTCTTTATCCTAGCTACCAGGAATCATAGTGTTGTTTGTGCTAAATTGCTTTTTCTTGGATCAGATAGAGGTTATTTTCTTTTTCTATTCATCTAAATATGCCTACCCCTCTTTTCGAAGTAATATAAAGCAGCATACTATAGAAGCATGAATTTAATAAAACAAAAATAAAAGAATCTATACAAAATAAATCAATACAATTTACTAGGGTAAAAAACACATTCCTTGTCCTTGAGCTCTGAGAAATGAGAGCCATTAGGGAATTAATGTAAGAGAAATTGAGCCTTGACTAGTCTGCTATACAAATGAGACGATGGAGCGACAGATGGATGTATAGACAGACAGATAGATAGCTTCTGTCTTTCATTTAGTGTTAAGGATTTAACTTATAATGTCAATAATTTTATTGTAAACTGCCTCAATCCTTTTGGAAAATGAAATACATATATAAGAATGTATAAATGAAATGTATACCAAAAAAAGTTCTCTCTTCCTTATTTTCATTTCAACATCACAGGATGAGACCCAACCCAATTCTATCTGTTCAACAAATACTATGTGCTAGGCTTTATCCTGGGCGGTAGGGTTACAATAGTGAAGACAGAAAAGGTCTCCTGGGGATAGGTTCACCAATAGCTAGAGTTGTGCCAAAGATTAACCCTCTCCGTCTTTGCATGGTTAGGATGCTCAGAGGAAGCTGGAGTACTCTAGAGTCACATATCCAGTTGTATACTAGACATCTCTACTTTAACAGGCATGCAAACCACTAGTTAATTTATCTTCATATGCCATACAAACACAGTCAATCCTCATTATTCAATAATTCTGTATTTGCAAGTCTCCTACCCACTAAAGTTTATTTGTAACACCAAATCAATACTCCCAGCATTTTAGGTCACTCATAGACATGTACAGGGCAGTGAAAATTTTGAGTCACCTGACATGAGCATTCCAGACTGAGGGTGAACAAGGTGACAGTCTGCTCTCATATTTCAGCTCATACTATAAACAATTGCTCTTTCTGTGATCTATTTAGTGTCACATTTTTCACACTCTTGTGCTTTTGTTGGTGATATGGCCCCTAAGTACAATATCAAAGTATTGTCTCTTGTTGCTAACTGCAATATGCTTTACAGAGGGGAAAAAAAATACATTAGAAAAAGTTCACTGAGGCATGAATTATAGTGCTGTTGGCCATGAGTTCGATGTTATGAATCAACAACATATATTAAATAAGTTTTCTTAAACAAAAATATACATAAAATAAGGTGACATATTGATGGGTTGATAAGAATGCTGGGACCAGAGGCTTGTAGGAACCTAACCCTGTATTTTCTGTAGGAGCAATGGGTTAGTAATGGCTAATTCAGCGTTCATGCTGACTTTATAGAACCTAACAGGAGCAGTGGGTTAGCACTGGCTAGTCTCATGAATAAAAAGAGTCGACAGAATTATTTCTTAAATGTACCGTCATGTAAACAATGTTTTTGAAGAATTGTTCTGGATGAGAAAATGAGACAATAAATAAATAAAAGCATTAATAAGTAAGGTAGTTTCAAATATTAAATCCCATAAAGGAAATTAAATGGTGTAAAGAGAAAGAAAGTGACTGGGAGGCATGAAACCACTTAAACTATATGGTGAGAAAACCCTTCTCAGATGAGGTAGCATTTGTGCTGAGCCGTAAGTGTCTAGAAGAAGCCAGCCTTGAAAAGATGGAGCGAAGAGGCAGAGGGTTCCGGCACAGACGGTAAGCATAAAAACCTTAAAGAATGATTAGGCTCATTCCGAGACCAGAAAGGCCCGCATGGCTGCCACATAGTGTGGGGGAGAGCTGATGGGAGGAGCAGAAGGCAGGGGCCAGATCACAGAAGGGCTTTGGTGCCGTGATAAGGAGTTTTGTATTTTAAACATAAACAGAAGTTATTTGAGAACTCTAAACAAGCAAATTCCATGATCTAGTAAACATTTTTAAAAGCTCCCTTTGGCAGCTATAAGAAAAATGAATTGTAGCCGGGCCATGAAGAAAACAGAGAGAGCTGGCAAGAGGCTACGGTAAGATCCGGACGAGGGATGGCGGTGGCCTGCCTAGGACTACAGCCGTCGGGATGGACAGACCTGCGTGCAGGCAGGATGCCAGCAGCCTTGTGAAGGGTAAGGAGAAGACAGGCTTGACGGAGCGAGCCATTTGAAGAGTGGTAGCTGGGGACAGCACAGTTCCCGGTGAAACAAATCATGAATTCTGCTGGAGAGGCCTAGAATGCAGCTTGAGATACGACTCTTTAGAGTTCGGTAACAAAGACAGAGCTGGAAATATAAATTTGGGCATTATTGGCAAAGAGGTGGTATTTAAAGCTTTGGTACTGGATGCAATTGCCCAGCAAGAGGAGCAAAGAACTAAACAACAAAATCCTGGATTAAACAAAATTAAGCACAATATAGGAGAAAGGAAAGTCCGGAAAAATAAACAAACAAACTTAAAAATATATTAATTCTCTGCCCAGCTGGTGTTGTTCAGTGGTTGAGCATAGACCTAGGATCCAGGAGATGGCGGTTTGATTCCCGGTCAGGTCAGGGCACATGCCCAGGTTGAGGGCTCCATGCCCAGCCGGGGCGTGCAGGAGGCAGCCGATCAATGACTCTCTCATCACTGATGTTTCTATCTCTCTTTTCCTCCCCCTTCCTCTATGAAATCAATAAAGATATATTTATATGTATAAATTCTCTCACAGGTATTGAGTCCTATAGTGACATAAATTCAGTTGTCTGTATTATGAAAGGTTTATTATAAAACTGAATGCCCACTACATTGGCATACTGTTATTCTTGTCATCATTATTTGCTTAATCACTTTTGGTATTAAATATCTGCCTCCATTTATGTAATAAATTTGCACTTAGAATTTTACACTAGGACAACTTTCATAATTTTCTTAGGCCAACAAATGTACAAAATGAATAACTGTCCTTTTGCTGCAGACAAAGTATTCACTGCCACAAGTTGCTGGAGACCTTTAACTCCCAGGCAATAAAACGGAGCACACCAAGTAAGGTCATTCCCCGGGACACACAGTTATGGCCCATATGCTATGTTTGGTCCCCCTATGCTTGACACACTCAATTGTTTTTGGCAGCTGAGGTTACCTATTTCTATATTAGCAATAAAATGCAGAAACATGACCACAGTTTCGGCATATGTTTGGCAATTATTTTAATATTAAATTACCTTAATTATTCAACAGACAGCCTGTCAATTCCTCAAGGGTAGGATTTTTGTAAAAACCACTCTTCTGAACTTGCCATCACGGAGAGGCAAGTACAACAATGTAAGGAAAGTTTTCTTTGTTATTCTTATTACTATCGTCTTACAACAGACCTTAAGGGATTTTTATTCATTTTAAGTCTTTTGTTGTTATGAACAATGGAAAACTAGGCTGGCTGCCCTCAACTGCAGGCCTCGCTCAGAGCTTGATAGAGATAAACGTAACACCTCACAGGGCGTCATTTTACTCCGTGTTGAAACCAACTCGAACCTGGGCTGCCGGGTGACCTTCCGAAATGAAAATGTCTCCTCCCTGCTGCCAGCACCCATGGGACCTCATCCTGCCACCCAGCTCCGCCCCCACAAACTCAGTTTCACACTCAGAAGCTTCACACCTCCCTTGTTCGCATTCTTGTCATTTACATCAAGGCGAGTGTCTAAGTTATTTTTCTTTCCTCAGCACCCAGAAAAGCGGCCAGCGAACTGAAGGTTCTCATAAAATGTTGAAATAAAATGGTAACTCAATTTACAATTGCCCGAGTTCTAAAATATTTTGTTTTGATGCAGAACCTCTTATTCTTTCATTTTAATTAGTTAATTTATGATTTGTGGGTGTTTTTCTTTGTTGTTGTTTTTAGAAAGGTCAGTACATGCAGGGGTGGGCAAAAGTAGTGAGTGTGCGAAACAGTTTATTCTTGTATTATTATTTATTAATGATTGTATTACTTGCTTGTATTACAACTGTAAACCCACATTTGCCCTCCCCTATATTTTGTAGCATCTACTATAGACAAGACCCTAAGTTTGGAATAGTAGCTTTTACAAAAATCTTACCCATGAGGAACTGACAGGCTAATTGTCTGTTGAATAATTAAGATAACTTAAAAATATCAAAATAAGAGCCACACATATAGAATATATTTTAAAATATCAAAGTAGTATAAAGAAGAGAGGAAACTGCATGTGCAGGAGTCATCGGGGAACATTTCTTTAAAAAGGCAGAATTTAAGCTAAATATCAAGGATAGGACAGAAAAGAAGGACAGGGAATATCTTCCTAAATAACACATGTGAGCAAGGGCCCAGAGCTGGGAATGCACTGTAAATTTCAAGGACTAATGAGTAGAACAATTGTGGGGGCAAAAGATCAGCGCCCAAGAAAAAAAAAGAAAAAGGAAAGAAATGGCAAAATGAGAAAGACAAGTTGGGCCCACATCCTAGAAAATTGCTATTTTTCGTGCTACGTTGGAATGCTTTTTTAAAAGCAGCAAGAAGTGACCAAAAGTCTTGTAATTATTAAAGAGGAGGAAGATCGATTTGTAAGGAGGTGTTCAGATGACTTGCAAAAAAGGAGCTATTACTAAGGGCAGTGAATCCAGTGAGAATATGTTCACATGACAGAGGAATTAGGGATGGTGGGAACTAGTAGGATATCTTGACTAATTAAATATGGCTGGAGAAGAGAGACTGGAAGACAGCGCTGTGGTTTCCAGCTGGGGCGGCTAGAACTATGAAGATCTTATTGACAGATGAAAGGAAGTTCGGGGAGATCAAAGGGGAGCTGTTTTTGGAAGGAAAGTATTCTAATTTAGACATTTTGACTCTGGGCTGCTATTAAAGCACCTCAGTAAAGCTGTTAATTTTTAAAAAAGGACTTCGAAGAAACATCTATTAAAAAAGAAGAGATAAAGGACCAGAGATTAAAATGGAAACCTTTCAAACCTCCGTGGTAAATACAGGCAATCATTACTGGCCTCATATTATATGCATGTATTGGATGAAGGCTTGCTTTTCAGCATTTAATACATTTTGATAATATTTTAAACTAATCCCTAGGATGATTCTATATGGTCCCTTTGATCCCCCCCCCCCCCCCCAAAAAAAAGACAGACAAATTCCTGGCCTCTAAAATACCTTTAAGGACCATTACTTCAATGAATGTTTACCCATAAGCAGCATTACAACAGGTACGAATATAGGGGACATGTGGTTCAGAGAGATCAGTGGGCTGGAGAAGACCTGGGTGTTGCTACAGTGAGAAATAGTTTTCTCTTAGGCAAGTGTTAAACCGCTGGGCCTGTTCTTCCCCTGTTATAGCTACATTAGGTCAGATAATATAAGACAGTCCTTCTAGTTCTAATCCTTGTTTCTATCTAATTTCTTTGTATTAAAGCAACATTATCATACCTTATAAAGAAAATTAAGTATAAAAGAAGAGAGACACAGAGAAAAGAAAGAGAGGCATTTTACTTCCAGAGCTATGTGTCCACCAGGGAAAGCTGCCTCCCCTGCATTACTTCTGGCATTTTGTGTGTCTCTGATGACTAGTTAAGATGAGAAAAGGGCTGCTTAGACATGGAGCAACAATATGGATGGAATAAGGATTCTAACAGAAATGCATATTAACATTATATTTTAATGTGTATTTTTAATGAGTAAAAGTTCAAACGTAAGTTTTTTTCTCAATGTGACAGATTCTTCCAGGAAAAAGTCAGTGCATTCTGTATTTTTACTAATGAGAGAAAAACCAGAAGAAGGGAACCAATATCCACTGTTAACATTTAATGTTTCTGGTGAATATATATATTACATAACCACAATGAATCATTAAAGCCATATAAGATTTTGGTATTAGACATTTTATAAATAAAGAAGCTGAGGCTACTTTACTATGAGGCTTTAGTATGTAGTATGAGGCTACATACTAGAAGCAAGATTCAAATGCAGAATTTATTCCAAAAGTCCTTCCCTTCCTATATCTCTACCATTACCCATATTTAAGGAATCAACGTTACCTGATCTTAAAATGTTCCACGGAAGCCCTAGAAGGCTAACACTGCTATCCAGCTGCATAGTAGCAAATCTCAGCTGCATGACCTAGAGCACGTCACTCTACCTCACTGCAATTAAAATGTGAATGAGGAGCCTGGCCAGGTGGCTCGGTTGGTTGGAGCATCATCCATACACCAAAAGGTTGCAGGCTTGATTCCCAGTCAGGGCATGTACCTAGGTTTTGGGTTCAGTCCCCAGTTGGGGAGCATAGAGAGGCAACCAACTGATGGCTCAGCTCTAATCTGATTGAGTCAGCATCCATACCGATTGCACAGGCTCTGTACCACTCCAGTTGTTACTTATTTTTAATATGAACCTGCCTTGGGCCAAGCTGCAGTCTTCTGCTGTTTACTTGGTTGGATCCCTTGACAAAATGCCTTTTGTCTTTTAGTTTGAATTGAATTTCTCTTATTTTCAACCAAAAATATCTGATTGTTTCATTCTAACTAAACCCATATAAAAAATGTTTCCTTCTCATTGCTTAGGGGTTAATTATACAATAAGAGTTGGAAAATGAGCACCTTACTCTTTCAGTTATTCAACACTATATTCTACCACTGGATCTCAAATACTGAGGAATAAACTGAAATCGCTTTACACAGTTTAAACTGGTGGATTTATGGCTGTTTTCACAAAAGTCATGCTTTTCTGTCAATCCCACAGCAGCAGTCATTCTATTTTGTGCACTATTCTACCTCAAGCACCTAGAATATTGTCCAGCTCAATGTGAGTACTCAATATTTATTAAATGAAACAATTAAAGCCATGTATTGATGGAGAGAGAACAAGGCAGCCGTGACACATAAAAAATATATAAAATCCATGAATAATAAAAGCAAAACATAATATTCCATAGTTCTCTAGAACACTGGCAGTAAAATGTTTATGTTCCTTTTTAATAAGTAGCATGTCTGCAGTTATTATTGCCAGCACTATGCTCAAGTCCCAAGTCAGGCACTCTAAAAGGCTATCAGTCAGGGGCTCCGTCCTCCTGAAACACTGAAATAGTCTTAAATAGTCCGGTCAGGATGCTCATGAATAAAGAAGCTTATGAAAAACAACTTAATGTGTTTTCACAAGTTGAACCTGTCCTTACACCCTTAAATATGTATTTAATAACTACTTCGTGTCTGTGTAAATATAAAGAAAGCCTGAGATGTGGAGCTGCAAAAACTTTCAAGTCAACAGTTGAAGGATATGTCAGCTCAATTAAAGATAAAATAATGTTTTGACACATTTAAAATACACTTAAATATTATGTTTCAAAATGTTATTTATTTTATGCATTTTTCTCCTAGAAAAATCCAAGTTTTTCTTATGTTTAAGATGTTTTGTGCTTTAGAGGATTGAAAAAAAAAGAATTTTATGCAAAGTGCTTTATGCAAAATACATATTTAAATTACAGAGCCTTAATGAATAAGAAAGATAGGAGTTCAATCTTTGCTAAATTATATGTTGTTTCTAAAATTATGGTGATGGTGCTAGATAAACATTTCTAAAAATAAAATATCCAGTACTCAATGAATCCTAAATTTACGGTTCATCTCTAGGATTAATGACAGACCAAGATTTTTACCTTCTTTTCACTCAGCCGTAAAGGTTGAGTTTATAAGTTTTTATTTTTGTGCCAAGAGATCTACATTTGAAGAATTTCTTTTCAGTGTGCTGGGGCATCTTGTCTTAAATGATCCTTATGTACCACTCATCACTATCGATGTCAGATTGCAATAGCAACAGCTGCTCCTGCCTCAGAGAAAAATTCTCCAGCTTCAGCGTGTGGATGCTGACCATCCTGTAATTTCTGTACTATTTATTAGGCTGTCAGTTTGACTGGTAATGAGAATTTCCAGCTGGACTTAAATAACAATATCCTTTTATTTTATAAGTATGATTTGAAATGGGAGCTCCACGAGTTCAGCAACTCTCATCCCTGCCAGGTTTCTCTCCTCCACCCCTTATGTAAAGCCCCCATCCCTCAGTCCAAAATGACTGCAGGAACTCCAGATACTACACATCATTCTAGGTCTCAGATGGCCTATCTCTTTTCTTTAAGGAGATTTTTCCAAATGTCACACACAATACATTCACCTAAAACTCATTGGCTCAAACTTTGCCATACAGCTGAGCCTTGATTGCAAAAAAAATGGGGTACTACACACCTCATTCACTTTTACTCCATTGACAATATGCCCAACTAAAAATAGAGGTTATTTCTAGGAGAAAAAAAGGAATGGATAGCAGGAGGGAAGTAGAAGACCTAACAGATATTTGTGGGGGAAAAAGTACATATTTATTATCACAGGTGAAGATGAAAAAGCTCATATACTTTCATCTTATTGATAGAATTTGAACTGAGTCATAGGAAAAGTCGTTCAGTAGAGACCTGGTTGGAAGACAAGTTAGACATCAACGTGTAGAGAAAGCTGGCCCACCGTGAAACAGAGAGGGTGAAAGAAAGTAGAGATAAATGGGTAGCCTCACTTTTCCCTGAGCTAATTTAGTGGGCTTGTGTCACCACAGGGACACAAAATAGATCAGGATATGAGGATCCCAATAAGAAGAAGGAAGTCAGCTGATGCTTTTTGAACACCTGCTTTGTAGCACATACTCTGTCAATAGTTTTATGCCTTAAACCATATAGAGAGAGAGCATCTACTGAGTATTAACCAGCAAAGCAGTGGATGTATGCAGGTAATCTAGCTCCAATGGCAATGAAACTAATTTTCCATTTTGTGTTTCACACCAGCCCACCTTGACCCACACCAGCTCACACCAAGTATCTTGCTCTGTGGAGATCAGTGGTGTTCCGGCTGTGGCAGAAGTGGTACACTTGTTTCCAGCCAGTTTCTCTCTCGCAGCCCTCTCTTAGAGAGCCTGGAAAGCTAAATATTTAATTTCACTTTCACTCAAGGGTAGTCACGTGACAGTCCTAGACCGTCTCTAAGTGAATGTCTCCCAGAAAGGACTGTCCTTCCAGAATTAAAAAAAGAAAGGGGGGGAGGGAAGAAGAGAGGGGAGAGAGAGAGAGAGAGACGGAGGGAGGGAGGGAGAGAGGGAGGGAGGGAGGGAGGGAGGAAGGGAGGGAGAGAGGGAGGGAGGGAGGGAGGGAGGGAGGGAGGAAGGGAGGGAGAGAGGGAGGGGGGGAGGGAGGGAGAGAGGGGGGGGAGGGAGGGAGGGGGGAGGGAGGGAGGGAGGGAGGGAGGGAGGGAGGGAGAGAGGGAGGGAGAGAGGGAGGGGGGAGGGAGGGAGGGGGGGAGGGAGGGAGGGAGGGAGGGAGAGAGGGAGGGGGGGAGGGAGGGAGGGAGGGAGGGAGGGAGGAAGAAAGGAAGGAAGGAAGGAAGGAAGGAAGGAAGGAAGGAAGGAAGGAAGGAAGGAAGGAAGGAAGGAAGGAAGGAAGGAAGGAAGGAAGGAAGGAAGGGAGCCTGTCCTTTGGAGGAGAATGCGTTTGGCTTTTCTACAATCTGCCTTTCCAGAACCTTAATGCAAGGGCTACAGGCTCAGCAGTCATCCTGAAACCATAAAGGAAAAAGTCAGCCCCCATACAGTCTGGGTGGAAAGACAGAAAACGGTTCCCTGGTGATGTTTTGAACATCTGTACCAACCCTTGACTGCCTACTATGAAATTCTTATTATGTGAAAAAATAATTTTGTATTAAATTACTCTTGGTCATTTTTTTCTGTTGCTTGCAGCTAAATAGTTTCTTATGAACAGGTGTGTGGCTCCAAAGGCTCTTCTGGCTATTACGCTAACCCAGGACCTACTAAAATCCTCATGCTCTAATTCCAGAAACTGCTTCTTTATGCCACGACCGCCTTCCCAGGCAGCCTTCGGGCCTGCTTCTGCCCCTCCCCGCCCCGCTGCCGTGGCCACCCTCGGGGTTACCATAAGCTGATCTTTATTCTGGCACCAGCAGGCTTCTCGCTGAGAAAGGAGTTACTCAAACACTGGTCTAGACGTGTAGCAAGGCACATCTTTCCCTCCTACAATTGTACAACTTATAGCTGCTTTGCTTTCCCACATGGACCCGGTACCACGGAAAACCAGGCACTCACCTACCATAGTTTCTACGATTCCATCCATGGGAGGGTCACCTCTCCCTTCCTCACCGTTGCAAACTAGCTGCCACTCCTCTGGAAATTCACACACACACACACACACACACACACACACACACACACACAAGGCAAGATATTTAGCAATGCGCTTCCATCTTTGTCTTGAGGTCATCTTTAAATGGAAAATGGAAAGCCCTGGTCAAGTTGCCCAGTTGATTAGAGCATCATCCAGATATACCAAGGTTGGGGTTTGATCCTCGTGAGGGCACATACAAGAATCCACCAATGAATGCATAAACAGGTGGAACAACAGGTCAGTGTTTCTCTCTCTTTCTCTCTCTCTCTCCTATCCTCTCTCTCTAAAAATCAATAAATAAAATAACAATCATTTAAAAAATAATAAACTTAAAATGTATAGTTTAATCCCACAACAATCTTGTACGATTTAAATTATAACCCTTACTTTGGAAAAATAACATGCCCAAATTCAAGCAACTAGTAATTGGAAAAGACAAGAGTAAATGCTACATATGACCTAAAATGCTTTATTTTTTCCAGCCTATTTCATTTCCTCTACTTGCTAGCACACTGTTTCTGCTTCTAACTAAATTACAACTGAGAAGAACAAAAAAAGACAGGAAAAGTTAAATGACTTTTAAAGCAGCAAATAAATGCCAAATGTGTGGTACAGACAATAAGTTATCTTAGGAACTCAGAGGAAAAATGAATGTCTAGAGGAAGATTGTTCCAGTACCTAACAACCACCAATAAGATGAGTCATAATTACTTTCCCAAATAAGATTCAGTTTGTCACCACTCATGTTGTCCTTTGATTAGTTCTCTACAAGTATTAGAGCCACAGGATGAGCAAATCATCCAGCCCTTCCAGGCTACATGAGACTGATCCGGGAGGCCACCCGAGGGGCAGACACCCTCCTGCAAGAGGGAGTGGCGCTGCTGGGCGTGATGGGGACAGTGCTCCTCAGTGATCTTTGGCCTGTTCTGTTCGAGTGCCATCCGTCCCAGTGTCACCTGTGTTACCGTCCATAATGAGAAGCTCTGAAATTTGTGGCAGCACACTTCACAGAAGGAGTGACAGCTACTAAATAAAAGCAGATAATTAGAAATTAAATTTGCTCAGGGGACAGTCTTTTCCAGTGTGAATGGTTGTGAGCGTGGCACTAGATTTCTCCGCTCCCCCATTCAGCAAACATTAAATATCTTTTACATGATGCACTGTGCTAAGGTTTGGGCATTCAGAAATGGAGATCTTGTCTTTAAAAATAAAGAGTAGGAAAGAATTAAAGGAGTAGGAAGAGAGAAGCAAAGGAGGGAGGGGGGAATGAAAAAAAAAAACTACGAAAATATTTTATGTGGAACAAATATGAATGAACAGTCAATTCTCTACAGACTTTTTAAATGGTAGGCAAGGACTAATTTGTTCATTTATTCAACACATAATTGTTAAAAATCAGGGTTGAAGGTAGCATATTTTAAAATGTTAGATACGATTCCTGTTCTCCTTCCGTTTATGTTCTAATGGAAGCAGGAAGGGGCCAAAACCGTCCTCCTGCCGATGGTTCCTTCCCTGGGTTTTCACATGGTGACTGTGTTACCATAAGCAGTTCACACGATTGCCCGGGCTTCCGTTTCTTGATATACAAAAAAAGCAGCTCTACCTGCCTTCCTTACTTGCCAGGTTTGTTAAAATATCAGAAGAAATGTTTTTAAAATTATTTCCTCTTTTGAATTGTAAAACATTTTATGAATGGAGATGGAATTTTTTTCCACTTGACCATCCCCAACCCAATAGAAATCAGTATTAAATGAGAAAATTATACGCTAGCAAGAGTTCAGTTCTGTAAACTCACTGTCAACACTAAGGAAATCAGAGAGAACAAATAGGAAACGCAAGCTTTTCTAGCTTTTGGCTGAAGGCAGCTTATCTTCAAAGCCTGTCCATAACATATCAGAACAGAAAACACCCATTGTGACATCCATCGAATAAGCCATCTGCCCACCTGCCTATATGTGACTACAGGAAGGCTTACCCTCAACCCTCCTAAAAATATGCCCTAAAAATATGCCAAAGCACAGAGAAAAGACAAGTAAATGGCACATTTCTATGCTTAGACAGACCAACTTCCTGGGACATTTACCACCTGTAGACTGAAGATCCATGACCTCCAGGCAAAACTCCATCTCCAGCACACACACACAAATGGTATCTTTGAAATTTTGTTTTAAATTATCACTGTTTATACCATGCAATTAATTTCTTATTAGATGGACTGCACTTTGCCCATGAAACCTCTTCTCGGTCACGTAACCTAGAGCGCTTACATTCCTGGAAGCATTCCCATGAAGATATGTAGATATTCTGTTGATCCTGATCATAAGAGAGTGACTCCTTGCCTTTGACCTTCTCATCAGACTGCTCCCTGCGGTAGGAAGAATATGAAAGAAGTCGGCGCCGACAGAAAGCAGATTCAGACTGGTATGTGGGGAAAGCTGCTGTAGCAAGAAACAGTAGACGCCTGTTTGCAGTGGTCGGCCTTAGCACACTGTAATTTGTCTCTGTTTTGATGATGCGTTTGGGTTTCCCATTAGACTACAAATGCTCTTAAAGGCAATAGTTATATTCAACAAACAAACACTGAACGATTACTATATTCATAGAATTGGAATAAGACCTGTTCCAAAATACACAGTAGACTGTCGTTTCCTCCAAGACCCTTATAATCTAAGGAGAGAGATATTACTTACACTCAAATAACTTCACACTAAGTGAGCATAGAGGAGAAACCAAAACGCTGTAAGATTTCAAAGGGAGAGAGCTGATGTCCCGCCTGAAATACAAAGATGCTGGATGGAGGCAGAATGCCAGTTGAAATCATGAAAGACGGGTAAGATTTCAAAAGGAGAAATGGAGAAGCTTAAATTTTAAAAATGTGCAAAGAAATAGAAGTTAAACCACCAAAAATCAGTTTTTGGAAGTAGTACAGAGTAAGTAAAAATCCTTAAAGACGACACTGGAAGTTGAAGCCGAAAAATAAAGGCACCTAATAAACTCAGTTAAAATAATAGGTCTGATTCTGATTAAGAAAATGAAGAGCTTAGCAAAGGTCTAAGTGTGAATCGGTGCAGATTGGTTCTTTAATTCCATTATAATTAGAGCATCTCTGTAGAGCATATTAAACACAAATCATGAAATGGACATGGAGCCGGATATTTAGAGAAACTAAGTATTTCAGTTCAGAGGAGCCTCATTGCTTGCACTAAATTATTTCACGTACAAACACAATTTCCCCCATTCTTCAGTCATAATATTGCTAAAATGTTTCCAAGAGTATACTGTAAATTTGTCAGGATCGAGGGTGCTGATGATCTAATTTTTAGCACATTGTTTAACAACCAGTTCATGTCTCATTGGTGTTCACAGGCAGAGATTCTATAACATACGGCTATTTAGCATTACGTTCTCTGTCACCCCGTTTTCATGTTGCAACAAATTAAGAACTTTCATATAAACTGGTTTTGAAAAGGAACTTATGTAAACATTGAATACACAAGAAGTAAGGCGGACATAAGGAAGAAAACGAGATGATTTTGCAGACAGCCTCGGGAAAGATAAAGGAAACTTAGGTCCAATATATCTTGACTCCCTGTATCAGGTAAGGAACTAAATAAAAAGCAGGATGATAAAGCCAGGGGAGTCAGAACTGCCATATTTGGGTGAAATTATAAAGAACAAAGCCAAAATCAAACAACTTTGTCTTGTGGGAAGAGGCTTTGAGAGAACTTCTTGGATAAATCTGAAAAGCTTCTTCAATCACGATAAACGGAGTAAAAATCGTCTATTAACTTGATGGTAATTTGGGTTTTCTTCCCACATCTCTAGCATAGAAATGCCCTGATTTTCTGAGACAATGATGAGGCCCAGAAGACATAAATCAATACTATAAAGTCATAATCATTCTTCCCCATTTTATCGTGGTCAAAACAGAATCACGCTCAGTGAATAAGACTAATGTAGTAAGACCATACAGAGAGGTAGCAGACAGAGAAGTTAAATACTTAACTTACCCGCCAAGTCAAATGTTTTGACAATAGCGTAATCTAATTTCTAAGTTATGTGGGTATTACTAATTTATATTATTATTTTTTTAGTCTCACCTGAGGATATGTTTATCAACTTGAGAAAGACAGGAAGGGAGAGAGAGGGAGAGAAACAGATGGGAGAGAGAAACATGGATTGGCTGCCTCCCATATGGCCCCAACTGGGGATCAAACCCACAACCTAAGAATGTGCCCTGACAGGTAAGAGAACCCCCCATCTTTGTGTGTACGGGAAGACACTCCAGCCCACTGAGCAACCCAGCCAGGGCTAATTTATATTATTTTAAAAAGCTAATCTGTGATACCTGTGTTGCTATAGCACTGTCAATATTTTACATCAATATTCTTTGTTATAAAAGATTTTCTGAATCGTGTATGGTTTTTAAAAGTTGTTATGGAAAGGTAATTTATTGGGTGTTTAATTCTTCTTGTATTTTTCCACCTCTTCCATTTCTTAAAAATTAGCCAGGTTTGAACTCTCCAGTTGCCTGAAGGACAATCCCCATTCTTTTGTTTCTGAAAAACTAGTTAAGGAGAGAATGCCAAATCGTCCCTGAGAGGGCAGAAGCGCACCCTGCGCACCTGGGTGAGGAGAAGTATTAGACATTAGTCCCTAGGGTGGGGGGAGAAATGGTTTGGGAGTATCACGCCCGAGGCCTTGCCCTCCCAGAGGCGAGAACGGGCCGTGTCT
The DNA here is from genome assembly GCF_054644295.1 of Miniopterus natalensis. Taxonomy (NCBI): domain Eukaryota; kingdom Metazoa; phylum Chordata; class Mammalia; order Chiroptera; family Miniopteridae; genus Miniopterus; species Miniopterus natalensis. Next base: position 70,120,168 of record NC_142086.1, read on the forward strand.
CAGAAGGAAATGCTTCCTCAGTGAGGCGAGGGAGACTGTATGCTAAGTGTCAAAACCCTCAGCCTCAGCAAAGGCTGCCTTCGAGACACGCTGTGGGGCTTAGATAGCACGACCCCCAAACCCACAGTGACCGAAACACCTCGCTCAACACTGGGGCCTCCCACCCCTTCCCGGGACCTGGAGCTGGAGCACAGCAGAGGAAGGAGCCCAGGAGTAACTGCGACGGAAATTTTCATCAACCCAATGGAATGAGAACTTAAAGTCGGATTCATTTTATTTATATATTATACTGTGACATTTCTTGCCCCTTTACTTCTTCAGTACAATTTATACCTGCTCTTGACTACATGCATCATGTAGCACAAGTGCGCTATCTTATTTCAGTTGAATACAATAATTTTAATCTACAGGTGTAGGATTTTGAAGCTGTGGGATTATGAAATAGTAACCATGGTTTATATCTCTCATCTAACACTCAGGAGCCAAAATATTAAAAGAAAATTTCCTTAAAATTTTTTTCTAAAAATAATGACTTTTATATTGCATTTCTTTCCATTAGAATGTGTTTAGTTATCTTTCTACCATCCCTCCTTCCTTGCAACAGATGGGTGCAAAAAATTCCAAATTGTCATCTTTAGCCATTCTTGGAATTACTATATATTAAAATAAATAAATACTCAAATATTACAACATATGAGCATTTATTATTATCACATAAGCACAGAATAATTCCTCTTTTGAAGGCACTTATATTGGAAAAGATGGCCTTTCAATGATCATGGATTTCTGCTAAGAAATCCCCAATGCTCTGTAGAAATTACTGGGAGCAGCCAATCTGGATACAATAGCATTACACATACACTGAGGCTCTTTTGTTCTAAGATCAGCATTATGCTCAACTACTCCTTTGGTTCCCTAGGACACGAATCTTTCCCAGGGCATTTATTTATGCTACTCAGATTGATAAATGAGTTACGAGGAGAGTGATGCATTGCCGGTTATTAGGAGATAGCCACTTAGTCACTGACTTGCCATGAGATCTCGGGCAACTGGCAAATTCCTGAACCTCGTTTTCTGAAGTGAACGTACGTTTGCTGACATCTCATTACATCCAGATGCCCGATTATACAGGAACCAAAGCAAACTGATGGACTATGGCAGGTTCTATAGGAGCAGCTTGGAGAGTGCGGGGAAGTGGAGTCTGTCCAGCTTTAGACACAAGAACATGATTTTCTCCAATATCTGGGTGATCTTCCAAACAATCTGAGAACTTCAACATTGTTCTTATTTTTGTAATAACTTTGTTTCCCCAAGTGACACATTCAACTTCATTTGATATTTGAAAGCATTAAAGCATAAAAAGAAAAAGGCAGAAAACATTATCCTAAAGTTGGAAATAAGGCAGAATGAAGAGGATGATCATTTTTTTAAACATTATAATAGAGTGCTTTCTAACTAATTATTTTTACTCTCTTGAGGAAATGTAACTGTGTGTGACATACCATCCATAAGTGATTCAGGCCTAGCATTTTACAGCCCTATAAAGTGAGGGGTTAGTTTATATAAAGCTGCTAAGAGGTGATCTTTTTCCCTTGCCTGGTAGAGAAAGTCGCCCAGAGTTTACGGTTGCATTGTCCTTTGGACATATGCCTTATTTCATCATTCCTTTCCTCACTGACTCTAAATCCCAGTTCCTCAGAGCCTCTTCAAATCAATTCTTGTCATTCTGCTGGCTACCTCACTAATGAGTCCAATAAAAATGTAACCCATGCACGTTTTCTATTTTGCACGAGGCTACATTTTTAGCCGTTTGTAAACTGTGCTTTGAGCAGTGGGATACTCCTGGACAGAGTAACTTCTTCCTAGAAACACTAGCAGAGCTCCCTCTAGGCCACTTCTCTACATTGTTGAAGCTCCACCTTGTTTAAAAAAGTGTAGCAGAGGCCACTGATCACACTTGCATGCAACTTAGTTTCTCACTGTATTCACTTCTCTACCTGTGTATGAAAGTCCTTTCATTTCTCTCGAAATTGGCTGTTCCTATTCCCTTTAGCTTCAACTGGACCAAAGAGCAAACCCTGTCAACTCACCCATTATAATTGTATCTCTTTTTATTTTTTTGTTTAACAGAAAACAGCTTGTCTCCTTAACAGGAAAGGATAAAGTGACAGAAAATAAATGAGTTTCTAAGTTTAAAACAAGCAGTTTGTTGCCAAAGCAACCAGAATCTAAATTATAGAATGCAGATAATCTCCTATCATAAGAACACACCAGATACATGCTGGAAATGCATTGATCTTAGAAATTATTATTAGGGAAATGAAAAAACGACACTTTACAATTTACTGAGTACAGTAACATCTTAAAGTGATAATCTGTGCTTGCTATTTTTATCTCCATGAAAATGAAAACAACTTTTTTACAACATGCCTTGAGACACAGAGGAGATAAATATGAAACAAAGAGGAACCCAGGAGGAAATCGCATAGACTCTAAGTTCAGCCACATCTAATACATGGCAAAAGTTGCTATGGTAACTCCCAGATTCACTGCCAATAAAGTTGACCCTGGCCTTCATTTTATTTTAAAGTTCAGGTACATGAAACGCAATAGCCATGATCAAATTACCATGACTACATTCATGAATGCACAAATATAGTATCAAAGCTGTAAAGAAATTAATGACTAGCAATGACATTTTTAATTAAGATTGATCTAACATTTGTTAAAACTTGTTTGTGTGATAAGGGGGTTATTTGTACTGTCAGCTGTTTAATTCTTTTTTTTTTCTTTTTCTTTTTTTTTAATTTTTATTTTTGTTTAAAGTATTACAGATGTCCCTTTTTCTCCCCAATGACCCATTCCCCCCCCGTTCTTCCCCCTCTTATCTTTAGCTCTTTTTAAAAGTTCTTTCATTTCTTTTTGTTCATTTTAATATTGAATCCAATGGACAAACCCAAGTTCACAGTTACAGAATTACTAGGCTAAGGGCTATACATACGATTCTCTCATAATCTTGTCAAATTGTAAGGACCTAAGTGTATTATGTTGTTTGTTTCAACTCCTTTGAAATATTTTCTTCTTTCTCAAATTTCCTTATTAGTACATTTGTTGAGATGGATGACTTGGCGTGGGGACAATTTAGAAATTGTTCAAGGTCAAAAGCACGCTAGAAGTCAAACATCAGGTTTGTGCCTGATACCAGTCCTATACTCTTTTGGTACCATTGTCAGGGGACAAGGTGGTGCGGATACTACAGGAGGTATTTTGTTTAATTTGTTTCTTTCTAAATGTTTCACTGCCTATATTAAAAAGCATTCATTTGCAGCTACATAGTACAAGGTTCCGCTGCTTGCTTTCTTGTAAATGTGTTGAGGCTTCGGCTGGGGAAGTGAAACATAGTGAACACATGTAAGAGTAAGACAGGCAGCCTCCTCCCCGCTCCCTCCTGTCTGCCTCACGGACAGCTGGAGGCCAGGCCAACAGGCGGGCCCAGCAAAGGGGGGGATGGCAGCCACCTGGGGCAGGGTTAGAGCTCGGGGCGACCTTCAGAGCCAGGAGGGGGCAAAGCAAGGCCGCTGCACAGGAAGGTGGCCAAGCACTGAGCTTGACACTAAGCAGGCTGAGGAGAGTCCCCATCCGAGTCTCAAGGTGTCAGCCAAAGGGGGAGAAAGGCACTTAATTACAGTGGGCGGGGGACGCTGGCGGGGGCCTCCGCAGAGGGGCACCCCCAGAGTCAGAGCTGGGTGCGCTGTGGCAGGGGAGCCAGAGGTGGGGCACACACAAGGGTGAACAGGTAAGGCAAGCATTAAACATGATGGAAACCGGTTATCACTGTTGGAAAAGACAGTTACAAACACAGAAAAGGAGAAATTTAGAATAAAGTCTGTGGTGTTAAATTGGAATTAGATATATTGGTGGGAGCTCATGGCCTTTAATATATAGTAGTAGAGAGAGAAATAAATATAGATTTAAATGTGTGTATATGTCTGTGTACATGTGTTTGTATGCATATGTAGGCATGTGTGTATATGCATGTATGCATTTTTATTTTTCCCTGTCTAGGTCTGTGAACAATGACACCCCAAAAGCAATGAACATCTTGGTATTTAAGTACCATTTTCAACTAAAAAGAATCAGGGATCCTCAGAAAAAAGACTGATTCCCAAAGTTGGAGTATAGAAAGTATGAAAGTACAAAAGGATTATTGTGCTATGCCAAAGAGCAGGGAAGGGCTCCAAAAGGTATGGGATATGTTATAGAACCAAAAAAATCCAACTTGAAGGAACTTCCACTGGCCAGATTGGGTCAATTTTTGTGTAAAAATATATAATGATAATAGATTATAAAACTCTGGATAAAATAGGAAATCATTTATCCGTACTTATACACATAAATGAATAAATTGAGAACCTGATGAGTATATGTGTGTGTGTGTGTGTGTGTATATATACACACACACACACACACATACATATGTATGTGTATATATGTATTTTGCATATATATATATATATTATATATACATATAGCTTCAAAGTACCTCACTACAAAATATATATTAATTGTAAAGCAGGGAGCTAATTTTACAGAGGAGGAGCCTGGAGACACCACTGTGATCAAAATGATCAAAGTGAATATAATCAGTAACAGGACAAAATGAAACTGTGCATCCTTGATAGAAGCAGTGGAAAAAATGCAGTATCACATCTAAAATGTTCCTGCCAAATGTGTAACCTGCATCCAATTATGAAGAAAAAGTCAGACAAACCCAAACTGCAGGACATGATACAAAGTACCTGGCTATACACTTCAAAAGTACAAAAGTCACTACGCAATATACAGATGATGTATCACAGAGCTGTTAGCCTGAAATCTATAAAATTTTATTAACTAATACCACACCAATAAATTTAATTTTTTGAAAAAACGACCAAGCTCATGAGAGTCAAAGAAAGGCTGAGACAGCGAAATGTAAAGTGTGATTCTGGACTGTATCATTTTTTTTTTTAATAAAAGATGTTGTTGGGGCAATTAGCGAAACTCGAACAGGGTCTGAGAATTAGGTGGTATCATGTATCAATGCTATTATGCTGATTTTGATGGTTTTATTGCAATACTTGGGAAAATGTCTTTACAGGAAATACACACTCAACTATTTGGGAAGGATAAGGTATCATGCAACTTAGTCTCAAATGGCCCAGGAGGAAGAAGTTCTTTGTATTGGAACTTTTCTAAAAGTTTGATATTTTCAAAATATAAACATTGTATTTTTAAAACTTCAAAATGAAACAGAGCAATCACACTCCCCCTCCTTCCTTAACTTCTCTCCCCACCCTGTCCCATCACCAAAATTATAACACTGTGGAAGTGTTAGGGCTTAACTTCATGACAGGGAACACGCTTTCATTACCTAGGGATGAGAGCGAAATTTAAGAACTTGAGTTAATTTATTTTATAACACCAAAAAATGAAAGGTAAATTATGTTATTTTCATGTTGTCTCTTGAAGCTCTTAGAAAAATGTTTAAGAAAAATGGAAACCATTGAAACAAATTATAGTATAGAGCTTCCTGGTAGAAAATGTGTACCAATGGAGTGCTACGTTTTTATTGTTGCAAATAAAAATTCAACATAATTGGTCTTCCTGCAATATTTTGACAAACCTGGTTGAAGGAATAAATGCTATGCTACAACCGAAATGTTTTGAGCAGAGTCACTAGTTTCTATGGAATCAAGGCAACTCTTCTGGCCACTTAAACAAAATATCAAAAGGGCCTGACTCTTTTTTGTAAAGATAGATTTATAATACAGTGGATTTTAAGAATCAAAGATAATTATAATCACATGCAACTCAAAAGTTGCGCCAAGATTAAATTCATAAAATAACTTTAATATTAGGTTTATTAGATAACTGTATCAATCAGCTTATGCTGTAATATTTCTCATCAGAAAGTTGGCTTTATTATATCCTATTTCTGTGTCATTATTTCTATTTTTAATATTCAATAACTGAAAACTACTATATATAATCTTTTAAGATGCTGGTTTCATTTAATAAATTAAGAATCTTTTTTATATACTTGACTATGTGTTTTTAGGGTTTTTTTCACCATTTACCTCCCTTTACTCTCCTCCACCTCCCCCCACCCCACTATGTGTTTTTAATAGTTTTACTTTAGAGGAAAATGCTACAATATGCCAAATCTCAAATTTAATTATAAGACATGTACATTTTCTCCATGTTTAGAAATAACACAACTATTAAGCTCAATTCCATTTCCAACACAATTATGAGGTGAAAACTTCACAGAACACTGAGGTGGGCCAATTCAGTTCAACATGTGGGACGGAAACACGAGCCCAGTCTACAGCCTTCGCTTTTAGTAAGACGCACACACATAGAAATAGAAATAGAATGTGTAAATAAATATTGCTATATAAGGGGGGGGAACCATGTTGTCATATATTCCAGAATTTCCTTTCTTTCCTAAGGCTCAATACTATTCCACTGCATGCCTATACCACATTTTGGAAGAACCTTCAGGACATTATAAGTGAAATAGCCAATCACAGAAAGGCAAATGTCACACGGCCCCACTTAGATGAGGTATGTAAAATAGTCAAACTCATAGAATCAAGGAGAGGAGTGGGGTTCGCAGGGTCGGAGGTGAGGGGAAGTCAGGGGCTTACTAATCAACAGGAATAGTTTCACTGTTAAGCAAGATGACTGAACTCTAAAGATCTGATGTCCAACACTGTACCTATAGTCCACAATAATCTATTACGTACTCAAAAGTGTGTTAAGAGGGTAGATCTCATGTTACATATTCTTACAATGAATTTTATTTTAAAAAGAAAGA